>NC_138768.1:44718041-45385541 GCF_965119305.1 Pelophylax lessonae | reverse complement strand
ATCTCTCCTCCCAGTCCCTGGCTGACAAAGTGATCCACTGTAGATCACGGGTCAGTGGCTAGGCCCATGTGAATGACACCCAAGTGGTGAGGTCTGCAGTAATATGAACTGTACCCTTGAAGGTTCAATAAGACTCTAATGATGTCCTAATAATGACAGAGCCGCATTATTCTGTCTCTTCTATATCTGCCTGGAGTTCAGCTTTGAGTAAACAATAAGTTGCCCTTCAAATAACGAGCATGTCCGGAGTTCCCCTCCAACAAAGCTGGCTTTTCACCATGGAAAGAAGAAGAAGCAGACAGCTGTTCCCTGCCGCTGCCAAAAGGACTTCATCCGGGTGACAATGTGACACTTCAATTTTGATAGCAAGAGAATCATTAGCAAATTTGTATCAAGGTTCTGGGACTCTTGAACCCCAGCCAGGGTCAGGAGGGCTCCAATAAAGCACGCCACTTTTATTTTGTTACAGCCCCATTCCCAGGACGAGCCGTCATTTTGTGAATTTCAGAACACAAACCATATATCAAAGTGTATCCGACGCAGATTTTACGGCACCTCTGCTGGCAAAATGAAGGTCACAGCCGCGACATCGCTGAATTAATGTGAGTGGGCTTATAAATACCGCCGTATAATGGAACGGCTACACTTTATTGGAGGACATAATAAATGTATTCATCTGGAAGGAGAAAGGACTAATATCAAATGTAATAATTATGATGGACTTGTGTCTTTTTTTTCAAGCTCTGTAACTATGCGATTATCTGCCCGTCCAAGGCTGAAATCGGCAAACCAACCACAAAGAAACAATTCCTCCTTAAGGAAGAACTCTGAGCAAACTGTTGCATACGGAGGAAATAAATAGTAGAGCTGTTTAAAAGGAACAGTCTGCTTTTCGCAAAAATGTAATAAAAGACAACCTTCTATTTTTTTTTTACCAATTTTTGCACTAAAGCAACTGCAATCATCCACAGACTCCAGACCCAAATCTGTACAAAAGTACGGACCTTTTGATATGTGGCTAGGGTTCCTCTGCCGTGATGGAAGATGAGACTTGTAGTCATCCCATTGATCATATGGAATCCCCTTAACCACTTAAGCCCCGGAAGATTTTACCCCCTTCCTGACCAGGGGGTTTTTTGCGATTTTTTACTGTGTGACTTTAACGGACAATTGCACGGTCGTGCGACGCTGTACCTAAACTAATTTCACGTCCTTTTTTTCCCCACAAACAGAGCTTTCTTTTGGTGGTATTTGATCACCTGTGCGATTTTTTGATCATGCGCTATAAACAAAAAAAAGAGCGTACATTTTGCAAAAATAACAATATTTTTCACTTTTTTTTATATGAAATTCCTCCAAAAAAATGTAAAAATCTAAATTTAACATTTTCGGCCAATTTGTTTTATGCTACATATGTTTGGTAAAAAAAAAAAAAAAAAAATGCAAAAAAGCGTATTTTGATTGGTTTGCGCAAAAGTTATCGCGTTTACTAACAAAGGGAAAGATTTTGGTCATTTTTGTTTTTTTTTTTTTTAACGAGTAATGGCGGCGATCTGCGATTTTTTGCGGGACTGCGACATTGCGGCGGACAGATCGGACCCTTGACTGACATTTTTTACACTTTTGGGGGTACCAGTGACATTACTGCAGTAATCAGTGCTATATATATATATATATATGCACTGTTACTGTAAAAATGAGACTGGCAGGGAAGGGGTTAACTGTATTGGAGAGGGAGGGGTTAAGTGTGTCCTAGGGGCGTGTTTCTAACTGTGATGGGACATGACTACTAGTGTAAAAAGAGAGATCAAAGTTTCTACATAGTAGAACCGTCTGATCTCCATTTTTACACAGGGGAGAATGACAGGCGGCTTTACATAAGCCGCCCGCCTTTCTCTACCGACGATCGTAGTGTGATGTCCGCCGGTCACACGCACGGACTCCTCTGAACGAGCCGGGGCGGGCGCGCGCTCGCCCGCTATTGGCTCAAAAGCCGGTCACAGGCTAGCGACGTAGATCTACGTCACTCTGCCTGGCCGGGGCTGACTGCCGCAGTAAATATACTGTGCGTAGTCGGCAAGCGGTTTAATAGATCCCCGTAAATAAAATTAAAAATGTGCATTTATTACATTTTTTTTGCACTGAAGCAATGACAATTAGTGCAGTGTGAGTACAATCCACAGGCTCCAGCCCCAGATCAACGTGGAAGTACAGACCTTTGGTTATGGGGATAGAGTCCCTCTGATGTGATGGCAGATGGGACTTATAGTCCTCCCATTCATAGATGCGTGCGATGTAAATAAAGAATAAAAATGTGAATGTATTACATTTTTGCGCTGAACCAACTGTGATCAGTGCAGTGCGAGTACAAACTGCAGGCTTCAGCCCCAGATCCATATAGAAGTACAGACCTTTGGTTATGGGGCTAGAGTCCCTCTGCTGTGATGCCAGATGGGAATTGTAGTCATCCCATTAATAGATCACTAAAAATAAAATAAAAAATGTGCATTTATTACATTTTTGCACTGAAACAACCCCAATTAGTGCAGTGTGAGCACAACCCCATTCATAGATGCGTGCGATCAAAACACACAGTGACAGTGGGTTCTGTCACAGATGTAAATAAAATATAAAAATGTGAATGTATTACATTGTGATCAGTGCAGTGAGAGTACAAACCACAGGCCCCAGCCCCATATGGAAGTACAGACCTTTGGTTATGGGGCTAGAGTCGCTCTGCTGTGATGCCAGATGGGAATTGTAGTCATCCCATTCATAGATCCCCGTTAATAAAATAAAAAAAATGCATTTATTAAATTTTTGCACTGAAGCAACCACAATTAGAGCAATGTGAGCACAATCCACAGGCTCGAGCCCCAGAAATGTGGAAGTACAGACCTTAGGTTATGGGGCTTAGAGTCCCTCTGATGTGATGGCAGATGGGACTTCTAGTCCTCCCATTCATAGATGCGTGCGATGTAAATAAAATATAAAAATGTGAATGCATTACATTTTTGCCCTGAACCAACTGTGATCAGTGCAGTGCGAGTACAAACTGCAGGCTTCAGCCCCAGATCCATATAGAAGTACAGACCTTTGGTTATGGGGCTAGAGTCCCTCTGCTGTGATGCCAGATGGGAATTGTAGTCATTCCATTAATAGATCACTAATAATAAAATAAAAAATGTGCATTTATTACATTTTTGCACTGAAACAACCCCAATTAGTGCAGTGTGAGCACAATCCACAGGCTCCAGCCCCAGATATATGTGGAAGTACAGACCTTTGGTTATGGGGCATAGAGTCCCTGTGATGTAATGGCAGATGGGACTTCTAGTCATCCCATTCATAGATCAACAATAATTGGTGATGAAGTTGGGCACAGCAATGCTAAATTAGAATTTCTTGGGGCCAATATAATGCATAGAGAGTGGACTTTAACTCCCACATGACACACATATGTATCTATGGGAAGCAGAGGTTTCTGTGCTGAGAGCAAACTCACTGTGTAGTAATGATTGGAAACCAGCAGACCTATTGAATCAAGAAATAACTAAAAGAGAAGCTGTCTGGCAAAGTGAAGCACGCTATATGATCTCAAAAAGCAACACATCATGCCATGAGCTAAAGAAATTTAAGAACAGATGAGAAACAAAGTAATGCCTCGTTTCCACTGAGCGGATCGGTTCGGGTCGGTTCGGTACGGTACGCTAATTTGAGTGTTTCCATTATGAGAGTGGCCCATACAACCGAACCAAACCGCACCATTCCTGGTCCTCCTTCAGATGTAGGGCCATAGGAAATGGTATGGTACGGTTAGGGCGGAGCTACTGGAGTCACACGATAGATTCCACTGATTGGCGGACAGGAAACCATCAATGCTCACATCAAACGAAAGCGCAAAACAAACCCCTCATTTGGTGTAAACCCCGCATGGCCCCTGGTGGCCCGACTTGCAGTGGAAACGCTCACCTGAATAGACCGGACCATTCTAACCCTTCCAAACTGTACCGACCCGAACCGTTCCGCTCAGTGGAAACGAGGCATAATTGACATGTTATCAGTCTGGAAAGAGTTACAAAGCCATTTCTAAGGCTTTGGGACTCCAGTGAACCACTGTGAGAGTCATCATTCACAATGGAGAAAGCTTGGTACAGAGGTAAACCTTCCCAGGAGTGGCTGGACTACCAAAAAAAAAAAACTCCAAGAGCTAAAAGACGGCTCACCCAGGAGGCCATAAAAGCCAAAAAGACCCCAGAATAACGTCTAAACAACTGCAGGCCTCATTTGCCACAGCGAAGGTCAATGTCCATGATTTAACAATAAGTGACTGGGCAAAAATGCCACCCATGGGAAAGTTCCAAGACAAAACCCACTGCTGACCTAAAAGAACACAATGGCCCATCTCACATTTGCCAAAAAACATCTTGATTATCCCCAAGACTTTTAGGGCAAATATTCTGGGGACTGATGAGACAAAAGTTGAACTTTTTGGAATGTGTGCGTCCCGTTACATCTGGCTTAACATTAACATCTGGCTTAACGTTTCATAAAAAGAACAATCATACCAACAGTCACACATGGTGGTGGTAGTGATAGTCTGGGGCTGCTTTGCATCTTCAAGTGGAGTTCCACCCTAAATTTATACTTACCTCCATCTTCTTGCTCCGGGTCACCTGAAAAACAAATGGATAAATCGCAATTTTTATTTTATTTTTTACTTACCTTGTTTAGAAGAGAATATACTTACCTTACTTCCTCTTCCTCCCCTCGGCGGCCACGGCGATTCGTCACTTCCTGGCATGCAATGAATACTGGGAGCTGAAAGTCATCGCTCCCAGGAATCAATGCGCCTGCACCGGCCCCGACGTCAGTTCCGGTGCAGGCGCCGTCATACCTTGCTAAACAGCTTCTGGGCATGCCCAGAAGCTGTGCAGGGATGACGCTGCAGCCCTGGAAGTGACGGCGGGGCCGGTGCAGTGCATCGTGGGACCGAAGAGGACGGAAGAGGACGCAGAAGAGAATGGCGCTGGCTTCAAGCTGCCCACACCTGAGATGGCAGCGCTGGAGAATACATTTTCAAGGTAAGTATTTCTTCTTGCAGGTAAGTGCAACCTGAGACAGATCAGAGGCTAGCCATTCTGGAATGTACTAGCCCTGACTGTCCCAGGGGTATTTTTATTAAAAAAAACGTTCACTGGGTGGAACTCCGCTTTCAGGACCTGGACCACTTGCCATAACTGATGGAACCATAAATTCTGCGCTCTACCAGAAAATCCTGAAGGAGAATGTCCGGCCATCAGCCCTTGACCTCAAGCTCAATTGGGTTATGCAGCAGGACAATGATCTGAAACACCAGCAAGTCCACCTCTGTATGGCTCAAAAAATCAAAATAGAGGCTTTGGAGTGGCCTAGTCAAAGTCTGGAATTAAATCTCATTGAGATTCTGTGGTATGACCCTAAACAGACCGTTCATGCTGGAAAACCCTCCAATGAGGCTGAATTAAAAACAGTTCTGCAACGAGTGGGCCAAAATAACTCCACAGCAATGTGAAAGACTCATTGCCAGTTAAACCCAAATGCTTGTTTGCAGCTGTTTGCACCAAGGGTGGCGTAAGCAGTTATTAGCCGGTTGTCGACCGCCGCAAGTACATATACTGCGGCGGTCAGCCCCGGCCAGGCAAAGTGACGTACCGGTAAGTCACTAGCCTGGGAGCCATTAGCGGGCGGGCGGGCGCACGCCGCTGGAGTTGCGCTCCCGCCTCGGTTCGTTCACAGACACCTCCGTGCGTGTGACATCGGGTCCGCCGGTCACTCGCGATCGTCCACTGTGAAGGGAGAAAGGCAGGCGGCTAATGTAAACAAAGCCGCCTGTCATTCTGCCCTGTGTAAAAGCACTGATCTAACGGTTCTGCTATGTAGGATCGTAGATCTGTGCTGTTACACACACAGCCACATCCCTGCACAGTAAGAAGCACGCCCCTAGGGACACACAAAGTCACTGCATCTCTAATAAAGTTAACCCCTTCCCTGCCAGTGTCATTTTTACAGTAACAGAGCATATGTATAGCACCGATTACTGTAGTAAGGTCACTGGTACCCCCAAAAGTGTAAAAAATGTCAGTCAGGGGTCCGATCTGTCCGCCACAATGTCGCAGTCCCGCAAAAAAAAAAAAAAAAAATAACAAAAATGACAACAATCTTTCCCTTAGTTAGTAAATGCAATAACTTTTATGCAAACCAATCAAAATACGCTTATTGTGATTTTTTTTTTACCAAACATATGTAGCAGAAAACAAATTGGCCAAAAATTTTAAAAAATTTTGATTTTTACATTTTTGGGGGGGGGGGGGGGGGGTGGGGGATTTCATATAAAAAAATGTGAAAAATATTGTTATTTTTTCAAAATTGTCGCTCTTTTTTTGATTATAGCGCATGATCAAAAAATTGCACAGGTGATCAAATACTACCAAAAGAAAGCTCTGTTTGTGGGAAAAAAAGGATGTCAAATTCGTTTAAGTACAGTGTCACACGACCGCGCAATTGTCAGTTAAAGTCATGCAGTGCCGAATCGCAAAATACCCCCTGGTCAGAAAGGGGGTAAAATCTTCCGGGGCTTAAGTGGTTAAGTTTAGGGGGCAATTACTTTTTCACATAGGGCATGTTCGGACAGCTTTTTTGCCTTAATAAATGAAATCCTCCTTTAAAAACTGCATTTTGTATTTACTTGGGTTATCTTTTTGTAATATTAAAATTAGTTTGATGATTAAGTGACAAATATGCAAAAAAACTTAAAAAAAAAAAAAAAAATCAGGAAGGGGGCAAATACTTTTTCACACGTGTGTTTTATATGCACTGAAATTAGGACTTCCCAGTTTTATGGAAGACTTGTATAATTTAATATACTGTATACACAATGGTCCATGCCTCTGCTCAAACCCAACCACACTCACTAACCAGATCATTGTTGGGTGGTTAGACCTAAATATTCCCTCTTGGAATATCACTGCACTAGACCGAGTAACAAAGCCACATATGTGGTCAGCAGTAACCCAACCAGTCATACTAAAGTGACCTAAAAGTAATTTAAAGCGGACCTCCAGCCTTCCCTTCAGTCTAGCACAGATATACAGGTTCCTGTTCTTACCTGAAATCACTTACTCTGATGTCACTGCACACTGTGAGCTTCTCGCAATGTGCACAGGAAGCCGCAGCAAATCTGATAGTGCCCGCCTCCATTCCTGGCTGGAGGATATCCAGCATCCCTGGCCTGCTTCTTTCATTCAATTTCATTTTATTTTTCAATCGTGGAGTCTTAGCATCACCACGCAAATGCAGCCTGCCTAGGAAAGCCCACCCCCTCAGACTGCCACCCACCCCTTAAAAGCACTATATGTGCCAGCCCACTGCTTGCATCAATGCAGAGGGCTCTTGAGAAGAGTACTTCTATGCTATGTACAGCACCCTGCTGGCTCACCCCACTAGCCATTAATTTTCTGTATTGCATAGAGAAGCACGAAGATCCAGTGATGACATCAATGAGCCAATAATACGGTATGTACTGGCAAAACAAACGTTTGACGACGGGAAAAAGAGAAATTAGGGAAAGAAACATACAAAAAGAAAAAAAACTTACGGTTAAAAGGGTTACTAAACCCAGGAGCCTGCACTCACTATATCTGGTCTCCTACAGTACACAGAACATAGAAACGCAATTATTTTACTAAATAGAAACTGCTAAAAACTTTTTTTCATCAGCAGTATATAGCAGTCTTGTGACTTCTATCACTGTCTAGTTAAAGCTTGTAGGAGGAGTTTTCATTCTCCCCTGGTTGACCTATGAGGCTGCATAAGCCCTGACCCTCTGCCTGTACAGTGCTGATTGGCCCTGTGCTAATCACATGCACTCTCCCCAGAACAAAAAAAAAAAACTCTCTAGCAATGCACACCAAACTGAGCATGTGCAGAGTGCCCCCAAGGCTCTGTACTATCAGTAGATGGATTGGAGACTGTGAAAGAAGGGGAGGATCAGAGAAGATAGGATCAAACAACCTTTTTACACAATGCAGAGGATTAACCCTTAAAGCGGAGTTCCGGGCACAAAAAAGATTTTTTTTTTTTGTGCCCCTCCGCTAGGTATGCCGCACCTGAAAAGGAATTGGATAGTTATTTTTTTTTTTTTTGTTTACTCACCTTTTTATTGACGATCGTAAATACTCACCTATGACAGCTTCCTCCTCCAGCGCCGCGGCTCACCCCGTCACTTCCTGCCTCGCGATGATTCCTGGGAGCTAAACGTCATAGCTCCCAGGAATCAATGCGCCGCACCGGCCCCGCTCGTCATTTCCGGGCGACGCCGCATTCCCCTGCTAAACAGCTTCTGGGCATGCCCAGAAGCTGTTTAGGAATGCGGCGCCGCACCGGAAGTGACGAGAGGGGCCGGTGCAGCGCATTCTGGGACACGAAGACGCGGAAGAAGACGGAGAAGAGGACCGCGCCGGCTTCAGCTGCCCACAACCGAGATGGAAACGCTGTGGAAGAAAACTTCTAAGTAAGTATTTCTTCTAAAAGGTAAGTGCGAACCGGGACAGATCAGAGGCTAGCCATTGTGGAATGTGCTAGCCCTGACTGTCCCGGGGGTATGTTCAAAAAAAAAAACGATTCTCTGCCCGGAACTCCGCTTTAAGGTTTAGGGAGTATAACAAGCATGCTTTAGAGCCGGTTCACATAGATCGCGACCCGACTTGCTGGGGCGACCTGTGAAGTCACGGTGCACAGCTCGCACTGCGACCTCAGAGCGGCTGGAACAGACTTCATATCATTGAAGTCAATGCAGGTCGCTCCAGGTCACCCGAAAGTAGTACAGGACCCTTTTTCTAAGTCGGAGCGACTTGTGTCACTCCTATTAGAACGGGTCCTGTGCTAATCTATGGCAGGCGACCCATGGCGACTTGTCAGGCGACCAGGTCGCCTGACAAGTCGCCCAGTGTGAACGGGGTCTTACTGCATATACAGACTCATTTTACTGTTGTGGGTTTAGTAACACTTTAAAAGAGTTGTAAAGTCAGAAGGTTCTTAATGCATTCTATGCATTAAAGTGGTTGTAACCCATTTTTCTATACCTATAGGTACTGTAAATATCTCCTAAACTTGCACCATTTAGGAAATATTTACATTGCATGCAGCTAAAGACATCATCGGCGCATGCGCTCTGAAGAAACGGCTGCCCATGCCGTTTCTTCAGAGCCCTGTGCGGTGACCGATGGTAACTGCGCGCATGAGCGGAGTGACGTCACACAGATTTGGCCAGTAATACATCCGGAGTCCGCAGACCCGGAAGAAAGACGGGCGAAGATGGATGTGGCCGGCAGCGGGGACAACGCAGGATTAAAATCTGTACTGACTGACGGAAAATCGGCCGTTGTGTTGACGGCCAACAAAAATTTTATAGCCTGCACACCAGATTTTTTTTGGCCGAAAAGTCGGAGTCGGTTGTCGGAAGCATCATACTAACAAGCCGAAAATCGGCAGATCGGACGTTGGCTGAAAATTCCCGGCCAATACTCGATGCGTGTGTACGGGGCTTTAGTTGCAGGTAAGTGTCACATAATGTGCTAGTATGCGATGCATACTAGCACAATATGCATTTACTTTGCGGGGAAAAAAAAGAAGAGTTTACTTCCTCTAAGATAAAAAGCCTTGTGTGCAGCAGCCGTCCTCAGCCCCCCTAATATTTATCTGAGCCCCATCTCTATCCAGCAAGTCCACAAGTCCCTTGGCCATCCTGGACTCTTCCTCCTGATTGGCTGATACACAGCAGGGCCATTGGCTCCCGCTGCTGTCAAAGTCAGTTAGCCAATCAGGAGAGAAAGGGGGCAGGGCCGAATGGCAGCTTCCGTTTTTGAAAGGACACATGGAGCTGCAGGTAGATCCATGGTGTGCTGGCGAATATGGATCTTGCAAAAGGAGTCCAAAAGCTTTATTGCAAAAAGGATCACATAAAAAAAAACAGTGCAACGTTTCGGAGCCACGCAGGACCCCTTCGCCAGGCATGTCTGACAAAGGTCCTGCGTGGCTCCGAAACGTTGCACTGTTTTTTTTTATGTGATCCTTTTGCAATAAAGCTTTTGGACTCCTTTTGCAAGATCTCATTGTGTGCTGGCGAATATCTATCTACTTGTAACAGATCCAGTGTCCAGCTGGTGATCGCTTCAACACCATATATATATATATATATATATATATATATATATATATATATATATATATATATATATATATATATATATATATATATATATATATACACACATATACATATACATATACATATACACATACACCAGGAAGGTGTGCAATGGGAATATGAACTTTACATGGAGCTGCAGCTGGACTCGGGTGTCCCCATAGTAAGCTGCTTGCTGTGGGGGCACCCGACAGAAGGGAGGGGCTAGGAGCAGCAAAGAGGACCCGAGAAGAGGAGGATCCGGGCCGTTCTGTGAAAAACCAACTGCACAGAGCAGGTAAGTATAACATGTATGTTATTGAAAAAAACGAACACACACAAGACTTTACAATGACTTTAGGTACACCTGGCAGGTGAATGTCTCTGTGCTGTGCTGGAAATAACCCCAACCTGCTGCTGATGAAGTTCTATGCTTCCATTATTGAGGAGTAGCTCAGTGACAGGTCCTCTTATAACCCTGGAACGTACGATTGCCTGGCCGGACTTGGAATTCAGAGCATGTTCCAGACACAAAGCCAGGGGCGCGGGGCCAGCACTGATAATCAGCTATTATTACTATTCACCAAATTTGGCCTCTTCCCCACATAAACAGTCAGATGTTGCATCATCTCTGCACAGCGACCTCACCACTCGGGACACCAGACAGCAATAAATGTGACACAAACAATTAGAGGCTTTTTTCCTACGCCCGGTTTATGATAGACAGCCGTGTAACCAAGAACAGAACATGTATCGCTATGGTAGAGTAAAAAGAGGACATGTCATGTGCAAATGAGGAGTTCTGCCATGAAGTACTTACCTACCGGGCACATTCACCCCCTTCCTGCCCAGGCCAAGGATGTCAGACGTCCAGTCAGGATAGGAAATCACCGCCCAGCCATCGTTCTGCTATAGGCCAGCGCCAGCGGCAGGAATAGGGCTCCCCGTCACTGGCGCCAGCGGCAGGAATAGGGCTCCCCGTCACTGGCGCCAGCGGCAGGAATAGGGCTCCCCGTCACTGGCGCCAGCGGCAGGAATAGGGCTCCCCGTCACTGGCGCCAGCAATTGGGCTCCCCGTCACTGGCGCCAGCGGCAGGAATTGGGCTCCCCGTCACTGGCGCCAGCGGCAGGAATAGGGCTCCCCGTCACTGGCGCCAGTGGCAGGAATAGGGCTCCCCGTCACTGGCGCCAGCGGCAGGAATAGGGCTCCCCGTCACTGGCGCCAGCAATTGGGCTCCCCGTCACTGGCGCCAGCGGCAGGAATTGGGCTCCCCGTCACTGGCGCCAACGGCAGGAATAGGGCTCCCCGTCACTGGCGCCAGCGGCAGGAATAGGGCTCCCCGTCACTGGCGCCAGCGGCAGGAATAGGGCTCCCCGTCACTGGCGTCAGCGGCAGGAATAGGGCTCCCCCCGTCACTGGCGTCAGCGGCAGGAATAGGGCTCCCCCCGTCACTGGCGTCAGCGGCAGGAATAGGGCTCCCCGTCACTGGCGCCAGCGGCAGGAATAGGGCTCCCCGTCACTGGCGCCAGCGGCAGGAATAGGGCTCCCCGTCACTGGCGCCAGCGGCAGGAATAGGGCTCCCCGTCACTGGCGCCAGCGGCAGGAATAGGGCTCCCCGTCACTGGCGCCAGCGGCAGGAATAGGGCTCCCCGTCACTGGCGCCAGCGGCAGGAATAGGGCTCCCCCCGTCACTGGCGTCAGCGGCAGGAATAGGGCTCCCCGTCACTGGCGCCAGCGGCAGGAATAAAGATCCCCGTCACTGGCGCCAGCGGCAGGAATAAAGATCCCCGTCACTGGCGCCAGCGGCAGGAATAGAGCCCCCCGTCACTGGCGTCAGCGGCAGGAATAGGGCCCCCCGTCACTGGCGTCAGTGACCAGATCTGCCTGCCATTTGGGTACAGTGTTGCATGCCTGAGTAATTGGCATTCAAACTGGGACAGCGCTGAAAGCTGAAAACTGGCCTGGGCAGGAAGAAGATGAAAGTGTTAGGACTTGAAGTGGTTAGGACAACTATTGCACGTTTTATATTTAATCCACACTAAAAAGATAAAACAGGCAATTATCGGTAATCAAATTAGAGAGTCTTCTCCACCCCTCCACTGCTGAGACATAGGCTGACCCCATTCAGTCGGGTTGGCACAGAAAGAGTTATTCTAAACAGTTCAAGCTTTAAATTGATAACGTGTTAATAACAATAAGTGTACATCTTGGCAGGAACCAGGCTTCAGCGACTTGAAAAAACATCAGCAAAAATTATTTATTTCCCCTCCGCGCCTGGAAGGAAAATGAAGTTTCTTGGCTTGCCCTGCGTGCAAGAAGACTTCTGGTTTCAATTACACCTATTGAGAGTCGGGGGGGGGGGGGGGGCAGTCTGGGGAAAGTGGCAAAACCAACAGGCCCCATGCCAAGCAAACTCGGTACCAGTGAGTTTCCCACAATATAACCAATTGGCTTTTTTTTTAAAGTAGCACCAAAAGAGTCCTATAGGTGCAAAATAGGAATGCGCAAATTTTACCAGGTTCAACACCGGTCTGCAATTTGGAAAATCTGACTTTATGGGTGAATCCTGCTAAAATCTATGGGATTTTTTTTGACTCATGTTAAAAAAAAAAAAAAAAAAAAAAAAGGGCATGAGAGGCTGGGCACTGTCACGGGGATAATCTATATTCATTTAATACAAAATAAAAAAATATATATATATAAAACAATAATAAATAAATTAAAAAAAATAAATAAATTGATAAAAAAGGAAGAAGAAAAAGGAGGGGGGGGGGGGGTTTTAAAAGAAATCTCATAGCACAGAAAGTGTCCTTTTATGCAGCTTCAAGGACGACATTAAAAATACACAAATCCTTTAAATAATATTCTTAGGGATGACAGAACAGTATAATGTCTGCCAGCAGCAGGACAATTCTGGTGAGCAAACCTAGGCCTAGATTTACTAGTGACAAAGAGCACAGACTGGGGGTTTTTACTACAAGAATGAAAAGGAAGTATCGGGTTTGAAAAAAATAAACCTACATACTTACCTCTAAGACTTTAAAACCGGTCTTTAGTGGGCCGACTCCCTGCTCTGCCCCTCCAGTGCTCACTGGAGTGTCGGGCTGTGGAGGGGGTGGGGAGTGGCTGGCTCAGCCTCTCAGTGACACATGGAGAGGCTGAGACAGCTATCCGGTCAAGCATCTGGTTGAATCCCGACATTAAAGTCAGAATCCCTCCTGATTCTGATGGTGACGGTAGCCATCAGCAGACCTTGGCCCACTGTCAGCTGAATATGGATCACAGGAGAACTTTGGCCCTACTTCTCCTTTAAAGTGGAGTTACACCCAAAAGTGGAAGCTCTGTTTATCTGCTCCCCCCCTCCAGTGCCACATTTGGCACCTTTCGAGGGGAAGGGGTGGAATGGGTACCTGTTTGTGACAGGTACCTATCCCCACTTTTGGGAGACCGGGCTGCAGCAAGGTTCCCCCGGAAGTTCACCCCACCTCCTCCTTCCCCCGCCGCCGGGCCAATCACAAAACGCGCATGCGCAGTAGGGAACTGGCTGTGAAGGCGCAAGGCTTCACTGCTGTTTTCCCTTACAGGCAATGGGGGCGGCAGTACTCGAGAACCAATGGAATAATTGGGTGGGGTGCCGACATCGCTGGATTCCAGGACAGGTAAGTTTCCTAATATTAAAAGTCATTGGCATTCCGGCTGCCTAATGGAGGTGGAACCGCGCAGGCGCGTGCTCACATACCAGCACCGCGCGCAGGCGCGTGCTCACACACCAGCACCGCGCGCAGGCGCGTGCTCACACACCAGCACCGCGCGCAGGCGCGTGCTCACACACCAGCACCGCGCTCAGGCGCGTGCTCACACACCAGCACCGCGCGCAGGCGCTTGCTCACACACCAGCACCGCGCGCAGGCGCTTGCTCACACACCAGCACCGCGCGCAGGCGCTTGCTCACACACCAGCACCGCGCGCAGGCGCGTGCTCACACACCAGCACCGCGCGCAGGCGCGTGCTCACACACCAGCACCGCGCGCAGGCGCGTGCTCACACACCAGCACCGCGCGCAGGCGCGTGCTCACACACCAGCACCGCGCGCAGGCGCGTGCTCACACACCAGCACCGCGCGCAGGCGCGTGCTCACACACCAGCACCGCGCGCAGGCGCGTGCTCACACACCAGCACCGCGCGCAGGCGCGTGCTCACACACCAGCACCGCGCGCAGGCGCGTGCTCACACACCAGCACCGCGCGCAGGCGCGTGCTCACACACCAGCACCGCGCGCAGGCGCGTGCTCACACACCAGCACCGCGCGCAGGCGCGTGCTCACACACCAGCACCGCGCGCAGGCGCGTGCTCACACACCAGCACCGCGCGCAGGCGCGTGCTCACACACCAGCACCACGCGCAGGCGCGTGCTCACACACCAGCACCACGCGCAGGCGCGTGCTCACACACCAGCACCACGCGCAGGCGCGTGCTCACACACCAGCACCACGCGCAGGCGCGTGCTCACACACCAGCACCACGCGCAGGCGCGTGCTCACACACCAGCACCACGCACAGGCGCGTGCTCACACACCAGCACCACGCACAGGCGCGTGCTCACACACCAGCACCACGCACAGGCGCGTGCTCACACACCGGCACCACGCACAGGCACGTGCTCACACACCAGCACCACGCACAGGCACCTGCTCACACACCAGCACCACGCGCAGGCGCGTGCTCACACACCAGCACCACGCGCAGGCGCGTGCTCACACACCAGCACCACGCACAGGCGCGTGCTCACACACCGGCACCACGCACAGGCGCGTGCTCACACACCGGCACCACGCACAGGCGCGTGCTCACACACCGGCACCACGCACAGGCACGTGCTCACACACCAGCACCACGCACAGGCACCTGCTCACACACCAGCACCACGCGCGCGACCGACGTAGGGCTACGTTGGTTCACGCAGGAGAGGCTGCCTGCCGCAGTAAGTCCCGGTTCACAATGGGGCAACTTGTCAGGCGACTCAGCCGCCTGACAAGTCACGCTCCATTCAGTGCAATGGAACCGTTCTAATCAGAGCAACTCAAGTCGCTCCGACTTAGAAAAAGGTTCCTCATTCGCATTGGACTTATTATATGCCTATGCTTGTTATCGAATAAAAACCTTTGTAAAAGAAAAAGATTCCTGCACTACTTTGGGGGGCGACTTGCATTGACTTCTATTAGAAAAGTCGTTTGCAAGCCACGCTGAAGTCGTGCTGCACGGGGCGGCTTCAGAGTCGGGCGACTTTGAAGCCGCCCCAGTGTGAACCCTGCCTAAATGTGCGGCAGGCGGTCTTAATGTGGTTAAATGTTTTTTCCGAAGTGTTCAGTGAAGAGTGAAAGGTCACAACCTGATGGATTTTTATTACGTTCCAATGATTTCCCCTCACTTCCTGTCCCAGTGACAACAGGGAATAAGAGGATCTCTAGAATAGAATTTTCAGGAGGTCAGCAATGGCCGCGCCTGCAATCTCATACAATCTACATCCATATCCCCGGCATTACCAGACACCGCAGATCTGCATTCTGCAACAACAGACACAATTTGGGAAGACAAAAAAAACAAACCACTACCAGTGAGCGCACAACAGTCTGGGTTACACTGCAAATATATTTTGGCAATCTGTTGCATTATTTTTACAGCTGTCAAATTTAATGAAACACATTCGCTTTGGACACAAAATCTATAATAATTTCACGTCTGCCATGGCTTAGAGCGCTCCTCCCGATGATTCATCTCACGAGCTACAATGTTTCCATCAAAACAAACAGCTCTGGCTCTGGGCTGCTGTAATAAACTTTCAGGCTAAGGGCAGCAGGGGCCTGGCCATCGAATCGCTCCAAAAAACAGGCCCAATCGCAACATTTTATTTATTTTTTTTCGCTCCTAAATCCAATCTAAGGAGAACTGCACAAAAAGTCAAGATGGCTTGGATTACTTAAAGTGGCTTAAAGTATTTAAAAAAAAGAAAAAACCCACACAACTCCACCAATATGAATAATTTAGGGGAGTCAAGAAGCATAGTCAACAATTCTCTGGATTTATTGATCTGTGTTTGATTACAGAACAAGATGAGGAAAAAAAATACTTTTCGAGCTGCAGGCTGGGTTATCGTAAGGTCCAGCTAGCCGGCTGCTTAATAATCAATGAAGAAATAGATTCACCACTTACAAGCCCATTACACTGGGTCACCCTCTTGGCTGAGAGCCCCTTACACTGGGTCACCCTCTTGGCCCAAAGCCCCTTACACTGGGTCACCCTCTTGGCCGACAGCCCCTTACACTGGGTCACCCTCTTGGCTGAGAGCCCCTTACACTGGGTCACCCTCTTGGCTGAGAGCCCCTTACACTGGGTCACCCTCTTGGCCCACAGCCCCTTACACTGGGTCACCCTCTTGGCCCACAGCCCCTTACACTGGGTCACCCTCTTGGCCGACAGCCCCTTACACTGGGTCACCCTCTTGGCCGACAGCCCCTTACACTGGGTCACCCTCTTGGCCGACAGCCCCTTACACTGGGTCACCCTCTTGGCTGAGAGCCCCTTACACTGGGTCACCCTCTTGGCTGAGAGCCCCTTACACTGGGTCACCCTCTTGGCTGAGAGCCCCTTACACTGGGTCACCCTCTTGGCCGACAGCCCCTTACACTGGGTCACCCTCTTGGCCGAGAGCCCCTTACACTGGGTCACCCTCTTGGCCGACAGCCCCTTACACTGGGTCACCCTCTTGGCCGAGAGCCCATTACACTGGATCACCCTCTTGGCCGAGAGCCCCTTACACTGGGTCACTGTCATTACACTGGTCCGAGCATGGGTTCATCCTATGCCCCAACCATGCATAAATTCAATAGAGAAAAGCTGGTGGCACTCCACTGAAATTCAGTAGGATCAACTTTTCTGGACAAGAAGATGCAAAGTCTCCACTTGGGCCCTTCTTGTCTGACACATGCATTTCACCCAAAAACTGGACTCATCGCTTAATGGTCCATGTCAAGGTCCATGGACATCTCATGTTTAAATGGAAGCTCCGGTTGTCTGCCACATTTGGCACCTTTTGTGGGAGGGGGGGGGTGGGAACCTGGTTTTGACAGGTACCCGCTCCCACTCCAGGCTCAGTTCACCATTTAGAAGTGAGCAAGAAGTTCGGCCCTCCCCGCAGCCAGGCCACTGAGAAAGCGCACCCCGATTCAGGCATTTGCAGTAGGAAACCAGCTGCAAGGCTTCACTGCCGGCTTCCTTCAGCCAAAATGGAGGTGGCAGCACCCGAGAGCAGATTAAAGATTCAGCTCGGGTGAGGACACCGCTGGATGCCTGGACAGGTGTAAACCTAATAGTTAAAGTCAGCAGCTACAGTATTTGGGGGGGGGGGGGTTTTATTTTTTTAAATAAAAAAATAAAAATCAGAGATGCTTAATGGATTATATCAAGGTCCAAGGACCTTTCATGATAAGAATGTGGAATCACAAGGGTTCGAGCCCATTTAAAAAGCCATTAGTGAAGAAATCATTTCACCTTTGGAGGCATGGGTGATGCTGCCATGGCTTCCGGCAAAGCTAGAAGCTTGAAATCCAGAGAGAATGAACTTCAGCCCATTTGAAGTGTACATGGGGGTCTTAAGATCTGCCTGTGATATCAGCCGAGCCTCCAAGGAAGGTTTGGAGACCAGGCTAAAAAAAAAAAGCTAAGCTTCCATTTGCCAAGGTAAGTCCACTGGAAGGCAGGCAATGCCAGTGTCCAACAAGAGACAGGGCCTTGACTGTGACAGCTGAAGTTGAAATTTGTCTGATGATCGTTACCTATGGAGCCTGCACGGGGAAGAATACATGGAGTGCCATCCAGCATTTGTAAGACCCCGTTCACACTGGAGCGACCTGTCAGGCGACCTGGTCGCCTAACAGGTCGCCGTGGGTCGCCTTCCATAGAGAAGCTGTGGACCCGTTCTAATAGGAGCGACACAAGTCGCTCCGACTTAGAAAAAGGGTCCGGAGCTTCTTTGGGGCGACCCGGAGCGACCTGCATTGACTTCAATGATATGAAGTCCGTGCCGGCCGCTCCGCCGTGACCTGTGAGGTCGCCCTGGCAAATAGCGTCGCCCCAGTGTGAACGGGGTCTAAGTCATCCTGCCAGGTTCCCCACCCACCAATAAAAAAATAAAAATAAAAAAAAAAAAATTTAAAAAAAAAACCCCACCTAGGATACATTTTTAATTGAGGAGTTGCTAAAATTGCAAAGTTACAGCAAATTAAAACTTTGGAACCCTTCAAAACGGTGTGACTGACTAGCATTGTTTTAACCGCTTGCCGACCGCCGCACGACTATTTACGTCGGCAGTCAGCCTCTCACAGGCAAAGCGACGTAGGGCTACGTCGCTAGCCTGTGAGGCTCTAGGGAGCGGGCACGCGCCGCCGGAGGTGCGCACCCACTCGGTTACGGCCTTCCCCCCGCGCGCGCGTGTGCCCGGCGGACCCGATGTCCGCCGGGCACTCACGATCGTCCATTAGATCGGAAGAAAGGCAGGCAGGCAGCCAATGTAAACACAGCCGCCTGTCAGTCTCCCCTGTGTAAGAATGGAGATCACACGGTTCTACTATGTAGGACCGTTGATCTCTGTTCTTACACCAGTAGCCACAGCCAATCACAGTTAGAGCCACAGCCAATCACAGTTAGAAACAAGCCCCTAGGACACACTTAACCCCTCCCTCTCCAATACAGTTAACTCCTTCACTGCCAGTGTAATTTTTACAGTTACAGTGCATATGTATAGCACTGATTACTGCAGTAATGTCACTGGTAACCCCAAAAGTGTCAAAAATGTCAGTCAAGGGTCCGATTAGTCCCGCATTACAAGACAGCCGACCGTCGGCTATGGATGCCGGTACCGGGGTGATGCCCCTAGCTGCAGGCATCACTCCGGTACAGCACTTTCCCAAAATATCGACAATATCGGTAACCTCCGGGACCGATTCCGATGTATTGGGAAAAGTGCATATCGGCCCCCTGATATATCGGCTTTGCCGATAATCAATCAATCCCTAGTCTAGAGTTCAGCTCTGGCCGAGGAAAGGCTGGCAAACGAAAGCATCAGTGATAAACGCAGGTAGCCCCATATGGGCGTTTAGATGCTTTCAGGGATGTTTGCAACCAGGGACGTTTATCCATCCCTTTATGTATATAAATGCTGAGATGTGCGGTTACAGCCGCAGCCTGTCATTGATTTGTAAAAGAAGCTCTGCACAACATATGCAACTCCTGGGCGCAGAAATTATTATTATACAGGATGTACAGTATATACACCTCCGTTCCCCAGACAGCTATTGTTACAGAGAACTGCATTGGGAGGGCCTCACACTACATCATTCTGCAAGCCGGGTTGACGCTCAGACTTGCCGCCTGTTTTTTTGAACACACGCGGTCTAACAACTAGCATTGTGTAAGTGTATTTTTTTCTGCTCACCCAATTTGTTTGGTAAAAATACTACACTATGTGGTCCTCCTGTTGCTCTTAAAGTGCCACTAAACCCACTAAACCCACAACAGTAAAATTAGTGTGTATATGCAGTAAAGCATGTTTGTTATACTCACTGTGGAACCTTAATCCTGCACATTGTGTAAAAAGGCGATTTAATCCTGTATTCTCTGATCCTCCCCTTCTTCCACTGTCCCCAATCCATCTCCTGATAAGACAGAGCCTTTGGACAGGAGCGCTGGGGGTAATTGCATGCGATTCTTTCCAGTGCGATTTTAGCCCACTCACTTTGTATGGATGCAAATCACACCACAAAGTATCGGTACTCAGTATAGGCGAGTAGTTGACCGAAAGTATCGATACTCGTAGATAGATAAAAGAAAAAAAAAAAAGGTTAATCGGTACAACCGTAAGGGACTGTGATCTCTAGAGGTCTCATGTAGCATGGCCACATTTAGATCTGTACGCCATTTTGAACGTGAACATGGCTTTATTATAGTCAATGGGTCCATGCCAAAAGCAGCCGTATTCTAGAGCAGCGTTCAGATATGAAAAAAAAAAAAAAGATGTCCAAATCCCGCAATTCATTTTTTTCCCCCTTTTTTTATGCTATATGCATTTAAACATTAATATAGTGTACACAGTAAGTGCACTCTAGTGGATCCACCTGCCTCACCTAGCAACAAATGATGCTGGGAAGTAGGTGGCTCAAGCCACTGAGTTTCCTGTGTAGCTAGAAGGCAGGCGGTACTTTTGGCTCTTGCCACTGCTCAGGACTGATATGTATATAACAGTGTGTAATCAGTGGGTGCCACCGCTGGTTGCACACCATTGATGATTACATGACAGCCCTGAATACGTACAGCACAAATGTGCACCATTGGTTGCTAGGATGCTAGATGGCTTGAGTCTCCTGCACCCTAGCAATGAAGGATTCTAGGTAGCTTGAGCCGTCTGCATCCTAGCAACGAAGGGTATGTGTCAGTCTCATTTGGGCATAATGACTGGCCTTCCACGCTAACGCAAATTGCTGATGAATGACTCATTCAAGGCCGACATACGCCCTTCATTGCAGGGATGCAGGCGGCTCAAGCTTGCTAGTGTCTTTTATTGCTAGGATGCAGGTGGCTCAAGCCACCACCTAGCGACCATTAGCACACATTTGTGCCATCTCCTTCATTGTGCCTTCAGTTTCCAACTACCCTGTTGTAAGTCGGCAGTCTCCGACTGTCTCCCCCAGTAAGTCGGCAGTCTCCGACCGTCTCCCCCAGTAAGTCGGCAGTCTCCGACCGTCTCCCCCAGTAAGTCGGCAGTCTCCGACCGTCTCCCCCAGTAAGTCGGCAGTCTCCCCCAGTAAGTCGGCAGTCTCCCCCAGTAAGTCGGCAGTCTCCGACCGTCTCCTCCAGTAAGTCGGCAGTCTCCGACCGTCTCCTCCAGTAAGTCGGCAGTCTCCGACCGTCTCCCCCAGTAAGTCGGCAGTCTCCGACCGTCTCCCCCAGTAAGTCGGCAGTCTCCGACCGTCTCCCCCAGTAAGTCGGCAGTCTCCGACCGTCTCCCCCAGTAAGTCGGCAGTCTCCGACCGTCTCCCCCAGTAAGTCGGCAGTCTCCGACCGTCTCCCCCAGTAAGTCGGCAGTCTCCGACCGTCTCCCCCAGTAAGTCGGCAGTCTCCGACCGTCTCCCCCAGTAAGTCGGCAGTCTCCGACCGTCTCCCCCAGTAAGTCGGCAGTCTCCGACCGTCTCCCCCAGTAAGTCGGGAGTCTCCGACCGTCTCCTCCAGTATGTCTGAAGTCTGACGGTCTCTACTATATCTGAAGTCCTCTGGCATATACTGAAAATTATGCATGGCCCTTTGGAGCTTTCAGGGACCACAGTTGAGGCCCCCCTACACCTTTTAAGTTGACAACCACTGCTATACATATACTTGCCAATGGCTGTTTAAAGTGATTGGAAAGTCTTGTGGTTTCTTGTTTTTTTATTAAAATACCAAACAGGTTATACTTACCTGCTCTGTGCAGTGGTTTTGCACAGGGCAGCCCAGATCCTCCACTTCTCGGGTCCCTGGCTGGAGCTCCTGACCCCTCCCTCCTTTTGAATGCCCCCACAGCAAGCAGCTTGCTATGGGGGCATGAAGAGAAGGGAGAGTGTGGAGTAAAGAGGGCCGTAGTGGTGTAACCCACGAGGGGCCTGGTTACATCGGGGGTTATAATGCAATAGAGCAAAAACAAAGAAGAGGAGGAAACAGAGGTGTGACCTCAGAGGGTTGCTTTAAAAAGAAGTGATGCTCAAATCTGAAAAAAAAAAATGTATTTATATGTTCGGTTCGGTTCCTCAGTGGTATCATTACCCACCAAGTATGGTGGACTATGTACTAGATGATATTGTGGTCTACTTTTTTCAATAAAGTTTTTTTTCATATTTTAAATTTTCAGATTTGAGCATCCCTTCTTTTTAAAGCAACCCTCTGAGGTCACACCTCTGTTTCCGCCTCTTCTTTGCTATGGGGGCACCGAGCTGAACTGCATCTCCTTGTATCAATTCAGACACGGAGCTTCCGTTCGGCCATACCCCCTCTCTCGCTCCTGATTGGCTGAATTTGATTGACAGCAGCAGGAGCAAATGGCGCCACTACTGTGTCTAAGCCAATCAGGAGAGATAGTCCCTGACGACTGAGGCACTCATGGACATCGCTTGATAGAGAGGGAGCTCAGGTAAGTATTAGAGGGGCTGCTGCACACAGAAGGCATGAAGATAAAAAACCTTCTGACTTTACAACCCCTTTAGGCTTGTAAAATCTGTAGCCAGCTTTTAAACCAAATGAGTTCTCGCCTCGAACATAACGTTTACCGGTATGAGGTTACATAACCCGAGGCTTATCCACAAGCCAAAACAACAATCACCAACCACCACTTTACAAACATTAAAAGCCAAGCAGCGTTACTCTGGGCACCCAACGGCCCAGCGTGAGTCCTTGTCTTGTGCACTCTGGCAGACAAATGTCACAGACACCAACCAGGTCAAAGAGCAAACGAGGATCAATTTCCTATTCAGCAATCAAAGACGAGCCACCCCAGCAAGGAGCATGCATACAGGACGGTCCCACACTGGCTAGCAAGGAGGGTGAGGGGATCTATTTATAGAAGTGTGAGTGATTGGGGGGGGGGGGCTGCCTTCTTAAGTAAATGTCACTGTGTAGCTTAGGGGTCTCCGAGCCAGTCAGATCACATATGCAACCAAAAAAAAAACAAAGCCAGCAGGAGGGACAGCCCGGGAGAACAGAAACAAGTGGCATCCTGTGAGTTGTTTTTCTAGACCGGTTAGAACAGGAGTACATGATCCTTGCACACGGTTTTGGGGTTTCATTTTGCCTCAACAGGAAGTCCTGTCGCTGCAAGGGTAATAGAGCAAGAAGGGGGGGGCAATGGGGGAATCATACGGACCCTTCTCTCTAGCTCTGTGAATGTTGCTTGAGCCTTCTCTGCTGGATACAAATAATAAGCTCTATCTCCCTCCTGAGAATGTCAAATCAACAGTGAGATTATCTGCAGACTTTACTGCAAGCGGAAACCAATAGGAAATACTTGTCACAGCTGCTGTCTGTTATTCACTTAGATATAGGCGACCCTTGTTAAAAAAAGCGCTGACGTGACATACATGGCCTGGACAAGGGCTACATGGGCACAGCTGGCACCCCTTGGTTAACAGAGCATAGAATAATCAGCAAGTATAGGGATGACTTGATCTGAATCACAGATTAGAGATCAATATCAGCTGGAGATGCAAGAGAAACTCTTGAGGAACAAGTCTAAAAATCGATGAAAGATAAATGGATATCCAGATAGAGAGGGAGAGAATATGAAAGGCAGCTAGTACAGTATACTGTATATACCAGGCAACTTTAACCACTTGCCGACCGCCGCAAGTACATGTACTGCGGCGGTCAGCCCCTCACAGGCAAAGTGACGTATTGTTACGTCACTAGCCTGTGAGGCTCTGGGAAGCGGGCGCGCGCCGCCAAAGGGGCGCTCCCGCGCGGTCACGGACCCCCCCGCGCGTGTGACCAGCGGACCCGATGTACGCCGGTCACTCGGCGATCGTCGGTGCAGAGGGAGAAAGGCAGGCGGCTAGTGTAAACAACAGCATTCTCCCCAATGGCCGCCAGAGTGAGGAGCGGCATTCTTCCCCAATGGCCGCCAGAGTGAGGAGCGGCATTCTTCCCCAATGGCCGCCAGAGTGAGGAGCAGCACTCTGCCCGATGGCCGCCAGTGTGAGGAGCAGCACTCTGCCCGATGGCCGCCAGTGTGAGGAGCAGCACTCTGCCCGATGGCCCCCAGTGTGAGGAGCAGCACTCTCCCCGATGGCCCCCAGTGTGAGGAGCAGCACTCTTCCCGATGGCCCCCAGTGTGAGGAGCAGCACTCTCCCCGATGGCCCCCAGTGTGAGGAGCAGCATTCTCCCCGATGGCCGACAACGTGAGGAGCAGCATTCTCCACAATGGCCGCCAGCGTGAGGAGCAGCATTCTCCACAATGGCCGCCAGCGTGAGGAGCAGCATTCTCCCCTATGGCCGCCAGCGTGAGGAGCAGCATTCTCCCCTATGGCCGCCAGCGTGAGGAGCAGCATTCTCCCCTATGGCCGCCAGCGTGAGGAGCAGCATTCTCCCCTATGGCCGCCAGCGTGAGGAGCAGCATTCTCCCCTATGGCCGCCAGCGTGAGGAGCAGCATTCTCCCCTATGGCCGCCAGCGTGAGGAGCAGCATTCTCCCCTATGGCCGCCAGCGTGAGGAGCAGCATTCTCCCCTATGGCCGCCAGCGTGAGGAGCAGCATTCTCCCCTATGGCCGCCAGCGTGAGGAGCAGCATTCTCCCCTATGGCCGCCAGCGTGAGGAGCAGCATTCTCCCCTATGGCCGCCAGCGTGAGGAGCAGCATTCTCCCCTATGGCCGCCAGCGTGAGGAGCAGCATTCTCCCCAATGGCCGCCAATGTAAGGAGCATTCTTCCCAATGGCCGCCAATGTAAGGAGCATTCTTCCCAATGGCCGCCATTGTAAGCATTCTCCCCAATGGCCGCCAGCGTGAGGAGCAGCATTCTCCCCAATGGCCGCCAGCGTGAGGAGCAGCATTCTCCCCAATGGCCGCCAATGTAAGGAGCATTCTTCCGAATGGCCGCCAATGTAAGGAGCATTCTTCCCAATGGCCGCCAATGTAAGGAGCATTCTTCCCAATGGCCGCCAATGTAAGGAGCATTCTTCCCAATGGCCGCCAATGTAAGGAGCATTCTTCCCAATGGCCGCCAATGTAAGGAGCATTCTTCCCAATGGCCGCCAATGTAAGGAGCATTCTTCCCAATGGCCGCCAATGTAAGGAGCATTCTCCCCAATGGCCACCAATGTAAGGAGCATTCTTCCCAATGGCCACCAATGTAAGGAGCATTCTTCCCAATGGCCACCAATGTAAGGAGCATTCTTCCCAATGGCCGCCATTGTAAGGAGCATTCTTCCCGATGACCACCAATGTAAGGAGCATTCTTCCCGATGACCACCAATGTAAGGAGCATTCTTCCTGATGACCACCACTCCCCCCCCCCCCTTTTATTTTTACCAGGTGATCCCACCAATAACACACTTCCCCTCTAAAGGTGACCACAGACACTCACCATCTACATATCTCCATAACACAAAGTGGTGTTCTGCACTTCACAGAAAAGAACTTAGAACAAAAACATTAAGTGGAAATTACAAGGGCATTGGATTCCTGACAGGATCAACAGGTACTTTCTTAACTTGTGGAACATGTACTTAGTTGGAAAAATGAAAACCAATGCAGCCACCACATCCAAGAACTGGTAAGTTGCAGTGTATACACTTTTTTTTGTTTTGTGGGTTTTGATATTCTTAAACTAGAAGTAACTAAGCCATACGGAGATCTGTAGTTTCTGAACTGAGATCTGCCAAGTTTTTGGTTCTGTTTATCACATGCATATACAATTAGTTGGACACAAGTGTTCAATGGCTAACCTTGACTTCCAGACTGTATGACAGTTTGTAAGAAGTAAGTGGAGGAGGGGGTGTACAGAGACCACTTACATGTGCAAATGCAGTCACCGCATGGGGTCACGCTTGTTATCCTGGTCTATCAAAACCTGAACAGAGCTCTCTCAACCTTTTTACTCCAGAAGAACCCTTAAAATAATTTCTGTCTTTTAAAACGAATTCATTGGGGGCCAGTAAGAGCAATGTCCCTTGCATTGGTGACCAGTGGAAAACAAAAATACCCCCCTTAAAGCGGTGGTCAGAATCCCAACCTTACCAAGACTTGAAAATATCTTTGACATTCTGCAGCTGGCTCTTCCAAGTGACGTTGGCCCTGAAACTATGTAGGCACCGTCAAATGGGAGGTCCGTCACCCACGGCTCTAGGAACCCCTATAAAAAGCAACCCCAATGTTCTACAGAGCCCCGTTTAAGAAAGACAGGTCTGTGAAGACTAGGCTAACCCTGGAACTTACAAGAAGGAGCATGCTATAAGTTTATGGACAAATCTTTGCAACCTTGCAGGTCTACAACACTAACCAAACATCATGGCCAAGAAAAGATGACCTACTACACTTGCAGAAGCAACCCAGAACTATGTAGGCACCATCAAATGAGAGGTCAACCATCCACAGCTTTAGGAGTCCCTATAGAGCAGGGATCCTCAAACTACGGCCCCCCAGCTGTTGGAGAACTACACATCCCATGAGGCATTGTAAAACTCTTGACATTCACAGACATGGACAAGACATGATGGGAATTGTAGTTCCTTAACAACTGGAGGGCCAAAGTTTGAAGACCCCTGCTATAGAGGAACCCCAATGTTCTACAGGACGCTGTTCAGTAAAATGCAAGCCTAGAAAGACTAGGCTAAACCTGGAACCTAGAAAGAGCACATGATAAGCATATGGCCAAATCTTCGCAACCTGCCAAGTCTACAACCCCAACCAAACATCCTGACGAAGAAAAAAATAACAAAATACACTTGCAGATGCAACCCTACTAGTGGGAATGGAGAAGTCTTGCCAATATTCTACAAATTAGACCAGTAAGCATCACCACGTAATGAACCCTCGAGCCAGACCTGTAGATGTGACTGCTGGTGAATTAATCCGCTTTAATGAGATTATATACCACTTCCAACCTGCCCTGACTACACGCTGGGATTGCTGCTGCACCAATCCCTGGCCGAGGGTATACATAACAGGCGATGCCAAACCGGAGTCACAAGATGTGCCATGCTTAATGGAACTGCAGCAATCAGGGCTCTGTGTCAGTCTAGACTCCATGTGCGGAGAAGACCCCCAACCCCCAGTCTACAACCCATCAAGTACGTTATGTGTGCTCTCCAAGAGGGGGGAGGGGGGAGAAGATAGAGGTACGTTATGTGTACTATCCAAGGGGAAATTTAGAATAAGCCCATCATGTATGTTGTATATGCTATCCAAGGGCGGAAATATAACGTACCTGGTGGGCTTATTCTATGTACTATTCAAGGAGAAAGATATAATAAGCCCACCAGGTACGTTATATGTACTATCCAAGGGGGGAGTAAAAAATAAGCGAATCAGGTATGTTATATGAGCTATCCATTAGAGAAGTTAAAATAAGCCCATCAGGTACATTATATGTGTGCTTTCCAAGGGGGAAGATATCATATGCCCACCAGGTATGTTATGTGTGCTATCCAAGGGGGAAGATAGAATAAGCCCACCAGGTATGTTGTATTGGTTCTCCAAGGGGGAAGATAGAATAAGCCCACCGGGTACGCAATATTGGTTCTCTAAGGGGGGGGGGGGGGGAGATAGAATAAGCCCACCGGGTACGTTATATTGGTTCTCCAAGGGGGAAGATAGAATAAGCCCACCGGGTACGTTATATTGGTTCTCCAAGGGGGGGGGGGGGGAGATAGAATAAGCCCACCAGATATGTTGTATTGGTTCTCCAAGGGGGAGGATAGAATAAGCCCACCAGGTACGTTATATTGGTTCTCCAAGGGGGGAGAATAGAATAAGCCCACCAGGTACGTTGCATTGGTTCTCCAAGGGGGGGGGGGGGGGAGATAGAATAAGCCCACCAGGTATGTTATGTGTGCTATCCAAGGGGGAAGATAGAATAAGCCCACCAGGTATGTTGTATTGGTTCTCCAAGGGAGAAGATAGAATAAGCCCACCAGGTACGTTATATTGGTTCTCCAAGGGAGAAGATAGAATAAGCCCACCAGGTACGTTATATTGGTTCTCCAAGGGAGAAGATAGAATAAGCCCACCAGGTACGTTGTATTGGTTCTCCAAGGGAGAAGATAGAATAAGCCCACCAGGTACGTTATGTGTACTACCCAAGGGGGGGGGAATATGGAGCAACCCCATCCTCCAGCATGGTTTACAGTACTGGAGGAGCTTTTGACACAGCTAGCCTTGATCTGAGACCTCAATGATCCAAACACCCCCAACTTCCACCAGCCAGACAAAAAGGTCAGCTCTGAGGTTGCAGGATCTGAAGACTGAGAGGGGGGGTGGAAATAAAAAGTCAACCCTGGATGACCTTGATTAGTCCCCACACACAAATCAGAGGCGATCCATCCAATTCCAACAGACCAGCTGACAGCCCAGCTCTTATTAACAGCTCTCCCAGCAGGGGGCAGCCTACTAATACCCTGCAGCCAAGCTGTCATTACACGTCAACCATTGATTGACAGCTTGGCTCCTCATCCATGCCAACAATGACCTCATATCAGGTGCTGCAACCCCCCCCCCCCAAATCCCCAACACCTACCCGTCCTCCAGGCAAGGAGAGCGATCACATCCCGGGCTCTGCGGCACTGCCATCATCATCATCATGTGTCACATAGGATCCGACGGGGGAAAATGGCGGCTCCACGAGTCCAGGGGAGGAAAAAAAATATCCAGCCCGGGGAAGGGAGGAAGGGAGAGGGGTGGGGGTGGCAGGCAGCAGAGTGGTGGTCGGGGAAAGGGGGGGGGGTGAAGCTGCTATTATCCCAGGCGATCAGGATTTGCTGAGGGATGCAGTTTACCCAGATCGTTAGAAAAAGCCCGATCTGGTTCTGACCGACGGTGCTGCTGTGTATAGGGATCGGTGCAAAGGGCTGATCGCAGCTTAGTCCCGGTAGTAGGGTGCAATGGCTTCCAAGTCCCGGTAATAGTGTGCGATGGCTTCCAAATCCCGGTAATAGTGTGCGATGGCTTCCCAGCTCCTGCGATTGCTTGCAAGTCCCGGTAGAAGGCTGCGATTTCTTGCAAGTCCCGGTAGAAGGCTGCGATTGCTTTCTAGTCCCGGTAATAGGCTGTGATTGCTTGCTAGTCCCGGTAATAGGCTGCGATGGCTTCCTAATGCCTGCGATTGCTTGCAAGTCCCGGTAGAAGGCTGCGATTGCTTGCAAGTCCCGGTAATAGGCTGCGATTGCTTGCTAGTCCCAGTAATAGGCTGCGATGGCTTCCTAATGCCTGCGATTGCTTGCTAGTCCCGGTAGAAGGCTGCGATTGCTTGCTAGCGCCGGTAATAGGCAGCGATTGCTTGCTAGTGCCGGTAGAAGGCTGCGATTGCTTGCTAGTCCCGGTAGAAGGCTGCGGTGACTTCCTACTCCCTGCGATTGCTTGCTACTCCCGGTAATAGGCTGCGATTGCTTGCTACTCCCGGTAATAGGCTGCGATTGCTTCCCTGTCCCGGTAGAAGGCTGCGATTTCTCGCTAATCCCGGTAGAAGGTTGCCGATCTCTCCCAGTCCCTAAAACAATCTTGCGATCCTTCCCCAGTCCTGATAGAACATTGCAATCCCAGGCCAAAATAAAGCGTTGCAAGCGTTTCCCGGTGCCGTTAGAAGGTAGGGATGGTGTCCCGGTGTGGGTGGAAGGTAGGGATGGTGTCCCGGCTGGCGGGCGCGCGGTGGTGTCGGAGGGGCGGCGCGCTCTGTATACAATGTATCTCTTCTCCTCTCCCGGGCCGGATGGAAGGTTTCCTCCTCTCTGGATACAATGTGTCGCTCGGCTCCCCTCCTCCTCCCCCGCCTCCTCTTCTCCCCGATCCTCATAGACTGTAATGGATCACAAAATGTCCGCTCCGCCTGTCTAATGAGAGCTGGCTGTGTGTCCCCCTCTCCCGCCTGGCTGTGTGTCTGTCTCCTCCCCCTCCCGGGTGTCTCTCCTCCCCCCTCCCCGCAGTAGCAGATGCTAATGAAGCGGCAGGGCCGGGTTAATGGACTCCACACTGCCGCTACCTGACACTGCGCGGCCATGGAGGCCGGGGGGAGGGGCCAAGCCGGGCTCTGATTGGTGCACACTCTCCACCATCTATTCCTTATCGATACTCTGTAATATATATCATCAATGTGCTGCTCATGGAGAAGTGACAGTTGGAAGTTCTCCATTAAATCTCTCCTAATCCCATCCATATTATGGCCTCAAAACATAGTGGACATACAAAGTTCAAATTTTTTTTTTCCGATCAATACTAGATAAAACAATTGATTAACATGCTGCTCATGGAGAAGTGACAGTTGGAAGTTCTCCGTCAGATTTCTATTTCCATCCTCCTAATCCTATTGATATTATTATGGCCGCAAAGTGGACATACAAAGTTCAATTTTTTTTCCGATCAATATAGATAAAATAATTGATCGATATGCTGCTCATGGAGAAGTAGAATCCCATCGATAGTTGAAGGTTCTCCATCAGATCTCTATTTCCATCCTCCTAATCCGATTGATATTAAGGCCACAAAGCGGACATACAAAGTTCAATTTTTTTTCCGATCAATACTAGATAAAATAATTGATCGATATGCTGCTCATGGAGAAGTGACAGTTGGAAGTTCTCCATAAAATCTCTCCTAATTCCATCGATATTGTGGCCTCAAAACATAGTGGACATACAAAGTTTGTTTTTGTTTTTTCCGATCAATACTAGATAAAACAATTGATCGATATGCTGCTCATGGAGAAGTAACAGTTGGAAGTTCTCCATCAGATCTCTATTTCCATCTTCCTAATCCTATTGATATTATGGTCGCAAAGTGGACATACAAAGTTGTTTTTTTTTCTGATCAATACTAGATAAAACAATTGATCGATATGCTGCTCATGGAGAAGTGACAGTTGGAAGTTCTCCATCAGATCTCTATTTCCATCCTCCTAATCCTATTGATATTATGGCCGCAAAGTGGACATACAAAGTTCAATTTTTTTTCCCGATCAATACTAGATAAAACAATTGATCGATATGCTGCTCATGGAGAAGTGACAGTTGGAAGTTCTCCATCAGATCTCTATTTCCATCCTCCTAATCCTATTGATATTATGGCCGCAAAGTGGACATACAAAGTTAAAAAAAAATTCCGATCAATACTAGATAAAACAATTGATCGATATGCTGCTCATGGAGAAGTGGAATCCCATCAATAGTTGGAAATTCTCCATCAGATCTCTATTTTTCCATCCTCCTAATCCGATTGATTTTATGGCCGCAAAGTGGACATACAAAGTTCAATTTTTTTTCCCGATCAATACTAGATAAAACAATTGATCGATATTCTGCTCATGGAGAAGTGACAGTTGGAAGTTCTCCATAAAATCTCTCCTAATTCCATCGATATTGTGGCCTCAAAACATAGTGGACATACAAAGTTTGTTTTTGTTTTTTCCGATCAATACTAGATAAAACAATTGATCGATATGCTGCTCATGGAGAAGTGACAGTTGGAAGTTCTCCATCAGATCTCTATTTCCATCTTCCTAATCCTATTGATATTATGGTCGCAAAGTGGACATACAAAGTTGTTTTTTTTTCTGATCAATACTAGATAAAACAATTGATCGATATGCTGCTCATGGAGAAGTGACAGTTGGAAGTTCTCCATCAGATCTCTATTTCCATCCTCCTAATCCTATTGATATTATGGCCGCAAAGTGGACATACAAAGTTAAAAAAAAAATTCCGATCAATACTAGATAAAACAATTGATCGATATGCTGCTCATGGAGAAGTGGAATCCCATCAATAGTTGGAAATTCTCCATCAGATCTCTATTTCCATCTTCCTAATCCGATTGATATTATGGCCGCAAAGCGGACATACAAAGTTCAATTTTTTTTTCCGATCAATACTAGATAAAACAATTGATTGATATTCTGCTTATGGAGAAGTGACAGTTGGAAGTTCTCCATAAAATCTCTCCTAATCCCATCGATATTATGGCCTCAAAACATAGTGGACATACAAAGTTCGTTTTTTTTTTTTCTGATCAATACTAGATAAAACAATTGATCGATATGCTGCTCATGGAGAAGTGACAGTTGGAAGTTCTCCATCAGATCTCTGTTTCCATCCTCCTAATCCTATTGATATTATGGCCGCAAAGTGGACATACAAAGTTAAAAAAGAAATTCCGATCAATACTAGATAAAACAATTGATCGATATGCTGCTCATGGAGAAGTGGAATCCCATCGATAGTTGGAAGTTCTCCATTAGATCTCTGTTTCCATCTTCCTAATCCGATGGAATTTATGATCGGAAAATGCTGCTAAATGGGGAAAAGCGATCGACTTACATCTAAGAGTGGCCATAGAAATGTCCATATATGATCAATTCCTTTTCTGATCAATAGTTGATCACACAATTAATAGATATGCCAGATGACGGGGAAGTGGAATCCCATTGACAGTTTGAAGTTCTCCATCAGATCTCCGTTTCCATCTTCCTAATCCGATGGAATATATGATCGGAAAATGCTGCTAAATGAGGCAAAACAATCGATTTTCATCTAAAAATGGCCATAGAAATGTCCATAAATGATCAATTCCTTTTCTGATCAATAGTTGATCACACAATTAATAGATATGCCAGATGACGGGGGAAGTGGAATCCCATTGACAGTTGGAAGTTCTCCATCAGATCTCTATTTCCATCCTCCTAATCCGATTGATATTATGGCCGCAAAGTGGACATACAAAGTTCCATTATTTTTTCCGATCAATACTAGATAGAACAATTGATCAATATGCTTCTCATGAAGAAGTAGAATCCCATCGATAGGTGGAAGTTCTCATTCAGATCTCTGTTTCCATCTTCCTAATCCAATGGAATTTATGATCGGAAAATGCTGCTAAATGAGGAAAAGTGATCGATTTACATCTAAGAGTGGCCATAGAAATGTCCATAAATGATCGATTCCTTTTCTGATCAATAGTTGATCACAAAATTAATAGATATGCCAGATGATGGGGAAGTGGAATCCCATTGACAGTTGGAAGTTCTCCATCAGATCTCTATTTCCATCCTCCTAATCCTGTTGATATTATGGCCGCAAAGTGGACATACAAAGTTCAATTTTTTTTCCGATCAATACTAGATAAAACAATTGATCGATATGCTGCTCATGGAGAAGTAGAATCCCATCAATAGGTGGAAGTTCTCCATCAGATTTCTGTTTCCATCTTCCTCATCCAATGGAATTTATGATCGGAAAATGCTGCTAAATGAGGAAAAGCGATTGATTTACATCTAAGAGTGGCCATAAAAATGTCCATAAATGATCAATTTCTTTTTTGATAAATAGTTGATCACACAATTAATAGATATGCCAGATGACGGGGAAGTGGAATCCCAATGACAGTTGGAAGTTCTCCATCAGATCTCTTTTTCCATCCTATTAATCCTATTGATAGTATGGCCGCAAAGTGGACATGACATACAAAGTTAAATTTTTTTTCCGATCAATACTAGATAAAACAATTGATCGATATGCTGCTCATGGAGAAGTAGAATCCCATCGATAGGTGGAAGTTCTCCATCAGATCTCTGTTTCCATCTTCCTCATCCAATGGAATTTATGTTTGGAAAATGCTGCTAAATGAGGAAAAGCGATCTATTTACATCTAAGTGCCGGTTCACAATAACGCGGCACGACTTCGGGGGCGACCTGTGAAGTCGCGTGCACCGCGACTTCGGCGCGACTTGCATGGACTTCATACTTCAATACTAGATAAAACAATTGATCGATATGCTGCTCATGGAGAAGTAGAATCCCATCGATAGGTGGAAGTTCTCCATCAGATTTCTGTTTCCATCTTCCTCATCCGATGGAATTTATGATCGGAAAATGCTGCTAAATGAGGAAAAGCAATTGATTTACATCTAAGAGTGGCCATAAAAATGTCCATAAATGATCAATTCCTTTTCTGATCAATAGTTGATCACACAATTAATAGATATACCAGATGACGGAGAAGTGGAATCCCATTGACAGTTGGAAGTTCTTCATCAGATCTCTATTTCCATCCTCCTAATCCTATCCATCATATGGCCGCAAAACATGGTGGACATACAAAGTTCAATTTTTTTTCTGATCAATATTGATTTATCTAGTATTGATCAGAAAAAAAAAAGAAATTTGTATGTCCACTATGTTTTGCGGCCATAATATGGATGGGATTAGGAGGGTGAAAACAGAGATCTGATGGGGAACTTCCAACTGACAATGGGATTCCACTTCCCCGTCATCTGGCATATCTATTAATTGTGTGATCAACTATTGATCAGAAAAGGAATTGATCATTTATGGAAGTTTGTATGGCCACCCTTAGATTTAAATAGACTGGGGTCGATCGTTTGGCCTCATTTGGCAGCATTTTGAGATCATAAATTCTATCAGATTAGGAAGATGGAAACAGAGATCTGATGGAGAACTTCCAACTATCGATGGAATTCTACTTCTCCATGAGCAGCATTTCGATCAACTGTTTTATCTAGTGTTGTTTAGAAAAAAAAAATTGAACTTTGTATGTCCACTATGTTTTGAAGCCATAATATCAATCAAATTAGGAGGGAGGAAACAGAGATCTGATGGAGAACTTCCAACTGTCAATGGGATTCCACTTCCCTGTCATCTGGCCTATCTATTAATTGTGTGATCAACTATTGATCAGAAAAGGAATTGATCATTTATGGACATTTCTATGGCCACTCTTAGATGTAAATCAATCGTTTTGCCTAATTTAGCAGTATTTTCTCATCATAAATTCCATCAGATTAGGAAGATGGAAACAGAGATCTGACGGGGAATTTCCTACTGTCACATCCCTGTAAGTGGCATATTGATCATGTATTGATTGGAAAAGAATTTGATCATTTATGGACATTTCTATGGCCTCTATGGATTCCATCAATAGTTGGAAGTTCTCCATCAGATCTCTGTTTCCATCTTCCTAATCCAAGCAAATTTATAAACGGAAAATGCTGCCAAATGTCGCAAAATGATCGAACCCAGTCAATTTACATCTAAGGGTGGCCATACAAACTTCCATGAATGATCAATTTCTTTTCCGATCAATAAATGATCAATATGCCACTCAAAGGGATGTGACAGTAGGAAGTTTTCTATCCGATCTCTGTTTCCATCCTCCTAATGCAACAAAATGTATGACCGGAAAATGCTGCTAAATGAGGCAAAAAAATCGACCCCCGCCTAAGGGTGGCCATAGAAATGTCCATAAATGATCAATTTCTTTTTTGATCAATAGTTGATCACACAATTAATAGATCTGCCAGATGATTGGGAAGTGGAATCCCATCAAATTTATGATCAAAAAATGTTGCTACATGACGCAAAACGATCGACCCCGGACAACTTACATCTAAGGGTGGCTGTAAAAACTTCCATAAATGATCAATTTATTTTCTGATCAATATGCTGCTCACAGGGAAGTAACAGTTGGAAGTTATCCATCAGATCTCTATTTCCATCCTCCTAATCTGATCGATATTATGAACGCAAGCGGCGCAAAACATAGTGGACCTAAAAGTTCCAATTTTTTTTTTTTTGCCGATCAATACTAGATAAAAAAATTGATCAGTATGCTACTCATGGAGAAGTAGAGTCCCATTGATAGTTGGAAGTTCTCCATCAGATCTCTGCTTCCATCTTCCTAATCCCATCAAATTTTTGACCGCAAACGACACAAAACATAGTGGACATACAAATATTTTTTCCTGATCAATAGTCGATAACACAATTGCTCGAAAATGCTGGTCATGGAGAAGTGGAATCTCATTGATAGTTGGAAGTTCTCCATCAGATCTCTGTTTCCATTTTCCTAGTCCAATGGAATATAAGATAGAAAAATGTTTCCAAATTACGCAAAACGATCAACCCAAGAAGATTTACATCTAAGGGTGGCCGTACAAACTTCCATAAACGATCATTTTCTTTTCTGATCAATAATTGATTGATATGCCACTCACAGGGGAAGTGACAATTGGAAGTTCTCCATCAGATCTTTGTTTGCATCTTCCTAATCAGATGGAATTTATGAATGAAAAATGCTGCCAAACGACGCAAGACAATCGATAATTTTCCGCCCGGCCGATTTACATCTAATGATGGTCAGACAAACATCCACAAATATTGATTTCTTTTCCGATCAATAATCGATAACGCAATTGAACAATTTGCTGCTCATAGGGAAGTGGGATTCCATCGATAGTTGGAAGTTCTAAATGGGATCCCTGATTCCACCCTTCTAATCCGATCAAATTTATGACCAAAAAATGCTGCCAAACGACTCAAAACAATCGATAATCTTCTGTCCGTCCAATTTACATCTAATGGTGGCCGTACAAACTTCCACAAATAATTAATTTCTTCTCTGATCAATAATGGATCACACAATTGATGGATATGCCCGCTGACGGGGAAATGCTACATCCTCCTAATCTTCTCGGATTTATGAAAACAAACGACTCAACACAATCAATCATTTTCTTCCCTGACTTACTCGGTTTGATCGAATCTGATGTAAACCAAGTCTAATAGTGGACATACAAACTTCCATTTCTTTCGATTGATCAATATGCTGCTCATGGAGAAGGAATCCCATCAATAGTTGGACGTTCTTCATCAGATCTCTGCTTCCGTCTTCCCAATCCCATCGAATTTATGACCGCAAATGACGCAAAACATAGTGGACATACAAACTTCCATTTTTTTTCCAGATCAATAGTCGATAAAACAATTGATCGATGTGCTGCTCATGGAGAAGTGGAATCCCATCAATAGTTGGAAGTTCTCCATCAGATCTCTGTTTCCATATTCCTAATCCGATCAATATTATGACAGAAAATGCTGCCAAATGACCCAAACGATCAATCCCGCATGATTTACATCTAAGGCTGGCTGTAGAAATGTCCATAAATGATCAATTCCTTTTCTGATCAATAGTTGATCACACAATTAATAGATATACCAGATGACGGGGAAGTGGAATCCCATCAATAGTTGGACGTTCTTCATCAGATCTCTGCTTCCGTCTTCCCAATCCCATCGAATTTATGACTGCAAACGACACAAAACATAGTGGACATACAAACTTCCATTTATTTTTCCAGATCAATAGTCGATAAAACAATTGATCGATGTGCTGCTCATGGAGAAGTGGAATCCCATCAATAGTTGGAAGTTCTCTGTTTCCATCCTTCTAATCCAATCAAATTTATAACCCAAAAATGCTGCCAAATGACCCAAAACAATCGATTATTTTCCGCCACAGCCGATTTACATCTAATGGTGGCCGTACAAACTTCCATAAATGATCAATTTCTTTTCCAGGCAATAGCCAATAACACAATTATTGAATATGCCCGATGACTGGGAAGTGGAATCTTATTGATAGTTGGATGTTATCCATCAGATCTCTATTTCCATCCTCATAATCCAATGGAATTTATGACCGAACAATGCTTCCAAACAACGCAAAACAATCGATAATTTTCTTCCCCGGGTGATTTGCAACTAATGGTGGCCGTACAAACTTCCATAAATGATCAATTTTTTTACAATCAATAGTCCATCACGCAATTGATCAATAAGCCCGTTCGCTGGGAAAGGTGGAATTCCAATGATAGGTGGAAGTTATCTATCAGATCTCGGTTTCCATGTTTCCAATCTGATCGAATTTATGACTGCAAAATTCTGCCAAATTATGCAAAAAAAATCAATTATTTTCTTCCCTGATAACACAATCAATATGCCACTCACAGGGAAGTGGAATTCTATCGATTGTTGAAAGTTATCCATCAGATCTCTTTTTCTATCTTCCTAATCTGATAACATTTTTGACCAAAAAATGTTGCCAAACGACTCCAAACATTCGATTATTTTCCATCCTGGTTGATTCAGTCGGTTGGATCAAATCTGATGTAAACCAAATCTAATGGTGGCCATACAAACCTCCGATTCTGATAAGTAGTCAATTGCACAATTGATCGATATGCCACTCATAGGGAAGAGGAATTCTATTCATAAATTCTTTTGATAAATGAAAGTTATCCATCAGATCTCTGTTTTCTCAGGGCAACCTCATCAATTTCATTTCCAATCAATAGTCAACAAGGCGGGTGCTACCAATAGGCGAATTAGGCAGCCGCCTAGGGCGCAGCCACAGCCAGTTGTTGCTGGGTCCAACCCAATCAGCGTCCCTGCTACCACAGCCACTCTGCTCAGCAACAGCGCAGGCTGTGCAGCAATCACAGCTGTCCTTCAATGTTCTGGCGGACTGGCATTCAGAGGAGGAGGAAGTTCTTCCTCCAAATCTATCTGGTCCCAGTGCCCAGCCTTCCAGCTTCCACCTGTCCTTTACCCGATTACTGCCATGGGAAGGAACGGATCCTTATGTAAGCTGGGGTCTTCACAAAACTCCCCCCTACCCTTCCACTACCCCAACTATTCTCTTACACCTCTCCACTCCCCTTACCCCATTCTGCTCCTCCCTTACTTTACCAGACAATTGCGCGGTCGTGCGACGCTGTACCCAAATACAATTGATGTCCTTTTTTTCCCCACAAACAGAGCTTTCTTTTGGTGGTATTTGATCACCTGTGCGATTTTTATTTTTTGAGCTATAAACAAAAAAATAGCTACAATTCTGAAAAAAAAAAAAAGAAAACAGTATTTTTCACAATCTGCTATATAACATTCCCAATAAAAAATGTAAAAATCAATTTTTTTTTAACATTTTAGGCCAATTTGTTTTCTGCTACATAGTTTGGTAAAAAAAAAAAAAAAAATCGCAATAAGCGTATTTTGATTTGTTTGCGCAAAAGTTATCACGTCTACTAACTACGGTAAAGATTTGTCATTTTTATTGTTTTTTTTTAATTTTACTAGTAATGGCGGCGATCTGCGATTTTTAGCGGCAGACAGATCGGACCCCTAACTGACATTTTTGACACTTTTGGGGGGACCAGTGACATTACTACAGTAATCAGTGCTAAAAATATGCACCGTTACTGTAAAAATGACACTGGCAGGGAAGAGGTTAACCCTATGGGTGATGAAGGGTTTAAATGTGAGTCTAGGGGAGTGATTCTAACTGTGGGGGGGCGTGGCTTCTGAAATGACCATGGAGACCTGTGATCCTATATAGCAGGATCACATGATCTCTATGATCATCCCAGGGAGAAGAACGGTCAGCTGTGTTTACAACAGCTACCTGTCCTTCTCTCTTAGCAGGGAGCGATCGCGCTTGTCAGGCAGAAATCGGAGCCTTCTGACACAGGCTAAAAATATACACTGTTAATATGTGTAATAATGACACTGGCAGTGATCAAGGGGTTAAATGTGTACCTAGGGGAGTGTTTCTAACTGTATGGGGGCGGGGATTGTGAAATGATCACAGAAACCTGTGATCCTACATAGAAGGATCACAGGCGCTCTGTGATCATTCCAGAGAGAAGAACAGTCAGCTGTGTTTACAACATTGGACCGTCCTTCTCTCTCAGCAGGGAACGATCGTGGGTGTCAGAGCTGCCTGCCCCATGCATCGGAGTCCCCGCTGACCAGTGGGGACAGGAGCGTGCCAGCAGCGGCGCGCACTCGCTCCCTAGCTGCAGGCGTGCGACCGATGTATACCTACGTTGGTTCGCGCAGGAGGGCTGCCTTGCCGCAGTATAACTGCAGCGGGCGGTCTGGAGGCGGTTAATAAAAGTGTCTTTTTTCCCAAAAAATTCAGTTTGAAAAACTGCTGCGCAATTACCGTTGGACATAAAAAATTATTGCATAATTGCAATGATCGCCATTATATTCCCTAGGGTATCTGATAGATAGATAGATAGATAGATAGATAGATAGATAGATAGATAGATAGATAGATAGATAGATAGATAGATGGATGGATGGATGGATGGATGGATGGATGGATGGATGGATGGATGGATGGATGGATGGATGGATGGATGGATGGATGGATGGATGGATGGATGGATGGATGGATGGATGGATGGATGGATAGATAGATAGATAGATAGATAGATAGATGGATGGATGGATAGATAGATAGATAGATAGATAGATAGATAGATAGATAGATAGACAGATAGATAGATAGATAGATAGATAGATAGAATGTTTGGGGGTAAAGTATAAGTAATTTTCTGGCAAGAAATACTGATTTAACCACTTCCCGCGAATTGACGTAGCTCTACGTCGGCTGCAATAAGTGGCTGTACCAGGGTGATGCCTGCAGCTAGAGGCATCATCCCGGTACCATTTTTTAGAGCCGGCGGTCGGTTTTCAGGTTATAAGGGCCGATGTGGCTCGGGAGCCGCTAGCCGTTACCCCAGCAAGCAGGAGGGGATGTCCCCCCCTCCCGCCGTCTTCTGCAGCTCTGCCAGGGTCTCCCGTCCCAAAGTGAGACCCAAGCAACCAGCCGGCACCTCCGACAGCTGGTCAGAGTCCCGAACAAAGCTAAATTTGGCTTTGATCGGCTCTCTGATGTAGTAACCTGGAAGCGGCATGATGATGTCACGTCCAGGTTACTCAGCGGCTAAAGGCGCCAAATTTAAAAAACTGTCAGTATTCAAAAAATGCAGATTTCTGCATTTTGAATAAATTGAAGTTCAGTGGAACTGAAGTACCGGTCACTGCCTATTACTGTCACAAGGGATGTTTACATTGCTTGTGACAGCAATAAAAGTGATCAGATTTTTTTTAAACTGTGTTAAAATTAAAAAAATGTAATAAAATAAATAGGAAAACAAAAAATTTAAAGCGCCCTTGTCTCCATGAGCTAGCGCACAACAGAAAACGCATACGGAAGTTGCGTCCGCAAATAAAAGCGCAGTTCAAACCACACATGTAATGTATCACCGCGATCGCCAGAGTGAGAGCAATAATTAAAAAAAGAGAGCTACTCTGTAACTCTAACCTGGTAACTGTTAAAAAAATTTGAAAGTGTCGCCTATGGAGATTTTTATGTACCGTAGTTTGTCGCCATTCCGCAGGTGTGCGCAATTTTAAACAGTAACATGTTGGGTATCTATTTACTTGGCGTGATATCATCTTTCACAATATAAAGAAAATGGACTAACTTTACTGTTTATTTTTATTTTTTTTAAATGAAGTGAAATTTATTTTTCCCAAAAAAAGGCGTTTGAAAGACCGCTGCACAAATACAGCATGACAAAAAATATAGCAACGACCGCCATTTTATTCTCCAGAGTCTTTGCTAAAAAAAAAAAAATATATATATACTATATATAATATTTGGGGGTTCTAAGTAATTTTCTAGCTAAAAATACTGACTTTAACTTGTAAACAACAAGTGTCAAAAATGGACTTCGGTCTTTAAGTGGTTAAACAACTGCCAGAAAAAGCTGGTCTTCAAGTGGTTATTATCTGACCGATGGGTGATTCGATCAAAGCGTTCCCATCAGAAACCAATCAAATAGACACAATTTCCCCTCCTTTTTTTTTCATTTTTTTTTTATGGTGGCCATACATGGTGCAATAATAATAAATGATCGACAAAACTATCAAATTGGACATTGATCAAGCCAGAAAAAAATACCATGGCGTGCGATGAGTGACAGATGGTGACATTTTTGATCAACCAAAGTTGATTGGATGTGGAAAAAAAAAAAATTAGATTGTACGGGGTCGATCTACAGGGTTTTTTTTTTTTCACTCCTTTACACCTAGATTGATTGTGAGTGATTCACAAAGGCGAGAAAAAATGCCATCGATGGACCCTCTCCAATTGTCTTGGGTCGAATAAAAAATGTCACTATCTGTCATTCATCTCTCGGCCATGCTAATTTTGTCTGGCTCGATTAACCTCTTGCCGACCGCCCACCGTAGTATTACTGCGGCAGAGAGGATACTACTACTACTAGTACTACGTGATTTCGTGCACGAGGTCTTGTTTAAAAACAGTGGGAGGCGGGCTGCGGGCCTCCCGCGATCCTCAGATAAACTGACAGAAGACCCGCCTGCTTATGTAAACAAAAAAGGCGAGTCTTCTGTCAGACAGGCAGGGAGAGATTAGGAGTTTCAGCTAAAGGCCCGTACACACGTACCGATCGGCCGATTGTACGCTTGTTACTATGATGCCTCCGACAGCCGTCAGCGCACATTCTGCCGACAAGAATCTGTCATGCAAGCATTAAAATTTTTGTATGCCGACACCAGAGCGGCCGATTGTTCGGCAGTCAGTACAGAATTCGGCCGACAGACCGTAGATTTGCAAGACTGGGCATGCTCAGAAAAGAAAAAACACAGGGAAAGTTAACCATTACATGACATCACTTCTGCAGTCGGCTGTAGTCGGCAGACAAAATTCTTGTGCTGTCATTGCACTTTTCAACAGACACCGACAGCCCGGGACAAAAGACAGCCGATCGTTCGCCGACGATCGGTACGTGTGTACAGGGCTTAAGCTACAAGTCAACCCCGATCTCTCTGTGCCTCTCACAGAGCCCATCCCCCACACAGTCAGCAAGCATATTTAGGCATACATTAACCCCTTTGATCAACCCCCCCGCTGTTATCCCCTTCACTGCCAGTGTCATTTATACAGTAACAGTGCATATTTTTAGCACTGATCACTGTATTGGTGTCACTGGTCCCCAAAAAGGGTAACAAAATGTCAGTTAGGGGATCGCCGCCATTACTAGTAAAAAAAAAAAACAATAAAAATGACATAAATCTTTCCCCTAGTTTGTAGAACGCAATAACTTTTGCGCAAACCAATCAAAATACGCTTATTGTGATTTTTTTTTTACCAAATATATGTAGCTGAAAACAAACTGGCCTAAAATTATGAAAAAAAAAATATTTTTTTTATTGAGAATGTTATATAGTAGAAAGTGAAAAATATTGTTTTTTTTTTTTTTTTTCAGAATTGTCGCTGTTTTTTTGTTTTTAGCGCAAAAAAATAAAAATCGCACAGGTGATCAAATACCAGCAAAAGAAAGTTCTACTTGTGGGAAATAAAGGACATCAACATTTTTTTGGGTACAGCTTTGCACGACCGCGCAATTGTCCATTAAAGTAACTCAGTGGCAAATAGCAAAATAGGGCCTGGTCATTAAGGGGGTAAAACCCTCCGGCTCCAGAAGTGGTTTAACCACTTAAGCCCCGGAAGATTTTACCCCCATTCCGACCAGGGGGTATTTTGCGATTCGGCACTGCGTGACTTTAACGGACAATTGTGCAGTCGTGCGACGCTGTACCTAAACGAATTTGACGTCCTTTTTTCCCCACAAACAGAGCTTTCTTTTGGTGGTATTTGATCACCTGTGCGATTTTTCCTTTTTGCGCTATAAACAAAAAAACAGCGAAAATTTAGCAAAAATAACAATATTTTTCACATTTTTTTATATGAAATTCCCCCAAAAAAATTTAAAAATCAAAATTTTTTAAAATTTTTGACCAATTTGTTTTATGCTACATATGCTTGGTAAAAAAAAATCACAAAAAGCGTATTTTGATTGGTTTGCGCAAAAGTTATTGCGTTTATTAACTAAGGGAAACTTTTTTGTCATTTTTGTTGTTTTTTTTAACGAGTAATGGCGGCAATCTGCGATTTTTTTTTGCGGAACTGCGACATTGCGGCGGACAGATCGGACCCCTAACTGACATTTTTGACACTTTTGGGGTTACCAGTGACATTACTACAGTAATCAGTGCTATAAATATGCACTGTTACTGTAAAAATGACATTGGGAGGGAAGGGGTTAACTTTATTGGAGAAGGGGGGGGGGGTTAAGTGTGTCCCTAGGGGCGTGATTCTAACTGTGATTGGACATGGCTACTGGTGTAAGAACAGAGATCAACGGTCCTACATAGTAGAACCGTGTGATCTCCATTCTTACACAGGGGAGAATGACAGGCGTCTTTGTTTACATTAGCCGCCTGCCTTTCTCCCTTCACGGCGCACGATCGCGAGTGACCGGCGGACATCGGGTTGTTATCGAACGAGCCGGGGTGGGCGCGCGCTCGCCCGCTATTGGCTCACAAGCCAGTGACAGGCTAGTGACGTACCGGTACGTCACTTTGCCTGGCCGGGGCTGACCGCCGCAGTATATGTACTTGCGGCGGTCGGCAACCGGTTAACCCCAACTCCAGGCAAAATCTGTCCCCCCCCCCCCCATTCCATCCTAGCGGGTGTATTTTTGTGTATTATTTTCCTCACCTAGTAAAGTCAGTTATACTCACCTCAGTCCCCCCATCCAGGTCCCTCTCTGACCCCGTGTCAGCGTCACATGGAAGCCCTCTCTGTCCGCTCCTCTTCACTCCCCTCAGATGTCCGTCCTCTTCTGAATCCTGAGAGCGCCCCTCTGCCAGCCAGCCAATGGGAATTATCCATATATTACACAGGCAGTGATATGGATACCTGGGAGAAGGACACATCCAGGAAGTAAACAAAGAGGAGTAAGGCCTGGCCTTTGATAATCATGTGACTGCGACTTAAAGTGTAACCTAGGCAGGCCATACATGAGTAGAAGAATAAAAATCAAAACTGTTGTTTGATTTTTTCCTTTTATTTGTGCCGTTGTTCTGTCAGAATAGCGCTACCTATCAGATTCTGCTACCGGAAGTGACGTACGGAGGAGAACAACTTACTACGCATGCAAAATGGCCGCTATGCGTTCCAATAGGTTTCCTAATGTGACAGAACACAAAGCAGCGGCCGACATCTACTTACACCCACGCAAGTCTAGAATTTTACATTTATTTTAGCAGTAAACTCACCTTATATACTACAAAGACTATTTCACAGCGACCGAGTGTAATAGTCTATTTCACTATATAATCAGTTTGTCGCTGAGCAGTGCGGGGTGTACCAAGATGGCCGTCACCACCTTCTGCCTGCAGGTTACTCGCTATATTTACTATATTACAATAATAATAGAAATGTAATACTGCGATTCAGGATATAAGGTGAGCTTACTGCTAAAATAAATGTAAAATTCAAGACTTCGTGTTCTGTTATATTAGGAAACCTATTGGAACTGCATGCGCAGTTATTTGTTCTCGTCCGTACGTCGCTTCCAGTAGCAGAAGCTGATAAGAAGTGCTATTCTGACAGAACACCGCCATTGTTTTGGAATTTGCACAACATATTTTTTCCCTTTATTTTTAAGGCCCAGTTCACACCACATGCAGTCCAGTGCGTTTTTTTGTTCTGCATCAAAAACGCATGGATAGTAGGTTATATGGTTTTCAATGGTATAGTTCACACCAGTGCGATCCAGTTCCAGAAAAATGTAGAACATGGTGCAATTTTTTCTGCACTGGACTGTACTGGAACGTGTTAGGGCCACTTCATATTATAGAAACTCAGTCCGGAATCCAGATGCGTTCTGGATGCTTTTATGCATGCGCGTTTCTGATGCATTTTTAGGGCCAATTCACACCATAGAAACTCAAGTCCAGATGCGTTCTGGATGTTTTTCTGCATGCACATTTTTGATGCATTTTTAGCCCGTTTTCAGTGCAGTTTTGATGCGTTCTGGTGAATTTTTTTTTCCAACTCTTTTTTTCTTCACCTTAGTGTGTGTTCCAGTCTGTTTTTGGTGCATTTAGGTGCGTTCCAGTGCATTTTTGATGCGTTTTATCACGTTCCAGTACAGAAAAAATGCAGCATGTTCTACTTTTTTTTTCTGCAACTGGATGTGACCGCACAGGTGTGAACTATGCCATTGAAAATCATATAACCTATTATCCATGCATTAATGAACTGGCCCTAAATGCACCAAACCACACTGGAACACACCTAAATGCACCAAACCACACTGGAACACACCTAAATGCACCAAAAAAATGCACTGGAGCACACATGTCCTTATTTAACCACCTCCCAGCCAGCCACTGTACATATACGGCCGGGTGGGAGTCTCGTCCTTCTGATCGGACGTTCCGGAACGTCCTGCAGAAGGAGCGAGATCGCGCCGCCGCGGGCACACGCAGGGCACGCGCAGCGGCGCGATCTCGATGTGCCAGTGTCCCTAGGACACAGAGCAACAAGTTGCGGCAGGAGGGCCCTGTGATTGGCCCTCCTGATCACATGTAACCGTCATGTAATGTAAATACAGCCGTTGTAACGGCTTTGATCTCTTCTTCTCCTCACACAGATCCTGTCAGTGAGGATAAGAAGACGATCTGTGCTGCAGCCGGGGGATCAGTGAGTTTTTCTAATTACTCACTGATCACAGGGGGGGGGTCTGTGCTGGTAATCAGAACATTGATATCCAGTGCAGCCCTGGGGGGGGGGCTGCCACTTGAGTCACCAGGGATGCCCACCCATGACCACCAGGGATGCCCACCATGGCCACCAGGGATGGCAAACAGGGCTCAGAGAGCCTGCCAGTGGTGCCCTCCCTATCAGTGCTGCCCACCAATGCCATCTATCAGTGCTGCCCACCAATGCCATCTATCAGTGCTGCCCACCAGTGCCCATTATTGCCATCTATCAGTGCCGCCCACCAGTGCCCATTATTGCCCACCAGTGCTGCCTATCAGTGCCGATCAGTGCCACCTATCAGTGCCCATCAGTGCTGCCAATCAGTGCCTATCAGTGCTGCCTATCAGTGCCCATCAGCGCTGCCTATCAGTGCTACCTATCAGTGCCACATATCAGTGGCCATCAGTGCTGCATATCAGTGCTACCTATCAGTGCCCATCAGTGGTGGCATATCAGTGCCACCCCATCAGTGCCACCCCATCAGTGCCTCCTCATCAGTGCCACCCCATCAGTGCCACCCCATCAGTGCCTCCTCATCAGTGCCACCCCATCAGTGCCACCCCATCAGTGCCACCCCATCAGTGCCACCCCATCAGTGCCTCCTCATCAGTGCCTCCTCATCAGTGCCTGTCAGTGCGGCCTCATCAGTGCTCATCAGTGCAGGAAAAAACGTATCTATTTACAAAATTGTATAACATAAAACAAAAAAACTTTTTTTTTTTTCAAACTTTTCGGTCTTTTTTTATTTGTGCACCAAAAAAGAAAAAACCTTGCGGTGATCAAATGCCACCAAAAGAAAGCTCTATTTGTGGGGAAAAAATGACACAAATTTGGTTTAGGTACAGTGTTGCATGACCGCGCAATTGTCATTTAAAATGCAACAGCGCTAAAAGCTGAAAATTGGTCTGGGAAGGAGGGGGGTTTAAGTGCCCGGTATTGAGGTGGTTAAAGTTAAGAAAAAAGAGGGCGGGGGGGGGGGGATGCACTGGACTGCATAACAAACGCACCAAAAACACATCAAAAACAAACTGGAATGCATCAAAAACATGCATGCAGAAAAGCATCTGAAACGCATCTGGACTGCGTTTCTATAGTGTGCACTGGCTCGCTCTAATTGTTTTTCTGAAATGAGTCCCCCATAAACGATTCGTTTTTCTTTTATCCGTTCAACCAGGTTGGAAAAAAAAAACAAAAAACTGACAGATCCCCCCCCATCCACACAAGTGATATTGATGTAGGGATCCCCCCCCCCCCCCCCCCCGCTGTTCTTTTGAAGGCCTCATGCACACTGAACGTTATAAAAAACGTCCGTAGCTTTGTAGTCATCGTTTTCAGCTTTTTTGCATTGGTGTTTTTCAGCGTTTTTTTGTGTTTTTTGGCTAAAAATCACCTGTCTGATATTTTAGTAACTCCCACTTTCCCACAATGCAATGCATGCCAGACAATGCTTGCCAGAATTGCATCATATGGGTGTTCACGCCAATGCGATAAGATTTAGGTGCGGTGAAAAAAAAAAACAGTCCTACAAAATGTTGGCAAATGTGGACCCTTTTTTCCCCGCATCAGAATTGCATCCCATGGGTGTGAACATCAATGCGATGCGATTCTATCAAGCTCACTGCATTTTGCAATCTATTTTGGGGTTTCGTTCATGGAATATTAGGCCATCACTCACATCGGGCAGATTTGACATGCGATCATGGAACATTAAGCCCCCGGTCACATCGGGCAGATATGACATGCCATTTGACATGTCAAATCGCATGCCAAATCAGAGCCTATTGATGGCAACGTCACTGTCCAAATTGGTGCACTGATTCCCAAAAGTAGTTTCTGCACTATTTTTAGCGACTTCAGAGCGATTTCAATAGACATCTGTGCATGAGGTCTGTCAAATCGCCCCCCGAAGTCGCACTGACGTGCGAGTTTGAAGTCATGCGTGGTCAGCTGAATAATTTCAAACCCGCCCACAGTGTGAACCGTTGCCAGCAATAGGCTCCGATTTGACATGCGATTCGACATGCCAAATGCCAAATCGGCACAATGTCAGCGGGGGCTTCATGTTCCATGAACGATACCCCGAAACAGATTGCAAAATGCAGTGCGCTTGCCAAAATCGCATCCCATGGGTGTTCACACCCATGCGATGCGATTAGGTGTGTAGGAAAAAAAGGGTTCTACATCATTTTGGTGCAAATGTGATGCAATTTGATGCCATACAAAATATATGGCACAAATCGCATTGCACAGACATCACATGTGATGTGCACAGGAATGCGGTGTGTTTTTGGTGCAAATCACATGCGTTGTTCAGCATGCACCAGTGTGAACCCAGGGCTATGTTCCATCAATGGCACCTCCAAACACAACCTAGGCTTATAAAAAGCAATGGAAGAAAAAACGCTGCTAACTGGTGTTTTTTTACGTTTTTTGGCGTTTTTCAGTATTTATCAACGTTAGAACGTTTTTACAGCTGAAAATCGCCGATCAAAACCCACTAGTAATTTTTTTTTTTTTTACAGCCCGAAAACGCCTGTGCCAAAAGCTAGTGATAAAAGCCTGTGTGTGCATGGAGACCTAGGAGAACATGCTGGGGAGTTTACTGGCTGCAGAAAAAAACGTCTGACGCCAAAAACAGCCGCTGTAAAAATGTCCTGTGTGCATGAGGCCGTATTCTGACAGCCGGGACTCCACTCCTTCCCCCGTCAAAACACCCAGATCAGAACTGCAGCCATTGGCTGCAGCGGCTGATCAAATGCTGTTTTTTCAAATGCTGAATTTCTTTCATCCCAAAGGTGTTCTATGGGATTGAGGTCAGGACTCTGTGCAGGCCAGTCAAGTTCCTCCACCCCAAACTCGCTCATCCATGTCTTTATGGACCTTGCTTTGTGCACTGCATGCCTCAGCTAAGGGTGGATGGATTCCAAAACATAAATGCCACATGAATCATCTGCCCACCACCACTAGAAATGCTAGGAGGATATTTTTCAAAGTGATTTCTCAGCAAAATAAAGCATGGGGACATGGATGGATGGGGGTCTTTTCGGTAACCACTTAATGCCCGCCGCATTGTACTGCGGACAGGCAGCCGCTGAATTCAAAGCGACGTACTGGTATGTTGCTGCCGACTTCCAGGCTTAGCTCCACTGTGATTGTGCACAGAGGGAGCCCGGCTGCCAACAAGTCAAAGCCCATGGTTTAGGGCCGGGACCTGCTGATTGGTTGTGTACAGTCACAGCCCAGAGCTATGTTTTGACATTCAACACAGAGCTGTGTACACAGGGAACGATCTCTATGCTTCTCATCCCTGAGGTGCCGGTTCACATATATGCGATGTGGGAGCCCTGTGAATTCACTGCGGGTTCCTACATCGCACTCAACTTGCAGGCAGGTCACACTGCTATATGCAAATCGCTGGGGGTGTCAATACAAAGTTAATGACACCCCCCCCCCCAGATCAGTTTCATATCGCAGTGCGAGCTGTCAGCTCAGACATGAATCGGATCGCATAGGTGTGAACACCCATGAGATCCGATTTTGGTGCAGACCAAAAAAATTATCCTGTGCGACTTTGGTCCAAATGCAATGCAAATTCAGCAATACAATCTGTTTGGTTGAATTGCACAGACATCACATGTGATTTGCAGAGCAGTGCGGTGCGAATCACATGCGATGTCTGACATTGCATATGTGTGAACCGGCACTAAATGACACCCCGAGATTGGTTTGCATATCGCACTGCAAACTGTTGATTCAGATAGGAATCGGATCGCATAGATGTGAACACCCATGCAATCCGATTCTGGTGCGGACCAATAAAAGAGTCCTGCACGACTTTGGTCCGAATGCGATGCAAATTCAGCCATACAATCTGTATGGCTGCATTTGCAACGTACAGACATCGCTGCAAATCACATGCGATGTCTGACATTGCGTATATGTGAACCGGCACTAAATGACAATCCCAGATCAGTTCGCATATCGCAGTGTGAACTGTCAGTTCTGACATGAATTGGATTGCATAGATGTGAACACCCATGCGATCCGATTCTGGTGCAGGCCAAAAAAAGAGTCCTGCGCGACTTTGGTCCGAATGCGATGCAAATTCAGCCATACAGTCTGTATGGCTGAATCGCCATTGCACAGACATCGCATGTGATTTGCAGAGCAGTGCGGTGCGAATCACATGCGATGTCTGACATTGTATATGTGTGAACTGGGACTAAATGACAGTCCCAGATCAGTTCGCATATCGCAGTGTGAACTGTCAAGTCAGACAGGAATTGGATTGCATAGATGTGAACACCCATGCGATCTGATTCTGGTGCAGACCAAAAAAAGAGTCCTTTACGACTTTGGTCCAAATGCAATGCAAATTCAGCCATGCAACTTGTATGGCTGAATTTGCATTGCTCAGAGATCGCATTTGATTTGCACAGCAGTGCGGTGCGATGTCTGACATCGCTATAATGTGAACCAGTACGGAAACTTAGAGATCAGTTAGTAAAAGCAGCACAAGCGTACACACATAGTCAGGCACATATTTAACCCTTTGATCACCCTAGATGTTAACCACTTCCCACCCAGTGTCATTAGTACAGTGACAGTGCATATTATTATCACTGATCACTGTATTAGTATCACTGGCAATGTCATTGGCGGTTAGTCAGTCCCCCCCCCCCCCCAGCGTCAGTTAGTGCCGCACTATCGAAGTCCCATTATAAAGTCGTAGAAAAAAATAAAAATTCCAGTATATATGCCATAGTTTGGAGACGCTAAAACCTTCATGCACACCAATCAATATACACTTATTGGGATTTTTTTTCTTTCCAAAGACATGTAGCAGAATACATTTTGGCCTAAATTTATAAAGAACTTTTTTTTTTTTATTGGATATGTTTTTGTTTTATACCAGAAAGTAAAAAAATTTGTTTTATTTTTAAAATTTTCATTTTCTTGTGTTTTCGTTTATATCGCAAAAAAAAAAAAAAAACTCAGTGGTGACCAAATACCACCAAAAGAAAGTTCTATTTGTGTGAAAAATATGATATAAATTTTATTTGGGTACAGTGTTACATGGCCGCGCGTTACCACTTGAAATAACGCAGTGACGAATAGCAAAAAATGGCCTGGTCATGCAAGGGGGGGGGGGGCAGCAGGCAGAGAATAGCCAGTGTACAGGCAGGGGTTGACAGCAAGGATATCAGGCAGGAAAGCAGGTATAGCAGAGTCAAGGCAAGCCGGGGTCAGGACTGGAGATAAGCAAACGTAGTCAGATAAGCCAGGTTAATATGGGCTCTTTCAGACGGCCGCTCCGTGTGAAAGCTCCGCTGCGGGACTTTTTTTTTTTTCACGGATCGGATGACATTTGTGTCATCCGCTCCGTATGCCCGCATATCATCCCATCCGTTTGCGGATGATATGCGGACATAATGGAAGTCTATGGCATTGCGGATGTCAGCGGATGACACCGCTGACATCCGATTTTCCTTCCTTTCCGTTTTTTGAACGGAGGAAAAATGGGGTTCTGTTCCATTCCAAAAAATGGAACAGAACTGAAAGGAAGAAAATCGGATGTCAGTGGATGGTATTCCGCTGCCATCCGCAATGCCATAGACTTACATTATATCCGCAAATCATCCGCAAAAAAATAGGACATACGGAGCGCCCGTGTGAAAGGGCCCTATAGGAATCAAATACAGGCACAGAATTCAGGTAAACCTGCAGATCAGACAGCACTGCACAAGTGCTGCTGCTGCCCTTATATATGCCATTTAGGCGCCAATGCTAAATGGCCAACGCACGCGCATAGGCGTTCGCATTCGGCGAGCGTACATTCCTGCGCATGCGCATTCGCCTGGTACTGGAATTTCCCTGACACCTGCACTGCTTCCAATGACCATCTCCCCAGGGGGACTCCTACCAGACTATATATATATATATATATATATATATATATATATATAGGAATTCTCTATCCAAAATGCCCCATACTGGAAGGGGCAGGGATGGCACTCCCTAACTATCTATATGGTACACCCCACTAACTACCTTGTGGCTACTTACACTGCCTATACTTCACTACAGGGTTCCCCAACCCTATGGCAGCATCTAGTGGTCAAGTTGGTGAACTACACTGGGCGTTACTGTGCTCCTACCCTACATATGGTACACCCCACTAACTACCTTGTGACTACTTAGGCACTTACACTGCCTATACTTTACTACAGGGTTCCCCAACCCTATGGCAGCATCTAGTGGTCAAGTTGGTGAACTACACTGGGCATTACTGTGCTCCTACCCTACATATGGTACACCCCACTAACTACCTTGTGACTACTTAGGCACTTACACTGCCTATACTTCACTACAGGGTTCCCCAACCCTATGGCAGCATCTAGTGGTCAAGTTGGTGAACTACACTGGGCGTTACTGTGCTCCTACCCTACATATGGTACACCCCACTAACTACCTTGTGACTACTTAGGCACTTACACTGCCTATACTTCACTACAGGGTTCCCCAACCCTATGGTAGCATCTAGGGGTCAAATTGGGGAACTACACTGGGTGTTACTGTGCTCCTACCCTACCGTGTTTCCCCAAAAATAAGCCTGGGTCTTATATTAATTTTTGCACCAAAAGACACAGTAGGGCTTATTTTCAGGGTAGGTCTTATATTGTTCTGTCCCTCCCTGCCTGCCAGAAATCCAGTGTAAACCTAGTTTAGTGTATATTAAATCCTAGGATGCACTTTATTAGTGTTTTATATACTGTCTAGTGAGCGTTTTTGTAATACAATTGTGTGAAATACCTTCATCACGGTACATCACTGCTCTGTGCTCAGCTAATCTCCTGCTCTCTCCTGTCTTTCTCCTCTCATAGCTGTCAGAGGGGGATCTCAGCCCCTCCCCGCTGCAGTGTACACAGAAGAGCCGGTGTTCCATGGTAGATTAGAATAGGTTTAGCTGATCTGCCACTCTGCTGTCCTGTTTTCCCTGGCCGACAGCTGGGGGTTACGGAAGCACCGCTGTACCGAAGGTATTTCCCACAATTCTAATGGAACACTCGGCACTTCTGTGTACACTGTAGAGGGGAGGGGCTGAGACCCCCCCCCCTGACAGCTACGGTATGAGAGGAGAAAGACAGCAGGGAATCAGCTGAGAGCAGAGCGGCAATGTAAGGAAGGTATTTCACAGTATTATATTACAAAAACACACTGGACATTATTTAAAAAGCTAATAAAGTGCATCCTAGGATTTTTCATACACTAAACTAGGGCTTATTATCGGGGTAGGGCTTATATTACAGCCCGCCCCGATAATCGAGATAGGGCTTATTTTCGGGGTAGGGCTTACTTTCGGGGAAACACGGTACATAACCAATCATTCATTTTTTTTTTTTTTTTTGTTTTTTATAGAAGGGACAGATTTCTGTTTTCTGAAGAAAGTGCCCCTCACAATTTATGCTATGGCTGCTGATTGACTGGTGGGCATGATTAAAGGTTGGTGTTCCTTAAGCACAAGGTTTATTGTTACATATGACTTCTTGGAGCTGCAAGGGATTTCAATATTGGAAGACCTCCTTCTGCAAGTTTGAGCAACTAGCAGGTAACTATATGATGCCCACCATGTTTCACTGACTGTGGGTCTCATTCCAAACCACTTTTGAACAATGAAATATCTCCACTCAGGGCCACCAGCCCAACATATATTATTACTGACCCAGGGAGCGATTAGCCCCTGCCACCCAGCCCAGTGCTCCTCTGGTTACTGCTTGAATGCACTATGGGAGGCAGTGTGTAGTGTGCTTTATTATGAGGACTATTCAGCTGTACAGAGCATCAACCAAACACCGCTTCTCCTTACATAGTTACATAGTAGTTGAGGTAGAATAAAGACAATAGTCCATCCAGTTCAACCTGTGTAGGTGTGTGTGGCCGTAATCATCTCTCATACCCCTGAATGTTCTGATCCTTGAGATGTATGTCCTAGAGTCTTTTGAAAGCCACCATACTTCCCAAAGAAACCACCTCTTGTGGTAGAGAATTCCACAATCCTATAGCCCTAACAGTAAAGAACCCCCTGCGTTGCCTGAGGTTAAAACGCTTCTCTAATCGTATTGTATCCCCCCGAGTCCTCATGCAATCCTTTCCACTGAATAGCTTTTTTTCTATGCTGAGATCACCATTGAGGTATTTATAAATTGCTATCATGTCCCCTCTCAGGCGTCTCTTCTCCAGGGAGAATAAATCAAGTGATTGCAGACGCAGTTCTCTTAAAAGCCAGTTCTACAATGTACTGTTGTAGAGAGCATACCAACACGTTTCTCTGACTCCACTGCACATTCCCTGTTGAAAGTTGTCCAGATTGCACAGAAGAAGCCAACACAATCAAAGAATATGTCTAAAAAATGTCTAATTTGTATATTCTGACCCTTGGTGTCACCCATCTAAAGCTGCTGCCCTAGACACTTGCCTATGACCATGTAGGGCTGAATTGCCCATGATGACCTAAGGGCCAGTGCCTAAGACAGCACCAGGCCTTTCTGTCTTCACTGATCCTTTCTCAACCTTTTTACCCAAGAGGCAGGGGCGTAACTACAGGGGTTGCAGGGGTTGCAATCGCAACCGGGCCCCATGCTCCAGGGGGCCCATGCAGCTCCCCTGTACACCTGGATAGGAGGGGTGGTGGGGGCAGCACGTAGAGGAATCACTGCCCTCCTTTTTCCTCCTGTAGCTGCAGGAGGAAAATGGAGGAGATTGGTTCCTTTGTATGCTTCCCCGGCCACTCCTCCTATCCAGTTCACTTGTGTTCTGCTGACTTTGGGCCCCTGTGTTCTCCCCTGGTCCCCCCCCCCCCCCACTGTGCTCCCTCCCCTGCCGGCTGCTGCAAGGGATGTGTCACAATAGAGAACCAGGAAGGGTCGGTAAATATGTAATTTACCAGCTCCTTCCTTTTCTGAATGGACAGAGTCATAGTCAGTGACATTGTAAAAAAATAAAATGATAAAAAATAATACAATTATAATACCAAAAAATAAAAACTACTGGCACCAGTGGGTGAACTTCCAGGATCGCAGAGGTCACACTTGCGACCAAGCCCTGGCATTCCACCAACGTGGGGAGGCCCCAAGATTGCAGGAAGGGGGCCCAGTGCAGAACTTGTGAAAGAGTGCCACTGCGGGACCGTAATAAAGCCCCCCTCAAGGAGAGTAAAGGGCACCAGGATCAGTGGGAAGAGCCCCAGGCTTGAAGGGAAGGGTCCCGGCCAGGGGCCTGGGGGGGCCCTTTATGGTTTCTTGCACCGGGGCCCTGAAGGTTCTAGTTACGCCTCTGCCAAGAGGAACCATTGAAATAACTTCTTAGGTTTCAGAGAACCCCTGATAAGATTAGTCCATTGGGGGTCATTGGGTAAATCCTCCTTACACTGGTGGCGGTAAGTGGGAAGAATGCCCCCCTACAGGTTGACCAGAATTACGCCTATACATTACAGTCAGGCTGTTGACTCTGTTGGACCTGGAGTTATGCAGGAACCATCAGATGGGAGGTCAGTTAGCCAGAACTCAAGGACCCCCTAGCCACCACTGAACCCTGGTTTAGAATGGATGTTATAAACTGTGTCATCTTTCTTCTTTTGTTCATATTTTCTGCCCATCTCTAGATACTTGTGGCTAAATTTAGTAAGAGTACATTAAGGGGGGAATGTTAAGAGCAGAGACAGTAGAAGGCTTTTTACAGAAATATGAAAACATATCTCTTTTTTTATTGCTTATTAGGTCTGTACATCTAAAAAGTAACTGTGAAAATAAAGCAAAGAACATTCTTCCTCCAACAGTGCCTTCTGCCATTAGTTTGCTATAATAATCACATAACACAAGGGGCTAAGTTAGTCCAAAAAGTCTGCCTAAAATAGAAATATAGACAAAACTTTTTTTTTAACATTTTGGATAGATTAGGGGAGCTTTCTAACCCCAATTTTTGTTTTTGATATCTGTGTGCCATTGCGGAGATTTCCCCTCACTTCCTGTCCCAAAGCCAAACAGGAGGTGAGAGGAAATCCAAGCAAATTAAGGGCATTCCTTGGGAACCTTCAGGTCACAGGAACTAGTGTCCCTGTTAGGAAGATTTCCCATCTTACTTTTCTGGGGACAACCCAAAATTTGGGGTTTTCTTTTACTTTCACTTTCAATGATAATGGAAATAGGACAAATAGACCATTCCTACCACCGAAACAGGGGCACTATTTCTACCACCGACACAGAGGTACCATTCCTACCACTGACACAGGGGCACCATTCCTACCATCAACATAGGGACACCATTCACACAGGAAAACCATTACTACCACTGGCACAGGGGAACCATACCTACCACAGACACAGGGACCCCATTCCCACCACAAACACATGGGCACTATACCTACCTCTGACTCAGTGACATCATTCCTACACCGACACAGGGACACAATTCCTCCCACTGACACAGAGACACAATTCTTACCACTGATACAGGGCCACCATTCCTACCTCTGACACAGAGACGCCATTCTTACCACTGATATAGGGGCACCATTCATACCTCTCACACAGGGGCACCATTCCTACCTCTGACACAGGGACACTATTCTTACCACTGATACAGGGGCACCATTCCTACCTCTGGCACAGGGACACCATTCTTACCACTGACATAGAGGCACCATTTCTACCTCTGGCATAGGGACATCATTCTTACCACTGATACAGGGGCACCATTCCTACCTCTGACATAGGGACACCATACCTACCATTGACACAGGGGCACAATTCCTACCTCTGACACAGAGACACCATTCTTACCATTGACACAGGGGCACCATACCTACCTCCGAAAACAGAGACACCATTCTTACCACTGATACAGGGGCAACATACCTACCTCTGACACAGAGACACCATTCTTACCACTAACATAGGGGCACCATTCATACCTTTCACACAGGGGCACCATTCATACCTTTCACACAGGGGCACCATTCCTACCTCTGACATAGGAACACTATTCTTACCACTGACACAGGGGCACCATTCCTACCTCTGACACTGGGACACCATTCTTACCACTGATACAGGGGCACCATTCCTACCTCTGACACAGAGACACCATTCTTACCACTGACACAGGGGCACCATTCCTACCTCTGACACTGGGACACCATTCTTACCACTGACACAGGGGCACCATTCCTACCTCTGACACTGGGTCACCATTCTTACCACTGACACAGGGGCACCATTCCTACCTCTGACACAGAGACACCATTCTTACCACTGACACAGGGGCACCATTCCTACCTCTGACACTGGGACACCATTCTTACCACTGACACAGGGGCACCATTCCTACCTCTGACACTGGGACACCATTCTTACCACTGACACAGGGGCACCATTCCTACCTCTGACACAGGGTCACCCTTCTTACCACTAACATAGGGGTACCATTACTACCTCTGACACAGGGACACCATTCCTACCTCTGACACAGGGACACCATTCCTACCTCTGACACAGGGACACCATTCTTACCACTGATACAGGGGTACCATTACTACCTCTGACACAGGGGCACCATTCCAACCTCTGACACAGAGACATCATTCTTACCACTGATACAGGGGCAACATTCTTACCACTGGCACAGGGGCACCATTCTTACCACTGACACAGGGGCACTATTCTTACCACTGGCACAGGGGCACCATTCTTACCTCTGACACAGGGACACCATTCCTACCTCTGACACAGAGACATCATTCTTACCACAGGGACACCATTCCTCCCACTGACACAGAGACACCATTCTTACCACTGACACAGGGGCACCATTCCTACCTCTGACACTGGGACACCATTCTTACCACTGACACAGGGGCACCATTCCTACCTCTGACACTGGGTCACCATTCTTACCACTGACACAGGGGCACCATTCCTACCTCTGACACAGAGACACCATTCTTACCACTGACACAGGGGCACCATTCCTACCTCTGACACTGGGACACCATTCTTACCACTGACACAGGGGCACCATTCCTACCTCTGACACTGGGACACCATTCTTACCACTGACACAGGGGCACCATTCCTACCTCTGACACAGGGTCACCCTTCTTACCACTAACATAGGGGTACCATTACTACCTCTGACACAGGGACACCATTCCTACCTCTGACACAGGGACACCATTCCTACCTCTGACACAGGGACACCATTCTTACCACTGATACAGGGGTACCATTACTACCTCTGACACAGGGGCACCATTCCAACCTCTGACACAGAGACATCATTCTTACCACTGATACAGGGGCAACATTCTTACCACTGGCACAGGGGCACCATTCTTACCACTGACACAGGGGCACTATTCTTACCACTGGCACAGGGGCACCATTCTTACCTCTGACACAGGGACACCATTCCTACCTCTGACACAGAGACATCATTCTTACCACAGGGACACCATTCCTCCCACTGACACAGAGACACCATTCTTACCACTGGCACAGGGGCACCATTCCTACCTCTGACACAGGGACACCATTCTTACCACTGATACAGGGACACCATTCTTACCACTGACACAGGGGGACCATTCTTACCACTGACACAATTTCACTGTCTTCACAGCATAGGGACCAATTGGCAAGAGCAACATGCATTTATTTATTTTTTTATTTTTGCACTCATAAAGCAGATATAACAAAAGGTTTTCAAGGCTATATTTAAAACACCAACAAGGAACAAACAAGAGAAGAAGAAGTTCATTATTAGTATTTACATGCACTTTGAGACACTTGCAGTACAGTGGAAAGTTTCTCTTGGGGGATTACTTGCTTATTATGACTTTTAACATCAAAGGGGGTTCTGGGGATGCATCTTTTCTCACCTCACTGGGACTGAACATATATTTATCATGATTACAGAACCGCCTACTTGTCACCTATTTTACAGATTTTAGATTTCAGCAGCTGCAGGGGAATTCCAATGTGTCTGACATATGAAAAAAGAAGTATGTAGGATCTGGAGTACAGTTTGAAAAAAAAAAAAAAGAAGTTATTTTTGGAAAGAGGAAGAATGTTGTGCAAAGGAATTTTTATTTTTTAAATAACAAAGCTGACTTTGCATTAAAAGCTTCATATTTGTTTTAATTTTTTTTTCCAAAACTTACAAATATATACATTTAAATTGTTATTTTACAAAGAAACAGATATAGAATATAAAGCATTTCTCTGTAGGAAGTCTAGTCTGCCTGCATGCTTCTTGATAGCATGTGTATAGCTGACTAATCCAGTTGTTAAAATCTCTGAAACTCCAAATTTTAGTCACTTTACCACCGGAGGATTTTGCTGTCTTACGTCTGGGCCACTTTTTGCGATTCGGCGCTGTGCGAATTCAACTGACAATTGCGCGGTCGTGCGACGCCGTACCCAAACGAAATTTACGTCCTTTTTTTCCCACAAACAGAGCTTTCTTTTGGTGGTGTTTGATCACCTGTGCGATTTTTACTTTTTGCGCTATAAACAAAAAAAGAGCGTTTATTTTGAAAAAATAACAATATTTTTAACATTTTTTTATATGAAATTCCCCCCAAAAAAGATGTAAAAACCAATTTTTTTAAAAATTTTTGGCCACTTTGTTTTATGCTACATATGTTTGGTAAAAAAAATCGCAATAAGCGTATTTTGATTGGTTTGCGCAAAAGTTATTGCGTTTACTAACAAAGGGAAAGATTTCTGTCATTTTTGGTGGGTTTTTTTTAACGCGTAATGGCGGCGATCTGCGATTTTTTTTGCGGGACTGCAACATTGTGGCAGAGGGATCGGACCCTTGACTGACATTTTTGACACTTTTGGGGTTACCAGTGACATTACTGCAGTAATCAGTGCTATATATATGCACTGTTACTGTAAAAATGACACTGGCAGGGAAGGGGTTAATTTTATTGGAGAGGGAGGGGTTAATGTATGCCTGGTGCTTACTGACGTGTAGGGGGGGAGGTGACTGAGTGACACAGGGACAGATCGGATGTCCAGCTATGCTGAACAGTCCGGTCTGTCACTCCCTGTCACTATGGAGATCCGCCCGCTGTGTTTACACACAGTGGGCGGATCTCCAGACTCGATCCCCGACGATCGGGTAAGAGCAGCGGCGATCGCCGCTGCTCCTCCCCTGGCCCGACTCCCGCTGTGAATGAAAACAGCGGGAGCGAGCCTCCGGCGGCGCGCAAGCGCCGCCCAGAAGGGGGAGTGTCTGACGACGTTAATACTACGTCGTCAGACGATACCGAGCCACTCTGCCGCAGTAGTATTACAAATATATTATAATATAATATATATATATAATATATATATATATATATATATATATAAATATAATATTATAAAATGCAAATCTATTTATAACTTTTTTAAAATGCGTTATGTTTTTGTTGTTATTCTGTCTCTCACTGTTAAAATAAACCTACCATTACATTTATAGACTGATCATTTTTTTGTCAGCGGGCAAACGTACAAATTCAGGAAGGGGATCAAATAGTTTTTTCCCTCACTGTAAAGTGTTGCGTAAATTGGTGGAGCTATATAAGTACCTTTAATTATTAATAATAAGGACCTGAAAATTGACAACAATTTTCATTTTAATAGCTTGTTATTGTTTTTTTATGAAGCTAACAATAAATCAAGGCTACGTTCACATCTTGGCGTTGCTATTACAGGCGTTTTTATGGGCGTTTTTGCAGGCGTTTTTATGGGCGTTTTTGCAGGCGTTTTTTGTGCAGGCGTTTTTAGATTGAATAGAGACCAATGGAAAACGCCTGTAATCTGCCCAAAAAGAAGCTCATGTACTTTTTTGAGCGTTGGGCGTTTTGCTCACGGCGTCAAAACGCTCAGATGTGAGCAGGGGCCATTGAAATGAATAGGATTTGTCTTGTTGGGTGTTTTGAGAGCTGATCCTAGAGCAGAAAAACTCCCCAAAACACCTACATGTGAACGGAGCCTAAGAGTAAGCAGTATGTGTCTAACAAAAATGCTCACAATACAAAAGGACAGGGAATAAAATAACATTTTTTTTAAAAAATAACAGTAACAAGATCCATCCCTGTGACCATCCAAAATATATATTTTTTAACACAAACCTTAAGAACGTGTGTGGACACCAACAACGCTTTTAATGTTAGGTCATTATAATGTACATAAAAAGTTGTTCAAGCAAAGTTGTATAGCAAGTTGTTTAGATCTTTACACATTTCTCATACCAAGTTGACCATGGGGCCCACATTTGCTTTTCGCATATGTAATTGTCTCTGTTCATAAGTGTGGTGTGTTTGTGTCATTTTAATGACATTTATCACTGGCGGAGGTATGGTTGATTTTCAGAGTATGGTCAGTGGTAATCTGGCAGCTAGTAGAATGTGTGATTACAAGGGATGGGTCGAACACCCCCCTGTTCGGTTCGCACCAGAACATCTCAAACAGGGAAAAAGTTGTAGCGAACATGCAAACTATATTAAAGTCTATGGGACACCAACCAAAAATCAAAAGTCCTCATTTTAAAGGTTTATATGCAAGTTATTGCCATAAAAAGTGTATGGGGACCCGGGTACTGGGGGACATGTATCAATGCAAATTTTTTTTTAAAACAATCGTTTTAACCACTTAAGCCCCGGAAGATTTTACCCCCTTCCTGACCAGGGCCTATTTTACGATTTGGCACTGCGTGATTTTAACGGACAATTGCGCGGTCGTGCGACGATGTACCCAAATTAAATTGACGTCCTTTTTTTCCCACAAACAAAGCTTTCTTTTGGTGGTATTTGATCACCTGTGCGATTTTTACTTTTTGCGCTATAAACAAAAAAAGAGCGTACATTTTGAAAAAATAGCAATATTTTTCACATTTTTTTATATGAAATTCCCCCAAAAAAATGTAAAAATCTAATTTTTTTAACATTTTTGGCCAATTTGTTTTCTGCTACGTATGTTTGGTAAAACAAATCGCAATAAGCGTATTTTGATTGGTTTGCACAAAAGTTATTACGTTTCTAACTAAGGGAAAGATTTCTGTCATTTTTGGTGTTTTTTTTTTTAACGAGTAATGGCGGCGATCTGCGATTTATTTTGCGGGACTGCGATATTGTGGCGGACAGATCGGATCCTTGACTGACAATTTTGACACTTTTGGGGTTACCAGTGACATTACTACCGTAATCATTGCTATACATATGCACTGTTACTGTAAAAATGACACTGGCAGGGAAGGGGTTAACTTTATTAGAGAGCAAGGGGTTAAGTGTGTCCCTAGGGGAGTGCTTTTAACTGTAAAGGGGTGTGGCTAGTGGTGTAACAACAGAGACATACGATCCTACATAGCAGGACCGTATGATCTCTGTTATTTCACAGGGGAGAATGACAGGCGGCTTTGTTTACATTAGCCGCCTGCCTTTCTTCCTCTCCACGGGGAGATCGCGAGTGATCAGTGGACATCGGGTCCGCCGGTCACTCGCGCGGACTGCTTAGGGAACGCGCGGGGGCAGGAGCGCGCCTCCGGCGGCATGCGCTCGCCCCCTAGAGCCTCACAGTACTACGTCACTTTGCCTGTGAGGGGCTGACCGCCGCAGTAAATAGTCGTGCGGCGGTCAGCAAGCGGTTAAAGGAGCAGTGATTTTAATGATACTTGAAGTGAAACAATAAAAATGAAAAATTCCTTTAAATATGGAGCCTGGGGGGGCCCCTTAGTCTGCCTGTAAAATGGCACATCTGTACGATATATTGAACATGCTGCAGCAATGCTGAAATCTCTAAAGAAAAAAAATGTAATTTAAACCCTGCACGCGGCTGTACTGTATTGCCAGCTCCCGGCAATACAGATAAAAAAAGAAAAAAAAAAAAAACAGCGTAAGGTTCCCCTTAAAATCCGAGTGGAGGGACCCTACGCTGTTTTTTTTTTTTTTTTTCAATTTTTTTTAAATCTGTATTAATGGAAGCAGGCAATACATTACAGCTGTAAGCAATTTGAATAACATTTTTTTCTTTAGAAATTTCAGCCAAAATTTTTTAAAAAAAGGGTGTAGGATCCCCCCCAAAATCTATACCAGACCCTTATCCAAGCATGCAGCCTGGCAGGTCAGGAAAGGGGGGCATGAGCGAGCGCCTCCCCCCCTCCTGAACCATACCATGCCACATGCCTTCAACATGGAGGGTGGGTGCTTTGGGGCAGGGGGGCTCCACCCCAAAGCAACTTGATCCCATGTTGATTGTGACAAGGGTCTCTTCCCGACAACCCTGGGCTGTGGTTATTGAGGTCTGCGGGCAAGGGGCTTAATGGAATCTGGAAGCCAAGAGGCGGAAGAGTTTTTTTTTTTTTCTATTTTTCGGGTACTGTGATTGATGATGGATTTATATCGAGGGACGCTAATTTTGTTTTTTTTTTTAATAAAGAACTTGTCAAAAACTGTTTCCTGTATTTCTTACTTTTTGACACTTTTTTTGGTGAATGGGTAGGGGTATGATGTACCCTATACCCATTCACATAGGAGGAGGGGGGCAGGATCTGAGGGCCCCTTGCTAAAAGGGGGCTTCCAGATTCCGATAAGCCCCCCACCTGCAGACCCTGACCACCACAGCCCAGGCACCCCAAAGCACCCTCCCCATGTTGAAGGCAAGCGGCCTGGTATGGTTCAGGCGCTCACTCAACCTCCCGTCTTTCCTGGTCTGCCAGGCTGCATGCTCAAATAAGGGTAAGGGTATGGGTTTTGGGGGGAGTCCACACCGGATTTTTTTTTAATTTTGGCATAGAGTTCCCTTAAAATCTATACCAGACTCAAAGAGCCTGGTATGGATTTTTTTTTGGGGGGGGGGGGGGGGGGTGGGGGCTCTACACCATTTTTTTTACAATTTGGGGTAGAGTTACCCTTCAAACCTATACCAGACCCAAACAGCTTGGTATAGATTTTGGGGGGACCCCGTGTCGTTTTGTTTTCCTCATTCTGTCATGGGATTCCCCTTAAAAGCCATACCAGACTCAAAGGGTCCTCCCAAGCTGTTTTTTACCCCAATTTTTTTAATTTACATTTTTTTTTTTACAAATATTTTTTTAAATTAAGCTCTCAGCAGAGAAGCCTTAACTACCTATTGACTGTGCGCTTGGCGGGCGAACATCCTGCTAAGCGCCGAGAAAGTTCAGGTGTTAGGTGAGTACCTAAATGGGAGATGATCAGGGCAAACTTGCTTGGCTCAAATCGTTCGCCCATCCCTAGTGGTGCCTGAACACTGTAACCCCTCACAGGTACTCTTGCAAGATCGCAGGGCATTATGGGGCACTCGTCGGAGGGCAAACTTCTGGCCAAGCGCCCCGGGTGTTCGAGTGTTCAGCGAACACACGAAAACCTGATGTTCAAGTCGAAAGTATGTTCGACTTGAACATAAAGCCCATCCTTAGTGATCACTTTGCAATTTGCAGGAGGAACACATTCGATGGTCAGGTTGAGCAATGCTAGGTCGGGAGATGGTAGGATAAGAAACCCTACAATGTTTGTAATTATCGAGGATAGGTGCTACTAGGTAGGTGCTAGAGAGAGACTATAGTTTTGGATCTTTTCTGCTTTCCAGAAAGATTGCTAGGTAAATCTATATTGTTCTCTGCCTACCATAGAGCAGGATCTGCTAGTGAGGTCTGCTTATGGTGCTCAGGTGCAGCTCAGTTTGTCTGAAGTGTTTTGCACTGATCCAATAGGGAGGCATGTTGGACAGTGGGGGAAACCTGACAAATGAGTGAACAGGTATTTAGTACTGCCCTGGCAGAGGAAAGTGCCTTGGTGCATGCTGGAATACTGTATAAATGCCAAGAGCACATGTGCTTGAGGTCTTTCAGCTGGAGAGCGGGGTCGTGGAGGGAGGGGGTGGCTGCCCCTCCTCTGTAGAAATTGCCATGTGGCCTCAGGTGGTTGACCTGAGGGCCTGTGAGTCAGAGAGGAGCTGCACCCGGAGGTCCTGCAGAGCTGACTGGAAGGGAGACACTGGAAAGGATCTGATTATGCATATAGTAAGTACAGATCTGTATCATGGAGCCTGTCCTAAAAGGGCCATCCCTTCAGCTAGAAGAGTCAGTGGGCCGGTGTCAGTCAGGGGATGCTAGAGAGTGTCCTGAAGATAATGTAGTTGCATCAAGTCTGCTGCTGAAGAGAGCAAGAAGACTTAACCCCTTCCAAGTGGCAGTGTGGTTACAGCAGTGTGACTGCTTCCACAAGTAACCTGGTGAGGCCAAGTGAGAGTTGTCCTTATCAACTGTAAATAGTTCAAGTTGGTGTATCCCACTATTCCCTTCTCTCATCCAAGTTCCACAATAAATAACAAAAACCAAAACCCCTGGTACTCAATAAACTGTTTATTGAGTAACGAGCCATTGGGAGTAAGGATGGATGTGTGAACTGTCCCTAAGTGACTGTCTGCAGGTGATCAGAGGAGGCCCAAAAAAGTCATTACACAGCAAGCCCTATGGGGACAGTGCTACATGTCTCACCAGAATTTTGTTATACTAGGACATTCCCATTGTATGTGTATCAACGTACCCTCATGGTCACCCCCTCTCCAACATTTCGGGGAGGAGTTTCCCTTGAATTTGGCTAAGATCGAAGGGGTTTGGTACCACCGCTGGGTCAATGTTTGGGATATTTCCCACAGTGTTCCGTTAGATGTAGCCCTGTACGTGGAGTTATACTAGGACATACCCATTGTATGTGTATCAACATACCCTCATGGTCACCCCCTCTCCAACATTTCGGGGAGGAGTTTCCCTTGAATTTGGCTAAGATCGAGGGGGTTTGGTACCACCGCTGGGTCAATGTTTGGGATATTTCCCACAGTGTTCCGTTAGATGTAGCCCTGTACGTGGAGTTAAATGCTGACTTCCACTGATTCGTGGTGTAGTCCCTATTTAGACATCAGGTGAAAACAGAGTAGAATAGATTAGTGAAATACCCTTAAGCCTAGTACACATGATGAGATTATCGAACGAATGATTGTCCGTTTTTTTTTTTGCATGCTAGTCTCCATATCAAAAACGAATAGGTTGCTAAAGTACAAAAATTCTCATACAACAGAATAAAAATTCGGAAATGATGTAATGTATTTGTATTGTATTTTGGGACGAAAACTGTACTGATTAAATGAAAATTGTACGCTCTGGTACGATAAAATACAATACAAATACATTACATCATTTCTGAATTTTTATTCTGTCGTACGAGAACATTTTTTGTGTTTGTCCTTTCGGAAAATTTCAGACGAAAGCTGTCTACTAACAATTAGATTATCGTAAGATTGCATCGAAATTGGTATTTGTTGTATGATATTCTGATCATGCGTACGGCTCTTTAGTTAGGCTTGTGGTTTGTTTTACTGTATGCCCAGACCCTTAAAGGTATGGAGGTGCCAATGTGGGTGTTTCGATGGAGGCAGTGGGCTATTTGGAAATATTGGTAGAAGTCAGAAGACTGGTGTTGTAGATCCTAATTTAGTCAGGTGAAAAGCCAGCTCTGATGAAGAAGTGATTCGTTGAAACGTGTAAGCTTGTCGTACTGTGGGGCGATCCATCCAGGGGCGTAACTACAGGGGTTGCAGGGGTTGCGATTGCTACCGGGCCCCATGCTCCAGGGGGCCCAGTAGCAAACCAGTGGGTGAACTTCCAGGATTGCAAAATTCACACTTGCGACCGGGCCCTGGCATTGCACCACTGTGGGGAGGCCCCAAGATTGCAGGAAGGGAGACCACTGCAGAACTTGTGAAAGGATCCTGCTGCGGGACCGTAATAAAAGGCCATGCAACGAGAGTAAAGAGCCCCAGGATTAGTGGGAAGAGCCCTGGGCTTGAAGGGAAGGGCCCCGGCCAGGGATCTGGGGGGGCCCTTCATGGTTTCTTGCATCGGGGCCCTGAAGGTTCTAGTTACGCCTCTGGATCCATCTGTTTTGCAATATGGCGCACCTTGGATGGAAAGCTGCAGTTTATTAGAAAACCTGTATTATGCGTTTCTGAGTATATTACTTTGTCTTATAATCATTAAAGATTTTATTGAGGATGATGCACTAGGCCTGTGCTCCCTCTGTTTTGTTTTTTTATGATTTCTGTGTATCTAGACATCCCCAGTCTTTTGAGGGCAGCAAGTCGATATTTATCTAGATTTGCCAGGACAAAAGCCTAGATAAGCACTTTGTTTGGCCCACTTTGGAGCCGAAGAGATTTGCTTTTTACATCTTGAAATATTTAAGGGTCTCGTTGTCAAATAATTTGTCGGTTGTAAACATTTTTTTGGGATTTTTGACTCATCTATGGCTTGAAACACCAATGAAAATTGATTTAAAAATGCCAAAAGAATACTTCCAAGCATGAAAGGATAAAATGCATGCGATACACAACTCCAGTTTAAGGGATGACACATCTAGAAAAGGGAGCTTGTCTCCTGAAACTCGTCAGTTTTCCAACCGCAGAGATGTGTCATCCCTGATACTGGAGTTGTGTATGACATGCGTTTTATCTTTTAATGTTTGTGAGTATGCTTTTGGCATTTTTTACAAAATTTTCATTGGTGTTGAAGGTAATGCACTAGGCGTTTGCGCCCTTGTTTTTTCTGTTTTCAGTCATTTAGAGTTTCCCCACTCAAGGAGAGCAGAATCGCTAGAAATACCATTTCCAATAGAGTGAGCTTTGAGGCTTGACTGTCTTTTGGAATTTCATCTATGGCCTGCTTTCCGGTTCTGGTCTCTCTGCTCTCTCCACGCTCAGGTCTGCCCACTTCCACCCCTCTGGTGACACCACCTTCTCTCCGATGCAATCTGTAGATACAGTCATTACAGTATGTGGGAGATGCAGATTATTTCTTCAAACTCAGGAGGTTGAGGTCAGGACTCTGTGCAGGCCAGTCAAATTCTTCCACCCAGAAACCCTTGACTTGTGCAGAGTCATGTTAGAACAGAAAGGGCCATCCCCAAACTGTTCCTACAAAGTTGGAAGCATTAAATTTACCAAAATGTCTTGGTATGCTGACGCCTTAAGAGTTCCCTTCACTGTGAAGGGACCAAGCCCAACCCCTGAAAAACAACCCCACACCACAATCCCCCCTCCACCAAATGAATTAGACCAGTGCACAAAGCAAGGCCCATAAAGACATGGATGAGCGAGTTTGGGTTGGAAGAACTTGACTGGCCTGCACAGAGTCCTGATCATAACCCAACAGAACACCTTTGGGATGAATTAGAGTGGAGACTGCGAGCCAGGCCTTCTCTCCAACATCTGTGCCTGACCTCACAAATGCTCTTCTGGAAGAATGGTCAAACATTCCCATAGACACTCCTAAACCTTGTGGACAGCCTTCCCAAAAGAGTTGAAGCTGTTATCGCTGTAAAGGGTGGGTCAACTCAATATTGAACCCTACGGACTAATATTGGCATGCCATTAAAGTTCATGTGCGTGTAAAGGCGGGCATCCCAATACTTTTGGTAATATAGTATATGTGTATGCTGCGTATACAGCAAGTTTAAAAGCTTACAAAATAAAATTGCCCCAAAGCCATTATGGTTTCTCTATAAATATGATCCAAGTACACAGTAATGTAACATTTTACATTTAACTGCCATCAAATAAACATATTTAAATATCATATTTTAGTGGTAGTGAACATAAAGAACCATAAGCATTACATTCCCTTTACATGATGTTTTGTAAAAATTGGAGAAGTTCCAAAGCATCCAATAAGATTTATTTTTCAAACTTGACATGTAGAGATCCTTGTTATTCTGGCCTGTAGAGATGAGTGGATAATTAATAATCCACTATGACATCGGTTTAGCCATTTTGCTGCAACAATATTTGTCAGCTTTAAATTTACCAGCCTGTCATATTTCTTTTTTTGCCTATTTTCCTTTTTTTAATGTTACAGCAGCTGTAAACCTTTCCATATACCCTGTTACAAGACCAGCTGGTGGTGGGCTCAGATGGCAGCACCGGATCATTGGTCTTCACTCCTGGAAAAAGTGCCAGGTGACTGAAAAACAGGCTTAAAAATGTTACATATAAAAATAAGTGGAAGGGGGTTTGGTGCTTGATTAGCTTTAAAGATTCTCTCTCTTTCTATATATTGAGTAGGCCCCCCTTCTGCAGCCAAAACAGCTCTGAGCCATCGAGGCATGGACTCAACTAAACAAGGCTTCACACTGCCTCTTCCAGTTCGCCATCTTTCCACACTGTATTCTGATGCCATTGATTCCCCAGGTAAGTGACGCACACACACCCGGCCACCCACATGATAAAAAGGAAAACATAATTCATCAGACCAGGCCACCTTCTTCCATTGCTCCGTGATCCAGTTCTAATGCTCATGTGTCCATCGTAGACACTTTTGGCTGTGGACACGGGTCAGCATGGACACCCTGACCGGTCTGTGGCTACGCATTCCCATACACAACAAACTGCGATGCACTGTGTGTTCTGACACCTTTCTATCAGAACCAGCATTAACTTTTCAGTGATTTGAGCTCCAGTAGCTCTTCTGTTGGATCAGACTACACAAGCCAGCATCCACTCCCCACGCGAATCAAAGAGCCTTGACCCTGTCACCGGTTCTCCGATTTTCCTGCCTTGGACCAGTTTTAGTCGGTCCACACTATTGCAGACTGGAAACATCTCACAAGAGCTGCAATGTTGGAGTTCCTATGGCCCAATACTCAAATCCTCATGCTTGCCAATTTTCTTCTGCTTTTAACACATCAACTTAAGAGACAACATGTTTACTTGCTTCCTCCTAATATATCTCAACAAATTTCAGGTTCTGTTGTAATGGGAAGATCAATGTTATTGCCTGTCAGTGGTCAGAATTGTAGAATTGTATGTCTGATTGTTGTGTGTGTGTGTCTATCACATAATTGGTGAAGACTGGAATGCTGTCTGAATGCAGAAGCAGTTTGGCACCAGAGCAGGAGACAGAAGCAGGACCAGAAGACACGCAGCGGTCATCAGTGAGGGACCATATCTGCAGGCAGAGCAAGTCCAGGAAGCAGGCAAAGGTCAATAACATCAGGGCAAAAAGGTATAGAATCAGCAAGCAAAAACAAGTCCAGTAAACAGGCCGAAGTCAGAGTAATCAGGTGAAAAGTGTTGAGTCAGGTGCAGAAGCAAAAATCCAAAGGCAAGCCGGGTCATACACAGGTAGGCAGGTACAGAGGTTCAGGTTTAAGGAATAGAGATGGGCTAATGGTTCGAGCTGAGGAAAAGTTTGGCTCAAACATCACCAGTTCCCCATTCGGCGAACACCCGAATTTGGGAGGTTCTCGGTGGAATGTTCGCCCGCTGAGCACCCCACAATGCACTGCATGCTGCACAGTGCATTCTTAGCGTTGATTCCCACATGGAAGAAAAATATATTTAAAATATATTTTAAAAAAACATTTTTATTTTTCCAAAATATATTGGAAATATATTTGAAATGCTACAATTTTGGCCATATTCAATATATTTCTAAAAAAAATTCCCAAATATATTGGAAATATATTTGAAATGCTACAATTTTGGCCATATTCAATATATTTCGAAATTTTTTTTCCCTAAATATATTGGAAATATATTTTTCTTCCATATGGGTTGGGCAAGGCCTTGCCCAATCAGGGGACAGTGAATAGCTGGTTGTTAAGGAGTGGGTTGGGAAGCCGGCTTGCGGTGTCCTTTACAATCGATGAGTCATCAGCTGTCAATGGGCTTCCCCACTAACAGCTGAATGAAAAAAAAAAAAAAAAACATTGCCGTCAATAGAAAGAAGTGAAAAAAAAAAAAAGCAGTGTGGGGTCCCCCCCAATCCATGCCAGGCCCTTCAGGTCTTGTATGAATTTTACGGGGAACCCCACGCCAAAATTAAAAAATAAATAAAACGATATAGGGTCCCACTCAAAATCCATACCAGGCCCTTATCCGAGCATACAGCCTGGCAGGACAGGAAAGGGGGAAACGAGCGAGCGTCTCCCCCTCCTAAACCATACCAGGCCACATGCCCTCAACATGGGGGGGAGCTCTGCCCCCCCACCCCAAAGTACCTTGTCCCCATGTTGATGGGGACAAGGGCTTCTTCCCGAAAACCTTGGGCTGTGGTTGTGGGGGTCTGCAGGCAGGGGGCTTATTGGAATCTGGAAGCCCCTTTTAACAAGGGGGCCCCCAGAGCCCAGACCCTCCATGTGGATGAGTATGGGGTATGTTGTAAAAATAAAAACTGTAAGGGGCAGGGCCACTTGTTGACATCACCTGGTAGCACCGCCCCCATGTGACATCACCTTACATATATGGCACAGGATTCCCAGAACACTATGGGTTTTCTAACTTACAAGTGACCATAGCAGAGATTGTTTCCTTTTAGACTGTCTCTCTCTGATTAAAAACCTTAGATCAAAATAGGGAGAATAAAGTCTGCAAACAAATAACAAAGAAGCTAAGAATAGTTAAACATGATAAGAGCATCCCAAACTTTGACCCACTATCTGGATATAAAATAATACAAAATATCCACATTTACCTAAATAAAATCATCAAAAATGAGTAGTTGTTACCATAATAAACAAAATAAAAACACACACACATACAGTATACATATATATATATATATACACACACACACACAGTTTCTCACAAAAGTGAGTACACCCCTTCACCTTCAGTGTACAGCTTGTATAACAGTGTACATTTGCTGTCCTCTAAAAATAATTCAGCACACAGCCATTAATGTCTAAACCACCTGCAAAAAATTGAGTACACCCCTCAGTGAAAAGGTCCAAATTGGGCCCAAATAGCCATTTTCCCTCCCGGTGTCATGTGACTCGTTATTGTTACAAGGTTTCAGGTGTGAATGGGGAGCAGGTGTGTTAAATTTGGTGTTATCACTCTCACTCTCTCATACTGGTCACTGGAAGTTCTACATGGCACCTCATGACAAAGAACTCTCTAAGGATCTGAAAAACAAGAATTGTTGCTCTACATAAAGATGGCCTAGGCTATAAGAAGATTGTCAAGACCCTGAAACTGAGCTGCAGCATGGTGGCCAAGACCATACAGCGATTTAACAGGACAGGTTACACTCAGAACAGGCCTCGCCATGGTAGACCAAAGAGGTTGCATGCACATGTTCAGCGGTTGTATGACATTTTAGTCGACTAAAATGTACTGGAGTTTTAGTCGACTAAATACGACTAAAACTAAAACACTTGCAGAAGACTAAAATGGGACTAAAACTAAAATGCCATTTTAGTCCTAAGACTAAAACTAAATTTAAATTTGCTGCCAAAATTAACACTGGTTCCCTCCAGAGATACAATGGAAGAATGAGTGTAGCCATGCACGGTCAGGAAGCTGGTTTACGGAACATTGCAACTTTTTACAAATTCGACATTTTTCTCATAAATATTATCCACTTTACAATCTGGATCCCCCTACCTTTTATGAAAATATATGCCGCAAAGACCCTAGAGATAAAGGCCTTATTTCTCTAATTTATAATAACTTAATTAATACCAATCCTCCAAACAAGCTCCCATATATGCTCAAATGGGAGAATGAATGTTCGCTTACTCTAACAATAGAAGACTGGTATGTGAATATTGACAATCTTAGAAAATGTACAAGATCCCTCACTATTAGGGAAACACCGATCAAATGGCTTACAAGATGGTATTTAACACCTCTTAAATTACATTCTATTTTCCCTTCCATTCCCTCAAATTGTTTCAGAGGCTGCTCCTCTCCTGGTTCCTTTACCCACATATTTTGGTATTGCGATAAAATTTCTTTCATCTGGCGCCAATTGGAAATTTTTTCATCAAAAATCGCTGATACTAACATCACCTTTACTCCATCTAATTGCTTACTTTTTTCACCAATTATTAGTTTATCCATACCTCACACAAGACTAATTCACACTATCTCAGTTGCTATTCAATGGCTGATTGCCATTCATTGGAAATCAAACTCTTTACCGGTTTCACAACTTAAAACAAGAATAAAATCGATCTATATTATGGAAAAAAATTTTCATACTATATACAACTCTATGAAATTTCACACTAATAAATGGGACCCATGGATCACACACTCAGATATATTTCTTTCTAACTACTGTACAGGTGACTAACTATTTAAAACCCTTTCATTCGACTCCGGGTATCTGACCTAACGCTTAGTGTTATGAAACTCTCTTTCTAACTATACGGCTATGTACCTATATCCAAGAACTATATTTTTGATATCCTTGTTGTTATTTGATATCAAACTCCCATATTTAATGGAGACAACCTGAAATTACTTAAGATGGTTATATTTCTATTTACTCTACTTGATACCATTATTTGTCATATTAATGTACCAATTCTCTTTGTACCACCATCTTCTGTTTCCTTTCAATAAAAGTTTGTATACAAAAAAAAAAAAAAAAAAAAAAAAGGAAGTTGGTTTACCAGGTGAAAATAAATGGGGAAAAACCTAAAAAAGAAAACAGCTAGGGACTGGTAAATTGCAATTTATGTATAATATTTTTTTGTTGTTGGGCTTAGATCTCCAGGTTCCCCTTTCGATTGCTCGCACTCCCCCCAACCACCTTTATTTTATTGAAATACGGTAGTTATTCATACAAACCTTCTTCGCCTGGGTCTAAAGTCCAGTCATCAAGGTTAGATACACTTTGCATCACAAAAAATATTTTCAGCCAAAAATGGTGCGATTTGACAAACCTGGGCCCCAGTGTAATATATGAGCTGATTTCTCTTGATTTCAGTCTTTTATAATTCTTCTGCAGCTACCTGGCCACCCCATTACCTCCCGTACCGCTAGAATTCTAAGTACTGTATGTATCCTGAAAGTGGTTGTAAACCCTTACATATGAACTGACAGGAGGGCTTCTTATGCAGCTCTGGTCTGAGTACCCCTGGTGACATAGGTACAAGGCTCAAAGTAGCTGGTAGCTGAATGGCAGCTGAGACCCCTCTGGTAAGTGATTGGCAGACCGCAGGATGGCTCCCGAGAGAAGAAACGGGAATACTGTGTGAAGACTTGAGCAGGAGTAGACTCAGAAGCAGATGCAGGTAACTGCCAGGATCAAAGACTCGGTCAAAACAAGCCAGGGGCATGCACGGTTAGGCAGGAGGAAGCGTAGTCAAGTAGCAGGCCAAGGTCAGTACCAAGAAAGCAGGCAGAGTGTAGTCAAAGGCAAGCTAAGGTCGGTATCTAGGTTTCACAGAGCAAGTTCTGGAGCAAGTCAAGCCAGGGTCATACACGGTTAGGCAAGAGGAAGCGTAGTCAAGTAGCAGGCCAAGGTCAGTACCAAGGAAGCAGGCAGAGTGTAGTCAAAGGCAATCTGAGGTCGGTATCCGGGTTTCACAGAGCAAGTTCAGAAGCTAGTCAGGTCAGCAACAGAAGATCAGTCAGCAGGAACACAGGAGCACAGGTCACAGGAAAGCTGAAAAACTTCCAGCAACTAGCTCCCATCAGGACCTCTTTTAAAAAGGCAGCTTGGCGCCATTCTTGGGATTGGGCATGCGCCATTGCGGATGGATATGAGTGTGCATGCTGATCTCTGGCCAGAGCTCTTCTGTGTGCTGGCACATGTGCACGAGCATTAGCTGGAGAAATATGAGCATTCGTTTCTTGACAGAAACATGCACAGCTGAGGCTGTCAATCACTTTCTGTGCACTGGAAAGGGGGAGGGGGGATAGGGCATGGCCATCGCCAGAAATCAGAAATTCTGTGGTGTCAGGATAACCTGTCAGAAGTGATTAGAAGAGAGAAGAGACAGAAACCACACTCGGCGCTTTGGATTGAGGCAAGTACATACTATAGAAGCGTATGCTTTGTTCATTTTGGAGGTTTACAACCACAATAAAACAGAACGTACAGGTATGTATATGTTTTCACTTCCAATAGTCCATTGTCTATTTTAAGCAGTGGGTGGAGCCATGTACATTTTTGCCCCATGGCTAATGGTGCATTTATAATTACTGACTTTCATCAGCTGAAGATCACTTTAAATCCTGCTCACCCCACCATAGACTGAAACAATGTTTTTTTGTGGATTTGAACTTTAACTAGATAAATACACACCACTGTGAATGGAAGAGACCAGACTTTAGCACAGAAACAAGCAAGAGGAACTCAAAGTCTTGTTAGTGGTAAGAGTGATGAGATTTGCGGTTTGGGATAGCGAAATTGGAACGACCACAAAGGCCAACCTGTGACAACACTTGGGGCAATGAAGGAGGAAATTGTCTGCAAGAGTCTCAGTTCTGCAATCGTGGGAGCTTTACACAACTCAGTGCTGAAGAAAAATCAAAGAATTTGACTTATACACAAATGAATACAGTATGTTACATTGTATCATTGCTATTTATAGTATTTATAAAGCTCCAGCAATTTGTACAGTGCTTTACAAAATAAAGGGAGACAGTAGTTACAATACAATACAACACAACACAACACAATAAGGTTCGGAAAGCCCTGCTTGTAAGAGCTTACACTCTAAAAGGCTGGGGCAAGTGATACAAAAGTTAATAGCTGTGTGAGGATGAGTTGCTTGAGAGTTAAAATTCCAGTTGTTAGGTAAAAGCAGGATAGGCTTCCAAGAGAGATATGTTTTTTTAGGGATTGCCTAAAGACGGACAGAGTAATAGATAGTAAAGTAGATTGGGTTAGGGAGTTCCAGAGGAATGGGAGAGGCTCTAGAGAAGTTCTGACAGTGAGCATGGGAAGAGGATAGTTTGGTTGGTATATTGAGATGAGATTGGTGATGTAGTTCTGGGCAGAGTTGTGGATGGCTTTGTATGTTGTTACAGTAAAACCTTGGATTGAGAGTAACTTGGTTTGAGAGCATTTTGCAAGACAAGCAACATTTTTCTTTATAAATTTTGACTTGATAAACAAGCGATGTCTTGATAAACAAGTAGTGTCATGTCACAACTGAGTATAAAAGAGAAGAGAGGCACCTCTAAGTGTAGCAATATGGTTACATTTAATGAAGGTACAACATTTAGCAACTCACATGGTTGATGATCAAAACATGAAAAATATATTGCAGCGCTATAGGTGTATGGAAAATAATTGTGAAAATTGTATAAAATAAATCTATATTATACGTCCCTGACGACGTCATCGCTGACGAAAAGCGTAGGGAGGAGGTTAGAAGTGTGATGTCATCGCGCACCCGGACGTGGCGGTCATCTTTTGGGTTGGAAACTATATGTTTCCAGGAGACAATTGCGGTTTTAAAACGTGTTAAATGTGAGTTGAACTACTTGAATAAATATAATTTAATTTGAACGTGGTGAGGTGTCCCTCTTTGTATTTATGAGCAACACGAGCCTTTGGAGACGCTTGAAGAGGATATAGTGTCATGTGCTAAGATCCTTGGATCCTAAGGATAGTGTTATGCTTTTTTGACCTTCTGTGCAGGAGGTCCACATCTTGGGGTAAGAGGCAATTTGTTTGGTGTTGGTGGCGGCTTTCCTTGGACTTCTACTTAAACAGCCCTCGCACTTACTTCTCTGATTTTATTTGATCTTATTAGATCTGATAGACTTTTATATATTAGCGCTGCACTTTCCTTTGTCTTTGTTTATTTCTATGCTTTTATTCCTGCATATATGTGACAGCAGCTGGAATTCCGTGATCATTTGTTATATGTATAATTTTAGTCACGTTTATCCTAGCGCAACTTTTTGATATCTTTTAAATCTCTATTATAGATTTTAAATTAAACAAAAGTGATGAAGTGTCCTTAATCACAAGAAAGTGTCCATTGTCACTAGGGATGAGCTTCAAGTTCTGTTCCGTTCCGATCAGACGTTCGTGTGCGAAATTCACCCTGCTGCCGCACCCGAAAAATAGAAAAAAAAAAAAAGCTCCCGCCACTTCAGAGGCCTCTGGTGTAATGAGCTGCTGGAGCTGTGACAGCTCTTTTATAGGAAAGGGGCAGGGACACCACCTGGTGGCACCACCCCTTCTGCCGTGATGTCAGTCATTTATTCACTGCACCTGAGCAGTGTATTATGGGGCGCTCGTGACGTTAGATTCCTATAAAAGAGCTGTCAAACTCAAAAACCTCATTACGCGGGAAGCGTCTGAAGAGGCAAGAGCCTCTTGTTTTTTTTCCTATTTTTTAGGTGCGGGGGCGACGTGATTGACAATGGATTTACATCGGGGGGACACTATTTTTTTTGTCAAAAACTTGTCTTTTTGTACACCCTTTTTCGTGAATCAGTAGGAGTACGATGTATGGATTTTGGGGGGGGGGGGGGCATATAGCTCTTTTTTTTTTCATTTGTTTTATCTGTATTGCGGGGAGCTGACAATACATTACAGCTGCAAGCAAGTTCAAATTACATTTTTTCCTTTAGAAATGTCAGCATTGCTGCAGCAGTCTGCATACATCGCACAAATGCGCCACTTTACAGGCACATTAAGGGGCCCCCCAGGCACGATATTTAAAGGAATTTTTCATTTTTATTGTTTCACATTAAGCATTATTAAAATCACTGCTCCTGTAAAAATTTTTTGCATTGGTACATGTCCCCCAGGGCAGTACCCGGACCCCCATACACTTTTTTTGGGCAATAACTTGCATTTAAGCCTTTAAAATGAGGACTTTTGATTTTTCATGTTCGAGTCCCTATAAACTTTAATAGAGTTCGCATGTTCTAAAAAACTTTTCCCCTGTTTGCGGTGTTCTGGTGTGAACCGAACCGAGGGGTGTTCAGCTCATCACTATTTGTCACAAATCCAAGTATAAAAAAAAAAAAAACTATTTTAAAGTGCAAAAATTTCAAGGGGAGAAAATATTCTCAGGTGTAACCCGTGATGTCTTGTCTTCACCATATAGCTGAAATGCCATCTCACCAGAACTATTTGCTGTCTATAGCAGCAATAATGCCTTCAGCTACTGGTGTGCTTCCTCTCTGGTTGACAATGTTAAACGGTCCGATATAATGGATATCCCAATCCTAAAGATGAGGCCATCAGGGAACTCTCAAACAGTCAGGCAGGATAAATCTTTAAACTCAAGAGAAAAAATACTCATAGTGTAGTATTTATTGTACCAAAGATTAGAAAAACAACAAATACAGTATCTCACAAAAGTGAGTACACCCCTCACATTTTTGTAAATATTTTATTATCTTTTTATGTGACAACACTGAAGAAATTACACTTTGCTACAATGTAAAGTAATGAGTGTACAGCTTGTATAACAGTGTAAATTTGATGTCCCCTCAAAATAACTCAACCTACAGCCATTAATGTCTAAACCACTGGCAACAAAAGTGAGTACACCCCTAAATGAAAATGTCCAATTTGGACCCAAAGTGCCATTATTTTCCAGCACTGCCTTAACCCTTCTGGACATGGAGTTCACCAGAGCTTCACAGGTTTCCACTGGAGTCCTCTTCCACTCCTCCATGACTACATCATGGAGCTGGTGGATGTTAGAGACCTTGCGCTCTTCCACCTCCTGTTTGGGGATGCCCCAGAGATGCTCAATAGCGTTTAGGTCTGGAGACATGCTTGGCCAGTCCACCACCTTTACCCTCTGCTTCTTTAGCAAAGTAGTGGTCATCTTGGAAGTGTGTTTTGGGTCGTTATCATGTTGCAATATCCGGTCTCCGAAGAGAGGGAATCATGCTCCGCTTCAGTATGTCACTGTACATGTTGGCATTCATGGTTCCCTCAATGAACTGTAGCTCCCCAGGGCCAGCAACACTCATGCAGCCCCAGACCATGAAACTCCCACCACCATTCTTGACTGTAGGCAAGACACACTCCTCTCCTGATTGCGCCATACACGCTTGACACCATCTGAACCAAATAGGTTTATCTTGGTCTCATCAGACCACAGGGCATGGTTCCAGTAATCCATATCAGTCTGTTTGTCTTCAGCAAACTGTTTGGGGGCTTTCTTGTGCATCATCTTTAGAAGAGGCTTCCTTCTGGGACAACAGCCATGCAGACCAATTTGATGCATTATGCGGCGTATGCTCTGAGCACTGACAGGCTGACCCCCCCACCCCTTCAACCTCTGCAGAAATGCTGGCAGCACTTCCCAAAATTAGAATGGCGGCTGGACCTTAGAACTTAGAATGGCGCCATTCTAAGTTTAGTGTGGCAGCACGTTATGTAAGTGTATTTTTCACTACATGCTTCCTATGCACCTTATGGACCTTTACTTAAAGTCCAACTGCCAGTTCTCTGCATAGAGTCTGGCGATCTGTTGATGTGAGTTAAGGACATTTTTTTAATTTTGAATATATTTGTTGTTTCTATATTCCTTAGTCTGTTTGTCTTCAGCAAACTGTTTGCGGGCTTTCTTGTGCATCATCTTTAGAAGAGGCTTCCTTCTGGGACAACAGCCATGCAGACCAATTTGATGCAGTATGCGGCGTATGCTCTGAGCACTGACAGGCTGACCCCCCACCCCTTCAACCTCTGCAGAAATGCTGGCAGCACTCATACATCTATTTCCCAAAGACAACCTCTGGATATGATGCTGAGCACATGCAGTCAACTTCTTTGGTTGACCATGGTGAGGCCTGTTCTGAGTGGAACCTGTCCTGTTAAATCGATGTATGGTCTTGGCCACCGTGCTGCGGCTTAGTTTCAGGGTCTTGGCAATCTTCTTATAGCCTAAGCCATCTTAGGTTAGAGCAACAATTCTTTTTTTCAGATCCTCAGAGAGTTCTTTGCCATGAGGTGCCATGTTGAACTTCCAGTGACCATTATGAGAGAGTGAGAGCGATAACACCAAATTTAACACACCTGCTCCCCATTCACACCTGAGACCTTTTAACACTAACGAGTCACATGACACAGAGGAGGGAAAATGGCAAATTGGGCCCAATTTGGACATTTTCACTTAGCGTTGTACTACATTTTGTTGCCAGCGGTTTAGACATTTATGGCTGTGTGTTGAGTTATTTTGAGGGAACAGCAAATTTACACTGTTATACAAGCTGTACACTCACTACTTTACATTGTCGCAAAGTGTCATTTCTTCAGTGTTGTCACATGAAAAGATAGAATAAAATATTTACAAAAATGTGAGGGGTGTACTCCCTTTTGTGAGATACTGTATATTCAAAGTTAAAAAAAATGTCCTTAACTCACATCAGAAAACTGGCGTTTGGACTTTAAGTAAAGATCCATAAGGTGCATAGGAAGCATGTAGTAAAAAAACACTTACATAAGGTGCTGCCACACTAAAATTAGAATGGCGGCTGGACCTTAGAACTTAGAATGGCGCCATTCTATGTTTAGTGTGGCGGCATCTTATGTAAGTGTTTTTTTCACTACATGCTTCCAATGCACTTTATGGACCTTTACTTAAAGTCCAAACGCCAGTTCTCTGCATAGAGTCTGGCAATCTGTTGATGTGAGTTAAGGAAATTTTTTTAATTTTGATTATATTTGTTGTTTTTATAATCTTTGGTACAATAAATACTACACTATGAGTATTTTTTCTCTTGCGTTTGATGATTTATCCTGCCTGGCTGTTAATGAGTTCCCTGATGGCTTCATCTTAATAATTGGGAGATCCATTATATCGGACCGTTTAACATTGTCAACCAGAGAGGAAGTACACCAGTAGATGGAGGTGTTATTGCTGTCTTATAATATATAGACAGCAAATAGTTCTGGTGAGTTTGCATTTCAGCTATATGGTGAAGGCGCTTCAAGCCTCGCTTTCAGATCGCTCTACTGCAGGGTAGTCTTCCCGGTCACGATTACAGACTGACAGCGATGAGAGCCAGCGGTAAGGAGGATGGCCTGGACAGCTTTCCCCGGATTGATAAATTCTTAGATGTGCCTATTTTAATCATCAACCATGTGAGTTTCTAAATGTTGAACCTTCATTAAATGTAGCCATATTGCTACACTTAGAGGCGCTCTCTTCTCTTTTATGCACTGTCGCTCCTGCTGTATTTTGCTTCTGATCCCCTTGTGGAGGCGCCATTTGTAGATGGACATTTTATGGTTACACAACCTATCACATTGCTATAATCTTTTTATATGGACTATAAACTAAAGCGGACTTATGAATAAATGGTTGTGAAACAAATCATCTGAGTTTATATTATTTCTTAAGGGGAAATTCGCTTTGATATAAGAGTGCTTTGGATTACAGGCATGTTTCCTGAACGAATTATGTTCGCAATCCAAGGTTTCACTGTATTATTATTTTGATATTTTTATGTTGGGTGATCGGAAGCCAGTGGAGGGATTGGCAGAGGGTGGCAGACACAGAGCGGTTGGTAAGGAGGATGAGTTTAACCACCTGTGTAAGGAGCATTCTTATCAATGACCACCAGTGTAATGGAACCCTTCTACCAAAAAACACCAGTGCAGGAGAAGCCTTCTCCAAATGACCACCAATGTAGGGAGCATTCTTCTCAATGGGCCATTCTCACCACCACCAGGAAGGAGGATGAGTCTCGCATAATAGACTGAAGGAGCGATAGCATGTGCATAGGTAGGCCAATGAGGAGGGAGTTGCAATAGTCAAGGTGAGAGATAAAAAAGTAGTGAATTGTTAGCTTGGTAATGTTGTTAGGTAAGAAGGATAGAATTTTTTTGAAAAGTAAGGGAGGTTAAGATGGCAAGATTTGGACAATGATTGGATGTGGGGCGGCATGCTGCTTATCTCCAGGATAGGAAGTAAGAAGAAATCTCCTCAAGGGGGTGACATGAAAACCCCCTTTTCTAACTCTACTACTATTTCCTGGTCTGGTGATCCTACAGGATGTAAGGGGAAATATTCCCAATGAATCAATGTACATATTTGACAGCACAGCATGGAGCATTCTTCTTAACGGGCCATCCTTGCATTGACCATCAGTGCAAAGAGCAACCTTATTAACCACTTAAGCCCCGGAAGATTTTACCCCCTTCCTGACCAGGGCCTATTTTGCGATTCGGCACTGCATGACTTTAACGGACAATTGCGCGGTCGTGCGACGCTGTACCTAAACGAATTTGACGTCCTTTTTTTCCCCCACAAACAGAGCTTTCTTTTGGTGGTATTTGATCACCTGTGCGATTTTTTTGATCATGCGCTATAAACAAAAAAAGAGCGTCAATTTTGCAAAAATAACAATATTTTTCACATTTTTTTTATATGAAATTCCCAAAAAAATGTAAAAATCAAAATTTTTTAACATTTTAGGCCAATCTGTTTTCTGCTACATATTTTTTTTTTTAACGAGTAATGGCGGCGATCTGCGATTTTTTTTTTTTTGCGGGACTTCAACATTGCGGTGGACAGATCGGACCCTTGACTGACATTTTGACACTTTTGGGGTTACCAGTGACATTACTACAGTAATCAGTGCTATACATATGCACTGTTACTGTAAAAACGACACTGGGAGGGAAGGGGTTAACTTTATTGGAGAGGGAGGGGTTAAGTGTGTCCCTAGGGGCGTGTTTCTAACTGTGATTGGATGTGGCTACTTGTGTAAGAACAGAGATCAACGGTCCTACATAGTAGAACCGTGTGATCTCCATTCTTACACAGGGGAGAATGACAGGCGCCTGTGTTTACATTAGCCGCCTGCCTTTCTCCCGCTGTAACGGACGATCGCGAGTGCCCGGCGGATATCGGGTCCGCCGCACACACGCGTGGGGGGGTCCGTGAGCGAGTGGGAGCGGGAGCGCGCCTCCGGCGGCGCGCGCTCGCTCCCCCGAGCCTCACAGGCTAGCGACGTAGACCTACGTCGCTTTGCCTGTGAGGGGCTGACTGCAGACGTAGATCTACGTTAGGCAGTCGGCAAGTGGTTGAGGACCACCAGTGTGATAAGGTGCTTCTCCCACTGACCACTAGTGTAAGAGGATCCTTCACCCAATGATCACCAATATGGGAAGCATTCTTCTCAATGGGTCATTCTCTCACTGTCCACCAGTGTTAGAAACATTCTTTCAATAGGGCCATTCTTGCACTGAACTCCAGTGATAGAAACATTATTTTCAATGACCACCAGTGTAAGGAGTATTCCTCTCAATCACCACCACTCTAAGGAACATTCTTCTCAATGACCAACAATGTAAGGAACATTCTTCTCAATGACCAACAATGTAAGGAACATTCTTCTCCATGACCACCAGAGTAAGGTACATTCCTCTCAATCACCACCAGTCTAAGTAACATTCTTTTCAATAACCAATAATATAGGGACATTTTTTCTCAATGACCACTAGTGTAAGAGGACCCTTCACCCAATGACCAGCAATGTAGGGAGCATTCTTCTCAGTAGGCCACTATCCACCAATGTTAGAAACATTCTTTGAATTGGGCCATTCTTGCACTGGCAACCTGTGAAAGGATTATTCTTCGCAATGACCCCCACAGTAAGAAACATTCTTTTTGATGACCACCAACGTAAGGATCATTCTTCATTTCAATAAATTTCATTAAGGATTTTCATAGTACAGTTAAATTCTTTCAAAGAAACAAAGAAAGGAATAACATGTTCCATCATCCATTGTTAGCATTGTCATATAATATATACAACCGGAAAGGTCAAGGTTTGCACAGTAATGCAGAAATACAATTCGCTTTTGGCAAAAATAAGCATATTTATGCTACATTAGTTTAGATATACAAAAGAAGGCCTTCTCAACGGTGGAAGGAAAGACGTTTAACCTGGGAAATGGCATTACTGTGAAGTATTACTGACTTTCCGCGTGCCAGAGTTCATACCACTGTACCCAAGACTGCCATGCTAGTGCAAATTGTTTGTATGTGCCCTTGCCTGAGACCATCATTAGTTCATATGTGCAGTGGCTTTGTACCAAATCAACAGTTATAGTGAAGAAGGAAAATTCTTCTCAAAGGCCACCAATGGAAAGAGCTTTCTTCTCAATGACCATCAGTGTAAGAAACATTCTTCTCACTGACCATCAGTGTAAAAAAAAATTCTCTGAATGCCCACCAGTGTAATGGGACCCTTCTTCCATTGACCACAAATCTAAGGGGACTCTTCTCCCCTGACCACCAATGCAAGCATTTTACAGGCCATCGGTGTAAGGGGTACTTTACTGACCCCTCATTGTAAGAGAACAATACAATTTTCGTTACCCACTTTTCTTTTCTGGCCTTTATCATTATTTATTTAGTTTTATTATATATATATTCAATATATATATATAAAGTATTGAAATCAAGTAGTTTTTTATTGATAAGAGTTTAGTTAAGTTGGTAACCACTTAAGGGCAAGGCCTATTTCTGACACTTGTTGTTTACAAGTTAACCACTTTACCACCGGAGGATTTTGCTGTCTTACGTCTGGGCCACTTTTTGCGATTCGGCGCTGTGCGACTTCAACTGACAATTGCGCGGTCGTGCGACGCCGTACCCAAACTAAATTTACGTCCTTTTTTCCCCACAAACAGAGCTTTCTTTTGGTGGTATTTGATCACCTGTGCGATTTTTACTTTTTGCGCTATAAACAAAAAAAGAGCGTTTATTTTGAAAAAATAACAATATTTTTAACATTTTTTTATATGAAATTCCCCCCAAAAAAGATGTAAAAACCAATTTTTTTAAAAATTTTTGGCCAATTTGTTTTATGCTACATATGTTTGGTAAAAAAAATCGCAATAAGCGTATTTTGATTGGTTTGCGCAAAAGTTATTGCGTTTACTAACAAAGGGAAAGATTTCTGTCATTTTTGGTGTTTTTTTTTTAACGCGTAATGGCGGCGATCTGCGATTTTTTTTGCGGGACTGCGACATTGCGGCGGACAGATCGGACCCTTGACTGACATTTTTGACACTTTTGGGGGTACCAGTGACATTACTGCAGTAATCAGTGCTATATATATGCACTGTTACTGTAAAAATGACACTGGCAGGGAAGGGGTTAATTTTATTGGAGAGGGAGGGGTTAATGTATGCCTGGTGCTTACTGACGTGTAGGGGGAGAGGTGACTGTGTGAGTCATGGACAGATCGGATGTCCAGCTATGCTGAACAGTCCGATCTGTCACTCCCTGTCACTATGGAGATCCGCCCACTGTGTTTACACACAGCGGGCGGATCTCCAGACTCGATCCCCGACGATCGGGTAAGAGCATCGGCGATCGCCGCTGCTCCTCCCCTGGCCCGACTCCCGCTGTGAATGAAAACAGCGGGAGCGAGCCTCCGGCGGCATGCAAGTGCCGCCCAGAAGGGGGAGTGTCCAACGACGTTAATACTACGTCGCTGGACGATAACGAACCACTCTGCCGCAGTAGTATTACTGTGAGCGGTTCTAAAGTGGTTAAAATCAGTATTTTTTTGCTAGAAAATTACTTAAATATATATATTTAACCGCTTGCCGACTGCCGCAAGTACATATACTGCGGCGGTCAGCCCCTCACAGGCAGAGTGACGTATCGATACGTCACTAGCCTGTGAGGGTCTAGGGAGCGAGCGCGCGCCGCCGGAGCCCCCCGCGCGTGTGACTGGCGGACCCGATGTCCGCCGGTCACTCTGCGATCGGCGGGAGAGAGGGAGAAAGTCAGGCGGCTTGTGTAAACAAGCTGCCTGTCATTCTCCCCTGTGTATGAAGGATGATCATACTGTTCTACCATGTAGAACCGTTGATCACTCTTCATACATCTGAAGCCACAGCCAATCACAGTAGAAAGCACGCCCCTAGGGACACACATAGCCCCTCCCTTTCAAAAAAAAGTTAACCCCTTCACTGCCAGTGTATCTTTACAGTAACAGTGCATATGTATAGCACTGATTACTGTAGAAATGTCACTGGTAACCCCAAAAGTGGCAAAAATGTCAGTCAAGGGTCCGATCTGTCCGCCGCAATGTCGCAGTACCGCAAAAAAAATCGCAGATCACCGCCATTACGCGTTAAAAAAAAAAACAACAAAAATGACAAAAATCTTTCCCTTTGTTAGTAAACGCGATAACTTTTGCGCAAACCAATCAAAATACGCTTTTTGCGATTTTTTTTTACCAAACATAGGTAGCATAAAATAAATTGGCCGAAAATGTTAAAAAATTTAGATTTTTACATTTTTTTTTGGGGGGGGGGATTTCATATAAAAAAATGTGAAAAATATTGCTATTTTTGCAAAATTTACGCTCTTTTTTTGTTTATAGCGCGTGATCAAAAAACCGCACAGGTGATCAAATACCACCAAAAGAAAGCTCTGTTTGTGGGAAAAAAAGGACGCCAAATTAGTTTAGATACAGCGTCGCACGACCGCGCAATTGTCCGTTAAAGTCACGCAGTGCCGAATCGCAAAATCACCCCAGGTCAGGAAGGGGGTAAAATCTTCCAGGGCTTAAGTGGTTAACAAAGACTCTGGGGAATAAAATGGTGCTTGATGCAATATTTCATGTCACATGGTATTTGCACAGTGGTCAAACACAAATCTTTGGAAAAAATACACTTTAATGAATTAAAAAATAAACTAAACAGTAAAACATGTAAACATCCCTTGTGACAGTAATAGGTAGCAAGGTAGAAGCAGTAAATTCAGACATAAGGGTTGCATAAATGTGCAAAAGCAAACCTTTTTCTGGATGTTAGGTACAATATCACTTATCAGCATACCAGGGACATACTGAAGTAGAGAATTGTGGGTTTCGGCTTCCAGGGTATGTTGGAGTTGAAGGTACCTGGTAGAATTTTTGATGAGGGAGTTTACCTACTTGTCGTCCTTAGGCAATTTATAAACATCTTGGACTGCAAGTGGTTAGGACAAGCTCATGTTTCCAGCCACGAGCTTGGTATCAAGCAAACAGATGGCATTTGGCTGTTCAGTAAAAATGATCTGGACAGCTCTACAGCCACCTGATTATTTTTACAGTTGTCAGAGGGGGTCACCTTCCACCCTTGCTGCCACTGCTGGCCTCTGCTTCCTGTGGTGGTTGCCGGGCTCTCCTCTAAACTGACAAACAAAATGGTCTAAATCATTTTGTGGTGGGGGGGGGGTTATGGTGTGGGGTTGTTTTTCAGGGGCCTGTTAGTTCCAGTGAAGGGAAGTCTTAAGGTGTCAGCAAAACAAGACATTTTGGACAATTTCGTGCTCCCAACTTTGTAGGAATAGTTTGGAGATGGCCCCTTCCTGTTCCAACATGACTGCACACCAGTGCACAAAGCAAGGTCCATAAAGACATGGATGAGTGAATTTGGGGTGGAGGAACTTGACTGGCCTGCACAGAGTCCTGACGTCAAACCAATAGAACACCTTTGGGATGAATTAGTGCAGAGACTGTGAGCCAGGCCTTCTTATCCAACATCAGTGCCTGACCTCACAAATCAGCTTCTGGAAGAATGGTCAAACATTCCCATAGACAAACTCCTAAACCTTGTGGACAGCCTTCCCAGAAGAGTTGATGCTGTTATAGCTGCAAAGGGTGGGCCAGTTCAATATTGAACCCTATGGACTACTGTAAGACCGGGATGCCATTAATGTTCATGTGCGTGTAAAGGCAGGTGTCCCAATACTTTTGGTAATATAGTGTATGCATATACTGTGTATACAGCAAGTTTAAAAGCTTACAAAACAAAATTGCCCCAAAGCCATTATGGTTTCTCTATAAATATGATCCATGTACACAGTAATGTAACGTTTTACATTTTTTGGTAATATAGTGTAAGTGATCACTCATAAAATAAAAAGGAAAAAAACATTTTTTAAATCTGTACAAAAATGTTTTGCCTTTCACTTCTATCTTAAACTGAATGGGTTGTTTTACAAGGTGAGGGTTTATAATCACTTTAAGCTTGGGGGAAAACCAGATGAAGAAGTATACAATCAGTCTGAGCGAACTACAGCCCAGCCAAAAAAACGAAAGTTGATATAGCAGCCCCTGTTTAAGACAAGGCCGGCTACAATATTTTGTTTGCATGCACTAAAATTATTTTTAGTGTATTTATTCCTAAAAAAAATGAATTCGATAAACAGTTGCGCAAATGTCATCCAACATAAATGCAGGTGGACATGTTTACATGTATCCCCAGGAAGACGTCATTTGTGACGAAACGCATAGGGAGGGTGTGCTGACATCACCACGGTGTACCCGGAAGTCGGGCGGCGGCGTTCCATTGAACGGATTCCGAATTAGCGCTATTGATTCTTCTCAAATGTGAGTTGTTTACTTTGCTCTGAATAAAATTGTTTATACATACTACACCATTGTAGCCCCCTTCTCTTGCATATCCTCATGGGTGCTCTGAGATCTGGATGAGGTCGGCTACTTATGTTGTATGGTGGATATCGTGGGTTTCTGCATACTGTGTGGACCATCCTGAGAGAAGCACTACATCCGCTTAATCCATTGATGTCCTTATGTTGAGTTGGATGCTGATGTTTTTACATATTCTGGTAAGCGCATAGCGTATCTCCAGCATGTCACACTAACGGCGGAGGAAGTCACTATTTATGTTGGTGGATTCATTTCTTGTGCACGGCACCCTGTATTGGACCTCTTCTGTTGCTGTTTGAACTTTTTTCGTTGCAATTGGGCACAATTATGTCAATCATTGGGACATTTATTTGTTTCATATCTTTATTTTGTTCTTGTATTTATCAGTCAGTTATATTATTTCTACATCTCAGATATAGCGTGGCTTTCCTTTTACATTCTTGTCTATAGCAGTGGTTCTCAATTCCGGTCCTCGGGACCCACTAACAGGCCAGATTTTAAGTATTACCTTGGGGGATGCAGACTAGAGTACTGCAATCACTGAGCAGCAAATTAGATCACCTGTGATGTAATTTAGTTATCTTGCAAACCTGGCCTGTTGGTGGGTCCCGAGGACCGGAATTGAGAACCACTGGTCTATAGTGTTTCCCACTACAGCTGCTGCTTATTACACTGGTCATTAGGAAAAAAATTATTAATTTTGCACGTTTCTTTGTGCTTAGCGCGGTTATACTTTGTATACTATGTTTACATAGAACTCTTTCGTACGATGGATATTGGTTATCGTGGTGGATAAAATGAAGCGTATAATTTCAGTGGTAAAGGCGATGATTATTCTCCTGGTAAAACAGGCGATTATTGTCTTAGTGGAGCGGGAATTTACGTTATGCTGCGATTGATAATACCATTAACAATCTCAGATTTTTCTTTCGTAATCAATAAATCTCTTGTTTGCTTTCACAATCTCCAGCGAGTGTAGCTAAAGGACTGTTCAACAAATAAAAAGTCACCGTGACATGATCATGTCTGAGAGATAAGGGATGTGGGCTGCTGCTGCCACTGGTCACTGGCAATATAAGTTAATCATTAAACCATTCTGCACAGTGAGCTGGGGAAGTTCTGATTGCAGAGGGAAGAGCGGGTCATGTGACTTGGAACATTGGCCTCATTTACCCGGGCAGCATAGAGAGAAATTAAAGTGTATGGGCACCCAAATCATGTTTTATTCCCTTTTGGCCTGTTAACCGCTTAAGGACCAGGCCTATAAGTGCAGGGAAGGGCAACCAAACTGATTAGAGGCATGGAGGAGCTCAGCTATGAGGAAAGATTAGAGGAACTGAATTTATTCTCTCTTGAGAAGAGGAGATTAAGGGGGGATGTGATCACCATATATAAATACATAAGGATTCCATATAGTGATCTTGGTGTTGAGTTATTCTCTTTAAGGTCAACACAGAGGACAAGGGGGCACTCTTTACGTCTAGAGGAAAAGAGATTTCATCCCCAACTATGGAAAGGTTTCTTCACAGTAAGAGCTGTGAAAATGTGGAATAGACTCCCTCCAGAGGTGGTTCTGGCCAGCTCATTAGATTGCTTTAAAAAAGGCTTGGATTCTTTTCTAGGTGTACATAATATAAGTGGGTACTAATATTTATAGGTAAAGTTGATCCAAGGAATATCCGATTGATCAGGAAGGATTTTTTTCCCCTGCTGAAGCAAATTGGATCATGCTTTGCTGGGGTTTTCCCCTTCCTCTGGATCAACTGTGGGTATAGGATTGTGTATATGTGATTGCATGGTTGGGTTTTCTTTAGAGTCGGTTCACACTAAGGCGACACGACTCCTTACTACATCGGGGGCAACTTGTGCATTACCATGCACCACGACTTTGGAGCGACTTGCAGGGACTTCACATAATGGAAGTCTATGCAAGTCGCCCTGAGGTCGCCCCGAAGTAGTACAGGACCCTTTTTCTAAGTCGGAGCGACTTGTGTCGCTCCTATTAGAACGGGTCCTGTAGCGGTCAATGGACCGCGAGGGAGTGCGACTTGTCAGGCTGACAAGTCGCCTGACAAGTCGCGCTAGTGTGGACCGGCTCTTACTGTTTTTTGCTTTTTATTGGTTGAGCCAGATGGACTTGTGTCTTTTTTTCAACCTAACTATGTAACTATTTCTGATACTTGTTTGCTAGAAAATGGCTTAGAACCCCCAAACATGTATATTTTTTAGCAAAGACTCTGGAGAAAAAAAATGGCGGTCGTTGCAATATTTCTTGGCACGTGGTATTTGCGCAGCAGTCTTTCAAACACAATTTTTTGGGTAAAAATAAATTTCACTGCATTTAAAAAAAACGAAAAAGCAAAGTTAGCCCAATTTATTTCTATAATGTGAAAGATAATGTTACGCCGAGTAAATAGATACCTAACATATCATGCTTAAAAATTGTGCACGCTCGTGGATTGGCGACAAACATTGGTATCTAAAAATCACCGTAGGCGATGCTTTATAAATTTCTAAAGGTTACCAGTTTGGAGTCACATCACAGAGAAGATCTGGGGCTAGAATTATTGCTCCTGCTCTAACGATTGTGGTGATACCTCACATGTGTGGTTTGAACACCGTTTACATTTGCGATCGTAACTTATGTATGCTTTCGCAGCATGGAGGGACGGGATGCTTTTATTTTTTTTTTTTTTACACTGTCCCTTAAAAAAAAAAAAATTCTGATCACTTTTTTTTATTGCTGTTAGAAGGAATGTAAACATCTCTTGTGACAGTAATAGGCAGTGACAGGTACTTTTTATGGAGGGATCTAGGGACCACAAATCCCTCCATTGCACTTAAAAACATATGTGGGCGTGACTTGTGTACGCGTTCGCTTCTGCGAGGGACGGGCGCTTTAAATTTTACTTTTCTTATTTATTTTTCCTTAAATTTTTTATTTTTACACTGTCCCTTTAAATCAATTTTTTTTAATCACTTTTATTCCTATTACAAGGAATGTAAACATCCCTTGTACTAGAAATAAACAGGACGGATCCTCTTTAATGTGAGATCTGGGGTCAAAAAGATCTCACATCTACACTAAAAAGCAAAAAAAAAAAAAATCATGAAAAAATGGGCCCTTTAGGGTCGTTGGGAGGAAGCGACGTATGATGTTGTTCCGGTCCTCCAAGGCCATAGAGTCGAGTGGGGGCCAGCTTGCCTAGGACTTCCTGCCTAGGAGGAGAAAGGACCGGATTATTTTCCCCACTACTGATGGCTCCAGTTAGTGGGAAAAATGACCAGGAAGCGGCGAGGGGTGAGGGGGGTGAGGGGGTTGGGGGGGGGAGGGGATGGGGGGGCACCACTCCCGCGGTCCATAAAAGTGATCCCATGGCAAATCCGCCGCTGGGACCACTTTTATGAGAAAGAGGACCACCCGCCTATTGCTATCTGCTGCCCTAACCCCGGTATTTAATGTCAAAGTAGTGACGTAAAACTGCGGCAGGCGGTCTGGAAGTGGTTAAAGCTAAAGATTAACCCCCGAAAGAGCACAGGCTCTCTAAAATAGAGCTCCTGTGTAAATAAGTGGACTTTAAGGGCACAATATGAGACATTGATAGAAATAGTTAATAAAAGATTCCAATTTTATTAAACAAGCGATATAAAATCTAATTATGGCCCTCCCCTCCACAAATATTCTGTGCGTATATCCCCTACAAATTACCCATAGATATGAGAAATATATTACAGATCGCAAATATGAAGGTATTACAAATACTATTGTCCAGTAGAGGGTCGACGCGTTTCACAAATAGCCTCTTCAGGACTGTTGAACAAAAAGGATATAAGCACAACTATCTTCAATTAAACAGAATCTATGTTAGAAGTTGTATTCACATAGTTATTTGCTATATATCTGTTATCAACAAAAAGTAAATACGTATGTATGGCTGACATTGTGACAGTATTTCTCCAGTTCCTAGTGCAGTACAGTCTGGGGGCGGACATAGGGGTCCAAAAACAGCCAGCCCCAAATGGGCAAGCAGGGTCGGCTTGTTAAGCCTAACTTATCTAGATGTAAAGATTATAAAATGAATATATATATGTCATGGGATCTATCATATTTAATTGTATATAAATATACTAGAGTGGACTTACTTAGAACACTCAGAACATATGTACAAGTTCATCTATTTTAGATTTATATAGCCGTTCCATGGGAGGTTCCCAAAGCGTTATTTCAAGAAAGAAATTATAGATGGTCAAGATGTTTAGTAGGCTGCGGTCTATAAGGATGGATATCTAGGAAGAAGTCACAGGGGCTCAACTCAATATACTACCAAGGTCCTGGGCCTATCGCATATGTGTTAGGCCCCTTTCACACATGCGGACAGTTCATTTCATCAGTTCAGTCACATTAAAATGGATAAAGTTTTTTTCATCAGTGGTCATCAGTTTTTCATCAGTGGTCATCAGTTTTTCATCAGTGGTTATCAGTTTTATCAGTTTTTCATCAGTGGTCATCAGTTTCATCAGTGGTCATCAATGGTCATCAGTTTCATCAGTTTTTCATCAGTGGTTATCAGTTTCATCAGTTTTTCATCAGTGGTCATCAGTGGTCATCAGTTTCATCAGTATTTCATAAGTGGTTATCAGTTTCATCAGTGGTCATCAGTGGTCATCAGTTTCATCAGTTTTTCATCAGTGGTCATCAGTGGTCATCAGTTTCATCAGTTTTTCATCAGTGGTTATCAGTTTCATCAGTATTTCATCAGTGGTTATCAGTTTCATCAGTGGTCATCAGTTTCATCAGTTTTTCATCAGTGGTTATCAGTTTCATCAGTTTTTCATCAGTGGTTATCAGTTTCATCAGTTTTTCATCAGTGGTCATCAGTGGTCATCAGTTTCATCAGTATTTCATTAGTGGTTATCAGTGGTCATCAGTGGTCATCAGTGGTCATCATTCCCATTATCATTAAAAGACCCACCTGGCTTCTGTTGGTATAGATCAGGGGTCTTCAAACTTTGGCCCTCCAGTTGTTCAGGAACTACAATTCCCATCATGCCTAGTTCATGTCTGTGAATGTCAGAGTTTTACAATGCCTCATGGGATGTGTAGTTCCACAAGAGCTGGAGGGCCGGAGTTTGAGGATCCCTGGTATAGATAGTCCTCTGATAGTATATTCCCCAGAGTATGCACTCCACGGTCAAAGATAAGGTGAGATGATATGGGGGCAATCCCAAAGAGAAAGCCACACGATAAGCAAAAATGGTGCACCAAGATATACAGTAAATCTCTGTATATAATTTGTTATATCATAACTATCTCCTAGTATTGGTAACCTCTTACCCCAGCATGGTGAATTGGAGGGGAAATCAGATATGGCCCCTTAAATAGCCACACATATGAAGCAGACTGACCTAGAAGATATATATCCATAATCAGCAATATAATTAGGGATAAATCCCCCATATTCCAGTCATATAGAGATGTATATACCTTCACTGAAGAATCCTCGCTTCTGGAGTGGCTGCCATGAACATATGTCCAACTGGCTGGCTGCCTTTTTTTTTTTCAAAAATATTTTTATTAGGTAGCCTGGCTGCTTTATACCCCCACTGCGCCCTCCAGCTTCTGCCGCAACGTGGTGCGGCACTGGCCGAAGATAAAGATTACCCCTTTTACGTGGACGGTATGCATATGTGGCCTCGGCTTGAAGGGGATGTACCGGGGTGATATGCAGCTGCAGGTATCACCCCAGTACTGTCTTTTAGAGCTGGTGGTTGGCTTTCTTGGGATAACAACCGATGTGGCTAAGAAGCAGCTTGGCTGTTATCTCAAGAAGTGGGAGGGGATGTCCCCCCTCCTGCCGCCTTCCGTGGTTTGCCCGGGCTCTCCTGTGCCACCGGGAGGCCCGAGCGTCCAGCCGTCACGTCCATTTCTGGCTTCGTTCGGGTCTCGGATCAAGTAATCCGGAAGCAATGTCATGACATCATTTCCGGTTTACAGAAGACTTAAAGGCGCCAAATAAAAATAAAAAAAATACGGCATTTGAAACAGCCAAACTTGGCGTTTTGATTGCTTTTAAGTGCAAAGGAGGGATTTGGGGTCTTATAGACCCCAGATCCCTCCATAAAGAGCACCTGTCGCTGCCTATTACTGTCACAAGAGATGTTTACATTCCTTCCGACAGCAATAAAAGTGATCAGAAATGTTTTTTTTTTTTAAAGAGACAGTGTAAAAAAAAAAAAAAAAAATGTTCCCATCCCTCCGTGCTACGAAACCATATGTAAGTAACAATGCAAATGTAAACAATGTTTAAACTAGAGATCGACCGATTATCGGCAAAGCCGATATATCGAGGGCCGATCTGCACTTTCCCCAATATATCGGAATCGGCCCCTGAGGTTACCGATATTGCTGAGATTTCAGGAAAGGGAATGTACCCGAGTGATTCCTGCAGCTAGAGGCATCACCTTGGTACCGGCGTCCATAGCCAACGGTCGGCTGTCTTGTAATAACAACCGATACGGCTGAGAAGCCGTTCAGCTGTCATTACAAGGAGCGGGAGGGGACGTCCCCCCCTCCCGTTGCCTTCCGCGTCTCGCGGCAACCATCCTGCATGGCCGTCGAAGAGAAGACCCGATCAAAGCCGCAAACTTGGCATTTTGAATGCTTTTAAGTGCAGAGGAGGGGTTTGGGGTCTTTTAGACCCCCAGATCCCTCCCCAATAGTACCTGTAAAAAAATAAATAAATGAAAAAAAGATATTTTTTTAATGTACGAAAATATCGGCCAATATCGGCCGATACCGATATGCAATGTCCAAAATATCGGCAATAAAAAAACAATATCGGTCGATCACTAGTTTAAACCAAACATGTGAGGTATCGCCACGTTTGTTAGAGTGAGAGCAATAATTCTAGCACTAGACCTCCTCTGCAACTCTATGAGGAGGAGGAGATGGAGGATGATGAACCATGTTCACAGCAGGGTGGCACCCAGATAACTGATAACAACAGATACTACACTTGATCTTAGCCAAAAGGACGAGAAGCGATGCTGGTGGCATTCCCACCTGACAGCGGGGGCACAGTGGAAGCACAAGGCGAAGGCAGAGGAGGAGGAGGTCGCCAACGCAGCCAGGGCACTGCCAGCACCTCAGAAGGCAGGGTTAGCATGTATGAAATGTGGAAAAGCTTTGTCAGCACGCCACAACAACCAGGACCACCAGCTGTTTCACCAAAAAAGTGAAACACAAAAAGTGCACAGGGTGTACACATGGTCCCTGACCCTGATCCCCCGGGGCTCAAGGCTCCTGACAGGGACTGGGGTACTTACACTGGCTAACCTGACTGAAACCAGGCAGCCCCGTTCTTTAGGAGGTCTGCTGAAACAGATCACCCCAAGTACTAGGTGGGGCTCTCCCGAAGAGAGACCCTATGAGAGAGGGCGAACCAAGCCAGAAGGCCATATCCACCCCCTTCCAAGACTTTCAGGGACAGGTCCAAGGACCTACACCCTACTAATCACACTGTGCAAAATAAAGTGTACCACCACAATAAAAAACACAAAACGTGAGACACAACACATAAAAGTGAGGAAAGGGATAGTGAAGAAGAAGTGCAAGGTTAGTGCCATGTTGCAATACTATGGCAGGCGCTTCGGCCAGGAATAAAAAATTCCTCCTGACTCCTGACCAAAAGGCCCAGCCCTAGAGGCAGGGGTGAAAAACGTGTGTAGGAAGTGCAGTGTCCTTGGTGCAATACTCATAGTTTTGCCATCCACCGTGAATTATGGCATCCCTAGACTGCCACTCCAGGGGCACATACACCACAGGCTTTTCAGAATCCCCGTCCCTGGCAAGACCAGTGCTGCTCTGTCCCTACCAGAAGTCCTCAGAACTTAGACAGCTTTGGGAGAGCCTGGCCCACAACCAGGGACACATACCTTTTTCCAAGGCCAGACTCAACCCAGAAGGGGGAAAAAAACCCCCCCGCCGCCATCACCGTTCCTTACCATATAACAGATACCATATACAGTTCCTTACCGTTCCTTACGTACTATACACGTACTGAATGACGGGTCTGCCCCCTTCAACTTCTGGGTCTCCAAATTGGGCACATGGCCTGAGCTTGCCCCTTTACGCCTTAAGGCAGAGGAATGTTGGGCGCTTGTGCCGGAAGAAAAGGACCCCAGTAGGAACAGACAGGTGGTCAGGGGCTGCTGTAGACAAGGCTTCACAAAAGATGCTATGGTTCAGGGCAGCTCTGGCAGGCAAAAAAAAAACGTAAATCCCGCTGGCAAAGGAAACAAAGAAATGAAAAAGGCGCCGCTGAGTGTAGCAACAATTTTATTACATGACAAATTGTAATAGTAACTCACATAGAGGTGTCCTTGAATCCATGTTCCGTATCCTAGATCACTTCCTGTACGCAATCTTTCCACATCCTGGCTGGCCCGCAGCCGGGTGATGACAGTACAGGAAGGATCGTGGAGGAGCTGGTTCAAGTGGAGGCAGCGGTGAACCGCAAGCTCTCCGGAAGTGACGTAACGCGTTTCGGAGCAGGCGCAGTCAGCTCCTTCATCAGACGTATACAGACTCTCTACAATGGCGGTCTTAAGAGGACATACACCGGAAATGACTATAGCAGATGTCAAAGGGCAATCCAGAACAACAACAGAAAAGTCTCTTTCCCCATCTCTATCTTTCTTTAATATAACCGGCATGTACCAATGCCATAAGCCGTTATGCTTGACATGCCAATTTGTCAAACATGGCCAAAAAGAATTTGTTAAGGGGACCAGGTATGGGATAAATGAGTTTCATACCTGCTCTTCGGAGTTTGTAGTATATTGCTTGGTGTGCCCGTGTGGTCTGCATTATGTTGGCAGAACCATACGGGCGCTGCGGGCACGCTTTGGCCAACATAGATGCTACATTCAAGAAGGTAAAGATATACATAGCGTCCCAAGACATTTTCTTCACCATCACGCTAAGTCGACTAACGGCTTACGTGTCTGGGTGATAGAGTCTATTCCAAAGGGTATCCCTGAAGCAGAGAGGTTCAAGCGACTTTGTCAAAGGGAAACCTATTGGATATATGCCCTGAATGTTCTCTCACCCGGGGGACTCAACAAAGAATTAGATATTAATACCATTCTGTGAGCCATCTACATCTTTTTTACATCTTACCAAGTATCATTATAATTTTATGTGACATATGGACAATGTATATATATATATATATTCTATTCTTTTCTACATCCTTTTTTTAATTTTATTTTTATTCTTATTTTATTATTTATTTTTTCCTTATTATTCTTACATATTATACTTTTTCTTTATTATTATTTTTTCAATATTATTAATTTTGCGAGATTTTTTTTATTCTATACTCTTTTTTGTTATTTCCTCTTCAAGTTTGTTTAGGCATATTTATATTAGGGACACCCCGCGCATATTTAATATGTGTGTTGGTTTTAACTGTTTTATTTTGTTTTTAAAAGATTAGCTACAACTTTATGCCATATATTTTAATAATACATAAACATTTTTAATTCCATTCTGTACTTAAAAGGTAACCAGAATTTATTATTTATGGCAATATGACATTTGTTGTTGTTCTGGATTGCCCTTTGACATCTGCTATAGTCATTTCCAGTGTATGTCTTCTTAAGACCGCCGTTGTAGAGAGTCTGTATACGTCTGATGAAGGAGCCGACTGCACATGCTCCGAAAGGCGTTACGTCACTTCCAGAGGGCTTGTGGTTCACCACTGCCTCCACTTGAACCAGCTCCTCCACGATCCTTCCTGTACTGTCATCACCCGGCTGTGGGCCAGTCGGGATGTGGAAAGATTGCGTACAGGAAGTGATCTAGGACAGCGTTTCTCAACTCCGGTCCTCGGGGCACACTAACAGGCCAGGTTTGCAAGAAAACTGAAATACATCACAGGTGATATCATTTGCTGCTCAGTGGTTGCAGTATTCTAGTCTGCATCTCCCCAAGGTAATACTTAAAATCTGGCCTGTTAGTGTGCCCTGAGGACCGGAGTTGAGAAACACTGATCTAGGATACGGAACATGGATTCAAGGACACCTCTATGTGAGTTACTATTACAATTTGTCATGTAATAAAATTGTTGCTACACTCAGCGGCGCCTGTTTCTTTCCTTTGCCCTTTACGCCTTGAAGGTGCTGGCCTGCCCTGCAGCCAGTGTATTACCTGAACGTGTATTTAGCACGGCTGGGGGCGTTATCACAGACAAGCGCAGCCGCCTGTCCAGAGCCAATGTGGACAAGCTCACGTTCATTAAAATGAACCAGGCATGGATTCCCACAGGACTTGTCCGTACCTTGTGCAGAATAGACATGTATACTGGCCTTACCCAGCCATTGTTGTATTTTTGATCTTTCTCACTCTTTTGGGGTGTACCCTAATTTAAAAAGAAATAAAATTGAAAACAAAAACCAGCGTTAGCTACCTCGTCCTCCTCCACCGCCGCTTCCACCTACACCGCCACATCCACCGCCACCTCAACCTCCTACTCCATATGGGCCTCGTCCTCCTAGATCAAGATGATTCTTTTTTATTTTTATGTTTTTTATGTTATTTTAAGTTATTACCCTATCCACATTTGCTTGCAGAGCACTCGCCATGCTCCTAAGAAGATTTTGCTGCCATTTGCAGCCCTCTAGCCCTTTCCATGTTTTTTTTAGAGCCATTTTAGTGCTCAAAAGTTCGGGTCACCATTGACTTCAATGGGGTTCGGGATTGAGGTAAAGCTCAGGTTACGTTCGGTTCTCAGTCTCAGTGCCAGCTCTCTATCGCCCCCTGCAGCTATTTTAGGGGGCCACGGTCTAGTCTGAATAATGCGTCCGGTTTTCAGGTGGACTGAAAACAGGACACATGATTCAAAACCCGGTCTGTCCGGGTGAATCACGGACATTTTGCAGCTCTAGGTATTGCACATACATGCTTACATTACTTCTAGCCAGACCAATGTAAATATGCCTACAATTCAAATAGTGTACCAAAAAGTACCCTTGTGCATGAGCCCAAGTTCCTTAAAAAAAAAATGCGAAGAAGCCACTAAAATCATATATTTGTAAAATGAATGATGTGGACACAAAGTTGTTTGTTTGATGTCTATTTTAAAATCCCAATTTAAAATCCTTTTCAGGCTCAACATTAATATTGTCTGTTTAAAAGAAATCCAGTGAACAGAGAATTGCTTACCACAATAATAATGATATGCTGCAATGTGTTTTTTTTGTGTGTATTAATGTCTTCACCCGCCGTATAAAGTTTTGTACTGACCAAGGTCATGTTAAATGCATTTTTAATGAAATAAATTTTATACTCACAAAAATATATTTGGCAATGCAGAAAGAAAGTGCTTGCATTTTGTTCTCCCAGAAAACCTTTTACTATAAAATGCCATTTACAAATATAAAAATGGCTCCACGTCTACAGGACCCGCAGAGAAAACTAGACTTTTCTTTTTACCTTAATAGAACTATTTCAATTTTTATTTTTTTATGCTAACTGCCAATTTACACTAAAGGGGGTCACTCGTACCCATTGCTGAATGTTGTAACCATTGCTGCTGACTTTTTTTAATGCTAGCTGCAATTTTACACTAAAGGGGCCACTAGTATCCATTGCTCCATGTTGTAACCATTGCTGGTGATTTTTTTTTTTTTTTTTAAATGCTAGCTGCAATTTTACACTAAAGGGGCCACTCGTACCCATTGCTGAATGTTGTAACCATTGCTGCTGACTTTTTTTAATGCTAGCTGCAATTTTACACTAAAGGGGCCACTAGTATCCATTGCTCAATGTTGTAACCATTGCTGGTGATTTTTTTTTTGTATGCTAACTGCTATTTTAGTATTATTATTATGATTTATATAGTGCCAACAATTTGAGGGAAGACAATGCCATTTAATACAGGAAGAATAAGAGGGCCCTGCTCATTAGAGCTTACAATCTAGAAGAGTACACTAAAGTTGGCCACTAGTTCCCTTTGCTGAATGTTGTAACCATTGCTGGTGATTTTGTTTTATGCTGACTGCCATTTTACACTAAAGTGGGTTACGCTAGTACCCATTGCTGGATGTTGTAACCATTGCTGGTTATTTTGTTTGCTAACTGCCATTTTACACTAAAGGGGCCACTAGTTTCCATTGCTTATTGTAACTATTGCTGGTGACTTTTTTTAACGCTGTCATTTTCCACTAAAGGGGGGGGGGGGTGCACCAGTACCCATTGATGAATGTTGTAACCATTGCTGGTTATTGTTTTTTAATGATAGCTGCCATTTTACACTAAAGGGGCCACTAGTATCCATTTCTGGATGTCGTAACCATTGTTGGTGATTTTTTGTTTGATGCTAACTGCTATTTTACACTAAAGTTGTCCACTAGTTCTCTTTGCTTAATGTTGTAACCATTGTTGGTGATTTTGTTTTATTCTGACTGCCATTTTACACTAAAGTGGGTTCCACTAGTACCCATTGCTGAATGTGTTAACCATCGCTGGTGATTTTGTTTGCTAACTTCCATTTTACACTAAAGGGGCCACTAGTACCCATTGCTGAATGTTATAATCATCGCTGGTGATTTTTTGTTTGATGCTAACTGCTATTTTACACTAAAGTTGCCCACTATTTCTCTTTGCTGAATGTTGTAACCATTGTTGGTGATTTTGTTTTATGCTGACTGCCATTTTACACTAAAGTGGGTTCCACTAGTACCCATTGCTGAATGTTGTAACCATCACTGGTGATTTTGTTTGCTAACTGCCATTTTACACTAAAGGGACCACTAGTACCCATTGTTGAATGTTGTAACCATCACTGGTGATTTTGTTTGCTAACTGCCATTTTACACTAAAGGGACCACTAGTACCCATTGTTGAATGTTGTAACCATCGCTGGTGATTTTGTTTGCTAACTGCCATTTTACACTAAAGGAGACACTAGTTTCCATTGCTGAATGTTGTATCATGGCTGGTGATTTTTTGTTTGATGCTAACTGCTATTTTACACTAAAGTTGGCCACTAGTTCTCTTTGCTGAATGTTGTAACCATTGCTGGTGATTTTGTGATTTTGTTTTATGCTGACTGCCATTTTACACTAAAGGGGGGCACTAGTACCCATTGCTGAATGTTGTAACCATTGCTGGTGATTTTTTTAATGCTAACTGCCATTTTACACTAAAAGGGGGCATTAGTACCCATTGTTGAATGTTTTAACCATTGCTGGTGATTTTTTTTAAATGCTAACTGCCATTTTACACTAAAGGGGCCACTAGTATCCATTGCTGAATGTTGTAACCATTGCTGGTGATTTTTTGTTTGATGCTAACTGCTATTTTACACTAAAGTTGGCCACTAGTTCCCTTTGCTAATTGGTTGTAAGCATTGCTGGTGATTTTGTTTTATGCTGACTGCCATTTTACACTAAAGGGGCTACTAGTACCCATTGCTGAATGTTATAATCATCACTGGTGATTTTTTTGTTTGATGCTAACTGCTATTTTACACTAAAGTTGGCCACTATTTCTCTTTGCTGAATGTTGTAACCATTGTTGGTGATTTTGTTTTATGCTGACTGCCATTTTACACTAAAGTGGGTTCCACTAGTATCCATTGCTGAATGTTGTAACCATCACTGGTGATTTTGTTTGCTAACTGCCATTTTACACTAAAGGGACCACTAGTACCCATTGTTGAATGTTGTAACCATCGCTGGCGATTTTGTTTGCTAACTGCCATTTTACACTAAAGGAGACACTAGTTCCCATTGCTGAATGTTGTATCATGGCTGGTGATTTTTTGTTTGATGCTAACTGCTATTTTACACTAAAGTTGGCCACTAGTTCTCTTTGCTGAATGTTGTAACCATTGCTGGTGATTTTGTTTTATGCTGACTGCCATTTTACACTAAAGGGGGGCACTAGTACCCATTGCTGAATGTTGTAACCATTGCTGGTGATTTTTTTAATGCTAACTGCCATTTTACACTAAAAGGGGGCATTAGTACCCATTGTTGAATGTTTTAACCATTGCTGGTGATTTTTTTAAAATGCTAACTGCCATTTTACACTAAAGGGGCCACTACTATCCATTGCTGAATGTTGTAACCATTGCTGGTGATTTTTTGTTTGATGCTAACTGCTATTTTACACTAAAGTTGGCCACTAGTTCCCTTTGCTGAATGTTGTAAGCATTGCTGGTGATTTTGTTTTATGCTGACTGCCATTTTACACTAAAGTGGGTTCCACTATTACCCATTGCTGAATGGTGTAACCATTGCTAGTGATTTTGTTTGCTAACTGCCATTTTACAATAAAGGGGGGCACTAGTACCCTTTGCTGAATGTTGTAACCATTGCTGGTGATTTTTTAAAATGCTAACTGCCATCATTGCAAATGCCAACTGACATTCAACATTACTGCTGGACAGATGTGGATTACCAAAAACTTCTTCCCCAATATTTTTTTTTTTTTTTAGAATTTATTTTTTAAAATTTTCAGTTGCTTCCTGGTTTCTGGCCTAGGCCAAATTGATGTCATACATCCCAGGAGTCTTCATGGACTTTTTTTTTCTTTCATCTGTAGCGGGGGGGGGGGGGCTTTCTCAGCTAAGCACACCTTCCTGTCTGCATGCCTGAGCTAAGGGCAGATGGATTCCAGGAAGTAAATGCTACATGAATCATCTGCCCTTACTCAAGATGGTCATGGCTGGAAATGCTAGGGGGTGTTTTTGGAAATAAAGCAGGGAGACATGGATGGGGAGCTTGCTTTAGTTTGTGGTGCTCCCGCTGCTGTCTCAGCCAATGAGGAGGGGGAGTCCTGAGACAGCCGAGGCTATCATAAACATTGCTGGATCAGGGGGAGTTCAGGTAAGGATTGGGGGGGGGGGAGCAGCACACAGAAGGTTTTTTTAACTTCATACATAGAATGCATGAAAGTAAAAAACCTTCAGCCTTTAAAACCACGTTCTTCCATGTTAAAGTTTGAGAAAGGCTGATGTAGGAGGTTTGGATTAAATTTTAGGGGCTTTCAAACAAAATAGTTTGACTCAATAATGGCCAAATGGAAATGTTCTGATGAAAGTGTGACAGACCCAACCAGGACAGGGGCAAGCCTCCTACCCACTGATTATGGCCCATAGAGAGAGCCATAGTCCATTCTCCAATGATGGACAACAATGTAATAGACGCTGAGAGCAAGGCTTGGATTCAGTCTCCGAAAAGGGACAATAAAGCTTCCCTTCTGGAGTGGATGGAAAAGTGTAATATTAATCTTGTACAGGTTAATGGTCAGAGGGAATATTGTGGCCCTCCTGCAGACTGGGTTGGAGAGGCTCCTTCACTTGGGACAGAAATATTTATCAACTATAATCCTAAAGAAATCTATGGAGATAAAATAATTCCACTGTATCAGACTGTTTGGACATTGTTTGTCTTCTGATGACTTTTCTAGTGGACAGAAGACACAAGTTTGTGTCTCTCCCATTGTTAATCGAGTCACCTATTTTTTCTGTCTGTCTGCTAGTATTTTGTCCACTCCACCTTGTTAGCAAACTATTGTGGGATGTTATATGTTAATTATATTACTGGATAATTAAGATCCCTGTTAGTTATTAGCTGTTAATTGGATTGGCGTTTGACGTTTCATTGTCACGCTAATATCCTCAGGAGGGGAAAGTCCTCCTTTGGGGTATAAAGTCTGAGTTTCAATAAACAGTAATTCTGTGTATGATGCTTGGGGTAAAAAGAGCTGGTATTGGCTCTCAGTCTGCTGGAATGGTTTGGAGGGCAGGAGGCACTGTTTGGCGGAAGGAAGCACCTAATCGGGGGGCCAAGTGGTTTCGTCACAGAAAAATTTCCATACAGGCATTCAAAAGAAATTCTGGTGTAGCGTAAAGGAGATTTTTCTTGCTTTGGAGAGTTTTTCTTTCACTTTCTACCAACATACATTAAAAAACTAAAAACAAAAACAACAAAACAGGGATTTTAACTATAATAATACTAATTTCAGGTGATATTTTAGAAATTGGTAGATATTCACACATGAATGTTAAGAACAAAAACACATGAATGTTAAGAACAATTTACATAAACAAGCTTTGGCGGAAGAAAGCACCTAATCCGAGTGCCAAGTGGTTCCGTCACAGAAAGATTTTTTTTGAATTTCCATACAGAGATTCAAAAGAAATTCTGGGGTAGCTTAAAGGAGATTTTCCTTGCTTTGAAGAGTTTTTCTCTCACTTTCTACCAACATACTGTATATAAAAAAACAAAAACAAAAAAACAGGGCTTTTAAATAAAAAAAAAATAATAATAATAATATTTATTTCAGGTGATATATCCAAAATTGGTAGATATTCACACATGAATGTTAAGAGCATTGGCCAGTGTGCCCCCTTCCAATGCAGAGATGCCAGCGTGCCCCCTTTCAATGCAGAGATGCCAGCATGCCTCCTTTCAATGCAGAGATGCCATCATGCCCCCTTTCAATTCAGAGATGCCAGCATGCCCCTTTCAATGCAGAGATGCCAGCATGCCCCCTTCCAATGCATAGATGCCATCATGCCCCTTTCAATGCAGAGATGCCATCATGCTCCTTTCAATGCAGAGATGTCAGCATGCCCCCTTTCAATGCAGAAATGCCATCATGCCCCCTTTCAATGCAGAGATGCCAGCATGTTCCCTTTCAATGCAGAGATGCCAGCATGCCCCTTTCAATGCAGAGATGCCAGCATGCCCCCTTTCAATGCAGAGATGCCATCATGCCCCCTTTCAATGCAGAGATGCCATAATTCCCCTTTTCAATGCAGAGATGCCAGCATTCCCCCTTTCAATGCAGAGATGCCAGCATGCCCCCTTTCAATGCAAAGATGCCATCATGCCCCCTTTCAATACAGAGATACCAGCATGCCCCCTTTCAATGCAGAGTGACCAGCGTAAGCGTGTCCCCCCCCCCCCCCGCACGAGACCAGTGCACTTACCTCACATCTGTGTCTGTCTCCTGCCTCGCCCTGCTCTTCTTACCGACATGGGTGATGACAGTGGCCATATTAGAATGGGGATTGTGGTGCACTTTAAGGTCTAGCACTTATCTAAAGTGCTTATGTGTGATAAAACGTGAAAAAATGTGAAAAAATTGAAAAGATGTTGAAAATAAAAATGATGTATCCTTTAAAATATACTGTAGTGTTATCTACAAAGAGCTCCGTGCTTGTGAGTGTGGGCCACTGTGACCCACACTCATAAGCACAGAGCACTTTGTAGATAACACTACAGTATATTTAAAAGGATACATCATTTTTATTTTCAACATCTTTTCAATTTTTTCACGTTTTATCACACATAAGCACTTTAGATAAGTGCTAGACCTTGAAGCGCACCACAATCCCCATTCTAATATTTCTCAAACTGTTTCATAGTATCAGTATCCGTGGTGCAGCATCAAGGGAATTAGTAGCACTCTTGATAGCGCAGGAACCACACACCCCCTTACAGATGACAGTGGCCAGCCTCTGGGTGAGCTCTTGGAGTCCAGCGGCGGCTCGCGGCTTCTTTAGTTCCCCAGCGTGGCGGCTTCTCTTCAGTTCCCCCGGCTCCCGCTTCCTCCCCAGTCAATGGCATGGGGTTTGCCTTTCGACCAATCAGGAAGCGCGTATCGGACGCGCTTCCTGATTGGCCAGGAGGAGGATCCGTGTGACAATAGCAAATTTTTATTCGCTATTGTCACACAATGGGTGGGGTTGGGGCGCACTGCTCTGTGCCCCGGGACCACCCGTTGCATCACCCTATTAGAGCCTCTGGCTCTAATCAGGTGATGGGGAAAAAAAAGCCCCATTGAGCTCCATGCGTCCGGCGCCCCTGCATGTAGATTAGGGGGCCGGACGCATGGATAGGGGGGGCGGCGCCCCTGCGCCCCCAACACACAGGCCGCCACTGGTTAAGAACAATTTACATAAACAAGCTTTAGGGGAAGGAAGCATCTAATCCAAGTGCCAAGTAGTTCTGTCACAGAAAGACAGAAAGATTTTTTTTAGGATTTCCATACAGACATTCAAAAGAAATTCTGGGGTAGCTTAAAGGAGATTTTCCTTGCTTTGGAGAGTTTTTCTCTCACTTTCTACCAACATATATAAAAAACAAAAAAAAAAAAACAGGGCTTTTAACTAAGAAAAAAAAAAATAATATTCATTTCATTTGATATTTCAGGATTTTTTTTTTAAAGCCTGTAGCGTGTGCAACACACTCAAAAGACTCCACCCGGTGCATAAAAAAGTGCACACACACAAGGTGAGAACACAAAAAAGCACAGGGTGTGCGAAATCGAATGGTCTTCCCTCCGAAGAGGTAGGACCCGAAACCTCAATCCCCCGGGGCGCAAGACTCCTGACAGGGACATAAGGTACTCATGGTCTGTCTGGCCGAGACCAGACCGACCCCGTTCTTCAGGGGGACTGCCGAAACAGCCCCCACCGAGTACTAAGTAGGGCTCCCCCGAAGGGAGACCCCATGGGAGACGGCGAACTAAGCCAAAAGGCCATATCCACCCCCTCCCAAGACTTAAGGCTGGGCCCGAGGACCCACACACTCCAGTCTGTGCAAATAAAGAAAAAAGGTGAAAGTGCAGGTGACGGACTCCAAATAAAAAGACAGACAAAACATAAAAGTGGGGAAAGGGAAGTGGGGAAAGTGCGATGGTGCCATGTGAGGGACCAAGGCAGGCCTTCCAGCCGGAATAAAAAATTCCTCTGGTGCAAGCCAAAAGGCCTGTCCCAAGAGGCAGGTGTGAAAAAGGTGTGCAGTGGCCAAGGTGCCGAAAAAACTCACAGCGAGCTGCCCCTCACCAGTGAGAAATTAAGGCACCCCTGGGCTGCCACCCCAGGGGCACTTACACTACGGTCTTTTTTAATCTCAGCCCCCGGCCAGACCAAATGTAGCCTATCCCCACCAGCAGACATCAGAACCTGGACAGCTTAGAGAGAGCTTACCTACAACTGGGGACAGGCCCACAAGCAAGCCAGATCAACCCAGGAGAGAAAGCCCCCCCCTCGCCATCCTGTTCCTCAGCCCATTACATCCAGGAGCAGTTCCACCGGCCCCCCCGAACCGGCTTCCCGCCCCCTTCAAACTGGTTAGGACAGTTCAACCCATTCGAATCAGAAGGCGGCGGGCCCCACATGCTTTCCCAGATGACCTACTTCCCATACCTCAATACTCAGAGCGCTCCGGGTTTCGGTCATACTGGTACTAGCTAAGGCCCATACCAACTGATAAGAACAGATACTACACTTGATCTTAGCCAAATTCAGGAATTGTTAGATATTCACATATGGATGTTAAGAACAATTTACATAAACAAGCTTTGGGGGAAGGAAGCACCTAATCCGAGTGCCAAGTGGTTCTGTCACAGAAAGATTTTTTTAGATTTTCCATACAGACATTCAAAATAAATTCTGGGGTAGCTTAAAGGAGATTTTTCTTGCTTTGGAGAGTTTTTCTCTCACTTTCTACCAACATATAAAAAAAAAAAAAAAAACCAAAAAAACAAAAAGAGGGCTTTTAACTTTAAAAAAAAAAAATAATTTCAGGTGATATTTTAGAAATTGGTAAATATTCACACATGAATGTTAAGAACAATTTACATAAACAAGCTTTGGAGGTAGGAAGCACCTAATCCGAGTGCCAAGTGGTTCCATCACAGAAAGATTGTTTTTGGATTTCCATACAGACATTCAAAAGAAATTCTGGGGTAGCTTAAAGGAGATTTTTCTTGCTTCGGAGAGTTTTTCTCTCACTTTCTACCAACATATATATATATATATATATATATATATATAAAAAACAGGGCTTTTAACTTTAAAAAAATAATAATAATAATAATAATAATTTCAGGTGATATTTTAGAAATTGGTAGATATTCACACATTAAGAACAATTTACATAAACAAGCTTTGGGGGAAGGAAGCACCTAATCGGGGTGCCAAGTGGTTCTGTCACAGAAATAATTTTTTAGAATTTCCATATAGACATTCAAAAGAAATTCTGGGGTAGCTTAAAATAGATTTTCCTTGCTTAGGAGAGTTTTTCACTCACTTTCTACCAACATATATATAAAAAAAACAAAACAAAAAAACAGGGCTTTTTACTTAAAAAAAAAAAATAATAATAATTTCAGGTGATATTTTAGAAATTGGTAGATATTCACACATGAATGTTAAGAACAATTCACATAAACAAGCTTTGGGGGAAGGAAGCACCTAATCCGAGTGGTTCTGTCACAGAAAGACAGAAAGCTTTCTTTTGGAATTTCCATACAGACATTCAAAAGAAATTCTGGGGTAGCTTAAAGTGGAGTTCCACCCTAAATTTATACTTACCTCCATCTTCTCGCTCCGGGTCACCTGAAAAACAAATGGATAATCGCAATTTTTTTTTTTTTTTTACTTACCTCGTATAGAAGAAAATATACTTACCTTACTTCCTTCTTCCTCCCCTCGGCGGGCACGGCGATTCGTCACTTCCTGGCTTTGCAATGATTTCTGGGAGCTGAACGTCATCGCTGCCAGGAATCAATGCTCCTGCACCGGCCCCGCCGTCAGTTCCGGTGCGCGCGCGTCATTCCCTTCTAAACAGCTTCTGGGCATGCCCAGAAGCTGTGGAGGGATGACGTGCGCCCACTGGAAGTGACGGCGGGGCCGGTGCAATGCATCGTGCGACCGAAGAAGATGGAGAGGACGCAGAAGAGGATCGCACTGGCTTCAAGCTGCCCACACCTGAGATGGCAGCGCTGGACAATACTTTTTCAAGGTAAGTATTTCTTGTAAAAGGTAAGCGCAACCCGGGACAGATCAGAGGCTAGCCATTGTGGAATGTACTAGCCCTGACTGTCCCGGGGGTATTTTTATTAAAAAAAGTATTCCCAGGGTGGAACTCCGCTTTAAGGGAGATTTTCCTTGCTTTGGAGAGTTTTTCTCTCACTTTCTATCAACATAAAAAAAACAAAAAAAACAGGGCTTTTAACTTTAACCTCCCTGGCGGTATGATTATGTCCGGAATTACATACCAAAAGCGGTACAATTGTTTTCATGGAAATTTGGCGTTATGTATTATAGGCCTACAATTCTTAGTAATTACTGACTTAAACCTGACCAAAACAAGAGTCTAGTAGACATCCCAGATGTGATAAATTTTAAACACAAACGCATGAATTATAATCTAATCAATAATATAATTTTATTATATAATATATAATATATATAATAAAATTATATTATTGATTAGATTATAATTCATGCATTATATATTATATATAGATATATGTGTGTGTGTGTGTATATATATATATATATATATATATATACACACACATATATATATATATATATATACTGGTATATATATATATATATATATATATATATATATGCATATATATATATATATATATATATATATATATATGCATATATATATGTATATATATATATGTATATATATATATATATATATATATGCATATATATATATATATAAAATATAAAATGTGTTATGTGTTTTGTGCAACGTTTTTTTTTTTTTTTTTTTGAATTTCCTTCCCTAGTTCCGCTCCCATGCAGCATTGCTGCTGCAGGGAACGGAACTAGGAAGTGATCAGACCGACGGTGGACGGAGGAGCGGCGGGACTCTCGGCTGGCGATCTCAGCAATGGGAGATCATCGCTGGATTGCCAGGATAAGGTAAGAGAACACCGCTGCGCTCTCTGCCTATCCACCCCGAGCATGACTCGGGGATACCACTCCTGCAATGAAAACTCCACCCCGAGTCACGCTCGGGATTACCGCTAAGGAGGTTAAAGAAAAAAAATAATAATAATTTCAAGTGATATTCTAGAAATTGGTAAATATTCGCACATGAATGTTAAGAACAATTTACATAAACAAGCTTTGGCGGAAGGAAGCTCCTAATAGGGGTGCCAAGTGGTTCCGTCACAGAAAGATTCTTTTAGAATTTCCATACAGACATTTAAAAAAAATTCTGGGGTAGCTTTAAGGAGATTTTTCTTGCTTTGGAGAGTTTTTCTCTCGCTTTCTACCAACATATATAAAAAACAAAACAAAAAAAAAAAAAAAAAAACAAAAAAAAAAAACTTAAAAAAATAATAATAACAATTTCAGGTGATATTTTATAAATTGGTAGATATTCACACATGAATGTTAAGAACAATTTACATAAACAAACTTGTCATTTTTTTCTTAGTGAATCCATAATAAGGGGCAGCTGAAAGTCAAATGTTCTCTTTGGGTCTATTTTCTCAGTCATTAAAAATCTCCCCCCACCACCACCCTGTAATAATATCTACAATGTGTATGTTGTAGAGGTTTTTTTTTTTTTAACAAAACATCTGGATTTTGCCAGAGCTAAGAATGATTAATTAAATAGTTGGTTTGATCTCCAATTCATTCATAAACATCTGGCGCACATTACATTCCGCTCCAAGTTTGTTTAAATATTGTCAGATCCTGTCCCAGAAATGTTGTGCTATAGAAGGAGCACAGTGTTGGGTGTATGTGTTAACATGGGACACGCTCTGATTACAATGTTTGCATCGCCAACGCATTAAACTGCTCTGTTTTACAGTCAGTTGCAGCTTACATGTATACATTTAGTGGCCAAAGTACCATGATGGATAAAGTTGACCCCAAATTTCAGATGGCATTAAAGTTGAAGTTTAATCTGCTTATATTTCACCTTCCCTTGTTCCTCCCTTCCCCCCTTCATCAACATGCCAATGTCCCACCAGACCCCACCTTTCTATCTCAGTATCCCTGGTAGAATTTTAAAAGGAAATGTCTCAGGCTATTTTTTTTGGCCCCATTATCTCATTAGGCATCAGGGCTGCCATGAGCTTCTAAAACCATTCAGCACAATGTTGCATCATTTGCTGCTCTTTATTGCATACAAACTTTTTTTTGAAGCCTGGTTCAAAAACTCCTTTGTCTTCAATGGGACCTCTGGTTAAAAAATTTGGAGGTTTGTGAATTCTTTAACCACTTCAGCCCTGGAAGATTTTACCCCCTTCCTGACCAGGCCCTATTTTGCTATTCGGCACTGCGTTAATTTAACGGACAATTGCACGGTCGTGCGATGCTGTACCCAAACAAAATTTACATCCTTTTTTTCCCACAAATAGAGCTTTCTTTTAGTGGTATTTGATCACCTCTGCGATTTTTAATTTTTGCGCTATAAACAAAAAAAGAGCGACCATTTTGAAAAAAAAAAAATATTTTTCACATTCTGCTAAATAACATTCCCCCAAAAAACAAATTTAAAATCAAAATTTTTTAACATTTTAGGCCAATTTTCTGCTACATATTTTTGGTAAAAAAAAATCGCAATAAGCGTATTTTGATTGGTTTGCGCAAAAGTTATCGCGTTTACTAACTACGGGAAAGATTTATGTAATTTTTATTGTTTTTTTTTTTATTAGTAATTTTTTGCGGGACTGCGACATTGTGGCGGACAGATCGGACCCCTAGCTGACATTTCTGACACTTTTGGGGGGACCAGTGATATTACTACAGTAATCAGTGCTAAAAATATACACTGTTACTGTAATAATGACACTGGCAGGGAAGGCGTTAACACTATGGGTGATCAAAGGGTTAAATGTATGCCTCATGCTTACTGACGTGTGTGGGGGGAGGGGGTTCTGTGACAGAGACAGAGATCGCAGGTTCAGCTATGCTGAATCCTGTGATCTCTCCCTGTCTGTCACTGAGAAGATCCGCCTGCTTTGTTTACAAAAGCAGGCGGGTCTTCTCACACTTTCCCCGAGGATCGGGGAAGGGAGGCGGTGATCTCCGCCTCTCCTCCTCCGGTCCGACTCCTGCTGTGTCTAAACACAGCAGGGCCGAGCCTCCGGCGGCGCACACGCGCCGCCGAGACCACTGGAAGTCCAGCGGCGTAGATCTACGTCGTTGGACCGAGGAGAGCCGCACCGCTGCAGTAGGATTTCTGTGAGCAGTCGGCTAGTGGTTAAAAGTTCAGCCAACCCATAACCGATAAAACTTTTTAATTCACTCATCTCTAATTCTTGTCATTAGCCATATTTAAATACCTAATAGACTTAAAGTGGAGTTCCACCCTATTTTTATACTTACCTCCATCTTCTCGCTCCGGGTCACCTGAAAAAGAAATGGATAATCGCATATTTTTTTTTTTTTTACTTACCTCGTAGCGAAGAAAATATACTTACCTTACTTCCTTCTTCCTCCTTCCTCGGCCGCGGCCCGTCGTCACTTCCTGGCTCTGCAATGATTCCTGGGAGCTGGACGTCATAGCTCCCAGGAATCATTGCGCCTGCACCGGCCCTGACGTCAGTTCCGGGTCGCGCGCGTCATCCCCTTCTAAACAGCTTCTGGGCATGCCCAGAAGCTGTGGAGGGGTGACGCGCGACCCGGAAGTGACGTCGGGGCCGGCGCAGAGCATCGTGGGACCAAAGAAGGCGGAAGAAGACGCCGAAGAGGACGCGCTGGCTTCAAGCTGCCCACATCTGAGATGGCAGCGCTGGACAAGACGTTTGCAAGGTAAGTATTTCGTCTTGCAGGTAAGTGCAACCCGGGACAGATCAGAGGCTAGCCATTGTGGAATGCACTAGCCTTGACTGTCCCGGGGGTATTAAAAAAAAAAAAAAAAATCCAGGGTGGAACTCCGCTTTAAAAAGAAATAATCACCACATGCCTGACGAAGGGGTCCTGTGCGACTCTGAAATGTTGCACCTATTTTAATGTAATCCTTTTGCAATAAAAAGTTTGTTCGGACTGCTGTGCAAGATCCTTGGTGTATCCGTGATTGATCCAGTGTCCAGCTGGTGATCGCTGCAGCACCCACAACTGATGTGTCGATATCCAGGAAGGTGTGCGATGGGAATATGAATTATTCTTATTTTTTTTTTGTTGAAAATGTAATCTTTATTTTGCATAAAAGATATACAAAAAACAATACTTTTGTCGGGGTACATTCTCCCCTGTACTGCGACGCAGCGCATAAATACACTACATTACAATACATTTCCGGTCATACTAATAAATACATTCAATCACATACATTCATTCTGCGGTATGATGCCTGATGTGTTGTGCGGAGTAAGGATACCCCGTGCCATCACATCATGCATGACGCCGCAATACCCCTAAAGCATGAAACTGAAAAATACGTTATCTATACGTTGCATTCCTTAAACGATATCAAATAAAAAACATTTAAAAAAAAGCAACAGGTGTGATGGGGGGTGGGAGAGAGGGGTAAGGGGAGGGGAGTGAAATCACAGGCCCGAAGCTTTATTGAATGGACAAAGACACACAAGGGAGAGTGGGGGAAGGGGAAATCTTCAGACCTCCTCTTCCTCCATGAGATCCATCAAGTCTCTGAGCAGACTGTGAACCAGTCTGCGACAGTCCTCAATGGACATCCTCTCCCGCTGGTGGATAAGGCGCTTTCTGGCGCACCATAAAGCGTCCTTAAAGCAACACAACACCCGCCAGGCGTTGTCAATGTCCTCCTGGGAAAAAGTTCCATGAAAAAGTCCATTCAGCACAGCAAAATGTGTGATGGCAGTCTGTGGAACAAAGTCTCTCAGTTCAGGTTCCAAGGCCCTCAACAGGCTCTGTGCAAATGAGCACTCCCAGAAAACGTGGAAAGACGTTTCCTCATGGATGATACAAAAGGGGCAGTGCCTGTATCTGCACAAGTTTCTGGCATGCATAAATGTCCTGAGTGGCAAACCCCCCTGGACAGCCATCCACGCCAGATCTTTATGCCTGTTGGTGAGTCCCTTTGAAGAAACATTCCTCCAGACCACTTTGCAAGTGGCTGAAGGGAGGCCTGGAACAGTCTCAGCAATGTCCGATGCTCTGATCAACTTGTAGATAGTTTTTGGCTTCCACAAGTGGGGCTTAACTCCATGCAGCCCCAGCTCCTTGATGAACTTGAAAGTGTCCAAGTAGTACCAAGGAGTGTCCCAGTTGTAGGGGATGGAGCTGTCCCATTTGTCCCATCCAAGGGACCTCCAGAGAGGCAGGAGGAAAAAACGGGACATGGAGTTGCCTCCAGAGTCCGAAGTTCTGTCAATCAAAGTTCTGCGGATGCAGTTGCAGGCAAAGAACACCCCCAGTAACGTTGCGATGTCGGGCACGCCCTTACCGCCCTTGAGGGGTTCCTTGAACATGACTGCTCGCTTCACTCTGTCCATCTTGGAGCCCCAGATGAAGTGGAACACCGCCCTGGTGATGGCCTTGCAGGTGTTGACCCGGGGGGGCCAGGCCTGGGCGAGGTACTGCAACACAGGGAGGATCTCGCTGCGGAGTACCAGTGTTTTCCCTTCGATGGTGAGTTCTCTGAGGCTCCATAGTCCAAACTTTTGTCTCATCTTGGACAGTCTCTCCTCCCAAGACTTCAGGGCTGCGCCCTCAGCTCCAAACCAAACTCCAAGAATTTTGATGAAGTCCGCCTTGATGCTGAAAGGGATTGATGCAGAAGAAGGCAGGAACCACTTTCCGAAGAGCATGATCTCTGACTTCCCGCAGTTGACTTTTGCCCCTGAAGCTTTGCCGAAGTCCTCACAGGTCTGGACGAGCGAGTCGATGGAGCGCTGGTCAGCACAGAACACCGTTACGTCGTCCATGTAGAGTGAGCACTTGACAACCCTTCTGTCCGGTCCCGGTGCGGTGATCCCTCTGATCTCTGGGTTCTGTCGGATGCATTCGGCAAAGAGCTCTATACAGCAAACAAAAAGCAGAGGTGAGAGAGGGCAGCCTTGTCTGACCCCAGAGAGAACAGGGAAAGGGTCAGTTTTCCAGCCATTCACCAACACCGTACTACAAATGTCATTGTACATCACATTCACATACGAACAAAACATGTCCCCAAGACCAAACCTGCGCAGAGCTCTGCACATAAACTCATGGGAGACACGGTCAAAGGCCTTTTCCTGGTCAAGACTGACCAGGGCCGCGTGCACACGGCGGCCTCGAATGTACTGGACCGTGTCCCGGACAAGCGCAAGGCTGTCCGCAATCCTGCGACCAGGAATGCCACAAGTCTGATCCGGGTGGATGATCTGTCCGATGACAGATTTCAGCCTGTTGGCCAGAACCTTGGCGAGGATTTTGTAGTCCACGTTCAAGAGAGAGATGGGACGCCAATTTTTCAGATCCCCTCTCTCCCCCTTACGCTTATACAAAATCGTGATCATCCCCTCCCTCAGCGACGGAGGCATTGTGCCCTCCACCACCATCTCCTCGTACAGCTCGAGCAGGTCCGGGCCAACGAGATCCCACAGCGCTACATAGAGCTCCGCTGGGAGACCGTCGCAGCCCGGGGTCCTGCCTTGCCTAAAGGATCTGACGGCAGAGTGCAGTTCCTCCAGCGCCAAGGGGGCGTTGATTGCCGACATACCTGCAGGATCAATTTGGTTAGTGATACCTGACAAGAACCTGTCGGCCTCAGCCGTATCTGTTTCTTTCGGGGAGTAGAGGTTGGTGTAGTAGTCGCTGACCACTTGCATCACAGCCTCCTTCCCCTTCTGGAGTGTTCCGGTCTCGTCCCGCAGCTCAGACAAGGGAGTGTGTCCTGAGTGGAGTTTCCTGAAAAAGAAAGAGTTACATTTCTCACCTTTCTCAAGATTCTCCACCTTGGAACGGAAGACGAGGTGCCTGGATTCTTCCTCGAAGTGTCCTTTCAGGCTCTTCTTGGTGTCCTCCAGGTCCTGCCTAACGTCCCAGCCGCAGTGGTGAAGGTCCTGCAGGGACTGCATCTGGCGTTGCAGTCTCCTGAGTTCCCTCTTCCTGGCACACACTTGCTGGCGTCCCCTTGCCTGAAAGAAGCTGCGTAGCTTGACTTTCACAAACTCCCAGTAGTCGCTTACCTTTCCGAAGAACCTCTTGTCCTCCTTCCAGGTAATGTAGGCCTCCCTGAGTTCCTCCAGCAGTTCCTCATTTTCCAGCAGGGTACCATTCAGCTTCCAGGAGCCCGGACCGGGGGCAAAGCCCTCGCCCAGGTCACCCCGAAAGTGAATGGCCCTGTGGTCAGAGAAAAAGCAGGGGACCATGGAGAACCCGCGATGTCTGACTGTCTTGGAGGTGAGCACGAAGTCTATCCTAGAACGCACAGATCCATCAGGACGGCACCACGAATAGTTCACGGAACCTTTCCCTATGGATCCCACGGCGTCCTTCAAGGAAGCCTCCGCAATCATCTCCTTGAGCAGCCTAGACGTGGTGTCGAGCTTTGCGTACATGCTGGAGCTGCGCCCATCCTCCTCAATCGGACAGTTAAAATCACCGCCGATTACTACTGCCCTGGTGGTGACGAGTTGGGTCCGCAGGGTCTGGAAAAGCTCCAGTCGCTCATTCTTATCTGGGGAGGCGTACACGTTGATGAGCCTAACTGGCTCTCCCGCCCATGAGCCGTCTACGACCAAAAGACGGCCACAGACAAGCTCCTGGACGGAGTCAACCGTGAAACGACCACCCCTGACAAGAATGGCTACCCCTGCAGACTTACAATCGACACCCCCGGACCAGTAGGAGGGACCATGGGTCCACTGGGAGGACAGATGAGTGTACCTCCTCGAGAAGGGTAGGGCACACTCCTGGAGCATGTAGACATCACTCTGCTGAGTGGAAAGAAAAGTCAGCGCCACCTGTCTTCTAGACGCATCCTTGATGCTCCTAACATTAATGGAGAAGATGGAGATCTCTGCCATCATGTAAAGGAGATAAAGGGGCTAGCTAGCAGGTGGGCTGAACTTACCTCCCCTGAGGGGGGGGGTGGTTCTTCCACTGCCTCTTGTGCCTGTCCAGTGTCCTGGTTCAGGCCGTTCTCCTCAAGGATGCTGTCCATCAGGTCCTGGGTGAGGTCAGTCTCTGGGGGAGCCAGATCCTTACCTTCCTGCATTGCTCCTTCATCTTCCCCCGCAGACTCAAGGTCCTCGAGGTCCTCCACCACTGGGTCCAGTCCAGCGATGTCATCTTGCTGGGCCACGGTGGGCCGCTTGGTGGGTTCTTCAGTTGTCGGGCTGTCTAGGTTCCGTTTTCGGCCTTTGCTGGTGGGGGGTGGGGTGGGGGGGGCGGTGGGCAGGGTGGGGAAGTCCTCCATGGAGGACAGGGCGGGGGGGGGCTGGGAGGGGGGAGGGGCAGGGGCAGGTGAGGTCACCTCCGACTCAGGGGGGTTGGGGAGGGATGGGTCGGAGGAGGTGGTAGGGGCCTGGGGAGGGGGGGACTCACCAGTGGCTTTCCGAGGTTCCTTCGCAGTCTTTTCCCCTGGCTTCTTTTTCCCAGCGCTGTCTGGGGCTCTGCCCTTGAGCAGGGCTCCAGCGTAGGACCGGGATCTCTGGGGGCAGTCTCTGTAGACGTGCTCCGCCAATCCGCAGAGGTTACAGGTCTTGGACCTCGGGCAATCCTTGGTCTCATGGCCTGCAACCCGACAGAACCTGCAAGAAGGTTCCTGACATTCCATACTTACGCGGCCATGCTTGCCACACCTGTGGCAGATATGGGGCATGTCTGCGTAGTACAGGAGTCCTGCGGAGGCTCCCAGAGAGAAGTGGGACTTCAGGTGTTGGAGATCCCCCGAAGGCTCTCTCCTTAACCTGCAAGAAACTGCCCACTTACCTGTCCAGAAGCCGTTGACATTGAGGATTCGGACTGGGTCTTTGGCCACGATGCAAAACCTCTGGAGGTAGGTGGCGATGTCTTTTCCTGGGGTATGGGGGTTCCTCATGGACACCGTTACCCGCCTTTCATCCCGTTGAATGGGAGTGTTCGCAACGAAGTTGCGGAAAGGGGATTCCGGGCCACAATTCTTCACCGCCTCCCAGTATCTTCTACAGACCTGTAAAGACACAAAAGTTATATAGAATATACCTTTCATGAAGGTCTGCACGGACAGTGTCTCCGCCTTGCTGAACCCCTGTTCGAGGATCATCTTCTTGCCAAAGATTTCCGGGGTCATGTCGGGAACTCTTCCGTCCACCTCCTTCAGTTGCAGCACCACTGTCTGCCTCATCCAGGGTTCCAGGGTAGGAAGCCCGTCTGCGGACCTGGTTGGCCTTGCTGAGCCCGGCTTGCTTGTGGCGGCCGGGGTGGGGGTGGAGGTTGAGGCGACTTCTCCCGGAGTCTTGGCAGAAGTGGCGGGGACGTTCTTTTTCTTCCCGGTGCTCTTCCCCATGACGGAGGAGTTCGTCGGTAGTCGCTTCAGGAGAACTTCGGCGGCTTCCTTCTTATTCCTCGGCGTCTTCACTCTTTTGCAGCCTTTAAAAAGGCCCTTGTGCGCCTACTGCCCGAAGGTAGTAGCGCAGAGTGGGGGGGGAGGAGGGAAGATCGCAATCTCGTTCCTTGTGGGGGCTAAGCCTCTAACCCAATAGCAGCGAGTAGGTGAAGCTGAATTTAATCAACGATCCTACAAGGCCGAGCAGAGGGTACCCCACAAGGACCAAATGGCTTGGATAGATACAAATGTTTCTCAACGTCCTAGCCGTAAAGCAGAGACACCCCTAAGGGCTAAAGTCGATACTACACTTGATCTTAGCCAAAAGGCCGAGAAGCGATGAATTATTCTTATTATAGCAGGTAAGTTAGGCCAGCCATACACAGTTCGAATCCCTGAATCAATCGATCAACTTGGGTACAACCATCCGGCTGGATTTCCTTGCGATTATTGCTAGCGGCTGCTATAAATGCTAGAAATAGTCACTGTCTTCCCCTGGCAGGCACAGCTTCCCCCTCCCGCCCCTACCCCCTCACCGGGAGCAAACAATTGCTCAACAGGAGATATTCCCCTATCAGCACAGCCTGTGTTGATGGGAGATTCGTGCAAATTTCTTTCTTGCAACCTATGGTGGCAGGAAAGAAATTTGCACCATGTATAGCCTGTCTTAAACCTGGAGGTAAAGACCACAAGACATAGACGGAGGGATGGCATGACTAGATTAAAAGGGGAGTGTAGGCACAGGAGGAGTTTTTAGTCATTTTGAAGGATGCAAGGAGGTGGGGGTACTGACCTGATTGGTGAGGCTGGACAGGAACAGGTGGGGTCTTCAGGAGGTTGTAGGCAGGAGGGTCCCAGGAAAGTTTCAGCTGGAAGACAGCAGACATCATGGAATCTTCCTGCCCTCCCTCCCCCTTTATTCACTTACTTTTCTTTTCTTTCTTTTGTTGGTTGTGTGGGTTGAGGCATTAGTCATGGGCATGGCAGCTGGAGGGTTCAAGGTCTTAAAAGGTGGGCATTACAATAAAGGTGAATCGGTAGGGACCTGTCCTGGGTACCGCTCCCCTCAGTTTTGCATGGTTGTGGTAGTACCTGAGGCTACTGGCAACTGTCTCCGAGTCAGTGGGGTGCAGCTGGAGGCCTACTTTACGGGTTGTTGCAGGGACTAAGTTTATTGCCTACAAGGACCTTGAGGCTCCAGTGTACATTAATCATTGAAGGTCATTCTGTTTTTTGTTATCTGTTATTCATATTGGTTATTTCTATTTTTATTAATAAAGTGGCTGCTGTGGCCATTAAAACTCTGATTGGTGTTGGTGTGGTTTATTTAGGTAGCATGGAATGGTGGAGGGGAGGCAGGCAGCATTAGTGCCAAAGTTCATCTTTAATACCCTAGTCAATGGTTAAAACATATTTCAGATTTTTTATTGCTGTCTGTGTCCCTATTGGGGAGATTTCCTCTAATTTGATTTCAGTTTTACACCCTGCTGTTTCTAGTAAGGAAAAAGAACATCAGCTGAAGACCACTTATGGACCTGAAGAAACAGAACTGCTTCATCCATCTTGAAAAATTCAAATTGGAATTCTTATAGACCATAGCACTATCCATACAGCTAGGGGACTGGATGCTTTCTGTAGACTTGCAGAATGAGTATGCACTCATTCCTATCCCACTTGCCTTCCAAAGGTAACTCAGATTTACGATCGGTCAAACTCATCTCCAGTCTGTCAGCTTACGTTTAAGCAGTGGTGTATTTAGGTTTTGTGCTGCCCTAGGCCTGACTAAACTTGTGCACCCTCTAATTTAAATATGACCCACCCCTTCCTGCCATGACCACACCCCTTCCTGTTTAAGACCCCCCTGTCATCTGCAAACCACACCTCCACAAATGCCAGTGCTAAGTGATAAAAGCACTTCCAGTGGTGGAAGTGCTCATATATACCTGCTAAAATACATACTGGCAGCAGTGCGGCCACTTTATGGGGGCACTAGACTGATTTGTCTCCTAGGCCCTGCCACCTAGCCCAGTCCGGCCCATAAGACTGGCGCTACACTAAAAGTGTAGCGCATGCGGTGGGGACTTTTTTCGTGCAGGAGCTTAGAGGAGATAAGCAATCGTAAAAAAAGACAGCTCGATTCCACTCAGCAGGATGATATGCTTGGCAGCCCACTTTGACACCACCAACAGTTTGATCTCCCTACCATGCCAAAAAAAATTCCTGTTTAGAGTGGAAAGGACCAAAAAGCAATCTCTTTCTTCTCAATGACTGCTTCCCAATGCATGTGTCTGCTGGGGACCATGCCATTGTGCCTTTCCATGATACCCTGGTTGCACTGCCCTCTGAGACAATTCCAGAGAGGGTTCCACGTCCAGTGGAAGAGTCAACATCTAAATCAGATGATCAAAGTCTCAACTAATGTGTGCAGGAGTCTCTGGTGGCGGGCACAGAAGAATCCTGATAACCAGACGCATCCATTAGAACCTTTGTCCTGGTTCATAGCTACCACCAACGCCAGCTAAAAGAGGTGGGGGCTCTTTGTGTTAATGCCAGGATTTAAGGAAATTGAAGAATCCCAACATAGGGAATCTCACTAGAGATCACAGTAGCCCTCTTGGCTCTAACCTCTGTCTCTCTCAGATTTGGTGGAAACCAGTAACATTTCGAATGGACAGCAAGCTGGCAGTATCCTATATCTAGGACCAGGGGGCACCCACAGCTGCACCATTCTAAAAGAAAAGTATCTTATTACATCATGGCCTGAGAGAGATAGTCTATACTTACGAGCTGTGTATCTCTTGGTGGCTCAGAATATAAAGGCAGATCACAACTCCAGAGTCTTTCCAAACCAAAACGAATGGTCAGTGCATGCTGATATATTGTCACTCATCTGTGGGGTCGTCCTCGGATAGACCTGTTTTCTGCTTCAGGCAACCAAAAACTGCTCAGATTTCGGTCTCTTCTTCCTCATCAGTCAGCAAAGCATAGTTTGTGAGGTTGAAAAAAGATATCGGTCCATCCAGTTCAACCTATGATGTGTGTGTGGTTGCTGCTAACCGTACATTGTATACCCCTGTATGTTGTTGTCTTTAAGGTGGCCATCTAATAGTCTTTTGAAACTATCGACGCTCCCTGCTGACACCACTGCCTGTGGAAGAGAATTTCACATCCTTACTGCTCTGATCGTGAAGAACCCCTTACGTAGTTTAAGGTTAAACCGTTTTTCCTCTAGTATAGCATGTGGATGCTCTCACCTGTCCATGAGTCATTGCTTTACTCCCATACTAGCTACAAAGCCCTTGGTTTCCCCTGTCAATACATTTGAGCCCTCCAGTCTCTCTCCCAACATTCCCTCGTTCCCTGTCTCAAGGCAAATGCCTACATCTGTGTCCAGACAGACTGTCTCCTTGAGCTTGGAAAAGGTTGGAAGATCTAGGCCACAGGTGTCAAACACAAGGCCCACAGGCTGAATCCTGCCCATCAGGCCATTTCATGTGGCCCTCGCACCCAGGACTTTTTTCAGCTGGAATGTGGTGGAACTCAGTTCCGCCACCTCCAACTGCAGTTCCCTGCCTACCCTGCATGCACTCACGGCGGGGATCAGCAGTGCCAACAAATGATTTTCCTGCAAGTGACAGACAGAGAGAGACGCAGAGCCACCTACACTGCCAGGCAGATGAGATGTGAGGAAGCTTTTTGGGGGGTGGGGGGGAGGCACTCTGTACTCCACACACTCCTGAATTCTGCTTGCCCTGTACTTCTTATGTCTGCATTCTGTACGTAGAGCAGCCATAAAACTTGTACTCTGTATGTCATACACTCCTCAACCCTGCAGTCTTTACACAGCGCAACCCTGAACATTACAATCTGTATGTAGTGCACTCATGAACTCTACACTCTGTACACTGCGTACTCCTAGGTATCTAAAGCCTCGTTTCCACTGAGCGGAACGGTTCCGGTTGGTACAGTTTGGAAGGGTTAGAATGGTCCGGCCTATTCAGGTGAGCGTTTCCACTGCAAGTCTGGCCACCAGGGGCCATGTGGGGTTTACACCAAATACCTTTTGACGTGAGCATTGAGGTTTTCCTGTCCGCCAATCAGTGGAATGTATCGTGTGACGCCAGTAGCTCCGCCCTAACCGTACCATTTCCTATGGCCCTACATCTGAAGGAGGACCAGGAATGGTGCGGTTTGGTTCGGTTGTATAGGCCACTTTCATAATGGAAACACTCAAACTAGCGTACCGAACTGACCAGAACCGATCCACTCAGTGGAAACGAGGCATAAGTAGATAGATAGTCTTTAAGATACAACCGGCCCCTTGAGGACAACCCTAATGCTGATGCGGCCCACAATAAAATTTAGTATGACACCCCTGCTCTAGGCGATGATCACAGCTTTTGAAATCTACGTTTGGTACTCTGACAGAATGACAGTCTGCCTATGTAAACAAGGCAGGCATTTTGTGAGTACAGAAGACATGGATCCTGTGTTCCTGTAAAGCAGGAACACCGATCCATGTCTTCAAGTAGTAAAAGCACCTCCCCCACAGTTAGGAAGCACTCCCTAGGCACACAATTAATCTTTTGATCGCCCTGATTTTAACCCCCTTCCCTGCCAGTGTCATTAGTACAGTGACAGTGCATTATTTTAGCACTGATCACTGTAATAATGTTACTGGTCCCCAAAAAAGTGTAAGTTAGGTATCCGATTATTGCAATATCGCTGATCGCCACCATTACTAGTAAAAAAAAAATGTAAAAAATAAATAAAATTATCTCAAAGTTTGTAGACGCTGTAACTTTTGCGCCAACCAGCATCCAATCAGATATCTGCCCCCTGTGACCCAGGAAACCATAGAAAAAACAAGTTCTTCTTGACTTCCTCTCCCCTGCAATGCCACTGTGGTTGAGCGCCACCTGCAGTGGAGAAAGCAGACTGCACCTGCCTACAATGGTATCTGTTTGATGCGAGACACAGTTATCTGTGAAACACCAGATGAGGACCAGAGGCAGGAACATGGTGACACATGATTAGTAGACAGGAGAGAAGCCAAAAGTTGTCAACAGCTGGGCAGCGAGGTGCAGGAACATAAGGCAGAGGCAGAATACAAACCAAGGTCAGTTCAAAGCCAGGCAGTGAGGTACCCAATCAGGAAGCAGGATACAGAATCCAAACACAGGTCGCAAAGAGTAGACAGGAATCCAAAGGCAGATCAAAGGCAAGCTGGGTCATGTATAGGTAAATCAGGGACTAGCTGAAGACCACCCAGCAATCTGTCCATGACACAATCCAGCTTAACCACTTTAAGACCGGAAGGATTTGCCTCCTTACTGACGAGGCCCTATTTTGCGATTCGGCACTGCGTTACTTTAACAGACAATTGCGCAATCGTGCAATGCTGTGCCTACATAAAATTGATGTCCCACAAAAAGAACTTTCTTTTGGTGGTATTTGATCACCTGTGCGATTTTTATTTTTTGCGCTATAAACCAAAAAAGAGCGACAATTCTGAAAAAAAACAATATTTTCCATTTCTGCTATATTAAAATTCCTCAAAAAAAAAAAAAAAATTAAAAATCTAAATTTTTTAACATTTTAGGCCAATTTGTATTCTGCTACATATTTTTGGCAAAAAAAAAAATCGCAATAAGCGTATTTTGATTTCGTCCACTATCTATGGGAAAGATTTGTCATTTTTATTGTTTTTCTCTTTTACTAGTAATGGCGGCAATCTGCGATTTTTAGCGGGACTGCGACATTGCGGCGGACAGATCGGACCCCTGACTGACATTTTTGACACTTTTGGGGGTACCAGTGACATTATTACAGTAATCAGTGCTAAAAATATGCACTGTTACTGTAGTAATGACACTGGCAGGGAAGGGGTTAACCCTGTGGGTGATCAAGGGGTTAAATGTGAGCCTAGGGGAGTAATTCTAACTGTGGGGGGGCATGGCTTGTGAAATGACCATAGAGACATGTGATCCTATATAGAAGGATCACAGGAGCTCTGTGATCATTTCAGGGAGAAGGACGGTTGGCTGTGTTTACAACAGCTGACCGTTCTTCTCTCTCAGCGGGGAACGATCGCGGGTGTCAGGCGGCAATCGGAGCCGTCTGATCCGTGCATTGGCTTCCCTGCTGCCGAGTGGGGGCGGGAGTGTGCCGCCGGCGGCACGCGCTCTCCCCCTAGCTTCCCGCGTGCGACCGACGTAGACCTACTTCGATTTGCGCAGGAGAGCCATCCTGCCACAGTAAATAGGTGGCGGGTGGTCGGGAAGTGGTTAAATAGGCTGGTTAGCACCAATACCAGCGCTGAGCGTGCATGTGCACCTACGCTCCAATACCAGTGCTGAGCGTGCACGTGCGCCTATGCTCCAATACCAGTGCTGAGCGTGCATGTGCGCCTACGAGCCAATACCAGTGCTGAGCGTGCATGTGCGCCTATGTGCCAATACAAGTGCTGAGCATGCATGTGCGCCTACGCGCCAATACCAGTGCTGAGCGTGCATGTGCGCCTACGCGCCAATACCAGTGCTGAGCGTGCATGTACGCCTACATGCCAATACCAGTGCTGAGCGTGCATGTGCACCTACGCGCCAATACAAGTGCTGAGCGTGCATGTGCACCTACGCGCCAATACCAGTGCTGAGCGTGCATGTGCGCCTACGCGCCAATACCAGTGCTGAGCGTGCATGTGCGCCTACGTGCCAATACCAGTGCTGAGCGTGCACGTGCGCCTATGCTCCAATACCAGTGCTGAGCGTGCATGTGCGCCTACGCGCCAATACCAGTGCTGAGCGTGCATGTGCGCCTACGCGCCAATACCAGTGCTGAGCGTGCATGTGCGCCTACATGCCAATACCAGTGCTGAGCGTGCATGTGCGCCTACGTGCCAATACAAGTGCTGAGCGTGCATGTGCGCCTACGCGCCAATACCAGTGCTGAGCGTGCATGTGCGCCTACGCGCCAATACCAGTGCTGAGCGTGCATGTGTGCCTACGCGCCAATACCAGTGCTGAGCGTGCATGTGCGCCTATGCGCCAATACCAGTGCTGAGCGTGCATGTGCGCCTACGCGCTAATACCAGTGCTGAGCGTGCATGTGCGCCTACGCGCCAATACCAGTGCTGAGCGTGCATGTGCGCCTACGCGCCAATACCAGTGCTGAGCGTGCATGTGCGCCTACGCGCCAATACCAGTGCTGAGCGTGCATGTGCGCCTACGCACCAATACAAGTGCTGAGCATGCACGTGCGCCTACGTGCCAATACCAGTGCTGAGCGTGCACGTGCGCCTATGCTCCAATACCAGTGCTGAGCGTGCATGTGCGCCTACGCGCCAATACCAGTGCTGAGCGTGCATGTGCGCCTACGCGCCAATACCAGTGCTGAGCGTGCATGTGCGCCTACATGCCAATACCAGTGCTGAGCGTGCATGTGCGCCTACGTGCCAATACAAGTGCTGAGCGTGCATATGCGCCTACGCGCCAATACCAGTGCTGAGCGTGCATGTGCGCCTACGCGCCAATACCAGTGCTGAGCGTGCATGTGTGCCTACGCGCCAATACCAGTGCTGAGCGTGCATGTGCGCCTACGCGCCAATACCAGTGCTGAGCGTGCATGTGTGCCTACGCGCCAATACCAGTGCTGAGCGTGCATGTGCGCCTATGCGCCAATACCAGTGCTGAGCGTGCATGTGCGCCTATGCGCCAATACCAGTGCTGAGCGTGCATGTGCGCCTACGCGCCAATACCAGTGCTGAGCGTGCATGTGTGCCTACGCGCCAATACCAGTGTTGAGCGTGCATGTGCGCCTACGCAGCTTCCCATGGGGACACTGGACAGAGAGGAGGAGCCAGCAGTGCTGGCGGAGAACCTGAGAAGAGGAGGTTTGGGGGTCGCTCTCTGCAATTCCATTCACAGAGCAGGTAAGTATAGAGATGGTTGTTATTTAAAGGAAAAAACAAAATACTTTACAACCACTTTAATTTAATGAAGTTTATTGGAACCACTGCATGGCTACTCGTACATTGTTACTACTGCCAAAGATGAATCTTTCTGACGGGTTTCGCTCTCCGTCAGGGCTTAATCATACAAATGGGTCACAGGCCATAGGATGTATCTGGAACCTCGCTGTTCTAGTACTCTGTTACACAATTACTTGTAGTCTGGACTTTCTCCCTGGCATGGAAAGTGAGGCCGTTTAATGCTAAGCACAGAATGGCCGGGAGGATTCCATTCCCAGCTGTATAATAGGAGCCCCTGTATTCCTCCATTGTGCTGCTGCAGACACAGAAGAGGCTCAGTGCAGGCAGCGAGTAACAAGCACGGCAGACACCAGCTATGTAATAATATGTGCTTTGCTTTTCATGTTAACAATTACTGATTCTCCGGGAAAAATGTTTATGTGGCACTCAAACTGCTTGACGTCATTTTCCAAGCGTTGCTGGTCGATAATCATTTCCATATGTCCTTCATTCTTTACATAAATCCCTGCTGCCACATCTCCGCGAGGTTCACTTATCGCCACATCGTCATTCATCGCACCGCCGCGCCAACGCGCTATCTACATCATATGATTGGCTGCGTTCTCATTACACACAAACAGCTGGAAGAATGACATCAATCAGTCTCTGCCTGCGTCCATTCCATTACCGTACACACGAGCCTACTACTCATAGCCTGCTGACACCAAATATCTATCTATCTATCTATCTATCTATCTATCTATCTATCTATCTATCTATCTATCTATCTATCTATCTATCTATCTATCTATCTATCTATCTATCTCCTATTTATCGATCTATTTATTGTCCATCTATCTATCTATCTATCTATCTATCTATCTATCTATCTATCTATCTATCTATCTATCTATCTATCTATCTATCTATCTATCTATCTATCTATCTGTCTAACATATATCTATCTATATATCTGTCTATCTATCTATCTATCTATCTATCTATCTATCTATCTATCTATCTATCTATCTATCTATTGTAGATCTATCTATTCATCTATCTATCTATCTATCTATCTATCTATCTATCTATCTATCTATCTATCTATCTATCTATCTATCTATTGTCCATCTATCTATTTATCTAAAATCTATCTATCTATCTATCTATCTATCTATCTATCTATCTATCTATCTATCTATCTATCTATCTATCTATCTATCTATCTATCTATCTATCTATCTATCTACGTATATACTGTATCTATCTATTGTACATCTATCTATCTATCTAGCTTTAATCCATCCATCAAACCATCTGTCATTTATCTATCTATCTATCTATCTATCTATCTATCTATCTATCTATCTATCTATCTATCTATCTATCTATCTATCTATCTATCTATCTATCTATCTATCTATCTATCTATCTATCTATCTATCTATCTATCCCTGGATCTGTGTGTGTTAGAAGTAGATGCTGCATAGAACACGGGGTGTAGGTCAGAATGTACAATGTAAACATGCGGATGAAGGGGCGGAATGCTCCGTACATTAGGAGTTGGAATGTCAGACATATGGAATCATTCTTGTCCCATTATAGGAGTTCTGAGCGATGAAATGATCTCTGCTGAGAATTGGACGCTTTGTTTTGCATACACTGCGGGTCTGGGCACTTATCTCCGACTTAACTGGGTGGAATTTCCTTGCGCCCGTGCCAGTTCTTTTCCATTTGCAGCGAGTCTGGAAATGGATATTGTTCTGTATTTGCGGCATATCAGATAGAATGTCAGAAAGCTTCCTAGGAATTGAATTAAGCAACCGCCATAACATGTTGCTTTCCTGAGTATTAAAATGATTAAATTGTCTGTCTAGCTGTAGGAACTATTCTGTCGGTTTGTTGCCAAATTCGGACAATATCAGTCTTTCCGATAACACTCGCCTATTTTATGACAGGCAGTAAAACAATAAGCTGCAATTTGTCCTGGGAAAATGATGTCACTTTGAAAACCATCCTGGACACATGCAGTGATAACTAATCACAAACCTTTTCTCTAATAATGTGAAATCTTTTTGGCAAGCCTAACTGGATAGGACTTGGCCAATTGTGGTTAAAGCACTCCAGCCAAAAATAACAAGATAAAAATGAATAGCCTATTAAAAGATCAAATAACAGAATTGGCTTTGCTATAATATAGCCAGCATTATTCAACTGAATTTCTCTGAGCCCAGGTCATCCCGGACCAGCCCCCAGCCTGTGACTGGACAGTGAAAAGAGAAGTAGCCTAGTGATAAAATCACCTCTCTGTCAATATGTTCTCTCTTCCTATCAGCATGATTCTTGTCAGCAAATGAACTGATTGGCTCTTTGTGCTTCTCTTTGTGCTGCTTCTTCCCCTCACACTCTGGCCCTGCTGTACAGGGACTGCAAGAGGCTGATACCAGGTAAATTCAGGTATTTACACTGCTTGAATAAATAAAAAAAAAAAAAAAAACAATGATGACAGAGCTGCATGATTTGTTTTATTTAAACATACCTAGAGTTTAGCTTTAAAGCCTAACTCCACTTTTGTTGAGAAAAAAAAACATTCCCCTCTGGGTGATCTCTGTACATTGCAAGGATTTTAACAAACTTTGTTGCAGATTCCTTCCTTTTGTTATTCTGAAGAAATCATTGTTTGTTCCTGTGTGCCTCTATGCTGGGTGGGTCTAATGGGAGTGGTTTCATAATTATCAATTGGCTGCTGCACCTGCAGGGCTCTAATGAGGAAAGTGGCAGAGTCTGCATCCCTTTAGACGTGTTCCTATTGGGAGTATCTCACCAAAAATGACATTTTTGTTGCAGGGGATGCCAGAAATCTTACTTGCATCTTAGTGCAGACTTCTGGGAAAATTGGTGAGCCAATCACACAAGCAGGAAATGATGTTTCTGGGGGTGTGGTCAGTATACATTCTGTGTACAGAACAGCTCCAGGTGGCCATATTGCATTACAATTTTGGAAAATGATAACAGCTGCAGATTGAAAAAGGAAAGGTCATTTTTAATAATATTCAATTACAATATGATTTATGTAATAATAATAAAACAAAATACCTAGATCAAGGTTTGATCTGGGTCAGCCCAGGGGTTATGCCCCGTACACACGTGCAGATTGTCGGCCGAAAAGATTCGGCCGACGACTGATCAGCCGATTGTATGCTTGTTAGTATGATGCTTCCGACAGCCGACAGCGCACTTTCGGCCGAACAGAATCTGTCGTGCAAGCATTAAAATTTTTGTATGCCGCCACCAGAACGATCGATTGTTCGCCAGTCAGTACAGAATTCGGCCGACAAACAGCAGATTTGCAAGACTGGGCATGCTCAGAAAAGAAAAAAGACAAGGAAAGTTAACCATCACATGACATCACTTCTGCAGTCGGCTGTTGTTGGCCGACAAAATTCGCGTGCAGTCTTTTGCAGTTTTCAACAGACACGACAGACCTTGGACAAAAGACGGCCGATCGTTCGGCCGACAATCTGCACGTGTGTACGAGGCATTAGTGTTTGGGTCAAGGTCAGGGTCAAAGGTCAGTATTTTTTTGAACAGAATTTTTAATTTATTTATTTTAAATTAGTATCAGTGCCAGTGTGTTTTAGGTAGGATAAAAAAAAACCCAAAAAAGCAAAATGCACACTTATGTTTCGAGGCTGTACTAAGGGTACACACAGAAACTAACATACACATATGTGGTATCACTGCGATCGTCCAGAGCAGGAGAATTTATTTTGGGTTGTTCTTTAGCCACTTTACCACCGGAGGATTTTGCTGTCTTCCGTCCAGGCCACTTTTTGCGATTCGGCACTGTGCGAATTTAACTGACAATTGCGCGGTCGTGCAACGCCGTACCAAAACAAAATTTACGTCCTTTTTTTCCCACAAACAGAGCTTTCTTTTGGTGGTATTTGATCACCTGTGCGATTTTTACTTTTTGCGCTATAAACAAAAAAAGAGCGTTTATTTTGAAAAAATAACAATATTTTTCACATTTTTTTATATGAAATTCCCCCCCCAAAAAATGTAAAAATCAAATTTTTTTTAAATTTTTGGCCAATTTGTTTTCTGCTACCTATGTTTAGTAAAAAAAATCGCAATAAGCGTATTTTGATTGGTTTGCGCAAAAGTTATTGCGTTTACTAACTAAGGGAAAGATTTCTGTCATTTTTGGTGTTTTTTTTTTAACGCGTAATGGCGGTGATCTGCGATTTTTTTTGCGGGACTGCGACATTGCGGCGGACAGATCGGACCCTTGACTGACATTTTTGACACTTTTGGGGGTACCAGTGACATTTCTACAGTAATCAGTGCTATATATATGCACTGTTACTGTAAAAATGACACTGGCAGGGAAGGGGTTAATTTTATTGGAGAGGGAGGGGTTAATGTATGCCTGGTGCTTACTGACGTGTGGGGGGGGAGGTGACTGTGTGACAGAAGGACAGATCGGATGTCCAGCTATGCTGAACACTCTGATCTGTCAGTCCCTGTCACTATGGAGATCCGCCCGCTGTGTTTACACACAGCGGGCGGATCTCCAGACTCGATCCCCGACGATCAGGGCAGAGCAGCGGCAACCGCCGCTGCTCCTCCCCTGGCCCGACTCCCGCTGTGAATGAACACAGCGGGAGCGAGCCTCCGGCGGCGCGCGAGCGCCGCCCACAAGGGGCGGAGTCCAGCGACGTAGGTCTACGTCGCTGGACGGGATCGCGGCACTTTGCCGCAGTAGCCTCCATGTGAGCGGAGGTAAAGTGGTTAGTTGTAGGTTGTGGTAGTAACAAGAAATATACAGTGAAATTGAAAAAAAAATGTTTTTTTTTTAACTCTATTGGGCCAGCTTTCCTTAGATAATGAAAAAGAAATCAGGAGATATCCATTACTATTTACCATCAAATGAAAGTCCAACTTGTCCTGAGAAAAAAACAAGGTATAATCCACCTGGATGCACAAAGTAATTGTGATTATATGTATGGCTTTACTAACATATGTCAAAATTGCAAAATGGGACTTAGGCATTAAGATTTATTTTACCCTTGGGCGCGAAGGGGTTAAACCCCACTTTTGAACTTGTACCTACAGGTAAGCCTATAATTAACAGTGAATATCTCCTAAACTTGCACTGTTTAAGAGCTATTCACATAACAAGCGGCCGGTGACATTACAAACGTATGCGCTCTGAAGGGACGGGATACCGTGTTGGACGTTCAGAACTTCATGTCGGGGCCGAGGGCTGTAATCGCAGCCCCGACCATTCATACAGCCAGGCGAAAATAGTAGCGCAAGGGAGCCGTGACAGCGCTGCGCTGGAGGGCTCCAACCCCAGATAACGTCTTGAAGACGAAACACGTTGGATATCATACCATTCAGGCCTTTGCACTATGATCTTGTATACTGGATGATGGTACAAGTGCTTGTTTATTGGGAATGATGTAGGTTTTCTACTTTTTTAAATACATTTTGGAGATACTATTTATGGTCCAATGCACTGTTTTGACACCAATCTATATGGAGCAGATTTATCACATTGTACGTGTGGAAACGTTTGGAGTCTTTTAGTACCACTCCTGGACACATTCAAAATGTGGTTGACCCAGTACCTGTATGGACTACCATGCATATGGTAGTCCATATGTTCTGGTAAGCAGTAATTTTTACAAGTGGCGGAAGGTTTTCACATTGAGGATTGGAGCACAGAAGGTGGCACGACCCTGTTCTGCGATTATTAACTGCACTGGGACATATGTTTTCTACGATACATATGATAAATAACGAGCTAAACAGGGAAGGCTCAAATGTATAATCAAACATTATTACATTGAACATGGAAGCCTGGGCCTTCATTCCATTGATGTCAATTGATGTACAAGCCCCTGGATCTTCCCTTTAGTGCTGTAGGCAAGTGCACCACGTCAACCACCCTGCTGCTTTGCAGATGTCTCCATAGGCAAATGCCCAAATTTAAAGATGTAAAAATTGACCTAGCTGAATGAGCCTCCATCCCTTCTGGAGGCTTGTGCCTGGCCACACTATAAGTTTTCTGGATGACCTTGACTCTCCAAAATGATAAGGTTTTGCTGTAGGTTCCTCCTCCGAGCTTGCCTGATGGAAACACAAACAGTCTTCTGGAGGATTTTAAAAAGGGGAATGGGGGAGGTTGCTCCAAGTCAGACTTTTATAGATTTAAACAGGTCCTGTGGGTGGATATAGGGGCAGAGCTATATCATATGTATGATGCCATGGATTGGCATCAGGAAAAAAGATTTCTATTACCTTGAGGAGTTTTCCTCACACTTCCTGTTTGTCTACTCCAATGGCCCTCAACAATTGGGCCGTGGCCCACTGATGAGCTTTCAGCCATCCCTCTTCTGGGACTCCAGCTAGCTGCAGATCTTTAACATCCTACAGGGTTGTCCAACTTCCATTTTCCCCCAACCTCCCATAGTAGCCCCAGGTCCCCTGAGAGCCCTCAGTGGACACAATGTTGCCCAGCCTCCCACAAGGCAGCTTGTTGCAGAACTCACCATCTGCCTCACCCACTGCCTCGCCGCGGCCCAAATCTCCTGGGTTTCCAGCCAGCATCAGATACTTCAACCTTCTACAATGCCTCTTGGCTCCCATCGCGTTCCCCCTTCCCCTCAACCTCCCATAGTGGACCACAGTGCCCCCAGACCCCCTGAGAGGCCTCAGCTTTTAAAGTATCACCCAGTCTCCCACAGTGCCACCCAGCTTGCTGCAGAGCTCAACCACAGGGCCATGTCCCAATTCCCTGCTGCAGCCCCCCTCTATAGAAACCCCTGAGAGTCCTCAGCTTTCAAAGTTCAACCCAGCCTCCCACAGTACCACCTGGCCTGCTGCAGAGCTCAACCACAGGGCCATGGCCCATTTCCTCGAAACCCATACTTGAGTAAAAGTACAAGTGTTCGATCAAAAAGTGACTTGAGTAGAAGTGGAAGTGCTCTGTCAAAAAGTGACTTGAGTAGAAGTACTAAAGTATTCAACATTTTTTGTACTTAAGTATTGCAAGTAGTTTTTTTTTTTTTTAATTTTGCTACTCAAGTACTGAAAGTAAAAGTACAAGTACTGTGTTATGTGGTTATTAAAGAAAGAAGTCAAAAGTTTGAACATCATATTGTTTTTTTATTATTTCAAATGATTAACCTAAAGGACAATCACAATTCCTTTGGCTATAACTTTTTGTAAACAAAAACTCCCTCCCTTCCCCCTTTAAAGCATCCCTCCTTCTCTTCCCTGTATGTTTTTTTTCTCCACAGATTATTGGTGTGCAAAATCATATATAAACCAATGTGATATACAACAATATATTCCAATAATGAAATAAAGGAAGAGTGTATGAAATCAAAGTCAATAAAAAGTCCATATATACGTATATAATGCCATAATGCCATAATACCATATATATGTGACAAAACAAGATGAATATATTTTCAAAGGTGCAGGAATCAAACAGGTGCTATTCCAAATAATAGGTGCAGACTCCCACCACCTTGTGGATTTCCCCCCTTACCTGACGGATGAAGGTAAGTGCAAAATAATATCCAAATAGACTCTTCCAGTGAAACAAAACTGCAAAACCTGTGCTCTCAACTTCCAGTGAAAAAAGCAAAATCAGCCTCTTACCAGAAAAAAGGTCTATGTACGCTTGTGACTCTCCTTGGTTGGGGGAGGTTCTCTTTCCCCTTAACAGCAGATATGTAGACCATTTTATTTATACATACAGTAGCATTTATTTTCATATGCGCTGATTTACACATGACATTATACACATTTTTTTGAACTTCATGAAACCTGCCATCTACTGTTCTGGCAGTGGTCATTTTTATAATTGTAATGAGTAACTATGCAGCACAAAAAAAATATCGGAGTAGAAGTATTAAAATCATCGAAAAAATGTAGTGAAGTAAAAGTGGAAGTAGGAGAAAATAATTCTACTCTAGGAAAGTACAGATACCGCCTTTCGGTACTTAAGTACAGTAGTGAAGTAGTTCTACTTAGTTACTATACATCTCTGCCCACTATGCCCCCCAACCTTCCACAGAGCCCCCCCCCCCCAGCCTCCTCCAGAAACCACATTCCCTACCTACAGGGTCACCAAGTCTGCTGCAGAGTCTCAAACCCCTTCCACAACCCCCACCCCCTGCAGTGATACCCAGCCCCATCCAAAGCCTTCCAGCATTTTAATACAGACTTTGTATTATCCATACTTTAATTGTGTGAGTATAAACTTTATTCTTTAATATTAGGGCAAAGTATGTTTTGGAAAAATGTATTGGGCCCTGGTCTCAAAAAGATTGAGAACCCATGGCCTACTTTATCCAATATATTTTAAGGGCCCATTTACACCTAAAGTGTTACTTAACCCAGGACCTTGCAGTCACTATATCTGGTCTCCCACAGTACACAGAAAATGGAAATGTACTAATGTGCATTGTGTTGAGGACGTCCATTCATTATTAATGGGCTGCCAATGCACTGCAACAAATAAAAAAAAAAGGGGGGGGCATGATCCTTTTTTCGAAAAGAAGTGCACCACAACGCATAGTATAAGCATTATGGTGCACTGTGACACACTATGCTCTACCATACAATGAGTTCCATTTACAATGAATGGAACCGCATTGTAACATCGTACCATACAGTGCGCTGCAATGTGTAGCGGTAATGCGCGTTTTAGTACACGTTGTCACAGTTCACAAGTGTGAATGGGCCCTAAAAGTTTTGACTTTTCTTTGCTTTTTTAAAAACCATTAACCGCTTCCGCACTGCTCACTAGAGCTGTACTGCGGCAAAGTGGCTCAATAACGTCTGGCGACGTAGACCTACGACACCAGACATTCCCCTCTCTCGCGTGCCGCCGGAGGCTCGCTCCCGCTGCATTCAGTTACAGCGGGAGTCGGGCCAGGGGAGGAGCGGCGGCGATCGCCGCTGCTCTTCCCCGATCGTCGGGGAATCGAGTGTGGAGATCCGCCCGCTTGTGTAAACACAAGCGGGCGGATCTCCTAAGTGACAGGCAGGGTCAGATTGCAGGGTTCAGCATAGCTGAACCTGCCATCTGTCCCTGTGTCACATAGTCCCCTCCCCCCACACACGTCAGTAAGCCCCAAGCATACATTAACCCCTTGATCACTAATAAAAATTAACCCCTTCCCTGCCAGTGTCATTTTTACAGTAACAGTGCATATTTATAGCACTGATTACTGTGGTAATGTCACTGGTACCCCCAAAAGTGTCAAAAATGTCAGTCAAGGGTCCGATCTGTCCGCCGCAATGTCGCAGTCCCGCAAAAGAAATCGCAGATCGCCACCATTACTCGTTAAAAAAAAAAAAAACACCAAAAATGATATAAATCTTTCCCTTAGTTAGTAAACGCAATAACTTTTGCGCAAACCAATCAAAATACGCTTATTGTGATTTTTTTTTACCAAACATAGGTAGCAGAAAACAAATTGGCCAAAAATTTTAAAAAAATTTAGATTTTTACATTTTTTTGGGGGGAATTTCATATAAAAAAATTGAAAAATATTGTTATTTTTTCAAAATTTAGGCTCTTTTTTTGTTTATAGCACAAAAAGTAAAAATCGCACAGGTGATCAAATACCACCAAAAGAAAGCTCTGTTTGTGGGAAAAAAAGGACGTAAATTTCGTTTGGGTACGGCATCGCACGACCGCGCAATTGTCAGTTAAAGTCGCACAGTGCCAAATCGCAAAAAGTGGCCCAGACGTAAGACAGCAAAATCCTCCGGTGGTAAAGTGGTTAATATGACTTTAGAAAATAGACCAAAAAATATTTTTAATAGGCATCACACAAAACACCATTTTTTTTTTTTTAAATAGCAAAAAAAAAAATAGGATTAAAAATGTGCAAAATAATAATGATGATAAAATGCACAACACCTCCTATGTTTTCACTGTAGCCACATTTTTCTATTTCACTTTTGGCTACAATAAAAGCTTTTGCAAACATCTTATGTCATCTAGTAAACCCTTTAAAATTAAAACCTCAAATTAGAATCCACCGTAAAAACCTACAAGTAAAATACCTGACGGTGTCATAATATCGTACCAGCGGCCCCGGCTGCCAAACACAACGCTTTCTGAAACGTTTTATTGTAATGAAAGGGAATGGCTTTATGTAACCGGCTGCAGTAAAAAAAAAATTATTGCATGGCCGTTAAAATTCTACACATTTCCTGGAGTTCTCACTGCGTCTCTTGTTAACAGGTTTCAAGTGGAAAATAATGACGTCATCAGAGAACTTTCAGAATGGGACTCCAAATCAGTCATTAAAGTATATTATTTTATGTTGGATAAAGTATGGTAGTCGCGTACTTAACTTATCTGGCACCTGGGGGCGATTGTTTTTTTTAAAGACACCCCCCCCCCCCTGCAGAAAAAACATCTGAAGGAGTAAAGTGGTGTGTGCAGTGCACCAAATTGTGGGCGTGGCCAAGGTGTGCTAATAGTGGGAAGGGCAGAAAGAAGCATGGTTAAATAAAATAGGAACACACTCCCCCCCCCCCCATACTTTTTTCTCAGAAAATATGTGCAAGAACTCCCCCTTCTGAGTAACTTGTTGTCTCCGCCCCCCCTCCAAGAACCACTCCTTGCATCCACCCCCTACCCACCTCCCAGTACTGCCCCTTTTACAAAATACAGAACTATCATTAGGGGATACAGAAGTATCAATCTGTAATGGGATGTAATAATAATACCAAGAAAAGCAGTAACATAGATCCCCGCAGCCAGCAGCAATAGACTCTCCCCAGCAACAATAGACCCCCAGCAACAGTAGACCCCAGCAACAATAGACCCTGGGAGCAACAACAGATTTCCAAGCAGCCGGGCCAGCATCAATAGACACTCCAGCAGCCAGCAATCATAGACCCCTTCTTCAAAAGTAGATCTCTCCCAGCAACAATGGACCCCCCCCCCCCCCGGCAACATAAGCCCAACCAGCAACAATAGACCCTGGGAGCAACAACAGATTTCCAAGCAGCCGGGCCAGCATTAATAGACTCTCCAGCAGCCAGCAATAATAGACCCTTCCTTCCACAGTAAATTTCTCCCAGAAATAATGGACCCCTCAGCAACATAAGCCCAACCAGCAACAATAGATCCCCCACCAGCAACAATAGACCTCCCCAGCAACAACAGACTGCCACACAAAAATGGATGCCCTCCAGAAACAATTGTTCCCCCACCAGCAACAAAAGAACTCCCCAGCAACAATAGACTGCCACGCAAAAATGGATGCCCTCCAGAAACAATTGATCCCCCACCAGCAACAAAAGAACTCCCCAGAACAATAGACCACCATGCAAAAAATAGAACCCCTCCAGGAACAATAGATCCCGCAGCAGCCAGCATCAACAGACCCTCCAACAAGCCCCAGCACCACAGCACCCTTGCCATTACATACATTATGTGCTGGAGGTGCCAGCACTCCATTACCCCTGTGTTCCCACTGAAAAAAGCCCTGCACAGCACACATATGCCACAGCCACACACGAGTACAAAATTCAGCACACTCATTTAAAAAAAATTTAACTGTTTCATTATGTAGCACTACCCCCAAAGAGTCACTATTTAAGATGGGTCCTCTGTTCCTGTCTTCCGCCTTCTCAAAGACCTCAAAGTACACAAACCCACAGTATTGCAAGAAATCATTAAAAGAAGTAGTAAATACCCAGCGGTAATGCGGTTTCAAAGGACAAATGCACAAAGTCAGTTAGAAAAGACATCTGAATATATTATCATCCAACAGAGTAAGTAATAGGCATACAAAGATAAAGAGTAATGGCAGCAATGGCACTATGGTGTGCAGGATAATTAGCAATAGACAAATAGTGGGATGACACTTGCTGTCTGATCAGCATAAGCCATAACAATGCCACCTTCAGTGCAGCAGTCATCAGTAATACAACTTGCATTAACAAACCAACAAAGCTATACTATCAGAGTGCACTAGCTGTGGCTATGCTAGGCCTAAGACTATCTGGTAGCACTGTCAACGCTTAAGGTGTGAGGACTAAGCGGTCCGTGGCAAAATTAGTGAACAGGTTATATGACAGGGCAGTCCTCAAGTTGTTTCTTCTGCCAGCTATCGTTGGGGCCCTTTAAGATGCGATGGTGCATCTACCAGTCTAGATTAACCTGCATGCAGTTAGTGTAGGCTGGATAGGTGGTGCAGTCTTTGAACAGATATGGAGTAGATGCAGTTCAGCAACATTGGGCTAGTTTAGGTGCAGTATAGATCTGGTAGATGTCAGTGTTGATTTCGTAAACATGAACATTTTTGTCAAAGCTTTTGTCAGCGGCATTTTTACAGTGATGAAAACTAAATGAAAAGTATATCACGTTTTCGTCCACTGACAAAAGTTATGACGAAAATCAAATCTGTTTTCTTTAACGAACGAAAACAGGACGAAAATGTGAGGCAGGGACATTTACTAACTTCTGTTTTTTCACTGGACTTCACCTGCTTCTGCTCCCAGCAAGCAAGTAAGTTGAAGCGACTGTGTGCATGTGCACCATCCGTGATGATTGCCAGAGACCAGAGCAGCACTGTGCATTATAGGCTGTCCCTTAGACCTGAGACCACCATCCAGCACTGTGCAGAATTATAGGCCTCCTCTGACCAGTGATCACCAGCATGGTGTCATCCAGAGCACTGTGCATTACAGGCCATCTCTCAGACCTGAGACCACCATCCAGCACTGTGCAGAATTACAGGCCTCCTCAGACCAGTGACCACCAGCATGGTGGCATCCAGAGCACTGTGCATTACAGGCCATCTCTCAGACCTGAGACCACCATCCAGCACTGTGCAGAATTATAGGCCTCCTCTGACCAGTGATCACCAGCATGGTGGCATCCAGAGCACTGTGCATTACAGGCCATCTCTCAGACCTGAGACCACCATCCAGCACTCTGCAGAATTATAGGCCTCCTCTGACCAGTGATCACCAGCATGGTGGAATCCAGAGCACTGTGCATTACAGGCCATCTCTCAGACCTGAGACCACCATCCAGCACTGTGCAGAATTACAGGCCTCCTCAGACCAGTGACCACTAGCATGGTGGCATCCAGAGCACTGTGCATTTTAGGCCATCCCTCAGACCTGATACCACCATCCAGCACTGTGCAGCATTACAGGCCTCCTCAGACCACCATCCAGAAGAGCTAGGGCTCCTTTCACACTTGTGAGACTTGTCCTGCGACTTGGGACTGCAAAGTCGAATGACAAGTCGTACTCCATGATTTCCAATGAGTGCTGTTCATATCTATGTGACTTCAAGTTGCAATGACTTCAAAGTAGTCCCTGCACTACTTTGGGCCAAATTTAATGCATTTTGAGGTCCATAGACATAGGCATTGCTTCAAGTCCAGTCAAAATCACGGCTAATGGCGCCAACATTGTGGTAAAATCGCGGAAAAAAAGTTGGGGTAAAATCGTGCGACCTTTAGGCCGCATAAGTGTGAAAGGGGCCTAAATCTTTATCTGAGTTTGTTCAAACCTTATGTGCCAGTTCACACTAGTGCGATGCCAGACATTGCATGTGATTCACACCGCATTGCTGTGCAGATCACATGCGGTGTCTGTGCGATGCGATATTTAGCCATACAAAATGTATGGCTGAAATCACATTGCATTGGCACCAAAATGGTGCAGGACCCTTTATTTGGTTCGCACTGGAATCGGATCGCATGGCTATGCGTTCCAATTCCTGCACCATTTCACATTTTTGCCATTAACTTTACATTGACACCCCCAGCCATTTGCAGATCTCAGTGTGAACCATTGTGTGATTCTGGTGCGATGCAGGAACCGGCACTGATTTGCAGGGTTTCCGCGCCTGAACTTGGACTAATACCATAAATAATAACATAATATTAGATTTTTGGACAGGAGTATATAATGAGTTTGGAAATTATTGAGAAATCCCCAGTTAACTAAACACATTCGATTTTATTTTACTAAAATTATTTTATTCAACTAAAATGACCTGGAGATTTTAGTCGACTAAAATACGATGACTAAAATTGGACTAAAACTAAAATGGCATTTTAGTCAAAAGACTATAACTAAAATTAAAGTCAAATGTGAAGCCAAAATGAACCCAACCCTCTGCACCCCCGTAGGTATGCCACTGGAGTAGGGAATAGGTAAAGGACAACTTCAGGAACCCCTCTTCCACTTAGGCCGCCTTATGTGCAGTTTACTCTTTTTTCACTTTTTTTCTGTGTAGCCGCATGCCTTGCCTGCTGTATCGACCCCCCCCCCCCTCCCCCGCTACTGCTGCTGGGATCTGTGTAAACAGCAGGCTTTTGTGCAGGAGCCGCCTCTCACACATGTGCAGTTTGTTTCATTACCAATTGAAATTCGGACAAAATTTTTGGTTATTTGGTAATTTGGATGCATCGAATTTGGATGTAAACGAATTAAAAATAACAAATCAAAATTCGAAATAGAAAAACCAAATTCAAATAGTTTTCAAATCAAATTTAAATCGTTTTCAAATCGAATTAAAAAACTTTTTGAAGCAAATTTAAATTCTAATAGTTTTTTACTCAAATTTCCAAAGAGAATAAAATAGAATAGAAAAAAAAGGAGTAGAATAGAAAAGAATATAATAGAATATTATAGAAAATAAAAGAATACAATACAATAGAGTAAAACAGAACAAAATAGAAAATAAAAGAATAGAAAACAATAGAATAGAAAAAAAGGGATAGAATAGAAAATAAAATAAAATAAAATAAAATAAAATAAAATAAAATAAAATAAAATAGAATATAAAGGAAAAGAATAGAATAGAATCGAAAGAATATAATCATCTCCCAAAATTCGAATTTCAAATAGAATGAATTTGATTTTGAATGAAATTTGATCTGAATTCTATTCTAATAGAATAGAAAAGAATAGAATAAACAATAGAAAGGAATAGAATATAATAGAAAGAAATATAAACATTTTCTTAATTTCGAAAAGAATACATTTTGAATAGAGTAGAAAAGAATAGAATATAGTAGAAAAAAAAGATTAGAAAATAAAAAAATAGAATAGAAAAAAACTATAGAATAGAATGGAATAGAACGAATATAACCATCTTCCAAAATTCTAATTTTCGAATAGAATAAATTAAATTTTGAATGGAAATCCATTCAAATGAAATTTGATTTGAATTCAAATAAATGGAACTAAATCCGAAAACTAATTAAGCTCATTTAACTAAAGGAATTTATGTGAATAACTCATTAAAACAAAACATTGTTTTTTTTTTTGTTTTTTTTGCAGATGTCTACTGTGTGTGTGATTCCCTTGCTATCTTACACTTCTGTCTAGCAAGCAGCAGAGGGACCAATTTAGGAAAGGCTGGAGTGGGACCATGGGACATGTAGTCCCCTTGGGAGCACTGCCCACTAAAAGTAATGGGGCCCCATCTGACCATGCAGAAGAAGAAAGGGAAAGAGCTGCATTTTTCCAGGCTGTAGAGGACATGGCTTCCTCTTGCTGTAAGGGAGCCTGGAGAGTGCACATCCTTGTCCAGGGTGTACAGAAATTACAAAAGCACCGCGCTATAGTTAGCATTGACTAAAAAACGAAAAAGGTTCTGCACAGTGACAATTGAAATTTCTAAAAGAACTGCTGCCTCCACTGAAACAACTACCAGGGTAGAGTCTTAGATTGGTGATTCGAAAAAAAAAAGAGTGGATATGGCGCTGCTCTCCTGGATGTGCAATGTATACAATCAGCGCCACCTGTGAAACAATTAGTGATATAGATAAAAAAAAAATGAAATACTCAAAATGTGATACAAATTCAGTGTCAGCGTGACACACATCCAAACCAGCTGCCGCTGTACACCTAATAGTGATTTAACCACACTACAAAAATACGAAATAAATTATATGGTGCAGCGCCACTGAATTCATTACACACATATATCCTACACATCAAAAAATAACTACAAAAACAGAAAAAGTCTCTTTTGTATAATGTATAAATTATTATCCACCGCCGTGTATATCTCAATTCTTCATAGAAAAGAGGAAATAAAACATGCCACCGCTGCCAGGTGAATTGTGCGCTCCCCTCACTCCTTCTAATTACAGACTTTACAACTCCCACCAATCCGTCTGAGATTGATGTCTTTCTCCTCTTTGCTGGATCTAATGCTCTCAACTGCTTCAGTACTCCTCATGCAAACCACATGAAATACAAATGCAACTCATAGCGTTCCCGGTAAATAAACTTTATTAAAATGCCCCCAATTAAAAGCACTCACAAGATAAAATCAAATAGGCAGCATTTTCTTTGTGACACGTCAGAGGGCTCACCACATCGTCCGGCTGTGAGAGGCTATCTGACGTGACAACCCAGGCTCCTCCCTCCTATACGCTTATCGTCGTACAATTGGCTTTTTCAGTAGGACCCTACTGGGAATCCTTTACATTTGTGGCCAGTGGGAAGAATTCCCCTTACATTGGTGGCCAGTGGGAAGAATGTCCCTTACATTGATGGGCCAGTGGCAAGAATGCCCCTTACATTGGTGGCCAGTGGGAAGAATGGCCCTTACATTGGTGGCCAGTGGCAGGAATGTCCCTTACATTGGTGGCCAGTGGGAAGAATGCTTCTTACATTGGTGGCCAGAGGGAAGAATGCCCCTTACATTGGCTTTCAATGAGAAGAACATCTCTTACATTGGTGGCCAGTGGAAGGAATGTCCACCTTACATTGGTGGCCAGTGGGAAGAATGTCCACCTTACATTGGTTGTCAGTGCGAAGAATGCCCCTTCCATTGGTTGTCAGTGGGAAGAACGTCCCTTACATTGGTTGCCAGTGGGAAGATTGTCCCTTACATTGGTGGCCAGTGGGAAGAATGTCCCTTTAATTGACGGCCAGAGGGAAGAATGTCCCTTGCATTGGTGGTCAGTGGGAAGAATGTCCCTTACATTGGTGGGCAGTGCAAAGAATGTCTCTTACATTGGTGGCCAGTGGGAAGAATGTGCACCTTACATTGGCGGCCAGAGGGAAGAATGTCCCTTACATTGGTGGTCAGTGGGAAGAATGTCCACCTTACATAGGGCAGCCAGAGGGAAGATTGTCCCTTATATTGGTGGTCAGTGGGAAGAATGTCCACCTTACATTGGTGGCCAGTGGGAAAAATATCCCTTACATTGGTGGTCAGTGGGAAGAATGTGCATCTTAAATTCATGATCAGTGGGAAGAATGTCTCTTACATTGGTGGCCAGTGGGAAGAATGTCCACCTTACATTGGTGGCCAATGAGAAGAATGTCCCTTACATTGGTGGCCAGTGGGGAGAATGTCCACCTTACATAGGGCTGCCAGAGGGAAGAATGTCCCTTATATTGGTGGTCAGTGGGAAGAATGTCCACCTTACATTGGTGGCCAGTGGGAAGAAAGTCCCTTACATTGGTGGCCAGTGGGAAGAATGTACCTTACAATAGTGGCCAGTGGGAAGAATGCCCCTTACATAGGCGGCCAGTAGGAAGAAAGGAAGAATGTCCAACTTACATTGGTGATCAGTGGGAAGAATTCCCACCTTACAGCGGTGGTCAGAATGCCCCCATTAGAGACAGCTAAAAAAACCACTGGTGTCACGCTGCTGGCTCTGCCAATTGGTTCTGGGCACAAAATCCAGGCACCACCAAATGAAAGGCCAATCAGCCACAGCTAAAGGAACCCCTAGCAACCTCTGGAGGAACCCTAAGTTCCACAGAACCCTGGATGAGAGTGGCTTCTCAATTATATTCCCTTTCCCTCTTACATAGAGAGGTGAAGCAAAGGAGCCCCCATGGGCTGTTCCCACCTGTTGGGTCTAAGTGTAGGGCTTATGGTTCTGATAATAAAGTACCACAGAAGTGATTTTATTGGAGCATGTAAAGGGACGGACGCACTGGTCAATGCCACGTGAGAAAGCTCATTTGCATACATTTCCCAGCAAGCATTGCTTGAAGTCTCCTAGCCTGTACTTACTACTCCTGTGGTTCCAGCAGACCGGAAACCCCTTTTAAACCACAGTCATGAATTCATTTTTATTTCAGCCTATACATATGTAGTGTTGTGTGTGTTTACATTAGCTGCGTTTGCTAGTTTATGAATTCAACTCAGATGGCTCAGTGTCTTGGCTCCATATCAGGTCTCCATCGGAGAAAAAAAACAGCATCTAGAACTGTAAAAACATTTCGAAAGTGGAAAAAGCCCCGAGGGCCAATTCACTAGGCAGCAAACACAGAAAATGAAACACAACCTATTTATAAAACACAAGATGGAAATATATTAAAGTGGGCAAATGGCAAACATTAACCACTTCTGGACCGGAAGGATTTGCCCCCTTAATGACCAGGCCATTTTTTGCGATTCGGCACTGCGTTACTAACGGACATTTGCGCAGTCGTGCGACGCCGTACCCCAAAAGAATTGATGTTTTTTTTCCCCACAAATAGAGCTTTCTTTTGGTGGTATTTGATCACCTGTGCGATTTTAAATTTTTGCGCTATAAACAAAAAAAGAGCGACAATTCTGAAAAAAACAATATTTTCACATTCTGCATTCCCCCCCCCCCCCCCCCGAAAAAAAAAATCAAAAAATCAAAAATCGAATTTTTTCAACCTTTTAGGCCAATTTGTATTCTGCTGCATATTTTTGGTAAAATAAATCGCAATAAGAGTATTTTGATTGGTTTGCGCAAAAGTTATTGCGTCTACAAACTAGGGGAAAAATTTATGTCATTTTTATTAAATTTTTTTTACTAGTAATGGTGGCGATCTGCGATTTTTAGCGGGACTGCGACATTGCGGCGGACAGATCGGACCCCTAACTGACATTTTTGACACTTTTGGGGGGACCAGTGACATTACTACAGTAATCAGTGCTAAAAATATGCACTGTTACTGTACTAATGACACTGGAAGGGAAGGGGTAAATCCTATGGGTGATCAAAGGTTAAATGTGAGCCTCATGCTTACTGATGTGTTGGGGGGGTGTGGGGGTTCTGTGACACAGACAGAGATCAAAGGTTCAGCTATGCTGAATCCTGTGATCTCTCCCTGTCTGTCACAGAGAAGATCCGCCTGCTTTGTTTACATAAGCAGGCGGGTCTTCTCACACTTTCCCCGACGTTCGGGGACGAAAGGCAGCAATCGCGCGCCGCCAAAATCACTAGGGGTGATCAAAGGGTTAAGTGTATGCCTAAGGGGTGTTTTCTAACTGTGAGGGGGATGGGCTTGTGAACTCAACACAGAGACCTGTGATCCTAAATAGGAGGATCACAGGCGCTCTGTGCTGATTCCTGAGAGAAGAACTGTCTAATGTGTATACAACAGCAGACCGCCGTTCTCTCTCCATGGAGAGCAATCAGCTTTCCCGCTGGCTAATAGGTACGGCGATTCGCGCAGCTGGGCCAACCTTTCCCAGTATATCTGCGGCGGGTGGTCGGCAAGTGGTTAACCACTTTCCGACCATCCTAAAGCAGCTGCCCAGGATCACGTATATACATGCGATCCTGCACTTCCGTGCATCATGCGCGAGTGCGCGCTGCCAGCGTCTCGCTTCTGCTGTGATTCTGCACAGCCTGGGCTAATCAGCAGGTCCTGCAGACTTGATGTCCGCTGGCACCTGCAAATCGTTAAGTATACGGGCAGAACGGCAGTCTGCCTATGTAAACAAGGCAGACTGCCATTTGGTCAGTAGGGAAGGCATGGATCCTGTGTCTCCGCAAAGCAGGAACATGGATCAATGCCCTTCCCTAGTAAAAGCACCTCCCACACTGTTAGAAAATATTGGCTAGGCACACAGTTAACCCCTTGATCGCCCCTGATGTTAACCCCTTCCCAGCCAGTGTCATTGGTACAGTGACAGTGCATTTTTTTTTAGCACTGATCACTGTATTAGTGTCACTGGTCCCCAAAAAGTGTCAAATGTGTCTGATAGTGTCCTGGCTTTCTGCAGTTCCGCTATAAGTCACTGATCACCACTATTACTAGGATTAAAAAATGTTTTAAAAAATATCCCATAGTTTGTAGACGCGATAACTTTTACGCAAATCAATCAATATACGATTATTGGGATTTTTTGTTACCAAAAATATGTAGCAGAATACAGATTGGCCTAAATTGATGAAGAAAAGAAATTCGATTTTTTCTTTTTTTTATTGGATATGTTGTATAGCAGAAAGTAAATATTTTTATTTTTTTTTTCAGAATTGTCGCTCTTTTTTTGTTTATAGCGCAAAAAATAAAAACCGCAGTGATCAAATACCACCAAAAGAAAAGCTCTGTTTGTGGGAAAAAAAGTTGTCAGTTAAAGTATTGTCAAACTTGTGCTGTGTCCAATCTGCTGTCAAACTTGTGCTGGGTCAGTAGGGGCAAACCTAGAAGGAGGCCGTAATGTACATGTATGTGACCGTGCCCAGTGCTGCTGTATCTTGGCCTAGGCCAACAAGGCCCAGGCCTAGGGTGGCACTTTGTAGGGGGACAGCAAAAAAGCTGCAACCCGCACAAAAAAAAAAAAACAGTCTCCTCCCGGGTCCTGCATGAAAAGGGTCCCCGCCGGCTTGTGCTACACTTTTAGTATAGTGCCAGTGCTATGGGGCGAATTGGGCTGGAGGACAGGGTCCAGGAGGCAAATAAGTCTGGCACCCCCATAAAGCGGTCACACTGCTCCCTGCCGGTATGATAATATTGGCCGGTGAGGACATTTGGACAGACCGCAGGCCGCCAACCACACCTAATACAACTGGCCCGATGGCCACCAATGCTAATAAGTGAGACACTGCAGCCTAATGCTCCGCCTACCCTCCTCCGCCCCCAGGTATATGTGGGGCTATGTGCTATCCCAATATGTCACTGGATTAGTAAGATTACTCCAATCTTATAAGATATTTGGACTTGTGTTTGCTGCCACTGATTATTACACTTATTTGAATAATGACTCTGGACTTCCTATTCATTATACAAATAAGTGAAATAATTATATTATTACAATTAGTGGTAGCAAACACAAGTCCAAATATCTTAAAAGAAAGGAGTAATCTTACTAATCCAGTGACATAAGGCTGTACTAATGGGCACTGATAAGGCTGCAATAATGGCCACTGATGTGGTGGCACTAATAAGCTGCACTAATGGGGCTGCACGGATAAGGCAGCACTGGTATGCTGCACTGAAAGGCACTGATATGCTGCACTGATGGGCACTGATATGCTGCACTGATGGGTGCTAATAGACTGCACTGATGGGCACTAATATGCTGCTCTGATTTCCACTGATGAGGCGGCAATGGTGGGTACTGATAAACTGCACTGATGGGCACTTATGAGGCTGCACTGATAAGGCAGCACTGATATGATGCACTGATGGGCACTGATGAGGCTGCACTGATGGGCACGAGGTGGCACTGATAAGCTTCACTGATTGGGGCTGCACTGATATGCTGCCCTGATGGACACTGATATGTTACACTGATGGGCATTAATAGACTGCACTGATAGCCACTGATTAGGCTGTGCTGATGACCACTGATGAGGCGGCACTGATAAGCAGCACTGATGGGGCTACACTGATAAGGCAGCACTGATGGGCACTGATTTGATGCAGTGATAGGCTGCACTAATGGGCAATGATAGGCTGCACTAGTGGCCACTGATGGGGCTGTACTGATGGCCACTGATGAGGCCGTACTGATATGCTGCACTGATGAGGCTGCACTGATGGGCAGTAATGAGGCTTCACTGAAGGGCACTGACGAGGCTGAACTTATGGGAACTGATGAGGCTACACTGATGGGCACAGATAGACTGTGGTTGTGGTCTGTGGTTTACAGATGACAGGGCGGGTCATTAACGGGAAGGGGTGTGGCCTTTATAGGAAGGGGTGGGTCATATTTAAATTAGGGGGTGCACAAGTTTAGTCAGGTCTAGAGCAGCACAAAACCTAAATACACCACTGACCGTGCCTATACCTGCTGCCCTCTTGCAGTATATTTACTGTAAGTGGTCGGCAGGTGGTTAAACCATATTATCAATTTAAAAAATAAAAACATATTTTTGTATACGATTTGTAATTATGTATACTGTATATCAGGGGCGGCCATATTTGCTTATATTCAGACTCTGCTTATTACAGTGTTACACAGTGGTTACGCTTAGCTGCTCCTTCTTACAACAGAAGTCTATGAGGCAGATGACGTATTGAAAACAATGCACTCCCTGTGTGGCTGAAAAGTTCATCCCAGCAGTTGTTAATAATGTAAACAAGTGGTCTCCACACTGCAACCCCAAGGCCAGATGCAGCCCTTTGCGTGCTTTTCTCTGGCCCTTGGGGCCTATCCAATGATACCAAAAATGGGGCATAACCCCCCCCCATTAGACCATTAGATTAGTGAAAGGGCACAATTCCTCCCAATGACACCAACAATGGGGCACAATTTCTCCAACTTACACCAATAATTTGGCAAAATGACACCAGTGATGGGGCACAACTTCTCCCAATGACACCTACACGGGGACACAACTTCTCCCACTGATGCCAATGAAGGAGCACCATTCCTTCCAATGACATCAACAATTGGTCCCAATGACACCAAGGATGGGGCTCAATTCCCTCCAACCCCAATGAGGCCAGTGAAGGGGCACAATTCCTCCCAATGACACCAACAATGGGGCACAATTCCTCTGACTGACACCAACAATTTGGTAAAATGACACTAATGATGGGGCACAATTCCTCCCACTGACACCAACAATGAGGCACAACTTCTCCCACTGAGAGCAATGAAGGAGAACCATTCCTCCCAATGACACTTACAATTGGGCCCAATGACACCAATGATGGAGCACAATTCCTCCCACTGACACCAATGAAGGGGCACAGTTCCTCCCACGGACACCAATGAAGGGGCACAGTTCCTCCCACGGACACCAACGATAAGGCCCAATTTCTCCTACCAACACCAAAGATGGGGCATTATTTTGTTTCTACTGACATCGGGACCTTTTCTAATCCCAGTGGCAACAGTCTAGCCCCCCTAAAGTCTGGGGGACAGTAAAATGGCCCCCTGTTTAGAAAGTTTGGAGACCCCTGATGTCAACTAACTGATTGGAAATTGAATGCCTTCTCCCTCTAGTGACCACTCTGCAAATTGCTATATATAATAAATTAGCAAAACAATACAACAGAAAGCATGTAAAATGTGAACGCCCAATCAAACATTATTTGAAAGTAAACATTACAGTAAAGGAAAAGTCCAGGCAAAACCTAACAAATGCTAAACCTGCTCTCTGCCGCATTCTAAACCTAATCTATCTAACCCTGTAAAGTAAGGTGACCAGATATTTAAAATGAAATCCAGGGACATTTTTTTTTTTTTTTTAAATAGCAAACTACTATATGAGCATATTTTCCTCAAATTATATATGCAGTGTTTCTAGTATGTGTTTATGGAATGATTGTATGATATATATGTTATTTCTCACATTTCATCCATGAGATAAAAAAAGATATTTCTTAGAATTTTTAGGGATATGACTACCAAATGTTAAGAAGATAAGATAGAGAAAAACCTTTTCAATGCATATTTTGTATTTTATTCTTACCAGATGAATTTTGATTCAACAATAACAATATAAATTAACAATCCAGAACAGTAAAAGATTGCATGGTAACAACACGTAGAATACCTTCCAACATAAATATTCAAATATTAACCTCCCTGGCGGTATGATTCTTTTGGATTTTAGGTGCAGAAAGCGGTACCATTATTTTGCATGTAATTCTTGTGAATGAGCAGCCCAAACCAACTGTATACATTTATTATATATATTATATATATATATATATATATATATATATATGTATGTATACATATATTATGTATACATATATTATATATATACGTATATATATATATATATATATATATATATATATATGTATATAATGTATACAGTTGGTTTGGGCTGCTCATTCACAAGAATTACGTATATATATATATATATATATATATATATACATATATATATATATATATATATATATATATATATATATGTATGTGTGTGTATATATATATATATATATATATATATATATATATATATATATATATATATATATGTGTATATATATACGTATATATATATATATATATATTATATATACTGTATATATATATATATATATATATATATATATGTATATATATATATATATATATATATATATATATATACATATATTTACATAAAAAGTACAGTAAAACTGCAGGAAAGGGCACTGGGGGGCAATGTAATGTGATTTTATTTTATTTTGAACGGTATCAGTGTGTTTGGTGCATTTTACATTTGAATTTGCCGCCGGTTCCACCCCCCGGCGGACGTCACGTCGCCGGAGACGGAAGCCGGGGCTCGCAGACGATCGGGAGGAAGCTCTGCCGCCGCACACCGCTCGCAGTCTTCGCTGGATCCCGGAGAAAAGGTAAGTAAAACCTCCTCCAGCATCCAGCGATCTTCTTAGCGCTACCCCGAGTGTGACTCGGGGTTACCGCTTTTGGCACTAAAATCTTACCCCGAGTCACACTCGGGAATACCGCTAGGAAGGTTAATAGCTAACTGTTATGAGATTGCAATTGTTAAAGGAACACCTTCAAAATTAAGTTTTTATTGTGTCAGGAGGTCCCTGAAAGCTGTCTTACCTGATTAGATTAAACTGTTCTCGAACGGTTTAACCCCAAAGTCTGTGTTCCAGTGTAATGGGGGACATGTGTCAATGCAAAAAAAATGTTTTTAAAAAGATCGTTTTTACAGGAAAAGTGATTTTAATGATGCATTAAGTGAAAAAAAATAAAAAATCCTTTAAATATCATGACTGGGGAGGTCCTTTTAGTCTGCCTCTGAAGTGGCACATTTGTACGATGTATATATCTTGCTGCAGCAATACTGACATTTCTAAAGGAAAAAGTGTAATCTAAACTTGCCCGCAGCTGTAATGTATTGTTGGCTCCTGGCAATACAGATAAAAAAAAACGGCGTAGGGTTCCCCCCCCCCCCCCCAGTAAATGCCAGGCCTTTTGGGTCTGGTATTGATTTTAAGGAGAATCCAACACCAAAATTTAAAAAAAAAGGGTCCCCCAATTTTTTTTTATAATTTATATTTTCTTTTTACAATTGTTTTTTTAAATTCAGCTCTCAGCAGAGAAGCGTTAACAACCTATTGTTGCGGCGGGCGAACATTCTGCTAAGTGCCAAGAAAGTTCAGGTGTTAGGTGAGTACCCGAATGGGCGATGTTTAGGCCAAACTTATGCTCCATCCAAACTGTTCACCCATCCCAAGTGGTGCCTGAACACTGTAACCCCTCACAGTTACTCTTGCTGGGTGCAGGAATGGGCCCTGCTCTTAAAAATTAGAAACACAAATTGAAATTACATGTACTTATCATACAGGTGCAGAAAAATTGGGCCTTGGGTGTTGGTGGTGCCTGAACACTGTACTCCTCACAATTACTCTTGCTGGGCACAGGAACGGGCCCTGCTGTTAAAAATTCGAAACAAAAAAATTGAAATTACATGCACCTATGATACAGGTGCAGAAAAATTGGGCCTTGGGTGTTGGTGGTGCAGCAAACCAAAAACATTGTTGGACGCTAGCATAATTAAGATTCAGGAATAGAATAGGCAGCATAGGCAGTCTTTAAGGGGTCCCAGATCCCTAGCAAATTCAATCAGTTACTGTTGATCCAGGACAGTTGCTGTTGATCCAGGACTGTTTAATTTTGATAAATGTCAGCCGGTCAACAGAGTCTGTGGACAGATGCACTCTTTTATACGTTACAAAACCTCCAGCAGCACTGAATGCCCGTTTGGAAAGCATGCTGGAAGAAGGACAGGCCAGTAGCTCCATTTTTGAACTTTGGATGTGCATGTCACCTAATTTTATTCACCTATTGAAACTTTTTATGGCTTTGTACCGTTGAAGTGTGCGGGGTGTGTGAAATAAACATATTGGAAAACAATACCACACTATCCGTTTATTCCCCATCACGGTTTGTGATTGGAGGTGATTTACAGGGGAAGCACATCCCAGGAATTGGATCGTGGTTGGAGGAGACACATCCTATGGTGGACGTCTAATCGCAGTGGCTGTTACACCCAGGGAGAGTGAATCCGAACCTGGAAAGGATCTCCTATTAAGCACGAATGGTTCTAATGTCGTAAGGCATATAGGACCCACAGTATCTGGTGAGTGGGCATTTCATTTATTTTCACGGTGAAGGGAGCACCAAAGAAGTCAAGGAAGAAGCACCAGCACATTAGTCATCTAAGTTGTGTTTGGACTGTATACTACAAATAATATTTTTAGCAATTGATCACTTTATCACCATACGCTGGATGGACATTTATTCATGAATGGTTTATTAATTTAAAAATGAATTAATTTATTATTTATATTTATCAGTGCATCTGAATTATTTATTTTGAGCATTATATATTTAGCACTATTGTCATTTATTATTTTCCACTAGGGAGAACACAGCAAGCGCTATAGGTATCACTGTTGTGATTACTTTTCTTTCATCACTAGCACCCACACTTTATATAGCAGCTGCATATAAAGGGAATATGGTGCTTGGGTGCAATACTTTTGTACTTGGTGCACTATAAACTGTTTTATTATAGTTTTTTTTTAATAAAGAAAAACTTAATAAAGCCAAAAAAAAAAAAAAAAGAAAACCCCTGCTGATGCAGAAGGAATAGCACCTACAACACAAAAGGAGGGACAGCAATTATGCCCTAAATAAAATTAGTGCTACTGGACCACAAAAAAAAACCTTGCTGATGCAGAAGGAATAGCACCTGCGATGCAGAAAGCTGGACAGCAATTATGCCCTAAATATTATTCGTGCTGCTGTGCCATGAAAAAAAATTCACATAAAAAAAAAAAACACTGCTCATGCAGAAGGAATAGCACCTGCAACACAGAAGGGGGGGGGGGTACTAATATTGCAGCAACAGAACCTGATGCTGCTGCTGCAAAAAAAATATATTGAAAAAAAAAATCATCGCTGACGCAGAAGTAATAGCACCTACGATGCAGAAGGGGGGACAGCAATTATGCCCTAAATCAGGGGAGGACTGGCAGCCTTGAGCCTGGGGGGCAAGTCCAGTCAAGTGGCCCATTGAACCACCGAGCTCACCATCTATGCCTACCTGGTTTATAACTGATATTGATGTTATAAAGCAAGACAAATATGATACAATGTGGTAACATAATTTAATTTTAATAGCAACAAAGGAGGTTTAACAAAAATAATGCATCAATGCAGCCTCACCAGTGCCCATCAGTCCAGCCTCATCAGTGCCCATTAATGCAGCCTCACCAGTGCCCATCAGTCCAGCCTCATCAGTGCCCATTAATGCAGCCTCACCTGTGCCCATCAAGGCATCCTGATCATTGCCCATCAATGCAACCTGACCAGTGCCCATCAATGCAGCCTGATCAGTGCCCATCAATGCAACCTGACCAGTGCCCATCAATTCAGCCTCACCAGTGCCCATCAATGCAGCCTCACCAGTGCCCATCAAGTGCAGCCTTATCAGTTCCCATCAATGCAGCCTGATCAGTGCCCATCAATGCAGCCTCACCAGTGCCCATCAATGCAACCTGATCAGTGTCCATCAGCTCAGCCTCATCAGTGAAAGAAGTTTATCAGTGAACCCAAAAAAAACTGCGCAAAATGAATGTGATGTATAAATAAATAAACACTACTCATATCCATAAATGTGTTTAAGGTGAAATTGCTTCCACTCTGCGAGCCGCAAAATCAACGTGAATAACGTGACAAATGAAAAAGTAAAAAAATGTGTCGCTCAACAGTTTGATAAAACACAAAATAAATTATTCCAATGTGCAAACATTCGTGCAAAAAGAGTGTCCAAAAAAACTCTGTTGCCTGTGTGAGAGGGGGATGTGCAAGGTCGGATCTGATGTGGATCAATAAGCGTGTTTGACCCCCTATAACTAAGGGGTCCAGTGGTCCTGGTAAGCGGTACCTATACATTTCACTGGGTGATTGTGTAGAGGTGGAGGCTTTTTTGAGATTCACTCCTATCAAGTCTGTGTTTCCATCATTGGCTGTTTGCTTAACCCTTTTTTTTTTTGGACACTAGAGACTGTTTTTTTGCACGAATGTTTGCACATTGGAATAATTTATTTTGTGTTTTATCAAGCTGTTGACCGCCACATTTTTTCACTTTTTCAGCCTCATCAGAGTCCACTAGTGCAGCCTCATCAGTTTCCATCAATGCAGCCTCATCAGTCCCCATCAACGCAGCACCATCAGTGTCCATCAGTGCAGCCTCATCAGTGCTCATCAATGTAGCCTGATCATTGCCCATCAATGCAGCCTCACCAGTGCATATAAGCTCAGCCTCATCAGTGCAGCTTAATCAGTGCCACCTATCAGTGTCCATCAGTGCCACCTACTAGTGCTGCATATCAATCCAGCTTAATCATTGCTCCTGATCAGTGCTTACCATGGCCGCCACATTCTCTGCCCTGCTGACCACGTCCTATGTCCCACTGACCCCCATCCTCTGCCCTCACGTCCCAGGGTCTGATAAGGAACCCGCAGCCATTCATTGTGAACAGCTGTGGCTTCCTCATCAGACCCTGAGACAAGAACTGTATACTGTGGCTGGGGTGGGATAAATTTAGATGGGGGGTGCCCGATTTAAATCTTGCCTAGGGTAGCACAAAAATAAAATACACCACTGGACACTGATGCATTAGTGACTAGTGGCAGTCATTAACCCCTTTGTGCTGCATTAGTTGTACCAGTGTCAGTGTTTATTAACCATTTCATGCTGCACAATACAGGGGTTAAATAACACTGACACTGGTGCCACTGTCACTAATGCAGCACAAAGGGGTTAATTAACTGCCACTGGTCACTAATGCATCAGTGGCCAGTGGCAGTACATTAACCCCCTCCATGCTGCATTTTACAAACAGCATTGTAAATTAACCCCTCTCCTCAATGAGTTAATCACTTCAGCCAGTTCACACAGCTACAACACTGATACACAACATTGCCTTAGGTAAGGTGTATTATCAGCCTCTGAAAACTCACTTGCACAGGGCTTCACTGGACTGGCTCCTCGCTGTTCTTAACAGAAGCACTCTCCTCTGTCCTTTCTTCCCGCCTCCTGGCCTCTGGATGACATCACGCTCGGCCGGGACTAGGAAGCACTTGTCGGGTGGAGATCACTCCGCCTGACAGGGAAGTGACTGGACTCACCAGTCAAAAAGGCCACTTGCTCCGCACCGATTCCACCCCTGCAGACAGGCATGACACCCGCCAGCCGCCGCTACATTGTATTACAGTATACTTGCAGAGCTGCAGCAGAGCAGTGATGCTCTGACCGCAAGTATAACACAATGTAGCGGCGGCTAGCGGGTGTCATGCCTGTCTGCAGGGGTGGAAGCGGTGCGGAGCAAGTGGCCTTTTTAGGAAGCATCAGAGCGGCCTGGAGGGCAATTGCCTCCCTGCCCCCCGGCCCAGTCCGCCCCTGCCCTAAATATTATTAGTCCTGCAGTGCCCCCCAAAAAATTCACAAAAAAACCCCACTGCTGACGCAGAAGGAATAGCACCTACGACACAAAAGGGGGGACAGCAATTATGCCCTAAATAAAATTAATACTGCTGCGCCACAAAAAAACCCCACTGCTGATGCAGAAATAATAGCACCTGCAACATAGAAGGGGGAGTACTAATATTGCAGCAACAGAGCCTGATGCTGCTGTTGCAAAAAATATTGAAATAAAAAATATCAATGTAAATAAAAAAAAAAAATGGGATCAGTGGGGTGACAGACATGTTGTATACACCAACACGTTAGTGGCCAGAATACACTGTGTTACACAAGAATCACAGCACAGCACTACACTGACTGCACTACACTGTGTTACACAAGATGAATCAGCCCTACACTACTACACTGATTGCTTTAAACATCAAAGCACAATCCACAAACTACCCTGCCTAATATCCACTCCTAACACACTACACACAGCTGCCGTGTAAGCAGCCTTATATAATGTGGGGCATGGACTTAGCCCCTGAGCCATGATTGGCTAAAGGCTCCCTGCTTTTGGCCAATCATTGCTCTGACAGGACATTGTCCTGTGATTGGCCGAAGCATACAGGTCAGGTGCATGCTTTGGCCAATCACAAGCACTTAATGCACTGCAATCGCGCAGTGCATTATGGGGCACTCATTAGCAGGCAAACTTCCCGCCAAGCACCCCATTTGGCGAACACATGAACACGCGATGTTCGAGTCGAACTTACGTTTGACATGAACATTAAGCCCATCACTAGTGTAGAGGTCAGTGTAGTGGTCAGTATAGGAATCAGGCAGGTCAGTGTAGTGGAGAGGTAGTGGACAGGTAGGTCAGTGTAGAGACCAGTGTAGTGGCCAGTATAGGAATCAGGTAGATTAGTGTAGTGGTCAGGTAGGTCAGTGTAGGAATCAGGCTGGTCAGTACAATTGTAGGAAGGGACTCAGGGAGTGCTAAAAGCCCACAGGTTAGGGGGCGCAAATGACTTGCTTTGCCCTGGGCACTTACAACCCACGCTACGCCACTGACTATACATACAATAATACACTATACAATTTGATTGTACAATCCCTGTACAATTTCATTAAAATTTACCAAAACTAAATAATAGAAGGACACACATCTATCCAATCACTCTGTATTCAATCAGGCAGGCCTTTTCACTACATCAGGGGTGTCCAGTGGGCTGCACGTGACCCCAGGGAGTTTAGCATGCACCCTGAGCCCATCTGAAGGGATGCTGAGGAAGCCAGGCAAATGCATGGGTGGAGAGATGCTGGGATTGCTGTGACACCATAGTTGACGAGTGAAGGGTGTGTGCTAATAAGGTCAGCTGGTAAACTCCCTCCTATGTCTTACTGGTTTGTCTGTCTCTGTCTGTACACCAGGGAGTTTCTGAGGTGTTCTGAGAAATAAAGCCATGGCTGAGGTATGGCCTTGTTTTCAAAATCAGAGAAAACCTTTCATTTTTGTTGGAGAGTTACCTAGGCACATTAATGGTATATTGGTACATAGGGGAGCTTGATTTAAAAAAAAAAGTGAACTAAGCATCTAAGGTTAGAGTTAGGATTAGGGGTTGGTGTCAGAGAACAGTCCACAGAAGAACTGGCACATCTGCTAATGCCCAGCAGAATCCCAGATTGGCACATAGTAATGTGCTAATGCACATGCGCACACAGGCACGAACAGGCTGCAAAGATCATGCTCTAAGGCGCACGCAATGTGTGACAGATGCTGGCACCCAATGGCCTATTTAAAGCCAGCAGCATTAGCCACTAGTTGCTGGATGATCTTTAGCTCTCCCGTGTGTTCTTGCTATTATTGGATTTCCTATTACCGACCCAGCTTGCCTTTGACTTATCTTGTCTCCATTCCTGGCTTTGACCTTTGGCTTGCTCCATTGACCCACTTCTGCTTGCTGATTCATGTATTACCTCTGGCTTGCTCTTGGACTCTGCTGCTGCCTGATTCCCAGTGTATGACCCTGGCTGACTCATGACTCTGCTTGCTGCCTTACTCCTGGCTAATATTCCATGCATGACTTCTGGCCTGGCTCCTGACCCTGCTCCTGGCTCTCCCTTCTGTCAAGTCTCACCTGGTACTCCTGAGGGACTCCTGCCCAGCGGTGCATCCTGCTCATCAGCCGCCATCCAGCTGACATCTCCTGATCACCTCAGCCTGTCGCAGCTGGCAACCCCTGCTTCCCTGAGCATAGCATTCCCTGTTACCACCTTCAGGGGGCGCTCTGCACTTAGCCACATGGGAAGCCCTCTCAGCACTTCAGCCTCTGACCAGCTACGTGACAGTTGGGGTTCGGGTTAGGATTAGGGGTTAGAGTTATTTATTATTTATTTATTTTTGTTAGGGTTAGGGTGTTAATACTACTACTTCTACTACTACTACCAATAATAATAATAATAATAATAAATGAATAAACTAATTCAAAAGGTAAAAAAAAATACACAAATAAATAAAAATATTCATTAATAAATAAATACAATAAATTAATACTATGTAATATACAATAAATAATTAACCCCTAACCCTTAAAAAAAAAATAAATAACAAAAAATATAATAATAATACAATAAGCGCCGGTTCACACTACTGCGACGCTACTTTAGGTGGCGACCTCCAAAGTCGCGGTGCGAGCAGCGCGCCGCGACCTCGGAGCGGCCGCCACGGACTTCATAACATTGAAGTCTATGGCGGTCGCCTCCTGGTCACCCCAAAGAAGCTCCGGACCCTTTTTCTAGGTCGGAGCGACTTGTGTCGCTCCTATTAGAACGGGTCCGTAGCTTCCCTATGGGAGGCGACCTGCGGCGACCTGTGAGGCGACCAGGTCGCTTCACAGGTCGCCCTAGTGTGAACCGGCACTTATAAATAACTAAACACCCTAACACAAAATAAATAAAAACATAATAATGATGATAATAATATTAATAATAATAATAATACAAATAATAATAAAGTATTATTATTATTATTATTATTATTATTATACATTTTTTTGTTTGGGTTTGGGTGTTTATTATTATATTATTAGTATATAATAATAATAATAATAATAATAATAATAATAATAATAATAATAATAATAATAATAATAATAATAATTTATTTATTTAATATATTTGAGGTTGGGGGTTAATTATTATTTATTTATGTGTATTTATTTTACATTTATTTATTCATATATTATTACAATTTTTATTTTTTTTATTTTTTCGCACAAATGGTGCATTTCTATTCATTTATGGGAATAAAAGAGCGCAAATCTACCCAATTCGAGCTACAAAAAAAGCTCCAGAACTTTTTTAAGCTTCAGGCATTTAGCTTCAGGCGACTTGGAGTGGAGATGTGAACCGACTCCATAGAGAATAATAGATTTTTTCTCCTCCAGCATTTTGGAGTTCGAGCTTCAAGCTACAAAACGCTAAGGTGTGAATATGATATAATATATAGAGATAAATAATATGATTACTTTTGTATCTATTTTGTTTAAGGCCCTCATGCACACTGGTTGTTTTTTGCTTTTTCTCCTAGACGCCTTTCCTCCTGGCAGCAGTGTTTTGGCAGAAACAATGCTTGACAACTGAAAATGCGTTTAGGCGCGTCAAGCATTCGGGCATAAATTAATTTCATTAACCAGACTAATAATTTATTCTGGCCGTTGAAATGAATTAACGCTCAAGCCTGCCTAGTGTTATCATGCATTTAGATTCGTTAACGTGTTTTGGCAGTGGGGTTATTTATTCTGCCTCTAAACTCCTCTAAACACATACACTCACCGGCCACTTTATTAGGTACACCTTGCTATTACCGGGTTGGACCCCCTTTTGCCTTCAGAAATGCCTGCATTCTTCATGGAATAGATTCAACAAGGTATTGGAAACATTCCTCAGAGATTTTGCTCCATAGTGACATGATAGCATCACGCAGTTGCTGCAGATTTGTCGGCTGCACAGTCATGATGTGAATCTCCCGTTCCATCACATCCCAAAGGTGCTCTATTGCATTGAGATCTGGTGAGTGTGGAGGCCATTGGAGTACAGTGACATCATTGTCATGTTCAGGAAACCAGTGGTGAGATGATTGGAGCTTTGTGACATGGTGCATTATCCTTCTGGAAGGAGCCATCAGAAGATGGGTATACTGTAGTCATAAAAGGATGGACATGGGCAGCAACAATACTCAGGTCGGCCGTGGTGTTTAAACGATGCTCAATTGGTACTAAGAGGCCCAAAGTGTGCCAGGAAAATATCCCCCACACCATTACACCACCACCAGCCTGAACTGTTGATACAAGGCAGGATGGATCCATGCTTTCATGTTGTTTACGCCAAATTCTGACCCTACCATCTGAATGTCGCAGCTGAAAATGAGACTTATTAGACCAGGTAACGTTTTTCCAATCTTTTATTGTCCAATTTTGGTGAGCCTGTGCAAATTGTAGCCTCAGTTTCCTGTTGTTACGCAGATAGCAAGCAAGTTCGAAAATGACATGCTAAGCTATTGCTAGGCTTGCCAGGCTTCCCAGGTTTGTTGCACAATTGCAGCAAGTCCGCATTGCATGACTCCAGATCAACTTTCTTTGCAAACTTTCTGCAAGTCTGCTGCAAGTTCTGGTTCAGTTATGTTGTCCAATAGTCATCCCATCACTGGTGTCACTGTGGCTGAATTTTCATGCTGTGCACTTGCAGAGCTCTTGCTGTAAACTTACCACTGCAACTTTGCTCTTGCTAGAGACTTGCCATGCAAGTTTGCTACAAATTGGAAAAGTGTCAACTAGAACCTGTGCTTCAAGTGCTCTGCAATTGTACAACTTGGCAGTGAAAATGTGCAGCAAGTTAACAGACTTACAATTCAACACTGCCACAAATTTGTGCAAGTTATCCTTGCTATCAGGGTAGCTGACAGGAGTGGCACCCAGTGTGGTCTTTTGCTGCTATAGCTCATCTGCTTCAAGGTTTGATTAGTTGTGTGTTCAAAGATGGTATTCTGCATACCTTGGTTGTAACGAGTGGTTATTTGAGTTACTGTTGCCTTTCTATCATCTGGAACCAATCTGCCCATTCTCCTCTGACATCTGACATCAACAAGGCATTTTCTCAAGTCATCTTCTAGGACAGTCCATAAGACCTAGGGCTCATTGTACCAGGATAGGAAACATGTTAACCCCACCAGGCAAAAAGGCAGTCCTCTAGTCCTCCCTCTTCAGTATGTGTTTTCTATTAACAGGGGGTTAACATGTTCCTGGAATCTGGATCTTTGGTCTGTCCTATGGAGACTTGGTAGAGTTTTGTGGAGACTTGGTCTGTCCTATGGACTTGATAGAGTCCTATGGAGACTTGGTCTGTGCTATGGAGACTTGGTAGAGAATCCTATACAGCCTTCTTCTGCCCAGTGCTATACCACATACCTGCAGGTTTGTGGTGGCTGCTTATCTCCAGTCCTCATTGCCTGGGTAGGGCCAAGACCTCTGATGATGTCAGGGGAGTAGGAGGGATGGTCTCTATCCACCTTACATGGTGGCGGCATCCTTGCAGGCAGCGTGGCTGGCCGAGAAGGGGGGAAGGAGAGCGCATTTGCCGATCCAACGGCATGTATGGCAGAAGGGGCGGAGCTCCTGCGTTCCACGCTGGCCCAGAGGAAGTGGCGTAGCTCCACTTCTGGTCACAGTGACGTCATCAGCTGCTGCCGGAGACACTGGTTCCAGTCTCCTTAAGCACTTAAGGACCAGGCCTATTTCTGACACTTAAAAATGTGAGAAAATGCGCTGATATATGTGAATAAGCTGCAACCAAGTGATCCAAATATACTGGAATAAATAAAAATAAAAGTAGTCTGGTGCGCTAAATTCTAAATTTCATATACAAGTGAAATAACTTATTGAAAAAATAAAAAATACATAAAAATATTATTCAAATCTTCCACCAGAGTGAAAAGTTATTTCATACATGTGAATTCACACAAAACAAGTGCAAAATTCCCGAATGGGGGTGAATCAAATAGTCCAAACGATAATCAGTTCAAAGTTCAAAGATCTTGAATGCAAAAAACGTGAAAAACGTGAAGAGTCTTGTGCTTAATACAAATGAAACAGTGCTCCCGCGAGGATGTGACAAAATCCCACCACCTAGCAGGTTTGCTTCTTACCAGCAGATATAAATGAAAAGGGCGAAAAAAGGCAGCCACCTCCAAGTTCTTTAGACTTGAAGGTACGAATTCCCTCCAGAGTAAAGAGAACCCTGTGGTGGTGGAGTTCGCCACTTCACCCGACCGGAGGGCTGCAATGGGTTATTCCAATATCTCAGAGAATAATGACGGATGCAAGCTCTTATGGATGGGGAGCCCATCTACAAAACAAGATAGCACAGGGAGAATGGTCCCCGGTGGAAGCAAGAGCATCATCAAATCAAAGGGAGCTTCTGGCAGTGCAGAGGGCCTTAGAGGTATTTCATGCAGAGGTCAGCGGTCACCATCTGCAGATTCAATCCGACAACATTGCAACTATAGCGTACCTCAACAAACAAGGGGGGTACAAGAAGTCAGACTTTGCAATTCACAGCCCAAAAGATTCTATCTTGGGCCAAGGTGAATCTAGCCTCCATTTCAACACTTCATCTGAAAGGAACTCAGAAATGAATTGTTTGGCAGATTACCTCAGCCGCTACCAGGTGTGTCAGGACAATTGGTCCCTCAACCTGGTCATTTTTGTGGAAATTGCCAGCAGGTGGGGTTCCCCAGAGGTGGACCTTTTTCCAGCCCAAACAAACAGCAAAGCAGAAAGATTATTTTCCCTAAATCCGGGGGATCAGTCTCTGGGGATTGACCCTTTTGCGAATCCCTGGTCATTCAGCCTCTGCTACGCCTTCCCTCCTTTCAGACTAATCCCGGAAGTCCTCCAGAAGTTTCTTCTGGAAAACACCAATGTGATCCTGATAGCCCCCTTTTGGCCCAGAAGGCCATGGTTTTCACGCCTGCAGGCCCTAGCCTTGAAACCTCCAGTGACTCTCCCTATGAGACAGGACCTATTGTCTCAGGGTCTGGTATCTCATCCTCAGATGGCATCTTTAAACAGCTTGGTATCTGACACACAAGGGTAATGGAGCCTCTAAGGCCACCATAGCCAGGTGGATAAAGCAGAGAATTGCTGATGCGCATTCAACAAGAGCCTTGTCCACGTCCTGGGCTGAAAGGGCTGGAGCCTCACCGGAAAAAATATGTAAGGCGGCCACCTGGTCTTATTTTTTCGACCTTTGTTAAACATTATCGCCTGGACCTCCTCTCTTCCCAGGAGCAGGCGTTTGGTCGAAAGGTTCTCCAGGCAATGGTCCCTCCCTAGACTGGTAAGTTCTGCTTCATCATCTCATGGGCTGTCCTGGAAGATGACTTGAGAAAAGCTGAGTTAGATTTACCGGTAACTAATTTTCTGAGAGTCTTCCAGGACAGGCGGATTCCCACCCGGTGATGTTTTGTATTATTTACTATGCATATGTTTTGCAGGGATATCCTACGGTTCTTGAGAAATACTGAAGGGTAGGACTAGAAGACCACATTTTATCTGGTGCGGTTAACATATTTCCTATCATGGTAGGAGGAGCCCTAGGTTTCATGGGCTGTCCTGGAAGACTCTCAGAAAAGGAGTTACCGGTGAGTCTAACTCAGCTTTTCTCCCAGGAGATCAGCAGTTTTTAAAATACTCAGACCAGCCCGTCTGGCACCAGCAACCACGGCACATTCAAAGTCACTTAAATCCCCTTTCTTCCCCATTCTAATGCTCAGTTCAGCAAGTCATCTTCACCACGTCTAGATGCCTAAATGCATTGAGTTGCTGCCATGTGATTGGCTGATTAGCAATTTGTGTTACCAAGCAATTAAACAGGTGTACCTAATAAAGTTGTCTGTGAATGTATATTAAGGTTTTGCATTCTATCCATTAAGGTGAAAAACCTTCTGTGATGCAGCTCCCCCCCAGATCCCCCTTTTCCTTACCTGAACCCATCTGATCCAGTGAGGTGCACTAGATCTGCGGCTCCTACTACCACCACTGTCTACCTCCTCGTTGGACAGATTGATAACAGCGGGAGCCATTGGCTCCCCCTGCTGTTAATCAAAAGCTGTGACATGGGGGGCGGGGTCGAGTACCGCTGATGGAGGCAGCAGCTGGACTCGGGAGGGAACACACATGGATGCCCCCAGGGAAAGTGGCTTTCCGTGGGGACACCCATCAAAGGAAAGGGGCCTGAAGTGCCCGCGGGGGACCCCAAAAGAAGAGGACTGGGGCTGCTCTGTGCAAAACCATTACACAGAGCAGGTAAGTATAGGCATGTTTGTTATTTCAATAAAAAAAAAAACAAGGCTTTAATATCACTTTAACCACTTACCGCATACTAACGTATATGTACATCGGCAGACTTTGCGGTAGTATACCGGGATGATGCCTCTAGCTAGAGACACCATCCCGGTACCATGGTTTACAGTCGACGGTCGGCTTTCCGTCGGTCACGACCGATGCGGGAGCCGCTCGATCGTTACCCGGGTGAGCGGGAGGGGACGTCCCCCCCCTCCCGCCGCCTTCCGTGACTTTGCCCGGGGCTCCCGTCCCACTGGGAGACCCGAGCACCCAGCCGGCACATCCGCCGGCTGGATGGAGTCCCGATCAAAGCCAAAAACTGCTTCGATCAGGTCTCCGATGACGTAACACGGAGGCGGCGTCCATGACGTCACTTCCGGGTTACTGTGCTGCAAAAGGCGGCAAATTTAAAAAACGGCTGTATGCAAAAACGCCGTTTTCGGCGTTTTGCATACATGGAAGTGTAGTGGAGGGGTCGAGGGTCTTTTAGACCCTCGATCCCTCCATAAAGAGTACCCTGTCACTACATATTGGTGTCACAAGGGATCTTTACATTTCTTGTGACAGCAATAAAAGTGATCATATTTTTTTTTTAAAAAAAACCTGTAATAAAGTTAAATAAAGTTAAAAAAAAAAAAATAAATAAATAGCGCACAAAAAAAAACATATACGGAAGTCGAGCCGCGAATGAAATCGCTGTTCAAACCACACATGTGAGGTATCGCCGCGATTGCCAGAGCGTGAGCAATAATTAAAAAAAAGAGCTACACTAACTCTAAAATGGTAACCGTTAAATAAATTCAAAGCGTCGCCTATTGAGATCTCTATTGACCGTAGTTTGTTGCCATCCCATGGGGGGGGGGGGGGGGGGCGCAATTTTAAACCGTAACATGTTGGATATCTATTTACTCGGCGTGACATAATCTTTCACAATGTACAAAAAAAATGGGCTAACTTTACTGTTTAGTATTTTTTAAATGCAGTGAAATGTGATTTTCCAAAAAAATGGCGTTTTAAAGACCGCTGCGCAAATACCGCGTGACAAAAAATATTGCAATGACCGACATTTTATTCTCCAGAGTCTTTGCTAAAAAAATATATATAATGTTTGGGGGTTCTAAGTTAGGAAAAAATACTGGTTTTAACTTGTAAACAAAAAAAGTGTCCGAAATAGGGCTGGGTAGGCATAATAGGTAGTGTGTCAGTAAGGTTTTTTTTTTTTATATCCCTCACAGAGATTCCAGTAATCCCTTATCTGCTTTTCAAAAAAGTCAGAAACATCTTTGTTCGAGCGTTATCCAGGATTGCCTTCTAAGCTGATTGGCTACCATGCACGGCTGCTCCAGTTTTAGTAAATCAACTGTACCTCTATATGTCTTATGGACAGGGGCTCGGGAGCAAGCAAGCACCACTGCCCCCATACCAAGCAGCTTGCTATTGGGGGCACTGGTCAAAGGGGAGGAGCCAGAATGCCAGCCGGGGAATTTGAAAAGAAGAGGATCAGGGCTGCTCTGTGGAAAACCATTACGCAGAGCAGGTAAGTACAACATGATTGTTTGCTGACCGTCTAACTGGGAAAATACGTCACGAGTTAGACGTTAAATGCCAAGGTTATTGCTGCAGCTAGATGCCATAACCCCGGTATCATTTTTTCCCTCAGGCGCCGGTCTTTCTAATAAAAGTGGTCTGAATGGCAGACCAATCCGCGAGGTCACCTGCTGCTTTCTGGTTGTTTTTGGGCATACCTGGCGGATCAGAATGCCCGGGAACTGATCCAGTACTGGCAGTGGATAGGCAAAGAGATTAGTAAAGGAAAGATGGCCTAGGACATTTCTCCTAATGCTCAACTAAACTGCAGAGTGCATGTGCATCATGGGAAATGTAGTTTCAAAACATCTGGGGTGTCAATGTTCGCCATCACTGGCCTAGGAGGACTAGAGCGACGTTATGACATCAACTCTGGTTCCCAACAATGTAAAGAAGGTCTTTTTTTTTTAACAAAATGTTTTCGATCTTTTGCTTTGAAGGGTAGAGGAGAGATTTGGGGTCTTTTAGACAATATAGTGACATTATGCACTGTCACTGTAGCACTGGGCAGGAAGGGGTTAACATCTAGGGTGATCAAGGGGTTAAAAATGTACCTAACAAGTGTTTATGTGTGTACTCTGTGCTGCTTTTAGTGGGAATCTAGATGTTTTCTTCCCCTGCTTAGCAACAACTAAATCCCCGGTCACTCAACACAGCTCTGTGCTGTTTACACTCACAGAGCTGTGTTCCGTGAAGCTCAGAGTGCTGGCGGTCAATTGCTGGTTGGGACCCAGTGATTAGCATGTGCTGTGATTCGTCAGCCAGGCGGGAGTGCGCGCGCACGCCCCCTACCCGGTAATGCAGAATCACTTATATATACGTGATTCTGCACAACTGGACTGCACTGTTGAAAAATATATACAGTATCAGCAAGTGGTTAATTCTGTTCCAGATCCGAAGGGTAAAGTCATTTGTTTGCACTTTTTTTTTTTTTTTTTTTGACAGTCCCTTGGCTATTGGCCTTAAAAATTGGTAAAATTGATTAGACAGATTTGGCTACCATTGACTTCAACGGGGTTTGGATTCGATAAAGGAAAAGGAATTGGCAGCACTCCAGGTTGAGTCAAAATCCAGATTTATTGACTGGACATCCAAATATGACAATCGTGACAAGGTAGACGCGTTTCACACACTGACTGTGTGCTTAATCAACCACAATAATCCAAACTCTTGACATATTCAACCAAAGCTCCCCAAATCAAACCCAGGCGTGTTCTGCTCTTCCCTAGCACACACTGTGCAGTTCCTCTGGCTCATTTGGTGCTAGGTTCACTTTAGAGCTTATATTTGCTTACATGGCCCACTTTCTGTGACAGGCATTAAAAGAGAGTAAGGTGTGGTAAATATGAGCTTGTGCTACTGAGCTCTGTAAGCATACCAATAGGCAGGTAAACATATTGAAAGGTAGACTAAAGATCCATCTCTACTATTTGAGATTGTAAAATACTAATGTGTAATATTTTAGACTTAAATTGATACTAAACACACACTGTTTAATTTCCATTGTCCCTTTTAGTTCTGTATGTGGATGATGGCACATTTAATTATTTTACTAAAAAAAAAGACATCCAAGTACCTTTTTCCTAATCAATATATAGCTGTCACATGACCCAGATCTCTCCCTGCCTGTCTGCTGGGAAACATAAGCAGGAGGAGCTTCTAGTCCTCAGCGGCTGGTCACATGTTAAAAAAAAAAAGAAACAGCCTTTTATTTTTTACAGAGTAAAAATAAGAAAAGAATATCAATAAACTGTTTTAAATTATCATACAAATATATATTTATGTAGCACTGCCCCCTATAGGACTGCTGGATTATTCACCTTTTGGATCCCCCTGGGTTACTGCATGCAGGAACGTAACACTTTACTGTTCCGGCTCAGTCAATGAACAGTCTAGCGGTTGTTGTTTTTGTTGTTTTATTATAAAAAGGGATGGGAGAAGGGAAGAGTGGGATACTCCGGAACTTGAACTGTTCGCAATGTTGAGGACTTCTATCTAAAAATGTGGCTAGGCCGCAGTTTCACCTTGCCACTAGATGAATCTGAGATAAAGTTCCGGAATAGACACTTTCTTAGCACTTATCTTCAGGGTACTCGCCTAGCACCCCCTTTCCCTCCACCAGCGGACACCCATCCTCTGACTACTCTACTCTGGGTGGCCCCCTTCCTGGACAGGCCCTTAGACAAGATCCCCTGTACTCATGATAGTGTTTTTCCAGGTTCTCCAGTGTCTCAACTCCTCTGGTCAGCTCTCCTGGACCTCTGGGTTCAGCTCCTTCCTTCTGGTTCACTAGGCCGACTGCCTGTGACCATACACCAACTGCTGCAGAAGAGGAGGCAGCCGCCACCCTCCTTCCAGGACTCTGCTCACCAGCCAAAGACCCCGAGCACATGTGCTCCTGGCTTTTATACCACATGCCACAATGCACCGAGACAGCAGTCTGTGCCAATCACTGGGGCTGTATCAAAGCCTGTGTACCCATTGGTCAGGTTTTCTCCACTGCCCAATATGCCTCCCTATTAGACCAGATCAATCACACACTGAGCACCATGAGCAGACCTAACTCACAGATCCTGCTCTCTGTTAAGCAGAAAGCAAAATATTATTTGCCTGCTGCTCCTCTGATAGGCAGACAGAGCCAAAACTATACTCACTATCTAGCACCTACCTCGGAGGGAGCTACATTTAAAATAAATCTTTATTATTTTTTGGTGATAACATAGTGTGGGCAGATTTCTGCCAGTCACAGGCTGAGTCATGCCCCTCCAGCCTGTGTCTTCGAATATGAGGGAGGTGAAGCCTCTATCAATCTACATGTAATATCCTGCCCCCATTGTGTTTAGCTGGTTAGTGGGCATATAGGAGGAGGGAGGGAGTGGGCTGTCATTTACCACTGTGTATACACCCATGTGTGACTCTATAGTCACATGGGCTGCTCATATGTGATAGGGAGGAAATGCTCAACATAGAAACTCACTGAAAACTGAGCATGTGCAGAGCTGCCAACGTTGCTCTACAAAGTCCTTAGCTGAATTGGAGACATGAACAGAAGAGGGAGAAAGAGAGCAGCAGGAGCAAACAGGTTTTTTGAAGAATACAGAAAATGAATCTCATAGTGACTGAGGGAGTATGAACATCATGTAATACACCATTTATTGATAGTTTCTAATGATGTGGGTTTAGTGACATTTTAATTAAACAAAGTAATAAAGAAAAAAACAATATGAAGATTCTGATTGATGTGAAAATAACGGAACACTAGTATACATTGAAAAAATGCACAAATGGTGGAATGAGTCTATAGGTACAAAGCACAATGTATCTTCCTTCTGCTGCTTTGCATTTTGGTGTTGAACTCTTCATGATAGATGATCTGGATGTTACATATTTAAAGCAGACAATGTCGGAGTGAGTCACGGTGAATCACCCACCATGACACTTGACAAACAAGTATTAAGCCTTCAGTCCATTTGTCTTACTGTGAGTCATGGTGTGTAATATTAGCTAGAAGCCGCTCCGCAAGATTGCAGCGGCCGGTCGAATAATAGAGGCAATTTGTCCCTGCGTGTGTCATGGTTTGTGACATTTACTGATAAGTTGTTTTTTTGGAAACTGGTAATACACGGCATTTAAAGAACTCCTTTGAGCACAGCTAACATCTAAATAGGAACAAGTGGGATTCGTATGAAAGGTTCACTGTGAAAGGCTGACTCAACCACGAGAACGTGTTCACTTCCCATTTGCTCTGGAGAACTTCAACCAGATCTCTCGGTTAAGACTTAAAGTTAAAGAGTAAAGCCTCGTACACACGCAACAAATTTCCGCCGACCGGTCGTCCGTCTTTTGTCCAGAGTGCGTTTCCGTTGGTTGGAATGTGCTCTAGACCAGGGCCGGACTGAGCATCGGGCACAGCGGGCATATGCCCGGTGGGCCGCCGAGGGTATTGTAATTGTAATGGAAGACAAGAGACAGTGACACTAGTGTCCGGCCGTTGCTTGCCTCTCCGCGGCCGATTCCGCGGAGCCTGAGGGCCGCGGCCGCCGCATTACCGCAATCTGGCCGCCCGCCACTGTCCCCGACCCCGCATTACGGCAATCTGGCCGCCCGCTATCCCTGACTCCAGTCCCCACTCCTTGAGTCCTTGCTAACTTTGCTCAGCTCAGCTGGCCTGGCAGCCGGCTCCGCAGCGGCATCCAGGCTCCAGCGAAGCTCAGGAGGGGGTGGAGTCGGTGGGTGGACCGTGTGACCGACCGTCATGTGACTAAGGCCGGGGGTGGAGCTAGAGGCCGGCGGGGACCCCATGCTGCCTTTTCACAGGAAGAAGCGGGAAGTGACCGGTGCCGCACACCGCACAGACAGACACTGACAGTGTGTCTGAGTGAGTGAGTCTGTCTCAGTCTGAGAGTGAGAGACAGTGAGTCAGAGTGTGGAGTCCTGTGGAGGAGTCGTCAGAGTGTCAACTTGCAAGTCTAGTGCCTGCCTGCCCTGGAGGAGCTGCATTAACACCAGCACTGCACCACCCACGACCAGGACAGGAGCCAAGGCCTCAACAGGTAAGGAAAGAATGGCAGCAGGCCAGCAGCACAATTTACAACACCACAGACCACACACCACTGTCACCGCTGGGATTTGTGGTTCTGGGTGGCCTCCGGCAGAGCAGGGTTCTGGTCTGGAACTCCTGGCTTAGCAGCAGGCAGGCCACAGGTGTAAAAAACAGATAACAGCTACACACTGTCACAGCACTGCTAGAAAACATGTGCCATGCCAGTTTGCTTGTTACATGTGATGTGACAGCCAGGTGCACATTTTCAAGTTGAAAATGTGCACCTGGCTGTCACATCACATGTAACAAGCAAACTGGCATGGCACATGTTTTCAAGCAGTCACAGTGTTGTAGCTGACTGTTATCTGTTTTTTACACTTGCGGCCTGCCTGCCTGCTGCTAAGCCAGAAGTGAACCATGCTCTGCCGGAGGCCAGAACCACAAATCCCAGCGGTGTTGTCGTGTTTGTCTTTGTGCCCTTTCCTTACATGGCACATGTTCTAGCAGTGACCGTGTGTAGCGGTTTTCAAAACCGCTACACACACACTGTCACTGGCTGCTGCTAGAAAACATGTGCCATGCCAGTTTGCTTGTTACATGTGATGTGACAGCCAGGTGCACATTTTCAACTTGAAAATGTGCACCTGGCTGTCACATCACATGTAACAAGCAAACTGGCATGCCGCATGGCACATGTTTTCTAGCAGCAGCCAGTGACAGTGTGTGTTTAGCTGTTTTCAAAACCGCTACACACGGTCACTGCTAGAACATGTGCCATGTAAGTAGAGATGCACCGAAATTTTGGCAACCGATATTTTCGGCCGAAAATGAGCCTATCCCATTTCTGCCGATAAGAAGTTAAAGATGCCGAAAATGTATGACCGCTACTATGTGTAAAAACTGAGCCCTTCACTTCCCTGTCATCTCCGGGTATCTTTGCTGACCGATCTGATCTGATCCTCTGCCGGTGTAACGTTAAAAAACCATCCCCCGTGAAGAAACCATACCCTCGTCACTTCCTGTCTGAAACATCTGAGCAGCGCAGCGGTGTGCATGCTCAGAGCCCCGGATACCTAATTGAACATCAAAGAATGTGACAAGTGCGCATGCTCGGAGGGCATGAAATAATCACAGCACTGTGTGTAATGTTATACTTGCGGCGGGTACATTAAAACAGTTTGGCTGCAACATCAATCATCTCCTCTCCTATCCCTGTCACTTCCCTGATCTCCCCTAATAAATATAAAAGCGGTGGCGGGTGTATGAGATGTAAATGACGGCTCCGTGATCCGCTTTTATATTTATTAGCCGAGATGAGGGAAGTGACAGGGGAAGGAGCGGAGATGATGTATGTTGCAGAGGAGCTGTTTTAATCTAACCGCCGCAAATGTAAGTACCGTGAGAAATCCATACCCTCCGTAGGTGCACCGGAAGTGACGAGGGTATGGTTTCCTCACGGGTATGGTTTTTTCACGGAACATCGGCGCTGGGCGCTTCATTGTGAGCTACACTGGTTGCTAGGATGGCCGGCCGAATGGAATCTAGCAACCAGTGACATCCCGGAGAGAAGACCCAGCATGCACAGCAGAGGAGGATCTCGTCCTCTGTGCCTTTTACTGAATCGCTCCACCCACCTCCTTCCTTCATGTGCTGTACGCTGCGGAGGAAGGTAATGTGGCTGTCTGCTGTGTTGTTTTTCTTCTCTCTCTCTCTGCCATACATGTACTTGTGCAGTCACAGCGCAGCCTATACAGGTGTATAGGAGGCAGCAAGGGTTAACCCTCAAAGGCTACAAATCCCATGCCCAGAAGCTGTTTAGAAGGGGATGACGCGAGCGCCCCGGAACTGACGTCGGGGCCGGTGCAGGCGCAATGATTCCTGGGAGCGATGACGTTCAGCTCCCAGGAATCATTGCAAAAGCCAGGAAGTGACGAATCGCCGTGGCCGCCGAGGGGAGGAAGAAGGAAGTAAGGTGAGTATATTTTCTCTAAAAGGTAAGTAAAAAAAAAAAAAAAAATTGCGATTATCCATTTGTTTTTCAGGTGACCCGGAGCGAGAAGATGGAGGTAAGTATAAATTTCGGGTGGAACTCCGCTTTCAGTAGTAATAGTTAGAGCTGCCAGAGCAAAGTCCCTTTACGTAGGAGATTAGCTGGACAGAGCTCTTCAGGACACCAGCCAGATCCACAACTGACTATAAGATACCAGAGGGGTAGCTATAGCACAAGGTCCCCAAGATCTTTCAGTGTCTGTACTCACAAGGCCCAAGGACAGATGAATGCCTTCTTCCAATCTTCCAAGCGACACCTTCCAGTGATATCAGACAGATCATTGGCAGACAATTGCCCTCAGTCAGCTTTTTCGTAGCACCTGGGTCTCAACATTTCACCCCTCAGGTCAACCACCTAAAGCCTTACCAACAGCAGCTTCTACCTGTGAGAGCAGTGTGCCCCCCACGCTGGACTCATCCACTCTGGGAAAAGACCCAGGGCTCTGTGTGCTGCCTGAATAAATACAGTCTCCCAGCATGCCATCAGAGCCTGCCTCTCTGGGATAGGTTGGGGCTGCCTGCATATTCAGGCTGCCATCTGCATAACTCTACTACACCTATCATCCAGAATCTTCTCAAGCTACATGGATACAGAGGGAGCTATGCAGCAGACTGGCATATCCTAGCTCCTACCTAGGAGGGTGCTAGAGAAGGCCAAGAGCTAGTCTGTGGTCTCCCTGCAGATAACCTTTTCCCATTATTGACTTACCATGCCTTGTTGTGCGCTGTGTGGAAGCAGACATATTGGTACAGTAGATGTTCTGTTTTGAATGCTGTTTATGCATTAATTTACCTCCTTATACACAGTCTGTCCAGACAGTATGGTCACCTGCTGATTTGGCATCATCTATAGACAGCTTAGCTCTTCAATAACACACAGGAGTTAAATCTAACACAATTTTGCATCAGCTAATCGCAGTACAGAGGATATTTTTTTAGTCCACTGAAGTGTAAGAAGAAAATAACTTTCCTAAGCCCTGTCACTGTAAACAACTAACATTGACTGAGGTAACATGGAAGAAACAGAGATGGTCTAGCCAGGTGCATGCAAATAGGAATGAATAGGTTTCGTATGAAATAATAACTGTGGAAGTCTGAGTTAACCCTGAAAACTTGTTAACATTCTATTCACGCTTGGAAATTTGCAAAAACTTCTTTCAGACCACTTAATTCATACTGGAAGTTAAAGAGCAACTTAACATGGAAGCTGTGCCCAATAAAAGTAGGCAGAGGACCAAGAGCTAGTCACCAGTTTTGCCTGTGGTCTACCTGCAGCTGATATTTTCTTCATAACTGACTTACCATGCCATAAGGCATGAGCTTGCTTCCTCATGTCAGCACCCCCAGCAAGGAGAACAGTGATCATCAAAGTAGTGACGTCACCCAATCTCCCTAGATTAGCAGTCAGAGGTAGCGGTGCTATATATCTCACACTGAAACCATGCAGCTATGAGTCTGTAGGCACAGAAGTGCCTAGGCACACTCACATACCAGGAAGTGCTCTGCTATTTTCAAGACAAATGGTAGAATTTCAGACTACCGTTTAGTCACTAACTTAACATCACTAATCTTTATTATTTGACTTCAGGTCCACGTTAAAGTAGAACTTTCAGTAGCTTTGTAAAGGGTATAAATTCAGGACCTGTCACAATATACAGTAACATATTTCAGAAAAGCTCCCCCTTTATTTATTACAAAGCAGTCCATATGTTCCAGTGCAATGACATTGCCTTGGCTGAGTTGATGCCATCAGTTTACTGCAGGCAGGAGAAAACATTTCCTCAGTCTCCTCTTACCACATACCTGGCAGAGGCTAAATAGATGAGGGTCCTCCTCATTCACCTCCCACCCAGCACTCTTGAAGATGGTGACAGAGAGTTTGCAGGTCAAACTGGATCTATGTTTCAGCTGCATGCATGTGTACTACTGGGAGCTGAGGATAATGGAACAGGAACTATCCACGGGAACAACATGCTAGCGGATCAGGAGACAAAGACAGAGTCCAGGAAACAAGCCACGGTCAGTAGCTTGACCTTCAGGCCAGGCAGTATGGTACCGGACCTGGGGACAAAGTCCAGAAGGCAAGCCAAGGTCAGTAACAGCAAGATCAGGCCAGGCAGCATGGTACCCTATCAGGAGACAGAGAGAGTGTCCAGGAAGCAAGCCAAGATTAGCAACAGCCGGGCAGCATGGTACCAGATCAGGAGACATGAAAGAGTTCAGGAGGCCAACCAAGGTCAGCAACAGCCGGGCAGCATGGCACCGGATCAGGAGACTAAGAGAGTCCAGGAGGCAAGCCAAGGTCAGCAACAGCCTCGCAGCATAGTACTGAATCAGGAGACAAAGCCAGAGTCCAGGAGTAAGCCAAGGTCAGCAACAGCTGGGTAGCATGGTACCAGATAAGGAGACAAAAAAGAGTCCAGGAGGCAAGCCAAGGTCAGTAACAGCAAGATTAGGCTGGGCAGCATGGTACCCTATCAGGAAACAGAGAGAGTGTCCAGGAAGCAAGCCAAGATTAGCAACAGCCGGGCAGCATGGAACCAGATCAGGAGACATGAAAGAGTTCAGGAGGCCAACCAAGGTCAGCAACAGCCGGGCAGCATGGCACCGGATCAGGAGACAAAAAAGAGTCCAGGAGGCAAGCCAAGGTCAGCAACAGCCTCGCAGCATAGTACTGAATCAGGAGACAAAGCCAGAGTCCAGAAGGCAAGCCAAGGTCAGCAACAGCCGCGCAGCATAGTACTGAATCAGGAGACAAAGACAGAGTCCAAGAGCAAGCCAAGGTCAGCAACAGCTGGGTAGCATGGTACCAGATCAGGAGACAAAGAAAGAGTCCAGGAGATAAGCCAAGGTCAGCAAGGGCCGCGTGGGATGGTACTAGATCAGGAGACAAAGACAGAGTCCACGAAGCAAGCCAAGGACAGAAGGTCAGTCAGCGTAATAGGCACGCAGTAACACCAGCACTGGTTTCCTTCTACTGACGAGAATCTGACCTTCCTAGCACCTCTTCCCCCAGGATCAGACTGTACATTGGAACTTTTCAGTAAGTCACAAGGTGAGAGGCTGCAGGAGGAGTTGACCTGAGTCAGACATTTTATTGAAATTAAAATGCAAAAATAGTCAGACAGAAACAAAATGAAAGCACAAATCATCCGTCAGTGTTTTTGGGCTAAGGAGGACCTCTGTTTGTCACCTTGCTATAATCTTGAGAAATAGGTCAGGAGCTAGGTTTACACCTACAAGTGCAACCAAGCATGTGTGCGCTCCCACTGGCCATGTGTAGGACAGCCCATTCATATCAATGGGCTGCCCTACTGTATGTGCGAGACATGCAGGAAAGAAGTCCATGACCATATTCAAAAAACCGAATGGCATGCCGGAGTATGGGGGTGCTATTAACAATTAATGGTACCGCCATGCATCTGCTAAAGGGCAGCAGGTTTCTGTGCATGCCAGGAAAGCGTGATTTTGTGTGCATTCCCAACTTGCAAAGGGAGATGCTAGGCACTTTCTTATCTCTTTGTGATAATTTTTGACCTCGAGGTGTGCAAAAAAATCTGAAGGGGTTCTAACCCTTCCCTTCGCTATCCATAAAATAAAGTGTTTGTTTTGGATACACTTTAAGAACCCACAGCCATCTAGGAAAATGCAAGCCACATGTCCTGGAGTTTCCTGTGCCTAATGCCACATTTGACATTTCAGAGGGGGGTCTCCTGAAATTTAGCAGACTACCCCGCGTCCCCTGACGTCATGAGCTGTGTCTGCATGCAGCAAATTATTGAAAGTTCTGAGCACCTAGACAGGAAACAAGGAGAAAAAAAAGGCCCGATGTGCAGATAAACATTATAAAGGGGAACAGATGGAGCAGGCTTAGCTATGAAATACTGCCATGCCACATGTCTGCTGAGGACTCCCAAAGAGCCCGAGCAGCCCAAGGCTCATAGGAGTTTACAGGGCTAATAGGAGATTATGCTGCACACCTAAACTGGATTAAATGCCAAAAGTTGGTTTTGGACAAGATTTGGCTAAGGGAGCGGCAAGGCAGGGTGGGCATTTAATGCTGCAGATGGGAGCGACGCAAAATATGTCCTTCAAAGAGAACCAGTCATAGTTGGCCTTGTGGAAGAAAATTAATATTATTCAAAATGCTTGCCTATGAACAAATTCAATTTTACTAAATATTAGCTAAATGTACTTTGATGGTGACTCTAGGGGGCACATTTACATTTTTACGGTGCGTTAAAGCAGTCCGTTGAATTAAATCGGCTGCCAACGTGCTAAAATGTCCTGAAAATTATACGTTCTGAAAATTTTGTAACACAATGCCCTGTGGTACGTTGCCTGCATTGCAAAGTGTTGCGGGCACGTGTTGTCCTAGACTTATGCCTCGTCCACACGCAACAATTATCAGCCGACCGCTGGGCCGTCTTTTGTCCAGTGTTGTTGTGTTGGTTGAAATGTGCTCTAGACTGCACACGAATTTTCTCGGCCAACAAAAACCAACTTCAGAAGTGATGTCATGTGATGGTTTACTTTCCGTGTGTTTTTTCTTCTCTGAGCATGCCTAGTCTTGCTCATCAGATTTTTGTCTGCCGAAATCTGTACTGACTGACGGAAAATCGGCCGTTCTGTTGACGGCCAGCAAAAATTTTATAGCCTGCACACCAGATTTTGTTCGGAGTCGGTTGTCGAAAGCATCATACTAACAAGCCGAAAATCGGCCGATCGGACGTTGGCCGAAAATTCACTGCCAACTATCGATGCGTGTGTACGAGGCTTTGGTTTATATTTTCGGATGAGGGGGGCAGAAAAAACACACAATTAGCCCCCGTTCACACCGGTGTGATTTTTCATGCAATTTGACAGTTCCATGACAATTTGCACCCCTTTCTCGGCAATGGAACCGTTAAATTGCCCGGACTCATGTCGCAGCGACTTAGAAAAAGGTTTCTGCAATACTTTTTGCTGATCTCATTGCAACTTGCATAAAGTTCTGTTAAAGGAAGTACCGAGCCTCAATAAAATCATAGGTGCAAATCGCACTGATCTACGGCTTTGAAATTGTGCTAAAATAGCGCAATTTCAAAGCCGCACCAGTGTGAACCAGGGTTTAGGCAGTGTTTTTACCAAAGGCAACCATAAGATACACACATACTGCAGCATCTGGGTTAAAACATGTTAGCTTGAATTTGACTTTAATTTGTTAGTGTATCTAAATCTGCTATATTCATAGGCGTGCGCAGGGGATGTGCCAGGTGTGCCTAGGCACACCCTAATCACTAGTGCAGTGCTGATTCCCCCTACTGCCCGTGCTTCCCCTGCGTTGGCCCTCCCGCCCCGCAGTGCATCTGGCTTCCCTCCTCTCCTCTCTCCCCAGCTGCTGCAGGGGATGTTTCAGGATGGAGATGGAGAGTGGGGGGGCCTTCCTTTTCTAAATGAACACAGTGATCCTGCTCACTCACTGTGTTCATTCATAACTGAAGTATAGTAAACTGTGTTTATTATGCTTCCGTTTGTGAATAAACAATAAGCGGCTTGGCAGCAGAGAAAGGGATGTGTGTTTGAGCTTTGGGGTGCACACCCTAATGTAATAGGCTGTGCACACCTATGGCTATATTTAACACTCCCCTCCCCCCAGACTGACAATGCTGCAGACCTCTCAGTACAGACTGACCACTGAGCACAGACTCCTAAGGACAGACTAACATCCCCCCAGCACCAAACCCTCAGCACAGACAGACCCCCCCCCCTAGCACAGACCCCTCTCAGTACAGGCTGACCCCCCCCCCAGGGCCGGATTAAGAGCATCATGGGCCTGGTGCTGAAAATTTTGGTGGGCCTTTTTATGGAAATAAATAAAATAAAAAAGCAAACGATTTTTTGCTAAGGAAGTGAGAGTGGGTACCTGTCAAATCTAGGTACCCGCTTCCTCCAAAAAAAGGACATGCCAAATGTGGCATATCAGGGGGTTAGGAGGCCTTAAAGCAGAAGTTCCACTTTTGGGTGGAACTCCACTTTAAACAGAATCTTAGTCACTATATACACTGCACACTCATGCCAAAGTCGTTGTACCCACATTATACTCATTATTATTGTGCCATAAGGGAGAAGATGGGAGAGAGACAGGGAGGAGGAAGGGAGGGGGGGGTGGGGGAGATGTAAACCCTAATAAAAGGACATTTTAAATCCTGTGTATCAAACAATAATGCAATATAGTGTGGAACCAAAAAGAAAATATTACTCCACCCAAAACTGAAGCTCTGTATATCTTTGATAATATGTGCAATACTATTCCTACTAATATTAATAGGCCACCAGTCTCTGGGTTTAAAGTGTAACCAAAGAGAAAGATTTTTTTTTATTTTTTATTTTGGATAGAGTAAGGAGGGGTTAGCCTGGGTTCACACTACTGCGATGCAGGAGCCACCGCTATTCCTGTGCGGGTTCCCACATCGCATCTCCCCGCAGGCAGTTCACACTCCGCTATGTGAACAGCTGCCGGTGTCAAAACAAAGGTAATGACACCCCCAGATTGGTTTGCAGATCGCAGTGCAAACTGTGAATTCGGACAGGAATTGGATCGCATGGGATCCGATTCCTGTGCGGGGAAAAAAAAAGGTTCCTGCGGCATTTTCTTGGGAATGCAATGGGAGTTTAGCCAAACAAAATGTATGGCTGAATTCGCATTGCACAGACATCCAATGTGATCTGCATAGCAATGTGGTGCAAATCGCATGCGATGTCTGTGTTTGCAATAGTCTGAAACAAGAGGAGATTTCTCTTCACTTCCTGTCCCATAGCCAAACAGGAAGTGAGAGAAAATCCCTAGAAAGTAAGGGAATCCCTGGTTGTCACCAGAACTAGTGTCACCATTGGATGATTTCACCTCTATTCCTGCTCTGGGGACACCCAAAATTTAGGGTTTTCATTTACTTCCACATTTGATGATAACAGTAAACAGGACAAATAGAGACAAACAGAGAGGGTAAATCTCCCTAACAGGGACATAGGCAGTGATGGAAACCTGACAGAGGATCTAATCCCTCTCCTCTCTATCAACAAACTAGAAAAAAAAAATTGCATTTAGTTATACTTTAACAATGCAAACCAATAAGTCACGCTCAAACCTGGACAGAGGAACAATAATTCCAAACCAAAAGAGTATGGTTAAATGAGAAAGAAGTATAAATGTACAAATTGTGAAATATAATATAATAAATTAAAAATTCTATAGTATAAAGTTCAAAAAATTCAAAAACATTTTTGAGTGCAGAATTGTTGATATCCAACACAGGAGAATCCACATCTAATAGGGAAACGGCTTACCAGAGATGAGTAAAGAATAGCATGTAACTCAATCCTCAGTTCCTTCCTAGAGGTACAGAATCCGGATTGGTGTGTGTGGAGTAAGATGGCATCAAATTTTCCTCAATTGAAAAGAAAAAAATGCCATAGCATGATACCACAAAAATAAATAGTGAAAAGTGACCCAACACCTCGTGTGTGTGAAAATTTATTGAATCAAAAAAAAACACCTCCAAAGTGTTTTAAGGATAAGGGTAGGTACTTCTTACTAGAAAAATATATAAAAAGGTGCACCATAAGAGCCCAGAAGAGATGTGTAGAAGGGAAGCACTCAGTGGAGGGATTCCTTACAATGGATGGATGACAGTAGCAGCAATAATAACCCCAAGCATCAGTGCCAGTTTACGCAATAACAAACCACATCATTGACATCAGCAACAGCAATAATAACCGTCAGCATTAGTGCCAATTTGCACAATAACAACCCAAAGCATTGGTGTCAGCAGCAGCAATAAAAAAAACAGCATCAGTGGCAGTTTCTGCAATTGTATCCCCCAGCATCAGTGCCAGTTTAAACATATTATCCCCATCATAAATAGCAGTTTCCATAATAAAATCCACTGGTGCCAGTTTACGCAAAAAAAAAAACTTGAGCGTTGGTGTCACTAGCAGCAATAATAACCCTCGGCATTAGTGCCAGTGCCCATAGATTAACATTCCCTCGTATCCAATTATTTTCTATAACCAAAGTGATGGCGCACAGGAACTACACTATTTTTTTTTTTTTTTTAAATAGTGACAGTAAGTTCTGGAAGAAGATCCTCTGATTGCTGTCACTAGATCCAGTGGATCGGGGAGAACATGCAGGAGTGGGAACATGTTACATCTTCCCAAGGATGTACTTATCCCTCAACCACTTGCCAGGCACCTTCACCCTCTTCCTGCGCAGGCTTATTTTCAGCGCTGTCATGGGACACTGTACCCATATGACATTTTTATCATTTTTTTTTTACACAAACAGAGCTTTTTTTTTGGGGTGGTATTTAAAACACCACTGGATTTTTTATTTTTTTGCAAAACATCGAAAAAAGACAACCATTTTTGAAAAAAAAAAAATGTTTTCTTAGTTTGTTATAACATTTTGCACATAAGTAATTTGTCTTCACTGATGTGCACTGATGATGCTACACTGACAGGCTGAACTAATAAGCAGCACTGATGGGTACTGATAAGTTGGCACTAATGAGGCTGCACTGATAGGCAACACTGATAGGTGGCAATGATTAGCTGCACTGATAGATAGGTAGGCCTCATCCCCCCCCCCCCCCCATGAGTTAGCCCAATTTAAGCAATTCTGAAGGCACTGATGAGCTACACTAGTGGGCACTGAATGGGAGCACTAACAGGTGGCACTGATGAACTGCACTGATACTGATAGGTGGCACTGGTGAGCTACACTGATAGGTGACACTAATTGGCACTGATAGGCAGCACTGATGAGCTGCACTGATAAGTGACACTGATGGGCACTGATAGGCGGCACTGATGAGGGGCAGTGATAGGCAGGACTGATGAGCTGCACTGATGGGTGGAACTGGTGAGATGCACTGATGGGCACTGATAGGTGAAACTAATTGGCACTGATAGGCAGCACTGATGAGCTGCATTGATAGGTTGCACTGGTGAGCTGCACTGATGGGCACTGATTTGGGGCATTAATAGGTGGCACTGCTGAGCTGCACTGATAGGTTGAACTGGTGAGATGCACTGATGGGCACAGATAGGCGGCCCTGAATGGGGGCACTGATAGGTGACATAGATGGGCACTGATTAGCTGCACTGATAGGCAGCACTGGTGAGCTGCACTGACGAGCACTGAATGGGGGCATTAATAGGTGGCACCGATGAGCTGCACTGATAGGTAGGACTGGTGAGCTACATTGATGAGCACCGATAGGCGGCACTGAATGGGGACACTGTTAGGTGACACTCATGGGCACTGATGATAGTTGGCACTGGTGAGCTGCACTGATAGGTGGCATTGATGAGGGGCACTGATAGGCAGCACTGATGAGGGGCACTGATAGGCAGCACTGATAGGCAGCACTGATGAGGGGCACTGATAGGCAGCACTGATGAGGGGCACTGATAGGCAGCACTGATGAGGGGCACTGATATGCGGCACTGATAGGCGGCACTGATGAAGGGCATTGATAGGCGGCACTGATGAGGGGCATTGATAAGCGGCACTGATGAGGGGCACTGATAGGCGGCACTGATGAGGGGCACTGATAGGCGGCACTGATGAGGGGCACTGATAGGCGGCACTGATGAGGGGCACTGATAGGCAGCACTGATGAGGGGCATTGATAGGCAGCACTGATGAGGGGCACTGATAGGCAGCACTGATGAGGGGCACTGATAGGCGGCACTGATGAAGGGCATTGATAGGCGGCACTGATGAGGGGCATTGATAGGCAGCACTGATGAGGGGCATTGATAGGCAGCACTGATGAGGGGCACGGATAGGCAGGACTGAAGAGTGGCATTGATGAGCTGCATGGTGGGCACTGCTAGGTGTCTAGTGGGTAGGCCTCATCAGTCATCACTAGACCACCACCACTCCCCCCCACTAGACCATCCCCCCCCAACTAGACCACCAACCCCCCCACTAGAACACCAACCCCCCCCCCCCCCCCCACCATTTTCCACCACCTCTCCCCTCCTAAACCAGTTATATTTCAGAATAGTCAATTCTGCAGCTCACATATTCATTTCAGCCTACCTTGAAGCTTTACAATTAAGCACCAGAGTGGCAGAGCCCAGACAGACAGTCACAGTGCCAGTGTCTCTGCTTGCTTCCAGGACCCAGATCTTCTTTCCTCCTTGTTCGGTCATTCTTCCTCACGCTACGGCCGCAGTCACTTTACCAACGCTCGGGCCGGTCTCTGGATGACGTCACATCGTGTCCGGGATGAAGCTCCGCCCAAGTGGAGGAGGAGCGCGCAGCCTCGGCACACCGCGCTCCATAGACTAGTGCACACAAGCATTGGAGTATCGGTCACAGACAGTCACGGAGGCAGTGTCCTTTCGGGGGGGGGGGGGGGGGGGGGGTGACTCGGGGATGATGCTGACAGGAAGTATTGTACCTGGACTTATTAGGTAGCCGGCCGGCCGCGGCCAGCGGCCGCTGATGTAAAATGTAGCCTCCCTGCTGAGTGAGTTTACATTGGGCCTAAATAGTGGTGGGGGCCTGGAGCTGCAGCTCCAATAGCCCCTACCTTAATCCGGCCCTGCCCCCCCCCTAGCACAGACCCCTCTCAGTACAGGCTGACCCCCCCCCCAACTGACCACTAGTGGGGGCACCCTCCAGGCTGCTGATAAGGCAGTACAGCCAGCCCTCCTGTACCAGGCCCAGGCCTCATCAGTTTGAAAAGGAGGCCTAGGCAGGAGGGCCGGCTGCACCGCATTCTTGCTAATACCATTGCTCTAGTTCCTTCTCCTGCAGAGCTGCCAGTTTCTCCTCATCTTTCTCCGTCTGCCTACACGATTGGGGATTGGTTCCAGTATCTGCGACCCCCCCCCCCCGCCATCTGGCTCCCCTCCCACACAGTGCTGCCGGCCTCCCTCCTCTCCCCGCCGGCAGGTGCACAGGGGGATTGTTTCAGGTTGGAGAGCTGGGGGGAAGGGGGGGGGTTGGTAAATAAGTCCTATGTACTGGCCTCTTCTTTTTCAGAATGAATACAGTGAGTGATCAGTACTGATCGCTCCTGCATCCATTCATTACTAAAGCATAATAAACTGTGTTTACTATGCTTCAGTTTGTGAATTAACAGGAGACCTCAGAGTGCTTTCGATTCATTCATCTGTGCAGCTGGGGCTGCAGTAAAAGGGACCTTAGTCCCTTTTCCAGTCTAAAATGTGAGACATCAGGGCTCTGTTTAGACACTTGATATTCCCCTCCCCCCCCCCCACAGTTAGAAAACACTCCTCTAGGTTCACACTTAACCCTTTGATCGCCCCTAAATTAACCCCTTCTGTGCCAGTGACATTTTTACAGTAACAGTGCATATTTTTAGAGCTAATTACTGTAGTAATGTCACTGGTACCCCCAAAAATGTCAGTTAGGGGTCCGATCTTTCCGCCGCAATGTCGCAGTCCTGCTAAAAATCGCTGATTTCCGCCATTACTAGTAAAAATAAACAAATAAATAAAAATGACATAAATCTTTCCCAAAGTTTGTAGACGCGATAACTTTTGCGCAAACCAATCAAAATACGCTTATTGGGATTTTTGCTCACCAAAAATATGTAGCAGAATACAAATTGGCCTAAAAGGAAAAAAAAAAATGATTTTTACATTTTTTTTTTTTATTGGGAATGTTTTATAGCAGAAAGTGAAAAATATTGTTTTTTGTTTCAAAATTGTCACTCTTTTTTTGTTTATGGGGCAAAAAATAAAAATCGCACAGGTGATCAAATACCACCAAAAGAAAGCTCTATTTGTGGGGAAAAAAAGGACATTAATATTATTTAAGTACAGCGTCACACGACCGCGCAGTTGTTAAAGTAATGCAGTGCCGAATCGCAAAAAAGGGCCTGGTCATTAAGTGGGAAAATCTTCTGGAAGTGGTTAAAAAAGAACGTGTGCTCCAGTGCGTTTTTGGTGCATTTAGGTGCGTTTGTGATGCGTTTTATTACGTTGCAGTACAGTGTAGTACAGAAAGAAATGCAGCACGTTCTACTTTTTTTTCTGGAACTGGAAGGCACTGGAACTGAGCGCACTGGTGTGAACTTTGCCATAGAAAACCATAAAACCTACTACGTTTTTGATGCATGTGGTCTGAACTGGCCCTTAGCGTATTTTTTTGTGGCAATATCATTTGATAGTTTCAGGGGGGCTGTCAGTTAGGCTGTATGGACCCCGGAAATTTCTAACAGCAGGGTTGGCACCCCCTAATACAGGGGTCTCCAAACTATGGCACTTCAATTGTTCAGGAACTATTTAGCACCCTCCTAGGTTGGTGCTAGTGAGAGAGTATAATTTTTGGCTCTATCTGCCTATCAGAGGAGCAGCAGGGAAATCTATATTGCTTTCTTCCTACCAGAGAGCAGGATCTGTGAGTTAGGTCTGCTCAGTGTGCTCAGTGTGTGATTCATTGAGTCTAGATAGTGTTTCACGCTGGTCCAACAGGGAGGCATGTTGGACAGTGGGAGGAAACCTGACCAATGGATACATAGGCTTTGATGTAGTCCTGGTGATTGGCAAAGACTGGCTGTCCCGGTGCATTCTGGGATACTGTATAAAAGCCAGGAGCACATGTGCTGTGTTGCCTTTGGCTGGAGAGCAGAGTCCTGGAGGGAAGGGGGCGGCTGCCTCCTCCTCTGTAGCAGTGGCAGGTGGCATCAGGAGGTCGTCCTGAAGGTCAGAGGAACTGAGCTGAACCCAGAGGTCCAGGAGAGCTGACTGAGGGGGAAACACTGGAGACCATAGAAAAATAGTATTATGAGTACAGGGGATTGTGTCAAGGGGCCTGACCCGAGGGGGGCCACCCCGGAGTAGGATAGTCAGAGGACGGGTGTCAGTGGTCAAGAAAGAGGATACTAGGAAAGTGTCCTGAAGAGAATTTAGTTAATCAAGTCACCTGGATAGAGACTTAAAGCGGAGTTCAGGCCACAAAAACATTTTTTAGATAAAAATACCACCCTAATCCTAAACTAACGCCAATTACACTAACACTAACCCCACATTACAGTACAGTACACTAATTGAATTTAGATAAAATCTTACCTTCTGATTGCAGAGCACGGCCATCTCCGTTGTGGGCCTCTGAAGCCGCTGTGCCCCCTGCTGTGTCCCTCTTCCTGGTTTCTGGCTCCCAGAAAACCGATTGCAATCTCGCGCATGTGCTGTAGATTGTGATTGGCAATCAGAGTAGCGGCCGGCCATTCCCATTGCATCCTGGGACTGATGACTCGCATCTCCCAAGATGCAATGCGAAACCGGAAGTGACGTCCGGGGCCGCGGCCGCAGAAGGAGGAAGTCGGACAGAGATGCCCCTAAAATAAGGTAAGTGACCCCCCCAAAAAAATGTCCAATTTTTTTTTTAACATGCTTTTCCCCACAGGAATCCGGAAAGAAGAAAAAGAGGGTGGATCTCCGCTTTAATGCAAACTCACCTAGTGGCAGGGTGAATCAGCAGCCTGGCTGCATCGTCAGAAAGGAGTCCTCACATCTTGTGAATAGTTAATCTGGACTATCCCACTATTCCTTTCCCCCATCCCTAATTTAAAATAAAACACCAAAAACAACTACAAACCCCTGGACTGATCATTGACTGAGCCAAGAGGTGGGGTGTTGGATTGTGAATGCCAGTGTTGCTGGCGGTGACCCGGGGGGGGAGCCAAAAGTGTAATATCCAGCAGTCCTCAAGGGGGCAGTGCTACAACTACAATTCCCCTCATGCCTAGTCATGTCTGCGAATGTCAGAGTATTACAATGCCTCATGGGATGTGTAGTTCCAAAACAGCTGGAGGGCCGTAGTTTGGAGATCCATGCCCTAATACAGGGGTGGGGAACCTATGGCCGGGGGGCCATATGCGGCCCTCAAAGTCATTTGGTCCAGCCCCCCATGCAGCTGAGTCTGTGTCTCTCAGCTGATCTGTCAGAATGGAGCCAATGCTTCCTGTATAGTTTCGACTCCATTCTGAAAGTCTGAGTGAGTCACAGGCGGAGTGATATCAAATGCTCTCCGCCTGTGACCAATACAGGAAATATTGTCTCTTCCTCCTGCTAGCCAGCATTTCCCGCCAGCAGCACACACAGCAGTACCAGCCAGAGCCAGCAGTACCAGCCAGAGCCAGCAGTACTCACAGCAGTACCAGCCAGCTGTACCCACCAGCAGTACCCACAGCAGTACCAGCCAACATTTCCCACCAGCAGTACCAGCCAGCTGTACCCACCAGCAGTACCAGCCAGCTGTACCCACCAGCAGTACCCACCAGCAGTACCCACCAGCTGTACCCACCAGCAGTACCAGCCAGCAGTACCCACCAGCAGTATCAGCCAGCTGTACCCACCAGCAGTTCCTATCAAAACTTACCACCACAAAGAGTCGACTGCGCTCCAGACTAACCGACGCAAACCTGGAAAACCAGTTGCGAGTAGCAACATCATCAATACCAGCTAACATCCCACACCTCACCAAAGAGAAGCAGTTGCAGCCATCACATTAGGGATGAGTTAATTAAATGTTTGGCCAAATATAACAGGCACATTTTTAAGTTGATAATTTTGTACGGCCCCCGAATAATTTTATAAATACCCAAATGGCCCTTGGCAGAAAAAAGGTTCCACACCCCTGCCCTAACAGAAGAAGTATGTTACTTCTATGTTACTATGTTACTTTGCCAGATCCCCAGGTGAAAAAAAGCCTAAGAAAAGGAAAATGAATGCAGCCGTCACGTCTAATGATTGGTAAGCTGCAGCATATTACATTTTTGGTTTATACCGCTTTAGGATCTGTGCCATATGCATGCCAGTAAATACAGATTTTTTGTAAAAAGGACGTGCGGAATTTTGTACTATCTATAGATGGAATGGCATAATATTTCCGATATTAAAAATAGAGCGTCAGGCATAACTCGCAGCCACATAAACCAGTCTCTGTGTCCTAAATACAAATGACTGGTGAACGCTACACAATTACTTCTTGTCCTGACGACTCCAGGTAAGCGGCCTGCCATGAATACTCGCGTCTGTTTGTGTAGGAACCGTTGGCCATGCCGCGCCAAGGAAACCGCTCTGGCTGTTGTCTGAGCACAAAGTGCCATGCATTAGACCTGAACTCCCGGTGTCAGGTGAAGAACGCCGGGCTCGCTCATATGACCCTTTGTGTACAGAGATTATTCTGTGTACATTATTAATGGGCAGAACGCCACTGGAGAGGTTTTTACTGGCTCCCACAGCTGCTGCGCGTTACTCACCATTATACGGGGACCCATCAGCGTTTATTGACTTCCAGATAAACGTCTGGGAGAAAAGTGTGGAGGTCAATCAGCTGGAAAATCCCTCCGCTTAGCGATTGCTCCCGGCTGCAGGGGCTGCGTCCCTTTAACTGCTTCAGCCCCGGAAGGTTTTACTCCCTTAATCACTTCTGGACCGGAAGGATTTACCCCCCTTAATGACCAGGCCATATTTTGCAATTCGGCACTGCGTTACTTTAACCACTTTAAGACCGGAGGATTTTCCTGCTTTAAGTCCAGGCCACTTTTTGCGATTCGGCACTGTGCGAATTTAACTGACAATTGCGCGGTCATGCAACACTGTACCCAAATGAAACTTACGTCTTTTTTTTCCCCACAAACAGAGCTTTCTTTTGTTGGTATTTGATCACCTCTGCGCTTTTCATTTTTTGCGATATTAATAAAAAAAAGCGACAATTTTGAAAAAATAACAATATTTTTCTACTTTGACAGTTAAAAAATATCCAATATATTCAATTTTTGTCATATATTTAGGCCAAAATGTATTTTCTACATGTCTTTGACAAAAAAATTCTCAATGAGCGTATTTTTAACCGCTTTAAGACCGGAAGATTTTACCCCATTCCTGACCAGGCCATATTTTGCGATTCGGCACTGCGTTATTTTAAAGGACAATTGCGCAGTCGTGCGATGCTGTACCCAAATTAAATTTATGTCCTTTTTTTCCCCACAAATAGAGCTTTCTTTTGGTGGTATTTGATCACCTGTGCGATTTTTACTTTTTGCGCTATAAACAAAAAAAAAGTGACAATTCTGAAAAAATAACAATATTTTTCACATTTTTTTTATATGAAATTCCCCCCCCCCCCCCCCAAAAAATGTAAAAATCTAAATTTTTTAACATTTTATGCCAATTTGTTTTCTGCTACATATTTTTGGTAAAAAAAAAAATCACAATAAGCGTATTTTGATTGGTTTGCGCAAAAGTTATCGCAGCTACTATCTACAGGAAATTTATGTCATTTTTATTGTTTTTTTTTTAACTAGTAATGGCGGCGACCTGCGATTTTTTCTTGCGGGACTGCGACATTGCGGCGGACAGATCGGACCCTTGACTGAAATTTTTGACACTTTTGGGGGGACCAGTGACATTACTACAGTAATCAGTGATATACATATGCATTGTTACTGTGACACTGGCAGGGAAGGGGTTAACTTTTATTGGTGATCAAGGGGTTAATGTATGCCTGGTGCTTACTGACGTGTGTGGGGGGAGGGGATTGAGTGACACAGGGACAGATCGCAGGTTCAGCTATGCTGAACTCTGCAATCTGACCCTGTCTGTCACTTAGGAGATCCGCCCGCTTTGTTTACACAAGCGGACGGATCTCCAGACTCGATTCCCCGACGATCGGGGAAGAGCGGCGGCGATCGCTGCCTCTCCTCCCCTGGCCCGACTCCCGCTGTGACTGAATACAGCGGGAGCGAGCCTCCCACAAGGGGAGGAGTCCAGCGACGTAGACCTACTTCGCTGGACGATAACGAGCCACTTTGCCGCAGTACGCTCCATGTGAGCGGTCGGCAAGTGGTTAACGGACAATTGCGCAGTCGTGCGACGCTGTACCCAAATAAAATTGATGTCCTTTTTTTCCCACAAATAGAGCTTTATTTTGGTGGTATTTTATCACATCTGTGGTTTTTATTTTTTGCGCTAGAAACAAAAAAATAAAGTGACAATTCTTAAAAATGAACAATATTTTTTATTTTCTGCTATAAAACTGATCCAATAAAAAAAAAATGTAAAAATCGAATTTCTTCATCAATTTAGGCCAATATGCATTCTGCTACATGTTTTTGGTTACAAAATCCCAATAAGCGTATATTGATTGGTTTGTGCGTCTACAAACTTTGGGATATTTTTATGGTGTTTTTTTTTTTATAGTAACGATAGCGATCACAATTTTTTAGTGATGCTGCGACATTGCGGCAGACAAATTGGACACATAACTGACACTTTTTTGGGGACATGTGACATTAGTGCGGTGATCAGTGCTAAAAAAAATATGCACTGTCACTGTACTAATGATACTGGCAGGGAAAGGGTTCACATCAGGGACGATCCTTTCACACACACGAATGATCCAATCAGGTCCGCCTGTCAGTTTTTCAGGCGGACCGGATCGGATGCTCCATGCGCTCCTATGGAGCAGTGGATGTCAGCAGTGACATCTCTGCTGACACCCGCTGCTATCCGATCCTGTCCGTGAAATCCGGGCGGATGGAAACACTATTTTCCATCCATCTGGAGGATCGGATAGGATCGGATGAAAACGGACAGGCTTTTCGTTTTCATCCAATCTCCCATAGAGGAGAGCGGGGGTCTGACAGCTCCGTCTCAGCACTGTGAACAGAGATGGACCTGTCATCCGCCTGCTCAGTGGAGATCGGCGGATCGAACCCCCGCTGAGCAAAACGGAGTCTGCCGGGCAGAATGCCCATCTGAAATGACCCAAAGGGTTAAGTGTGTCTCTAGGGAGTGCATGCTAACTGTGTGGGGGTTGCACTGACTGGGGAAAGACAGAGATTCATGTTCCTGCTTAGCAGAAACACAAGATCTCCATCTTCTCCCCTGTCAGAACGGCGACCTGCCTTGTTTACATAGGCAGACCGCCGTTCTGCCTCTCTAGGGAACGATCGCATGTGGCCGTCGGACATCGAGTCACTGATTGGCTCTCCCTCTTACAATCAGTGTGTGATCGCACCTTCGAAGGCGCACGCGCGCCCCCCCTAGTGGCTATTGCATGAAATGACGTACAGGTACGTGATTTTGCTCAATAGAGCCGACCTGCCGCAGTAAATGTACGTTAGGCGTTTGGCTAGTGGTTAAACAAACATTATAGTGAGAAATTAAGAGAGGAACATTATGTGAAAACCTGGCGAAAAAGTCAAAAGTTGCAACAAATGATCTAATAGGTCGCTCTGACCATAGTTCATAAAGGAGTTCTAAGCCACCGAATGCTTGGCGCACCAATGCACTTATTTTACGTGCCAAAAATATGCCACCTGTTCAATTAAATGGCACAAAAATTGCAACCATATGCAAGGAAGGATTTTCCTTTTACTGAAGCATGTCTCATTCCACAAAGACAAGAAATTGTGATTCTTTGTAGTGGCGCACCTAGCCCATCTGGCACCCAGGGGCGATCTGAAGAAATACAGCGGTGTGTGCTGCCCCGAATTGTGGGTGTTACCAAATTGTTTAAGAAGCATGATTAAATAAAACCTGTGCTCACCACACATATGCCACGGTCCTTTTACCCTCAGACCCTCAAACTATCCCCCTCAAAGACCAACCCCCCTTCCCCAACACACACAGCTTAGTACAGGCAGATCCCTATAGCACAGACGGAACCCCCAACAGCAAAGATGACCCACCCCCCAACACAGACCCTTCGGTACAGACAAACCCCTCTAGTACAGACCCCTCAGAGCAGACTGACCCCCCCCCCCCCCATACAGACCCTTCAGTACAGACAAACCCCTCCAGGTCAGACCCCTCAGAGCAGGCTGCCCCCCCAACACAGACCCCCTCAGTACAGTCAGGCCCCACCAGCACAAATTGACCCTTCTCAACATAGACCCCCTCAGTACAGGTTGACCCCCCCCCTGCACAGATCCCTCAGTACAGGCCAACCCCACTCACCACAGGCCCCACAGTACAAACCGACTTTCCCAGCACAGACCCCTAAATATAGACACCCTCCCAGCACAAACCCCTCAGTACAAATGCCCACCAGCACAGACCCCTCTGTACAGATGGACCCCCACTCAGTGCTGTATCCTGGCCTAGGCCAACAAGGCCCGGGCATAGGGCGGCACTTTGCAGGGGGGGGGGGCAGCAAAAAATATATTTCATTATTTGTAAAATGACTATGGACTTCCTATTTATTATACAAGTAAGTGAAATAATCCTATAATTACAATCAGTGGCAGCAAACACAAGTCCAAATATCTTAAAAGAGTAATCTTACTAATCCTGTGACATAAGGCTGTACTAATGGGCACTGATAAGGCTGCACTGGTGGCCACTGATGGGGCTGCACTGGTGACCACTGATGAGGCCACACTGATATGCTGCACTGATGGGCAGTAAAGAGGTGGCACTGATAAGGCTGCACTGATGAGGCTGAACTTATGGGAACTGATGAAGCTATGCTGAAGGACACTGATAGACTGTGGTTATGGTCTGTGGTTTATAGATGACAGGGTGGGTCATAAACAGGAAGGGGTGTGGCCTTTACAGGAAGAGGTGGGTCATATTTAAATTAAGGGGTGCACAAATTTAGTCAGGCCTAGGGCAGCACAAAACCTAAATACACCACTGCCCCCACTACAACAAACCCTTATGTACAGACTTTCCCCTAGCAAAGACCGACCCTCCAGTACAGACACCCCCACCCCTTCCCCAAGGTACAGAACCCTCTGTACAGACACCCCCATCCCCCCTTCTCCAGTACTGAACCCTCAGTACAGATACACCCCCTCCTTCCAGTACAGAACAGACACTCCCCCCCCCCGGTACAGAAATACAGAACCCTTAGTACAGATATCCCCCATCCCCAAGTACAGAACCCTTAGTACAGACACTCCCCCCTCAGGTACAGAAATACAGTACTTTCATTACAGACCCCCCCCCCTTCCAGTGCAGAAACCTTAGTACAGACACTCCCCCCTCAGGTACAGAAATACAGTACTTTCATTACAGATCCCCCCTTCCAGTGCAGAAACCTTAGTACAGACACTCCCCCCTCAGGTACAGAAATACAGTACTTTCATTACAGACCCCCCCTTCCAGTGCAGAAACCTTAGTACAGACACTCCCCCCTCAGGTACAGAAATACAGTACTTTCATTACAGACCCCCCCCTTCCAGTGCAGAAACCTTAGTACAGACACTCCCCCCTCAGGTGCAGAAATACAGAACCCTCAGTACAGACATCCCCCCCCCTTCCAGTGCAGAAACCTTAGTACAGACACTCCCCCCTCAGGTGCAGAAATACAGAACCCTCAGTACAGACATCCCCCACCCCCAAGTACAGAAGTATTCCCCCTCCTTAAACTCACTCAGCAGACACCATATGCAGCAAGAGCTCAGTGTGAGGGAAGTCCTCTTCTCAGTCCTGTCTTATGAGTGGAGCAGGGAAGGAGACTTCTTCTAGATCTGAGCTCCCACCTCAAATAGAATATTACAGATGTTCCCCACCTCTCGACAAAGTTAACACAAATTACTTATCTAGCCTCTCTTAACCAATAACAAAACCACACCAGTTTGGAGAAAATGATGGCCGTGATGGCCACTTATTAACAAAACCAAAACTTTAACAATCCTTAAAACAGAAACAATAGTAATAAATAAAATAAAGGTTGCCGGTCTTGGGAGGCACAACGAAGCAACATAAATTTTGTGTCTATGTGACTACTAAAAGCTCCCCAGCCGTGCTACACTGGCTCGGGGTCAACCCACCTCTTAGCAGATACTTCCTCATTACCACTTCCCAGTTAAACCACTGTTAACTGGGATTCCACAGAGTACTCCATACCTTAGATGGGTTCCTACTAGTGATCGACAAATATTGTTTTTTTCGTTGCCGATACCGATATTTTGGCCATTGCTTATCGGTATCGGCCGATATTTTCGTACATATAAAAATTTTTTATTTTTTTATTTTTATCACTTGACAGGTACTCTTGTGGAGGGATCTGGGGGGTCTAAAAGGCCCCAAACCCCTCCTCTGTACTTAAAAACATTCAAAACGCTAAGTTTGGCTGTTTTGAATGCTGTCATTTTTTTAATCTGGCGCTGAGTACCCGGAAGGGATGTCATGACATCACTTCCGGGTTTTTACATGGAGACCTGATCAGAGCCGAATGCGGCTTTGATGGGGTCTTCGGCGGCCATGCAGGCTGGTTGCCCGGGTCTCCCGGTGAGACGGGAAACCCAGGCGAGCCGCGGAAGGTGGCGGGAGGGGGGGGGGTGGTGTCCCCTTCCGCTCCTTGTAATGACAGCCGAGCGGCTTCTCAGCCCCATTGGTTGTCATTAACTACCTCAATACTGGGCACTTAAACCCCCTTCCTTCCCAGACCAATTTTCAGCTTTTAGCGCTGTTGAATTTTGAATGACAATTGCGTGGTCATGCAACACTGTACCTAAACCAAATTTGTGTCATTTTTTCCCCCACAAATAGAGCTTTCTTTTGGTGGTATTTTTGGTGCACATATAAAAAAAAACGCAAAGTTTGAAAAAAAAAAAAAGTTTTTTTGTTTAGGTTATAACATTTTGTAAATAGATATGTTTTTTCCTGCACTGATGAGCACTGATGACGCCGCACTGACAGGCACTGATGAGGAGACACTGATGGGGTGGCACTGATATGCAGCACTGATGGGCACTGATAGGTAGCACTGATATGCAGCACTGATGGGCACTGATATGTAACACTGATAGATAGCACTGATATGCAGCATTGGTGGGCACTGACAGGCAGCGCTGATGGGCACTGATAGGCAGCACTGATGGGGACTGATCCGCGGCACTGATGGGCACTGATAGGCGGCACTGATGGGCACTGATAGGTGGCACTGATCAGCACTGATGGGGGGCACTGATGGGCGGCACTGATCAGCACTGATGGGGGGCACTGATGGGCACTGATAGGCAGCACTGGAGGGCAATAATGGGCACTGGTGGGCGGCACTGATAGATGGCAATAACGGGCACTGGTGGGCAGCACTGATAGATGGCATTGGTGGGCAGCACTGATAGGGGGGCACCACTGGCAGGCTCTCTGAGCCCTGTTTGCCATCCCTTGTGGCCATGGTGGGCATCCCTGGTGGTCATGGGTGGGCATCCCTGGTTGCTCTAGTGGCACCCCCCCCCCCCAGGGCTGCACTGGTAATCAATGTTCTTATTACCAGCACAGACCCCCCCCCCCTGTGATCAGTGAGTAATTATAAATACTCACTGATCCCCCCGGCTGCAGCACCGATCCTCTCCTTCTCCTCACTGACAGGATCTGTCAGGAGGAGAAGAGATCGCAGCCATTACAACAGCTCTATTTACATTGCATGACGGCTGTGATTGGACACAGCCGTCATGTGATCAGGAGGGCCAATCACAGGGCCCTCCTGCCGCATCTTGTTGCTCTGTGTCCGAGGGACACAGGCACATCGAGATCGCGCCGCTGCACGTGCCCGCGGCGGCGCAATCTCTCTCCTTCTGAAGGACGTTCCGGAACGTCCGATCAGAAGGACGAGACTCCCACCCGGCCGTATATTCTCAATGGCCCCGGTGGGAGGTGGTTAAAAGACCACCGCCCGTTGGCTATGGACGCCGGTACCGGGGGGATGCCAATAGCTGCAGGCATCACTCCGGTACATGCACTTTCCTGAAATATCGGCAATATCGGCCACCTTGGTGGCCGATTTCGATATATTATGGAAAGTGCATATCGGCCCTTGATATACTGGCTTTGCCGATAATCGGTTGATCACTAGTCCCTACACTAAACAATTGAAAATCTGAACACCTCCGAAGACCCCAACCGCCAAAAAAAATTATAAACAACAGGAAAAAACATTCCAATGCAGAGAGTGTGGGTGGGAAGCTTCTTCCACGTCCGTTGGGCTCCAAATGCTTTCCGCCTTACAGATCCCACACTGTATCCCCCTTGCAACCCTCCTCCTCCACCTAAACAACCAATCCTAGGTGAGAGTCCTCCTCACTCACCCTACATTACCCTATCCTTTCTGGTTCCTCTGCCCCCTTGTCATGTGGCCCCTTCGCATATTTTTATTGTTTTGCTTTGGGCCTTTCTTTTACTGAAGCACTGTGCCTGGACTTGCTGAGGGTGCTGCGCTGACTGAGAGACAGACCCCAGAGAGTTTGCGCCTACCAAAACATTTTAAAAATTGTGACGGCACCTTTTTTGTGCATTTCTTATGCATTGGGCAGCCCATTAAAATGCAAGGCGTGGAACCTCCTGGTGAGTAAGACCTTAGAGTGGAGTTCCACTAGTTTTTGTGTTTATTGACCCCTACCGAGGAAGTCGAAGCTGAGAGAGCGCTGACGTAACGTGTATAGGGGCGTGCATATCAGATGTCACATCCCTTCCTGAGACTATGCGAGATGGTTTTACATGATTTGGCTGCTCAAAGACCAGGCCCTATTTTGCGATTCGGCACTGCGTGAAATTAACAGACAATTGCGCGGTCCTGCGACGTTGTACCCAAACAAAATTGACGTCCTTTTTTTTCCCACAAACAGAGCTTTCTTTTGGTGGTATTTGATCACCTGTGCGATTTTTATTTTTTGCGCTATAAACAAAAATAGAGCAACAATTCTGAAAAAAAAAAATATATATATTTTTCACATTCTGCTATATAACATTCCCAAAAAAAATTAAAAAATAAAAATGTTTTAACATTTTAGGCCAATTTGTTGTCTGCAATATTCTTCACATTTTTTTTATATGAAATTCTCAAAAAAAAAAAAAATAAAAATAATTTTTTTTTAACATTTTAGGCCAATTTGTTTTCTGCTTTGGTAAAAAAAAATTGCAATAGGCGTATTTTGATTGGTTTGCGCAAAAGCTATTGCGTTTACTAACTACGGGAAAGATTTATGTCATTTTTATTTTTTTTTAACTAGTAATGGCGGCGATCTGCGATTTTTTTCTGCTGGACTGCGACATTGCGGCAGACAGATCGGACCCCTGACTGACATTTTTGACACTTTTGGGGGTACCAGTGACACTACATCAATCAGTGCTATAAATATGCACTGTTATTGTCAAAATGACACTGGCAGGGAAGGGGTTAACTTTATTGGTGATCAAGGGGTTAAGAGTGACCCTAGGGGCATGATTCTAACTGTCAGGGGGCGTGGCTTGTTAGATCATAACAGAGACAGACGATCCTACATAGCAGGATCGCATAGCCTCTATGATGATCTAAGGGAAAATGACAGACGGCTGTGTTTACATCAGCCGTCTGTCCTTCTCTCTCTGCTGCGGGAGATAGTGAGTGACCGGCGGCCATCGGAGCCACCGGTCACCCGCGCTAGCTCCCCAGGGAACGAGCGGGGGCGGGAGCGCGCCGGCGGTGGCGCGCACTCGCCCCATACAGGCGGCTGAGCGAGCGACGTACGGAAACGTTGCTTTGCCCAGCAGCGGCAGAGTGCCGCAGTATATGCACGGTGGGCGGGGTAAAGAGGTTAAAAGTCAGCAAGTACCAAAGTGTATCTGCTAACTTTTAACCACTTCTGGACCGGAAGATTTTCCCTCCTAATGACCAGGCCATTTTTTGCGATTCGGCACTGCGTTACTTTAACGGACAATTGCATGGTCGTGCGACGTTGTACCCAAATGAAATTGATGTCCTTTTTTTCCCACAAATAGAGCTTTCTTTTGGTGGTATTTGATCACCTGTGCAATTTAAATTTTTTGTGCTATAAACAAAAATAGAGCAACAATTCTGAAAAAAACCCCATATTTTTCACATTCTGCTATATAACATTCCCCAAAAAAAAATTAAAAAATCAAAATGTTTTAACATTTTAGGCCAATTTGTTGTTTGCTACATATTTTTGGTAAACATTTTGATTGATTAGTGCAAAAGTTACAAACTTGCTACAAACTACAGGAAAGATTTATGTCATTTTTATTGTGTTTTTTTTTTTTTTACTAGTAATGGTGGCGATCTGCGATTTTTAGCGGGACTGCGACACTGCAGCGGACAGATCGGACCCCTAACTGACATTTTTGACACTTTTGGGAGGACCAGTGACATTACTACAGTAATCAGTGCTAAAAATATGCACTGTTACTGTACTAATAACACTGGCAGGGAAGAGGTTAACACAGTGGGTGATCAAGGGGTTAAATGTGTACCTAGGGGCGTGTTTATAACTGTATGGGGGCGGGGCTTATGGAATGACCATAGAGACCTGTGATCCTATATAGAAAGATCACAGGAACTCCATGATCATTCCAGAGAGAAGAACGGTCAGTTGTGTTTACACTACTTTAACCGCTTGCCGACCGTCGCACGACTATCTACGTCGGCAGTCAGCCCCTCACAGGCAAAGCGACGTAGGGCTACGTCGCTAGCCTGTGAGGGTCTAGGGAGTGAGTGCGCGCTGCCGGAGATGGGCTCCCGCTCTGTCACGGACCCCCCCCCGCACGTGTGCCCGGCGGACCCGATGTACTCACGATCGTCCATTAGAGCGGGAGAAAGGCAGGCGGCTAATGTAAACACAGCCGCCTGTCATTCTCCCCTGCGTAAGAATGGAGATCAGACGGTTCTACTATGTAGGACCGTTGATCTCTGTTCTTACACTAGTAGCCACAGCCAATCACAGTTAGAAGCACGCCCCTAGGGACACACATAACCCCTCCCTCTCCAATACAGTTAACTCCTTCCCTGCCAGTGTCATTTTTACAGTAACAGTGCATATATATAGCACTGATTACTGTAGTAATGTCACTGGTAACCCCAAAAGTGTCAAAAATGTCAGTCAAGGGTCCGATCTGTCCGCCGCAATGTTGCAGTCCTGCAAAAAAAAATCGCTTACTCGTTAAAAAAAAAACAACAAAAATGACAAAAATCTTTCCCTTAGTTAGTAAACGCAATAACTTTTGCGCAAACCAATCAAATATACGCTTTTTGTGATTTTTTTTACCAAACATAGGTAGCATAAAACAAATTGGCTGAAAATGTTAAAAAAGTTTGATTTCTACATTTCTTTGGGGAATTTCTTATAAAAAAAATGTGAAAAATATTGTTATTTTTGCAAAATTGACTCTCTTTTTTAGTTTATAGCGCAAAAAGTAAAAATCACACAGGTGATCAAATACCACCAAAAGAAAGCTCTGTTTGTGGGAAAAAAAGGACGTCAAATTCGTTTAGGTACAGCGTCGCACGACCGCGCAATTGTCCGTTAAAGTCACACAGTGCCGAATCGCAAAATAGGCCCTGGTCAGGAAGGGGGTAAAATCTTCTGGGGCTTAAGTGGTTAACTAATTAAGCATCTGAAGACATTTGTGACCTTCTCACTGACATATAGAATATTACTGTGCCTCCAATCGATGGTATACATTGTACATGAACGTATGGTGTGACTCATACTCGAGTGTTTGTGTCTCTATGCCTGATCACTCCTGGGGCATTTCCCAATGAATGTCATCTAGAAGACTGCAGATGTTTCCTCTTCTCTCTCCACAAAGGTTTAATCAATGACTAAGGGTTCTTCACAGATTTATTTATGTAGCACTGATGCTTTATCTATGGCACTACACAGAATACATAAAGCCAATCCCATCAGTCCCTGGTCTCCAAGGAATTTATAATCTGACGTTCATTCCACAGTCACAAAGACAGTGGGACCATTCTGGATGGAAAACCAGTAGGTTTTCGGGTTTTGCAGAAAACCATTGTGCACCAGCACAGACATAGAACATTTAAACTCCTTGCAGATAAATACTCTTATAGTGGACCTTCACTTACATTTAAGAAAACTCATCATCCTAACCTTCTCCCTTTCCTTTTACACATTTTTTTTTTTTTCATGGGTAGCAAGTACTTTTTTTCTATAGATACTAGCTCCAACTTCTTTATTCCTCACATAGGCAAGGATAATGTAGCTCTCGGTTTGCCCTGTCCCAACTGGAAGAGATTGTCTTGAAGCTGTTGAGGCTTCTTGAGATGCGCAACATACCTGTATATTCCAGAAGGCTTCAGGACAGTCTTCCCCTGTGACAAAACTAACCAGGACAGGAGCTTTTGGAGGGGACTGCAGGGGACTATCTTGCCTACTGACTACAGGCCCTGACTTTTGATGGGGCTCTATTTTTTTGGGAGGTGTGTGCCTGTGGCACCTTTGGAGTGGTTTTGCTTTGGATTCCCCCGAAACACACAGACTCTGGGAACCTAGGACCTAGATACAGATTTGGGGCCTATGTGCCCAAACCAGCAATGTCTGTCTCCTCCCCCTTCCTAGACTCATAGACTCAGAATAGATGTTAATATAATCAGCTCAAAGCAACCTGATGCTGAGGTCTCCTGCTGTTATGTGTAGTGTGTTTATTAAGGTTTCTTTCTCTCTTTGTATAATTCCCCATTGTGTGCCTCCTAGGTGTGAATCCTCATTGTTAATTGAGTCATCTATTGTTTCTGTCTGCTAGTATTGTGTCCACTTCACCTCCTTAACGAATCCCTAAATTAACGAATCCCTAAATTAAAGGGATTGTAAAGGCAGAGAGTTGTTTATCTTAATGCATAGAAAACCCCCTTAGCCCCCCCCCCCTAATACTTATCTGAGCCCATCTTTATCCAGCAATTTTGCAGGAGGGTCTCAGCCACCCAGGACTCCCCTCCTCATTGGCTAAGACAGCAGCGTGGCGCGATTGGCTCCTGCTGCTGTCAATCAAAGTCAGTCAGCCAATCAGGAGCGATAAGGGCTGGCAGGGTCGTGGCTCTATGTCTGAATGGACACAGGGAGCTGCTGCTCGGCTCAGGTGCCCCCACAGCAGGCAACTTGCAGTGTGGGCACTCAACAGCAGGGAGGGGCCAGGAGCACCGAAGAGATCTGGGACCTGAGAAGAGGAGGATCGGGGCTGCTCTGTGCAAAACCAACTGCCCAGAGGAGGTAAGTATAACATGTTTGTTATTTTTTTTAACCACTTCCCCCAAATGGACGTACCCGTACCTCCTTGGGTTTTAGTGGCTGCACCTACACGCATTATCCCGGCATCATTTTTTGCAGCTGGCGATTCCGTTTCAGGCAGAAGGGATCTACAGGTGGTGGAAGTGATGGCTGCCTGGTATAAAGAGAGAGGAACTGACGTTGTTCCCCTCTCTCTCTGTAACCCTGGAACCCGGGAGTGATGAGTATTCGTCACTTCAGGTTCCGCCGCTTTGCTTACCTAGCCACCAGCGGCCAGAGAATCAGCTGTTCGGACCGATCTTGGCCCAATTGGCTACATGGGGTGTCAGAGGAGAGATTTGGATCTAACAGTGTTAGAATTGGCTTGGGAAGGAGGTGGTTAAAAACAAGACTTTACAATCACTTTAATCAAAGTATTTTTTGGGTGTTTGTCTTTTGATTAGCTTACTGTTTATGTTCATGTTTATGTTAGCTGTTCATTAGATGTACTGTTAGATGTACTGATATTATCGTTTGTATTGTTTAGGATTATGAGATCAAGCTCTTAGCAATTTTGTGTGATATATACTGTATATTCTGTGTGAATTTACAATAAAGTCACTTCCAGTTTGCACCTAAGCTAGTGTCATCTAGTTCTTGGGTGCTCAGCTATAATACCTGGTTCCTGGTTCTAGAGTGGAGGAAGCTGTATCTTGGTGGAGGCATCAAGGCTGGGTGCCAGGTGGTCCCTCACAACCCCCAATCGGCAGATGCACATTAAGGGACCAACTGGTAATGATCAGGAAGTCAGTCAACTCTTGAATCCAAGATGGTGGTACAGGACAGAAAACAATGGAGAAGACTTTGGATTCCAGGAAGACCGCACTAGACACCGTTGGCTAGTAATTACTTAGCCATTGACTTTTACTTTTTGGAATAGATGTAAACTCTCAATGCATGACATTCAGTTTCTTAAAGCACTGTGTATTTTAACAGTTTTTTAAATAATGTTTTTTGTTCTTTTTAACCTCTTTCAGTCATTTCCTGTCTACATTTATTTATTATTGATACTTAGCTTATGTTCACACCTATGAGCTTTTTGGTGCATTTTGCAGAAACACACTAAAGTCCATTTATCATGTTTTGCTATGGTACACATTCACATATATGAGTTTTTCCTGCAGTAGGTTACGTTTTGCGTGCAACAGACATCAATAAAGTCGCACCATCCCCCAGTACATAGTTGTTCCCTCAACCCCTAACCCCCACTCCCCTCACTACAAAGTTCCTACCCCACCCCCAACAGTATAGAGCTCTCCCCTCAACCTAACCCCCACTACAAAACTCTCCTGCCTCCAGTATAAAACTCTTCCACCCAACTCACCTTCAGCTAATTACTCAGTCCGCAGTGCAGGAGACATGCTGTAACTTGTAAACACAGAAGCCGGCACAGAAAGTAGGCTTTTGTTTTTAGAGCTAGTGATAGTGCCGGAGGTGATGGTACCCCCCATAAAAATACAAGGGAGCAAGGGCCAATTCACACTTCCAGCACACTAACATGCTGCAGTTTAGTGTTCTGCATTCAGAGAGCCGGGGATAGAGGGACACTGCATCATACAGTTCCTTTTTTTTTTGTGTCAACTGTACTTGAGGATGCACAAAGTGATTTTGCATTCATGTCACTGCACAGCAGCGTGGTGCATTGCTGTACAGTGACATGCGATCCCATAAGTCATGGGTGTCCAACCTTTTGGCCTCTCTGGGCCACATTGAGTGTAGAGAAATTTTCTCGGGCCGCATATAAAATATATACTATTAGTTAAGGCATGTAATAAAATGCCGCCACACCCCCCCCCCCCCCGCACTAATTTAACACAACTAGAGGATAATCAAATGAAATGAAATCAGTATACAGAGGTTTACTTCTTCTGAGAGACAATAAAGGAAACTCTAACCACCATGACTACTTCAGTGATTTGAAGTGGTCATGGTGGTAGGAGTCAGAAACACTGCACATGCTCGCCTCCCCCTCCCCTCAGTCTCTGCCTACCGTTAGTTGGAAGCTGCTGTGGCCGTGCCCCCGACCCGACTTCCTTCCTCCCCAGCAAAAAAAAAATTGTCAGGGGGCAGTGGGCCGCATTGCCTACGGTTCTGGGCCGTATGTGGCCCTTGGGCCGCAGTTTGGACATGCCTGCCATAAGTAGTATTTGATGCACTTTCAATTGTTTTTCATTTCCTCCTAACAGCATACCTGCCAACTGTCCCATTTTTGCAGGGATAGTCCCGGCAAAAAGGACCCTGTCCCGGGTAATTTAATTTGTCCTGGATATCAGTAAATGCCCATTACGGGCAGCCCGTGCCCGTGAAAAAAATGATTGTGGGCCGACATTGTAACTGCGCATGCACCGTTCCGATGCCTGCCATCTCTTTATTGAGTAGACCCTATAATCTGATGACAAGTAGGCAGATATTAATTATGTGGAGTGGGCAGAGCTTCAGGGAAGTGGGTGTGGTAAGTATTTGATAGCTGTGCTGCAAAGTGTCCTTGGAATTTTTTTTCGATTTTTTTGGCAGCTATGTAACATGGCAGATTGCAATATATTCCCTAAAAAATATCTTGGCAAAACCTTCCACCTGACTCTAAGCAGCAAGCAACCAAAGTGAAAAAAATCACCCCAAAATGTATGTATATAAATTATGCCAAACTATCTGCTAATTGTATGTAGCACTTCTCCTACAGGGGTCGCTGAGTATATATTTCTCTGGGCCTCCCTCTGATTATCTTGCAGCCAGTTGCTTGGCACGACCAGGTGCACACTCATTCGCTCGTTATCCAATGACCAGTCTAGGGGATTTGTTATTTTTGTATTTATTGGTAGAACTTGGATAAAAGAAGAGATTAGTGGGATACTCCAACTTTAACTATGCACAGATGAGGACAACTCTCACTTGGCTTCAATTTGTTTAAATGAATAGCTGTTTGTATGGAAGATAAAGTCCTTTGCTTACTCTGGGAGCAGACTCAATGAACTCTGATTCTTCGGTATCCCATTAGCTGGCACCCGTCCACTGATTTTACTAGCTTGAAAAAATAGCACAAACTTGAGGTAGCTGCTTGCAGGGGTATATCCTCTTCTTCTGTAGAACTGGTCCCAGCTCCAATACTTAGCAGGTCCTACCAACCCTTCTGCCTGTTCTGGAGATCTCTCAGGGCAAGGATAAAGGGGTTAACAACCCTCCAGAAAGCTGGCTACATATGGCAGTCTTTCCACTTGTAAAGTCCCTGAGTGCTCTGATGTACTCACACTGTCCTTCCTTGCTCCCAGGTGTGGTCCCAATCAAAGCGTGCAGCTGAAGGGATCCTTCTTGAGCCAGCCCGAGCCAATCCGCCTGGAAGAGAGGGCCCCCCTAGGCCTAGAGGACACCTCCTGGCCACCCACAGTCTCCTTAGCACTCCGTCTCATCTTCCATCTGACTCCCCTTGCTGTGTGACTCACCCTTATTTAAGGGCTGGCCCAACCACCGCGCCAGAACAATTCATCTGGGCATTGGCTAGACTCCCCTAAGTATGCAGATCTGGGTCTCCTCACCCATGCCCACTAAACTCTAGAAGTTTCTACAAACTTCCAGAACTAGGGGAGGGCGCCAGAGGCCTGTCTTTGTGAGTCACAAAGCCTAAACTCAAGGAAAATCCTGAGTTTAGGCCTAGAGGACACCTCCTGGCCACCCACAGTCTTCTTAGCACTCCATTTCCATCTTCCATCTGACTCCCCTTGCTGTGTGACTCACCCTTATTTAAGGGCTGGCTCAACCACTGTGCCAGAACAATTCATCTGAGCATTGGCTAGACTCCCCTAAGTATGCAGATCTGGGTCTCCTCACCCATGTCCACTAGTCTCTAGAAGTTTCTACAAACTTCCAGAACTAGGCCTAAACTCAAGGAAAATCCTGACCCAGATTTCAGACTCACAACTTAACCATGAGTCATACTATGTTTTGCCTGCTCTCACGCAAGAAGGTGCTACATGAATAAAAACAAATTAAAGTGAAACATATAAACTGTACATTTTATATTTACCATTTTTTCATTTATATTTATGTTTATTTTTCCATATTTTTATTAATATTTACATTTTTTGTTTTTATAAAGTCTTTTCATTTTATTCTTTTATTTTTTTATTTTTTATTTTTTTATTTTTTTTTTACCTTTTTTGTATTAAGTTTATTTCATTATTATTCCTTTTTTTTTTTTTTACACAATATTTTTTTTTAAATGTATTTGAACAGATTGCAATATCTTATACACAAATAGAGAAGCACCTTTAAAAGGATAAATGGAAAATGATGTAAAAAAAAAAAAAAAAAACAGTTCCACAAAAACAAAATTCCTGCAATTTGTACAAATATAATATATATTTCACTGTCCTCTTCATATTTATTTATTTTTTTTATCCCCTTAGCTGCAGAATCTGTTTCCACTGTCCGACCAGAGACTGATGTGATTTTAAAACAAAATGCAAAATGCGTTTACTCCATCATTCTGGTGACATTACTTCTCCCTGAGAGAGCGTGCGAGCATTGCCAATCCATCGGAGAGCAATATTGCCTCTTTAATGTCACAGCCTTGCTAGCCGGGTTCAGAGTGAGGTTAATCATCGTAGCGGTGACAAGCCCCAAAGAAATAACGCACTCCATCTCATTCCCTCCCCTGGGAGATGAATAAAATTATGGAATGAGGCTCTTTTATCTCAATTCTCTCTGTAACACATACATCTATTTACCCCGTGTGTCCTAAGAGAAGGGGATTCTTGGGAAATCAGAGGTGGATGAAGATATTATGGTTATTTATTTCCTCTTTTTTATAATTCTTACATATTCTTCAGAGATTTACTGAGAACATTGAGCAGTTCACATCAGTGCCGGCCCCTGAGGAGTAACCAGTAAGTGATACACTCCAATTGAAATTGAAAATGAAAGTCCAGTGGAAGTCTCATGCCTTTTTTTTGTCTTTATAGTCCTGTAGCCCTGTATCATATAATTTAATATTATTATAAAAGGCATGCATATAAGGCGGACAACTGACGCAACGCTTTACATACTGTACATTCACTTAGTCCCAGACCTCAAGGAGGTTACAGTCTAAAACTGGCTGACTTTTGATCGATGTTTGGCCGTTCCCACTTGGCAGAAGGTGATCTAGTGGTTGACTTCTGTCAAACAGGAATTTTGTAAAACTTTTGTATGTAGGCAGGTAGAGGTTTAGGCTGCCCCAGTTGGGAGGGTTAGTGTTAATTGTGTTTCCCGGTTGACGGGCTTTGTTGGGTTTGACCCACTAGTTCTGTGTATTATAAAAGGGACAGGAGTCTGGACCTGAGAGAGCAGTTGTGGCTGTTGGCTCTCATTGCTATGTTTGTGGTACCGTTGTCCGAGTCCGTCCTGCTGGCCTCCTGAAATATACCAAGACCGGAGTGCCAATTAGCGAACCTCTGTCTTCAGGATCCTTCTACAGTCTAGGGGATTGCTGGAACCTGCAGTCTGCCCAGAAGATGCCATTCCTGGATAATACCATCATGGACTCAGCCAGTTATGGACTCTATCCTGTACATGTATGCTGGAGCAGCCACAAGCCTGAGTTAGGGACTAGTTTAGGGAAAGCCTGTTGCCTTTGACTGTCATTCTTAGTTATTTAATAAAGCTTTTGAAACTTTGTCTTTGGCCGGTCTGAAGTTACTCAAGGAGTGTAATGCAAGTAACTGGCACACATAGTCTACAATTCGGGTCAGCTAAGCACACTGGAGTATGAAGACAGCAGTACAAGAGTTAAGACAGTGTGAAGATACAAGTGGTTACCAAGGGTAATGAAGGTTTCTCTAGCATACTGTCATAAGCGTGTACATGTAATAGGTGGGATAGCCTCTTGCCGGAGGAGTTGTTGGCACTCTCTCAGTGAGGAGGTCCATCTCCCATAGCTACGGGAGCAGATCAGCACTGTAGAGGTCCTCAGCCTGTGCACAGGTACAGAAGAAGAGGAGTTATATGAGTGCACGCATGTAGTCTGTGTTAGGTGCCATTCCAGAACTCCATTTCATTTCATGGAGTGAGATGTGCTGGACAGGTGGAGAGTGCATTGGCTATGCGTGTCTCTCCTAAATGCAACAGTGACCGTGGTGGTGTATATTGCATCAAGAGTGTTAATTAGAGTTCAGTTGTCTGTTCAAGAAAAGGTACCCCATGTGTAAGGCCGTGACCCTATCTTAAGTGCCTAGCTTAGCCCAGAAGAACCTACCCGGTGTAGGCCTCCTATGTGACCCTTGCTTGGCACCCAACGAGGAGGACATGACAACCACCCCATCACCCAGCCCCCCAACCTGTAGATCAGCGGCTGTAGCCATTGGTCAGTGTATTCTGACAGTTGAGGAGCCCCACTGTCACCAGTGCTGGATTTATAAGGAGCAAAACAGGTAATTGCCCCAGGACCCCCTGTCAGAGGGGGCCCCAGACTTCCTTTATAAAAAAATGTAAACTTATTTTCCCTTCAGTATTGGGTTCCTTGAGGAAATTGTCCACTTTGCAGCCTTTGCCAAGCTCTGGTCAAGTCTCACTCCATCTCAACAGGCAGGCTTTTTTACATGATGAAGGGCTTGCTGATACCTTTCCAGCTGTTTATGTCGCTATAGGAATATATTTGAGCATGATGGTCTCTAGTTGTTCGAGAGAAAGATTCTTAAGCAAATTGACACTGATAAAGAATTATCTGAGAACCCATGAAAGACTAAGTGCTCTGTGCCTGCTGGCTGATGAGAGCAGTGTCCTCAATATGATACAGTTTGATGAGTTAGGCAACCTATAGATTATGCGATTTTCTTTTCTTTCATCATGGGTGGAAGGAAAGAAAATCACTCAATACCTCCAGAAGCGCTATTGTGTTATGCCTTGGGGGGGCATTGGGGTTCTAGGGAGGAATTGCAGTAGGCAGAACACATTGATTACTGCTAGTGGCTATAGCCGTCTGGATGAACCGCATGTAAAAAATCAGATGGGCTGGTTGTACCCAAGTCAATTGATTGATCAACTTGGGTACAACCAACCCGCCCATAGATGGATCCAATCTCAGCCAGTCCATGTTGAACCTGCCGAAATTTGATCTATCTATGGCCTGCTTAAGTTAAAGATTTTGCAGATTCTTAGTGCAGGAAGCAAGACTGTAAATATTGTAGTGTCATGCATAACTGTGATGTATGACCTGCCAGTTCCAATTACCTGTGTAATGTGTATTTGTGTATTCTTACAGCCAATAAAACTGAGAAAAAATAATCAGACAAATGTCTTCTTCGGAACCTAACATATTTTGTTTTTTTTAGCACAGATGCGGTTTATCGTTCATTTTAGTTCACATTTTTCTTTTGTCATATAAATGTAATTTCTATACTGAAGGGCACCCGAACTTGAAGTCCCCCGCCCCCCAAGGTCTAAATCCGGCACTGACTGTTAGAATACAATGGCACAGCGGGGAGGATTCCTCCATCCACCTTGCTTGTATGAATGGAGGAATCTTCAAGTCATCCACTGTATGGCCAGCCTAAAGCTTATCACACATGTTACAATCTGACTGTGCTGTGCAACCTCATTTGGTTCTATCTAGAAAATGTAGTGCAAGGGCTTGCCTGATTGGATACACATTAATTGGTTAGATAAGGTAGGTGCTCATATAGTTTTGGTTAATCTTGACTGATTGAGTAAATTGTGATTGTACAAAGACCGTTTGGTCAGATTGTAATATATGGTGACCCTAAGGTCCGTATCTCTCATGCATACATACGCATACTAGGGCTAATTCAGACATGAGCCAGTTTCATGAACCAGCATATCTTTGAAGTGTGGGAGGAAACCAGTGGACCCAGACTCGCACAAGAAGAATATGCAAACTCCATGCAGACGGCCGCTTGAGTGGGATTCAAGCCAGGGACCCCAGTACTGCAAGGCAGGAGTACTAACCACTTAAAGCCGAGTCCCACCTAAAAGTGGAGTTTCTGCTTATCTGCCCCCCCATTCGGTGCCAGGTTTGGCACCTTTTGGGGGGGGGAGTGAGTACCTGTTTTTGACAGGTACCCTGTCCCCACTTCCTTCGGACTTTGCCGCTGCGACGTACGTCAGAAGTTCAGCCCCAAGGCCAGACTGGGAATAAAATTCAGCCCTGGAAATAATTTCATTCCAGCCCCATAGCATTATTATACCAGCCCAATAGAATAACGTCATTATTTTCTTGTTCATAAAAGGGAAAACAATGCATTTTAAAGCACATTTGAAAAGTGTATTATATAACGATAAGACAGATATCAAAGCACATAGGGCTTTATATATATATATATGAGCAAATTCCAGTTAAAAGTGGTAAAAGTATGGACATGGTACAGGAGGTGGTAATAGGCTGTGCGTACATGGTACAGGAGAACATATCAGTGCATCGTACAGGAAGTGCAGAGTCTGCGGGCATTGTACAGGAGTTGCAGAGGCTGTGGAAATGGTACAGAAGATGCAAGGGCTGCGGACATGGTACAGGAGATGCAGGGGCTGCGGACATGGTACAGGAGATGCAGAGGCTGTGGGCATTGTACAGGAGAGGCAGGGGCTGCGGGCATGGTACAGGAGATGCAGAAGCTGCGAGTATGGTACAGGAAATGCAGAGGCTGCGGGCATGATACGGGAGAGGCAGAGGCTGTGGGCATGGTACAGGAGATGCAGTGACTGCAGGGGTCGCTTACTTACCGATCATTAAGGCGCCTTACATTTAAAAGTCACATCAGTGCGCATGTGCCGTCTGCCTGAGAATGGCCGAGCATGTACGGCTTTGTGGCGGCGTATGTGCAGTTGATATGTCGGCCCAGCCGCAACCATTTTTTTTATGGGTGCCACTGCCCTTCAAGCAGCCCCAGAGCAGGGGGACTTGCCGGCCAACTGGGAAATTTTCCGGTATCCCAGTAAGCCTGACTGGCTTTGTTAGGCCCCCCTCCTCCCTTCTTCTTCTTCTGCTGCCGGGCCAGCAAAAGAGTGCAGTGCGCTTCATACATGCGCAGTAGGGACCCGGCTAGAAAGCCGCAAGACTTCACTTCCAGGTTCCCTTACCAGCAATGACGGCGGCAGCACCCGACAGCCGATGGAAACATCGGCTGCGTTGCCAACATCGCTGGATTCCAGGACAGGAAAGTGTCCTCATTATAAAAGTCAGCAGCTACAGTATGTGTACCTGCTGACCTAATTTTTGGAGGAGGAGGGGGCCGGAACACCGCTTTAAAGTGGTTGTAAAGGCAGAGGGTTTTTTATCCTAATGCATTCTAAGAAATAAGATTTTAAAAAAAAAACCTTCTGTGTTTGTAGCAAGTCCCTCAGCCCCCCTAATTCTTAACTGAGGTCCATCTAGATCCAGCGATGTTGCACCAGAGACTTGGCTGTCCGGGACTCCCCTCCTCTTAGGCTGAGAAAGCAGCGCAACGCTATTGGCTCCCACTGCTGTCAATAAAAGTCAATGAGCCAATGAGGAGAGAAAAGGGGCAGGCCGGGGCCCCGTATCTGAATAGACAGAGGGAGCTGTGACACGGCTTGGGTGCCCCCATAGCAAGCTGCTTGCTGTGGGGGCACTCAACAGGAGGGAGAACCAGGAGCACCAAAGAGAGACCCGAGAAGAGGAGGATCGGGGCTGCTCTGTGCAAAAACCAACTGTACAGAGCAGGTAAGTATAACATGTTTATGAATAAGAATAAAAAAGGAGACTTTAGTATCCCTTTAAGCTGGCCCAACACTAGCAGATTTTCAAATGAATGTTTGTATGAACATTGTTTTTAAAAGTATTTGAAATATCTCAGTACGTTCAATGACTTAATGTCACTTAAGAAATTGTGCTTGCTTTTAACCTTCAATTTTGAAAGGAATGGACTTTCCCAAATAAAAGCCACATTCACTATTAAAAGTTTTTTCAGGATAAATTTTCCATCCTACTCCTTCGAATTTTCTCATGAACGCAGTCGAAAATGAACCAACAAATGATCAGAGAATCTAAGTGTCGGTTCACACTATGGCGACACGACTTCGGGGCGACTTAATGAAGTCGCCGTGCACCGCGACTTCAGAGCGGCTTGCACCGACTTCACATAATAGAAGTCAATGCAAGTCACTCCAACTTCGCCCAAAAGTAGTGCAGGAACCTTTTTCTAAGTCGGAGCGACTTGAGTCGCTCCTATTAGAACGGTTCCAATTACACAGAATGGAGCACGACTTGTCAGTCGACCAAGTCGCCTGACAAGTCGGAACAGTGTGAACCGGCACTTAAGAATGTTCTTAAAGTGACATTTCGAATGAAGGTATACTAGAGTTTGGCTAGCTTTGGCCACTGAGCTGGAAATGCCCTCCATTTCCAGTATTCTGTGCTGGCAGAGCTGAGTAATGGCCACACCTCTCATTACAAGCATCCTCTAGGCTCATACACGTGATCAGAAAATCAGGTAAAAAATACCACTTTCGAATAGATCGCAATCTGATCATTAGTACACAGCTTTCATCTGAAATTATCCGAAGGGGTAAACACGAAAATTATTCTCGTACGATACCAGATCGTACAATTTTCATTTAATCAGCACAGTTTTCATCTGAAAATACAATACAAATGCAGTACAATACATTACATCACTTCTGAATTTTTATTCCGTGGTATTAGAATTTATTAGATTATTATCTAATATTATTTATTAATTATTTATTAATTATTTATTAGATTATTATTAGAATGTATTAATTAATTAGAATTAGAATTTACTTTATCTTCTTTTTTGATATAGAGACTTGTATGCAAAAAAAAAAAAAACCCTGACAATCGTTTGTTGGATAATCTCATCTTGTGCACCAGGTTTAAAACAGGGTTGTAGTGTGGAGGAAGAGAGTGGGTGAGTCTGACCAGCTCTGTTAACCAGTTGCTGACCGCCTCCTGTACATTTATTGCGGCAGGCTGACTCGTACAGGCAAAACAACGTAGATCTACGTCGCTAGCCTAGGAGGAGCTAGGGGGCGAGCGCGCGCCGCCGACAGCGTTCTCCCACCCCCAATCTTCAGCGGGGAAGCTGATGCCTGTGTCCGACGGCTCCGATTGCCGCCTGACACCCGCAATCGCTCCCTGCTGAAAGAGAAGGATGGTCGGCTGTAGTAAGCACAGCCGACCGCTCTTCTCCCTGGAATTATCACAGAGCTCATGTGATCCTTCTATATAGGATGACATGTCTCTGTGATCATTTCAGAAGCCCAACCGCCATACAGTAAGAATCACTCCCCTAGGGTCACATTTAACCCCTTGATCACCTACTGTTAACCCCTTCCCTGCCATTCCTTGGGTGTTAACCCATTCCCTGCCAGTGTCATTATTACAGTAACAGTGCATATTTTTAGCACTGATTACTGTAGTAATGTCACTGGTCCCCCCAAAAGTGTCAAAAATGTCAGTTAGGGGTCCGATCTGTCAGCCGTAATGTTGCAGTCCCTCAAAAAATTGCAGAATTGCAGATCGCCGCCATTACTAGTAAAAAAAAAAAAAAAAATTAAAAATCACATAAGTCTTTCCCATAGTTAGTAGACGCGATAACTTTTGTGCAAACCAATCAAAATACACTTATTGCGATTTTCTTTTTACCAAAAATATGTAGCAGAAAATAAATTGGCCTAAAATGTTAAAACATTTTGATTTTAAATTTTTTTTTTTTGGGGAATGTTATGTAGCAGAATGTGAAAAATATTGTTTTTTTTTTTTTTCAAAATTGTCACTTTTTTTGTTTATAACGCAAAAAATAAAAATCGCAGAGGTGATCGAATACCACCAGAAGAAAGCTCTATTTGTGGGAAAAAAAGGACATCAATTTAATTTGGGTACAGCGTCGCACAACAGTGCAATTGTCCATTAAAGTAACGCAGTGCCGAATCGCAAAATAGGGCCTGGTCATTAAGGGGGCAAATCCTTCCGGTCTTAAAGTGGTTAAATTAGAAAATGCACTGGACAGAGTGGTCAAAGACTGGCACTTATTGGAAGACATATTTACATACCCTAAACATCTGCTGTAGCAGGAAAATGGAAAAAAAATCTATTGTACTAACAATCTGAAAACAGGTTATTAGTAAAATATCAAACTAAAATGCTTTTTCTGTGACTTCAGCCACTTCAGCCACTTTAACCACTTCTGGCCCGGAAGGATTTACCCCCCTTAACGACAAGACCATTTTTTGCAATTCGGCACTGCATCATTTTACCTGACAATGGCGTGATTGCGCGACTCTGTACCCAAATAGAATTGATGTCCTTTTTTCCCCACAAATAGAGTTTTCTTTTGGTGGTATTTGATCACCTCTGCGATTTTTATTTTTTGCGCTATAAACAAAAAAGAGCGACAATTGTGAAAAAAAACATAATATTTTTCACATTCTGCTATATAACATTCCCAATAAAAAAAAATGTAAAAATCCATTTTTTTTTTTAATAATTTTTTGGCCAATTTGTATTCCGTTACATATTTTTGGTAAAAAAAATCCCAAAAAGTGTATTTTGATTGGTTTGCGCAAAAGTCGTTCTCTCTCCACGGTGAGCGATCGCAGGTGCCCAGGGGCAATCGCGGCCGTCGGCCCCGTGGATCGTCTTCCCTGCTGCCTAATGGGGGTGCACGCGTGGCCCCTGGAGCGCTCCCTATACGTCAGTTCGCGCAGCCAAACCAGCCTGCTGCAGTATATCTGCAACAGGTGGTCGGCAAGTGGTTAACTCTTTTACCAATGTTTCCTTTTTTCCATACACATGATAATTATGATCTGGACGTAAAAAATTAATACATTTCTAAAAGCAGAAAATTTATGGAATAACATAACATATCATAACATAACATAACATAACATAACATAACATAATATAATATAATATAATATAATATAATATAATATTTATGAAATGCATATTCACTGCAAAAAATGTACTGAACCTTTTTAGTGAACACATACACAATATAATCAAAGATGTTCCATTAAATAAATAGTAAGTTCCATGCCCACCTTTATTCAAGCCAGAAGACCGAGGACATCCTCTAAGCCAAGGGTGTCATGGACCTGCCCCCGAGGGGTTGCTACCCTTAAATGTTGCACTGACAGTGTAAAGATGTGTAAAGATGCTTCTTACCTCATCTTGTCAGCACCAGCCTCTGCATCATCGAGGACTGTCCATCATCAAGGACTGTCCATCATTGAGGACTGTCCATCATTGAGGACTGTAAGGTTCTGGCACTCTCAGTGCCTCCTATCACATTATTTCCGGGTGATTTCCATCTACCTAGATAGAAGAAACACATATAGGTGTGTTTCCCTTTAAGACTGATGCTGTCATCACTCAGCGCCGGACTAGATGGCTATTTAAATCACCGGTTCTCACTCACATGTGTTCGTTCAAACACCCTTACCTGGACGCTAACTTGGCTTGAAGCTTTCATGCTTGCAAGCATACCTCGCTGACGGAACCTCGCTGCGCTGATCCCTGTATCCCGCTTCTGGATCATCCGCTCCTCCTGAACCAACCTTCGGCTGTATTGCTATTAGTGCTAAGTACCCCGCAGGGGAACCCTCTATAAACTTATACTAAGCTTACACTATCTAGCTCTGCATAGTAAAGACTATTTATCACATCTGCATATCTAGATTGCTAGCTCTTAAGACTACTGCTACTTATTCCTGCACTGGGTTGATCTCTCTTGTATGTCCACCTGCTACTCTGTCATCTGCTACCATACATGATTGATAAACCTACCTGCATCCATCTGCTACTGTCTTACCTTCAAGTGTCTGTCACCTACCACCTCCACTCAACCTGTCTCTTAAATCTTCATCACTGTGTTACTACATACATAAAGTCACTCTAGGAACCAGCTTGTTGAGTGTGTGTATTTACTAGCTGAAGTAAGACCTTCCACACATGATGAGTCATTGAGGTTGGGAATGGTATCTCAGCATCTCTCTTACATGACTACTGAAGTGGAATATTTCTGCAGCTGAAAATCCACACCATACATGAAACGCAGGAGCGTTACAAGGACTGTCCATCATTGAGGACTGTCCATCATAGAGGACTCTCCATCATCGAGGACTGTCCAACATCGAGGACTCTCCATCATCGAGGACTGTCCATCATCAAGGACTCTCCATCATCGAGGACTCTCCATCATCGAGGACTAAAGAGGAATAGGATCCAGCATGTTATGTGATTGGCCTAAAGATACAGTCTCTGTAAAGGGTAAGTATATAATAAAATCTATGACATAAAGGGAGAAGGATGGCTACCTAAAGCCAACAGTTTTCTCTAGACTATTAGATTTCCATCCTTTCCTGTTCCAGAAACCCAACTGGATGTAGATGAAAACTCTTCAAAATGAGGAGAAAGCATCTCTAAAGCCAGCCATATACTGAAGATATTTGAATGAAAATTCTCAGTACATTTGATTACTTGACAAATGTCGTTTGAGCCCGGGTTCACATTGCTGCGGTATAAGACACCGCATGTACTTTGCGCAGGAATCACAGCACATTCCTATGCTAATTACATGCGGTGTCTCTGGGGTGCAATATGAGCCCTGGATTTGTATGGCTCAAATCGCACAGCATTGGCCCCAAACTGGTGAAGGACACTTTTTTTTGTGTTCACTACCATGCCGTCTGATTCTGTAAATCGTGCTGCGTTTTGCAAACTGATTGCGGGTTGTCGTTAAGGGGATTTGCTGTGAATTCCAAATTCAATTTGCAAATTGAACTGGGAATTTTTATCTTTGTTTGTCTCGAGGAAGGATTCCAGCAGGGAACGGACTTGTACTGGGGGGATTTATGGTTAGGGGTAAGCATGCGGATTAGTGCTCAATTTGTTTGTTGTGGGGGGGGGGGGGGGTTGGCTGACACATGATGCTCATACAACTTGTGGGGGGCGCAGTATGTCATGCTCCTGATGACCTTGTCCCGCCACCACTTATGACCCTATTTAGCCAGTGTCTCATATGCTCATTGCTTGGGTTTTTGGTTGTGCAGAAGCAAAGACAGGATAGGACAAGCTTTGGGGCAAGGAGTGTTGGAGAATCATGATGACTTTTCCCACATAAATGAGGGAATTAAAAGAAAAAAGACCTGATCATTTCTGAAACTACTTGCGGATGTCGGAAGAATGTTTTCAATGGCTTTGAGATTGTGTTACACTCCCTATACTTTCTTATTCATTGTTCTTTCATACATTCACATATTATATATAAAATAAATGAATGCCCGTTGGAGTCAATAAAATTTCTATTTCCGGATCTAACTTTACATTACGATAAGCACAATTTTACTTAAAGGAAAACAACATTTACGGTTAGAATTTTGTTAGTTCAGAAAAGAAATGAGAAAAAAAAATTCTCCTTCAATTTTTCTTATCACTATGGTCACAAATGTTCATTCATTGTAACCCACTAACCATTAGAATATTGAACAAACATTTCCAGAACAATCATTCACAAATAGAATTTAAACCGTCTGTGGCCAACTTAATAATGAGAAAGACTAGTAATTAGTCAAGAAAGTATGATGGCCAATGGTGCAGAGCTGAAATCATTGTATTACCCAGTCCTCAAGATGTTGGTTTTGTAGCATTAAAGTGGAGTTCCACCCTATTTTTATACTTACCTCCATCTTCTCGCTCCGGGTCACCTGAAAAAGAAATGGATAATCGCATATTTTTTTTTTTTTTACTTACCTCGTAGCGAAGAAAAAATACTTACCTTACTTCCTTCTTCCTCCTTCCTCGGCCGCGGCCCCTCGTCACTTCCTGGCTCTGCAATGATTCCTGGGAGCTGAACGTCATAGCTCCCAGGAATCATTGCGCCTGCACCGGCCCCGACGTCAGTTCCGGGTCGCGCGCGTCATCCCCTTCTAAACAGCTTCTGGGCATGCCCAGAAGCTGTAGAGGGATGACGCGCGCGACCCGGAAGTGACGTCGGGGCCGGCGCAGAGCATCGTGGGACCAAAGAAGGCGGAAGAAGACGCTGAAGGGGATCTCGCTGGCTTCAAGCTGCCCACATCTGAGATGGCAGCGCTGGACAAGACGTTTGCAAGGTAAGTATTTGTCCTAACAGGTAAGTGCAACCTGGGACAGATCAGAGGCTAGCCATTGTGGAATGTACTAGCCCTGACTGTCCCGGGGGTATTAAAAAAAAAAAAAAAAAATCCAGGGTGGAACTCCGCTTTAAGAACACAATTGCAAATATATTTGAAAAAATATTCCATCTGATTTCTACATTATTGTGCTAAATGAGTGTAGAACCCTCCTAGGTAGGTGCTAGGAAAAAGGATAGTTTGCCCTGCCTGCTTCACAGGGGAGCCTGATCAGTAGTTAAAGCGGACTTCCACCCAAAAGTGGAACTTCCGCTTTAGGTATTCTAACCCCCTGACATGCCACATTTGGCATGTCATTTTTTTTGGGGGGGGGGGGGGAGCGGGTACCTAGTTTTGACAGATACCCACTCCCACTTCCGCTCGGCGCCCTGAGCGGAAGTTCTCCTCTCCCCCTCCCTCCCTGCAATCTTCTGGGACATGTCAGAGGTCCCAGAAGACTGCCGGCCAATCAAGACGCGCAGCGCGACTCGCGCATGCGCAGTGGGTACCCGGCTGTGAAGCCGCAAACTGTCACAGCCGGGTGCCCACAGCAGTGATGCCGGCGCCGAGGGAGAGGATCGAGGCTTCGGGCGGCCGCATCGCTGGACCGTTGGACAGGTGAGTGAAATGGCTGGAACTCCGCTTTAAGCCTGTTGCATGTGTCCATGTGTGATTTATCTGGTCTGAGGGAGTGTCCTCACTGTATCCAATAGGGGAGTCAGTTGGACAGTGGAGGAAACCCAGCCAGTGACACACAGGCTTTTATGACTATCCCAATGGGCAGGCACAACAGTGGTGCATCCTGGGATAGGTTATAAAAGTCACGGGCACATGTGACAGGAGGTCTTTGGGTGGGAAGCCAGGTCCCAGGAGGAGGGTGACGGCTGTCTCTCCTCCTGCTGCTGAGGAAGGTGGTCACAGGCGGTCGGCCTTGTGACCCAGAAGTGTGGTGCTGAGCCAGGAGGTCCTGTGGATGCTGACAAGGGAGTTGGAGGCAGAGCGACCCAGGGAAAAACAGTGTCAGTGAGTACCGGGAAGCTTGCCAGGGATCTGCCCAGGACAGGGACCACTCCAGGAGGGTGTCAGTGGACAGAAGGTCAGCGCACACAGTAAGTGAGAAAGGGGGTGCCAAGTTAGACCCTAAAGAAGTGAGAATACATATTCTTTATCTTCACTTCAGTGGCAAGGTGAAGCAGCGGCCTTGCCGCATTCTGCAGTCATTTGTCCTCAGCAATTGTGCATAGTTCAAGTTGGAGTATCCCGCTCATTCCCTTCTACCATCCAAGTTCTAAAATAAAACACAAAAACCAAATCCCCTTGACTGTTCATTGTCTGAGCCAAGAACTTTTAATGCCGTGTGTCTGCTTTCAGTTGCTAATGGTAACCCAGGGGAACCCAAGAAGTGTAATTCTCAGCAGCTCCCTAGGGGGCAGTGCTACATGAGTATCCCCAAAGATTTATATAACAGAAAAGAAGAAATAGATGACAGGAAAACTAGGCACACAGTAACTGGGTCAAACATGTGTGGCTAAGCACGATGACCAGTGGTAAAGAACCAAAATCATTTTATTACCCAGTCTTCAAGATGTTTTTAGCAATGTTAAAAAAATGATTGTGCTCTTTAACTTTACCCACAATGTTTTCAGCAAAAATGTCAACCTTTAACCCCTTTATAATATGTTTCAGATGTAGTTATTACTGGCTCAGTAACCCTTCATTTTACTGTTTGCTGACATCTTACAGGAGTATCCTATGTCTCAAAAGGGAGGGGGAAGTGGGCTTGGGATGATGGTCTGGTTTTTGGATGCAGCTTTAAAAAAAAAAAATTCTAGTACAGAAGAAGGATCAATTTAATCAGGAATGTCTTCATAATCTACACTTCTGCCAATGATCTTCTCTGTGTTCAGTGGAATAAGGCAGTGTTTCTCAACCTTTTTTCAGTCAAGGCACCCTTTAAAACCACTTGCCGACTGCTCACATTAAGGATACTGCGGCAAAGGGGCTCGATTCCGTCCAGCGACGTAGACCTACGTTGCTGGACCCCTCCCCTTATGGGCGGCGCACGCGCGCCGCCGGAGGCCCGCTCCCGCTGTATTCAGACACAGCGGGAGTCGGGCCAGGGGAGGAGAGGTGGTGATCACCGCTGCTCTTCCCCGATCGTCGGGGATCGAGTGAGGAAATCCGCCCCCTTGTGTAAACAGGCAGGGACAGATTACAGGATTCAGCATAGCTGAACCTGCGATCTGTGTCTGTGTCACACAATCCCCTCCCCCCACACACAGTCAGTAAGCACCAGGCATACATTTAACCCCTTGATCACCAATAAAGTTAACCCCTTCCCTGCCAGTGTCATTATTACAGTAACAGTGCATATGTATAGCACTGATTACTGTAGTAATGTGACTGGTACCCCCAAAAGTGTCAAAAATGTCAGTCAAGGGTCCGATCTGTCCGCCGCAATGTCGCAGTCCCGCTAAAAAAAAAATTGCAGATCGCCGCCATTACTAGTTAAAAAAAACAAAACAATAAAAATGACATAAATCTTTCCCGTTGTTAGTAGCTGAGATAACTTTTGCGAAAACCAATCAAAATACGCTTATTGCGATTTTTTTTTTACCAAAAATATGTAGCAGAAAACAAATTGGACTAAAATGTTAAAAAATTTTGATTTTTACATTTTTTGGGGGGAATTTCATATAAATAAATGAGAAAAATATTGTTATTTTTTCAAAATTGTCGCTCTTTTTTTGTTTATAGCGCAAAAAGTAAAAATCACACAGGTGATCAAATACCACCAAAAGAAATCTCTATTTGTGGGGAAAAAAAGGACATACATTTAATTTGGGTACAGAGTCGCACGACCGCGCAATTGTCTGTTAAATTAACGCAGTGCAGAATCGCAAAATATAGCATGGCCAGGAATGGGGTAAAATCTTCCGGTCTTAAAGCAGTTAAAAATACACTCATTGAGAATTTTTTTGTCAAAGACATGTAGCTAAATACATTTTGGCCTAAATATATGACAAAAATTGAATATATTGGATATTTTTTAACTGTCAAAGTAGAAAAATATTGTTATTTTTTCAAAATTGTCGCTGTTTTTTTATTAATATCGCAAAAAATTAAAAGCGCAGAGGTGATCAAATGCCACCAAAAGAAACCTCTGTTTGTGGGAAAAAAAGGAGGTAAGTTTCGTTTGGGTATGGCGTTGCATGACCGCGCAATTGTCAGTTAAATTCACACAGTGCCAAGTTGCAAAAAGTGGCCTGGACGTACAGCAGGAAAATCCTCCGGTGGTAGGACACCCAACGTTAGAGTTGATTTAATTTTCCAAAGCAAATATACTTTTGCAAACTGCTACTGACTAGTATTCCAATGTTTTTCTTCTCTCTCAGTTTTTCTCCATCACTCAATCTAATGTCATACCAATGAAGATGGGGTGTGGGAGGGTCAAACAAGGATGCTATGCAGGCGACTGACATTCTAATTCATCCAACCATGATGCCATTGGTTGTTAGGACACCTACAGCTTGAAGATTGTAATGGTGCACAATGAAATCCTGTGACTTAGTGTAACTAAAAAGGCAAGGTTCATCCACATGCTGGCTTGTGTACAACTTTTTGGGAATTTTTAGGCATTTTGCCATGGCACTCCTGAAGAAGCCTCAAGGCACCCCATGGTGCCTAGGCACAATGGTTGGAAAAGGCTGGAATAAGGTATTCCAGGGGACCCTGAACAATAGAAGGCCTTAAAGTGGAATTCCAGTTCAGTACTAACTAACACCCCTTACAGCAGAGAATCATACAAAAAGTTCCACTTTCAACGCAATTGTACGATAATCAGATCATTAGAACACAGCTCTCATCCAAAATTTTCCAAAGGGGCAAACACGGAAATGTTTACCAGACGGTACGATTTTCGTTTAATCAGTACATTTTTTGTCTGAAAATACAATATAAACACATTACATAATTTCCGAAATTTTTATTCTGTCGTACCAAAATTTTCCCAAAGCCTAAAAGCAAAATGCTATGTGTGGTGGAAAACTAACACTGCACATCACCCTGAACACACCATCATGGCAATGTTGTGGGGATGCTTTTCTTCAACAGACACACGGAAGATAGACAGAGTTGATGGGAAGATGGATGGAGCCAAATACAGGGAAATCCTAGAAGAAAACCTGTTAGAGTCTGCAAAAGACTTGAGACTGGGGCGGAGGTTCACCTTCCAGCAGGACAACGACCCGAAACATACAGCCAGAGCTACAATGAAATGGTTTAGATCAAAGCATAATCATGGTTTAGAATGACCCAGTCAAAGTCCAGACCAAAATACAATTGTGAATCTGTGGCAAGACGTGAAAATTGCTGTTCACAGAAGATTGGGCAAATACGTCACTCTCTAGATGTGCAAAGCTGGTAGAGACATCCCCAAAAAGACTTGCAGCTGTAATTGCAGAGAAAGGCGGTACTACAAAGTACTGACTCCGGGGGGCTGAATACAAATGCACGCCACACTTTTCACATATTTATTTGTCATTTTGAAAACCATTTATCATTTTCCATCCACTTCACAATTTTGTGCCACTTTGTGTTGCTCTATCACATAAAATCCCATTAAAATACATTTACGCTTTTGGTTGTAACACGACAAAATGTGGAAAATTTTAAGGGGTATGAATACTTTTTCAAGGTACTGTATACTGTATGTAGCAGCTTGCAGGTTATGGTTATACAAAATCCTATAGCACAACTAAGACGGTTCTCACATACATTTCACATCAATAAGGTCTTCATTCTCAACCAAAATCACCATTGATCTATTTTGAGGAGGGCATGGTTTCCTTAGAATTTCCCTGGAAACCAGGAAATTCAATATAGAGTTGAACATTAATATTAACTTAATGTAGCTGGGGGCCAAATTATGGATGGTTTAGTAAGTTATTGTTAGTATTTTGAATTTAACTAGTTTGCCAGACCCCCCCCCCCCCAAAGCACATTGAACCCATGTTGATGAGGACAAGAGCTTCATCCCACAACCCTGGCCTGGTGGTTGTGGGCATCCGCAGGTGGGGCGGTTGTGTGGTTCACATTAAAGGCCTGCCCTGCATGTTTTTTTCTGGGCTACATTAGACGCTTTGTTACAGGGTCACTTTACACACACACACACAAACACACATGGGGTACCTTTTTTCTGGGTTGTTCTCTTGATACCTTGGGACAAGGCTGAGGGGGAATGCTCAAATTTAAGGTGGGCCTCTACTCTTGAACGGATGAACGTACACCATGAACATTGCACTGCAACTGTTCTCCATGTAATGCTTGGTTCCCTGTGATAATGCACATCTTCACCCTAGCATAAGGAACAAACCATTCAGAGTAAGGGAATACAATAAGACACGTGGCCACTCACTAAAACTAGAGGAAAAACGGTTTAACCTTAACCACTTAAGCCCCGGAGGATTTGGCTGCTAAACGACCAGAGGGTATTTTGCGATTCGGCACTGCGTGACTTTAACGGACAATAGCGCGGTCGTGCGACGCTGTACCGAAACGAATTTGGCGTCCTTTTTTTCCCACAAACAGAGCTTTCTTTTGGCGGTATTTGATCACCTGTGCGATTTTTTGATCACGCGCTATAAACAAAAAAAGAGCGTAAATTTTGCAAAAATAGCAATATTTTTCCCTTTTTTTTATATGAAATTCCCCCCAAAAAAATGTAAAAATCAAAATTTTTTAATATTTTCGGCCAATTTGTTTTATGCTACCTATGTTTGGTAAAAAAAAATCGCAAAAAGCGTATTTTGATTGGTTTGCGCAAAAGTTATTGCGTTTACTAACAAAGGGAAAGATTTTTGTCATTTTTGTTGTTTTTTTTTTAACGCGTAATGGCGGCGATCTGCGATTTTTTTTGCGGTACTGCGACATTGCGGCAGACAGATCGGACCCTTGACTGACATTTTTGACACTTTTGGGGTTACCAGTGACATTTCTACAGTAATCCGTGCTATATATATGCACTGTTACTGTAAAAATACACTGGTAGTGAAGGGGTTAACCTTATTTGAGAGGGAGGGGCTGTGTGTGTCCCTAGGGGCGTGATTCTAACTGTGATTGGCTGTGGCTTCAACTGTATGCAGAGTGATCAACGGATCTACATAGTAGATCCATGTGATCATCTCTCATACAGAGAGGAGAATGACAGGCAGCTTGTTTACACAAGCTGCCTGACTTTCTCCCTCTCCCCCGCCGATCGCAGAGTGGCCGGCGGCGATCGGGTCCGCCGGTCACACGCGCGGGGGGGTCCGTGACCACGCGGGAGCGGGAGCGCGCCTCCGGCGGCGCGCGCTTGCTCCCTAGACCCTCACAAGCTAGTGACGTAGCCCTACGTCACTTTGCCTGTGAGGGGCTGACCGCCCACGTAGATAGTCGTGCGGCGGTCGGCAAGTGGTTAAAATGCATAAGGGGTTCTTCACTGTAAGAGCGGTAAGGATGTGGAATTCTCTTCCACAAGCAGTCGTATCAGCAGGGAGCATCGATAGTTTCAAAAAACTATTAGATGGGCACCTTAGAGACCACAACATACAGGGGTATACAATGTACGGTTAACAGCAAACACACACGCGCATCATAGGTTGAACTGGATGGACTGATGTCTTTTTTCAACCTCACTAAATATGTAACTATGTAACTATGTAACTATGTAACAGTAACTTACATTTCGGAGGGACATGCTGAGCAAATATCCACAACCACCTGTCCAGCATTTTTCACTACTACTCCCGACAGGCTGTTTGTTACACTTCTGTTACTCTTGGCAACTACTTATTTCTTCAAATTACTCTACTCTACGCTGATGTCTTCATACCCCAATGTGTTAAGACCCATTGGTAACTGTGTGTGTTCAGGTTACTTAAAGTGGAGTTCTGGCCTCCAAAACAATTTTTAGATAAAAATACCCCCGTCACAGTCAGGACTAGTGCATTTGAGCAACGATAGCCTCTGAACTGTCCCCGGTTTCACTTACCTTTTAGAAGAAATGCTTACCTTGAAAATGTCTTGTCCAGCGCTGCCATCTCAGGTGTGGGCAGCTGAAGCCAGAGCGCCCTCTTCGGTGTCCTCTTCGGTGACGACGGAGTCCCAGAATGCCCTGCACTGGCCCTGCTCATCACTTCTGGTGCAGGCGTGTCATCCCTGCACCGGAAGTGACGAACAGGGCCGGTGCAGGCGCATTGACTCCTGGGAGCGATGACGTTTGGCTCCCAGGAGTCAATGCAAGCAGGAAGAGACGGCGCGGGCAGCGGCCGCAGAAGGAGGAAGAGGAAGGAAGGTAAGTATATTTTCTTTAATAACAAGGTAAGTAAATTTAAAAAATGTTTAATTATCCAATTCTTTTTCAGCTACATTAAAGCAAGCGGATGGTGTAAAGTCAATTTTGAGGTCGGAACTCCGCTTTCAAGCACACCTCTTTAATAACTTCGGAGCAGGCATGTACAATGCTTTAGTATTTTACTTAAGAAAGATGCAATTTAGGCATCCCTCAGTCCAGGGGAGGGCTGGCAGCCTTGGGCCTGGGGGGCAAGTCCAGTCAAGTGGCCCATTGAACCACCGAATCAGCTCACCATCTATGCCCACCTGGTTTATAACGGATATTGATGTTATGAAGCAAGACAAATATGATACAATGTGGTAACATAATTTAATGTTAATAGCAACAAAGGAGGTTTAACAAAAATATTGCATCAATGCAGCCTGACCAGTGCCCATCAGTGCAGCCTGACCAGTGCCAATCAATGCAGCCTGACCAGTGCCCAACAATGCAGCCTGACCAGTGCCCATCAATGCAGCCTGACCAGTGCCCATCAATTCAGCCTCACCAGTGTCCATCAATGCAGCCTCTCCAGTGCCCATCAATGCAGCCTCACCAGTGCCCATCAATGCAGCCTCACCAGTGTCCATCAGTGCAGCTGCACCAGCGCCCATCAATGCAGCCTCACCAGAAGGGCAGCCATCAGAAATTTTCAGGCCCCTTACACAGCTTTAGGCCTGGGCCCCCCGGGCCTGACCACCAGGTCACATCCTCCTCCTCTGCGGAGCCTGTAAATGGGTGTCGGGACTAGTTGTCAGTGTAGGGAAGGAAAGGAACAAAAGAGGAGGTGCCAACTTGAAGCCAGGGGCATCTCTTCGGACTAGGCCCCTCGGGACGCCCGGGCCTCCTACATCTGTATGGGCTGTACCCCTCTGATGGCGGCCCTGCTCACCAGTGCCCATCAATGCAGTCAGATCAAGGCCCATCAATGCAACTTGATCAGTGCCCATCAATGCAGCCTCACCAGTGTCCATCAGCTCAGCCTCATCAGTGTCCACCAGTGCAGCCTCATTAGTTCCTATCAACGCAGCACCACCAGTGTCCATCAGTGCAGCCTCATCAGTGCTCATCAATGCAGCCTGATCATTGCCCATCAATGCAGCCTCACCAGTGCATATAAGCTCAGCCTCATCAGTGCAGCTTGATCAGTGCCGCCTATCAGTGCCCATCAGTGCTGCCTACTAGTGCTGCATATCAATCCAGCTTAATCATTGCTCCTGATCAGTGCTTACCATTGCTGCCACATTCTCTGCCCTGCTGACCCCGTCCTATGTCCCACTGACCCCAATCCTCTGCCCTCATGTCCCAGGGTCTGATAAGGAAGCCGCGCCATTCACTGTGAACAGCTGTGGCTTCCTCATCAGACCCTGGGACAAGAACAGTATACTGTGGCTGGGGTGGGACAAATTTAGATGGGGGGTGCCCAATTTAAGTCTTGCCTAGGGCAGCACAAAAATAAAATACACCACTGGACACTGATGCATTAGTGGCTAGTGGCAGTCATTAACGCCTTTGTGCTGCATTAGTGGTACCAGTGTCAGTGTATATAAACCATTTCATGCTGCACTATACAGGGGTTAATTAACACTGACACTGGTGCCACTGTCACTAATGCAGCACAAAGGGGTTAATTAACCACTTTACCACTAGAGCATTTTGCTGTCTTACGTCTGGGCCACTTTTTGCGATTCGGCGCTGGGCGATTTTAACTGACAATTGCGCAGTCGTGCGACGCCGTACCCAAACGAAATTGACGTCCTTTTTTTCCCACAAACAGAGCTTTCTTTTGGGGGTATAATTAAAGGAGTAGTGGTGCGCTTCAAGGGATAGCTCTTGTGGATCTCTATTTGGGTTGGTGGTAGTGGTGTGTGTAAATCTTGATTTGAAAGTGCTGGGCGTGATAGATTTATGTATACATTTATATTCTAAAAAAATAGATAATGAAAGTGCAGGTGTGTCAATCAGATCAATGCGTGTGTCAATAAATACATAGATCAATAAATATCAAGGTTTTTCTTCTTTACAAATAAATAAATATATAAATACGGTGTTTGTTTTCGATGTGTGTATCAATAAATGAATAGATAAATAAATAAATAAATATCAAAGTGCTTCTTCTTTGCCAGTGAACATCAATAAATAAAATATATAAATCCAGTGTTAATCTTCAATCTGATTCATAAACAGTAAAAGATATATATATGTGCTCAAAATAAAGTGCTACATGCAATTTCTATTAAAACGGTGCTGGAAGAAATATATGTAAACAGTTCAGTTCAAAAAGGAGTCTTCCCTGAGGAAGTCACGTGACCTCGTGACGTAACGCGTAGGAGGAGCCCTATACCCGGAAGTGACGATACAACGGAGCCCGATCTCCACAGCGGCGGCTAGTTTTTTGTTTACATGCTGAATTGTCATGCCCAAATTGTAAGTGCAAATCTTTATATTTTAATAAATGAGTTGGATATACTGCACCATGAATAGTCTTTGTTTCTGAGGCACACTAAAGATCGGACAAGGAGGATAGTACTAGAAAAACGATCGAGACAAACATTTATAGGAATCCAAGAAATCAGCTCCATTAAGAGAGTAAGGATCCGGATTGAGAGAAACTGAGTCTATCGTTGAGCTTGGATGGATACCAAAGGCATATTGATCTTGCCTATAAGGAGAGAGGCTAGAGCACATAGAGGTGACACACAAGGTGAAGGAGATCACAGTCACTTAATTGCATGAGTGAAGCACGGATATAAGCGAGGAATGTATTCACACAAGCTTTTTTTGGATTTTCTCTATATATATATTTTAAAATATTTTTTCTTTTTTTGGACTATCTCAGTTGATATTGGTATTTGAAAGATTGCAATTGAACTGTTTACATATATTTCTTCCAGCACCGTTTTAATAGAAATTGCATGTAGCACTTTATTTTGAGCACATATATATATCTTTTACTGTTTATGAATCAGATTGAAGATTAACACTGGATTTATATATTTTATTTATTGATGTTCACTGGCAAAGAAGAAGCACTTTGATATTTATTTATTTATTTATCTATTCATTTATTGATACACACATCGAAAACAAACACTGTATTCATATATTTATTTATTTGTAAAGAAGAAAAACCTTGATATTTATTGATCTATGTATTTATTGACACACGCATTGATCTGATTGACACACCTGCACTTTCATTATCTATTTTTTTGGAATATAAATGTATACATAAATCTATCACGCCGAGCACTTTCAAATCAAGATTTACACACACCACTACCACCAACCCAAATAGAGATCCACAAGAGCTATCCCTTGAAGCGCACCACTACTCCTTTAATTATATCGTTTACTGCTTTAGTATCAGTCCCAGTGGCGCTGCAGCAGGGATTCTCTTGCCACCTCAGATAGCGCAGGGATCACACACACCCCTTCTTTTGGGGGTATTTGATCACCTGTGCGATTTTTACTTTTTGCGCTATAAACAAAAAAATAGCGTAAATTTTGAAAAAACAACAATATTTTTCACATTTTTTTATATGAAATTCCCCCCAAAAAAATGTATAAATCTAAATTTTTTTAAAATTTTGGCCAATTTGTTTTCTGCTACCTATGTTTGGTAAAAAAATTCACAATAAGCATATTTTGATTGGTTTGCGCCAAAGTTATTGCGTTTACTAACAAAGGGAAAGATTTCTGTCATTTTTGGTGTTTTTTTTTTTAACGTATAATGGCGGCGATCTGCGATTTTTTTTGCGGGACTGCGACATTGCGGCGGACAGATCGGACCCTTGACTGACATTTTTAACACTTTTGGGGGTACCAGTGACATTACTGCAGTAATCAGTGCTATATATATGCACTGTTACTGTAAAAATGACACTGGTAGGGAAGGGGTTAATTTTATTGGAGAGGGAGGGGTTAATGTATGCCTGGTGCTTACTGACGTGTGGGGGGGGGGGGGAGGTGACTGTGTGACACAAGGACAGATCCAGGGTTCAGCTATGCTGAACCCTGCAATCTGACCCTGCCTGTCACTTGGGAGATCCGCCCGCTTGTGTTTACACAAGCAGACGGATCTCCACACTAGATCCCCGACGATCGGGGAAGAGCAGAGGCGATCGCCGCTGCTCCTCCCCTGGCCCGATCCCGCTGTGACTGAAAACAGCGGGAGCGAGCCTCCGGCGGCGCGCGCGTGCTGCCCACAAGGGGAGTGTCTGACGACGTAGTACTACGTCGTCAGACGATAACGAGCCACTTTGCCGCAGTAGTACTACGGTACTCAGCAGTAAAGTGGTTAACACTGATGATGCCACTGCAACTGATGCAGCAGAAAGGGGTTACTTAACTGCCACTGGTAACTAATGCATCAGTGGCCAGTGGCAGTACATTAACCCCCTCCATGCTGCATTTTACAAACAGCATTGTAAATTAACCCCTCCCTCAATGAGTTAATCACTTCAGCCAGTTCACACAGCTAAGACACTGACACAACAGTACCTTAGGTAAGATGCTTTACCCTCATAGTTACATAGTTACATAGTTAGTGAGGTTGAAAAAAAGACATCAGTCCATCCAGTTCAACCTATGATGTGTGTGTGTGTTTGCTTTTAACCGTACATTGTATACCCCTGTATGTTGTGGTCTTTAAGGTGTCCATCTAATAGTTTTTTGAAACTATCAATGCTCCCTGCTGATACGACTGCTTGTGGAAGAGAATTCCACATCCTTACCCTCACTTTAACACTGCTTCACTGTTTCACTGGCTCCTCGCAGATCTTAGCAGAAGCAATCTCCTCTGTGCTTTCTTCCCGCCTCATGGCCTCTGGATGACATCACGTTCGGCCGGGACTAGGAAGCACCTGTCAGGTGGAGATCACTCCGCCTGACAGGGAAGTGACTGGACTCACCAGTCAAAGAGGCCACTTGCTCCGCACCGCTTCCACCCCTGCAGCCAGCCGCGGTTGTATTTTGTAATACTTGCAGAGCTGCAGCGGAGCAGTGACATACTCGCACTGCTCCGCTCTGCAAGAATAACACAATGTAGCGGCGGCTGGCGGGTGTCATGCCTGTCTGCAGGGGTGGAAGCGGTGAGAAGCAAGTGGCCTTTATATGAGGCATCAGAGCAGCCTGGAGGGCAATTGCCTCCCTGCCCCCCGGCCCAGTCCGCCCCTGCCTCAGTCCAACAGATAAAGGCAATATTAATTCCTAATTCCCTAACTATAACTACAGGCTGAGTGCTGCCCTGAGATACCTGAATTTATGCAGTTCAGCAAGCATAAAACCTTCAGAGGTATTTCTCCAGCACTGGTGTCCTTAGGGTGAACCTCAAGTTAAAACTCTCTATGTGCAGGCAAACAGCACTCTCCTGCTCTTACGGGTCTCCTTATCCATCTCCATCCCTTAAGGGTCTGACAGCCCAAGGTTGCACTGGAACTCCTTGATCTGTCTCTCTGCTGGCTTTTTCCTACACTGACTGACCCAATTTATATCACACAGGGCAAGTGGGCTGGACCCAGATAGGATCCCACCAAAGAGCCTAAAAGACCTGGCAAAGCATTAACACCAGCCCTCCCTGCCAGGACAGTACCCACTGACTGTTTCAGCCTGCTTCCATACAGGTGGGGGTGGGGGGGGGACTTATGGAATCTGAAAGCTCCCTTTAACAATAAAAGGGCCCCTAGATACCGGCCCTTTCTGTGTAATGAGTTTGGGGTACATACTTTAATCTAGGCCCGATGGGAACTTTTTTTACCTTTTCAAAGGTAAGTAAAGAATCACACAAGCTTCTGTGACATCACTTTTCAAAGCCTGAATGGTGATGCTTACCCTTTAACCTCTCCCCTCTTAAAACTCACCTAGGTACCATCCCGTTCTGTCTATAAGCTTACACACCAGCCATTCCCACTGCAAGGCTGATTTCAGTTTTTGGCTGGAATGTGTACATTCAGTGTAGAATAGATTTCAGGTAGACTTGAGATGGGTTGAAGAATCAGTTTCCTGACTTTGGAAGAAATGTCTACATCAACAGCCTGTCAGTGGAGGAAGCCTTACGCTAATCTTCCTTTAGCATGCTAATATGATCCAAACGCTGGTCTCTGGCTGAGATTTGTATCAGACCCGCGCTCTGACACGCAGGAATTATGTTGTCTATTTATTATTTATAGGCAGACATGCTTTCAAAGAATTGTCAGGAATTTATCAAACCGGAAATCTTCCCGGCATCTTCAAAGAGCTTTCCCTCTAAGATCTCTGTCGTCCTTGTGGAATGATAAAAAATGCACTTTACAGACCACGGCAAGAGATTATTTAAAAAAATGGAGATCTTTTTAACAACTGGTGATTAACCTGACAACCAGTGAACTAATATTACTATCCAAAGTCAGAAAGTCCACTTTGATCACCTTACCCACCTGTGTCCCTGCACCTTTTTCTCCTGAAATCTCCTTGAGTCCAAAAGCTTTTTTTTAATGTCATCAATGTCTCGGTTCTGGATACTATATTGTTTGTAGTCTACCCTAACCAGGGGCGTAAATAAGGGGGGAGTCAGGGGGTCCAAATTTCCTCCCAGAGCATCTGTCACAGCAGCTAGGCTAGTGTAGCCTTTCAACTGTGTGAGCCGCACTGCCACACACCAACCTGTCTCCTCCATGCTGGTGATAGGCATGGCGGCACGGCCCGGGCGCTGGATACACGATCATCCTATATTCTAATACATATGTTCCCCCGTACTGTGAGTTAACAGGCCAGGAAAATGTAAGGAGGGAGGGACTTATGAGTGAGCGTCAGCCACCCACTAGCTAAGAAGAAAGCAGGGAGCGGGCCACTGCCTCCTTAGCCAATGGGTACACAAAGTGAGCTGTCCAACACTCCAACTAAGAGCAAATTCACAAACACCCCAACCTAGAATTGGCCTTTGCAGCAAGGAGCACATGGAAGGGCGACGCATATCAAAACAACAAGGAAAAATTCCCAGCTCAACTTACCAACCAGCCTGCAAAAAACTGAATTGTCCTGTCTAACAGTTTACGGTAAAAACAGGGGTTTAGTTTGCACACATTTTCAAATATATGCGCAAGCTGTGGTGGTGACTTCACAGCACCCCAGTGTACTGCAATCCTAACTCTATAAATTTTGAGAGCCTCCAAAGTTGAAGTACATATATAATAATGACTACGTCAGTCTATGACGAAACGCGTCGGGTGGAGCTTACAGCGACGCACGCCAAACGCGGAAGAAACACGGCGGCCATCTTGTCGGTGGGATTCAGCAGCATCAGACCATCGGAGGAGAGTGACACACAACGCCTACTACTAGCGGTGATCTTGTAAGTCATTTACATTGTCTTTGGGCCAAATAAAGTATCAAGACAGGTTACACTATGAGGAGGTGTTCTGTTTCCTTTTTTAAGCTCTATGATGATGATGATGTGATGATCGGTTGCTAAATGCTGGGAATAAGGAGTGGAGGATCCTGTTTGCCTTTGGTACATACGTTATATGACCTTTGTGATGAGGGTCACCTATATCCGGTAAGAGTCAGTGTGTACGGGTGTCTGGTGGTGGCTCTCTCCCACTGAGGATCTTCACTTCTATACTTGTACCGATCACCTAGGAACCGTTGTTTCTCTCCTGGATTCATATGAACATTCTGTGCAAACAGTCTTTGGATTAGCGCCACATTATATATATATATATATATATATATATATATATATATATATATATATATATATAGTAATGAATAGATTGAGGGCAGGTACGTCTGGAAGGAGCCCACTCCTCCTTAAAGGTATAGGGATGCACTGGACACCCACTAATAGCATAATGGCAGCAAAGGTATCCAGTGCATTCCCTCACTAATTCACCAACAGTACAAACAAATGTCAACCACTCCAACCTATAACTGGCCTTTGCAGGAAGGGGAACATGGAAGGGTGACTAATTTCAAAAAATAACAAAGAAAAATTCCCAGCTCACTTATCAAACCAGCCTGCAACAAACCAAGGGCCAATTCACATTATATGCGGTGACAGACGTTTTATTGTTTTCTATGTGTCCCATTCACACTGCAACGCATCCTAGTGTGTTGTGATAAAGTGCAATCATTCTGCATTTTATCGCAGCACACCAGCCCAAATCACACTGCAATGTCAGGCAACGCATCACATTATGTTTTGTACACATTACATAAAGTTTGTTTAAAAAAAAAGGGGGGGAGGCATTGCAGTGCATTGAATCATGCACCACACTGCCCCCTAGCCAGCTATTAACACAGAGCGGTCGGAGCGCTGAATTGCTGTAGCTGCTCGGTAATTTGGCCGCAAGCCAGCTTGAATTGGCCTCCTGTCTTAGTGGGTGCAGGATGAAGCGGCTCTGATGTGGGGAGAAGCCTGAACATAAGATTCAGAACTGCACGCAGCTAGTGAAGGTCTGCAGTGATCGCGGTGAGGGAGGAGAAAGTGTTTTGCCCCAGCAGAAATAAAGGAAAAACAGGGAGCTCCTGGAATGTGCCCTGTACCCCTCCTTTAACCACTTTACCACCGGAGGATTTTCCTGCTTTACGTCCAGGCGACTTTTTGCAACTTGGCACTGCGCGACTTTAACTGACAATTGCGCGGTCATGCAACCCTGTACTCAAACAAAATTTACATCCTTTTTTTCCCACAAACAGAGCTTCCTTTTGGTGGTATTTGATCACCTCTGCGCTTTTCATTTTTTGCGATATTAATAAAAAAAGAGCGAAAATTTTGCGAAACAATTGACATTTTCTACTTTGACAGTTAAAAAATATCCAATATATTCAATTTTTTTCATATATTTAGGCCAAAATGTATTTAGCTACATGTCTTTGACAAAAAAATTCTCAATGAGCGTATTTTTAACCGCTTTAAGACCGGAAGATTTTACCCCATTCCTGACCAGGCCATATTTTGAGATTCGGCACTGCGTTACTTTAACAGACAATTGCGCGGTCGTGCAACGCTGTACCCAAATTAAATTTATGCCTTTTTTCCCCCATAAACAGAGCTTTCTTTTGGTGGTATTTGATCACCTGTGCAATTTTTAATTTTTGAAAAAAAGAGCGCCAATTTTGAAAAGAAAAACAATATTTTTTACATTCTGATATATAACATTCCCAAAAAAAAATGTAAGAATCTAAATTTTTTAACATTTTAGGCCAATTTGTTTTCTGCTACATATTTTTGGTAAAAAAAAAATCACAATAAGCGGATTTTGATTGGTTTGCGCAAAAGTTATCGCGTTTACTAACTACGGGAAAGATTTGGAATTTTTATTGTTTATTTTTTTTTTACTAGTAATGGCGGCGATCTGGGATTTTACTGTACATTACTTATTCCTGACCTCTGCACCCTGTGCGTTCTGTTTTCCTGACCTCTGCACTTTGTGCGTTCTGTTTTCCTGACCTCTGCACTCTGTGCGTTACGCAATCCTGACCTCTGCACTCTGTGCGTTACGCAATCCTGACCTCTGCACTCTGTGCGTTATGCAATCCTGACCTTTGCACTCTGTGCGTTACGCAATCCTGACCTCTGCACTCTGTGCGTTACGCAATCCTGACCTCTGCACTCTGTGCGTTACGCAATCCTGACCTCTGCACTCTGTGCGTTAGTCAATCTTGACCTCTGCACTCTGTGCGTTACGCAATCCTGACCTCTGCACTCTGTGCGTTAGTCAATCCTGACCTCTGCACTTTGTACATTACACATCTCTTACCCTCTCATGAGCTCCTCACTCTGTACATTACATACATGACTCCTGCTCTCTATACATAACATACTTCTAATCCCTGCACTCTGTATGTAGGCCTAAGCTTTAAGCTCCTCCCACTGTTAACGCAATTTTGCCACACCCACACACTGCTTCATAATTCTCCTCTGGGGGCCCTGCCATGCATTCAGTACAGGGCCCGATGCCCAGTCTGACAGACTGACCTCTTTGGAAACCAGACATTAAAGCCTAACTTTTTGTTTACCGTTTGCTTCACTAACAGATGTGCCTGCAGGGGGCGCTGTATGTACACCCATATTTAATCACAGCATGGCATGCGTGCTGTTTGATTATTGTCCTCTGGGTACCCAAGGCTGATCCGAACCCCCCCCCCCCAGGAAAAAAAAATTACCCCAGGCCCTCACCCTAACTTATTATTCACAGTTTTGTTTCAGGATTTTAAATTGGTAGCGGTTTTGGACATACATTTTTATTTTCTTGCTTTATTTCAAAACAAAAAATATTTTCAATGTGAATTTTCCTGTAATTTCTCCCTACACAAGAAAAAAAAGTAATTTGTGCACCCCCCTATATTTACCCCCAAAGTATAATGAAGAAAGACTGCTGATAAAATGATATCACATTAGTGTGACTTTTATGTAATGTAGTGGAATGGTAGAGGGAATGTACTGACTGTGTTTTACTTTAGAAGAGCTTCATTCCCATTCCACTCTACAGGGGTTTGCATAAATGGTTAGCGTAACATTAAGGAAAGATGAAGTCGGGTTGATGAGGGCACAGATTAGCATGGGCATGGCAGCGACATTTTCACAAGTTAGCGATAACTAAAAATTTGAATGATCTTGCATTCACCTACACGAGCGTTTGATGTTTGCAAATGCAAATATCATCCAAATCATCGGATATCATTGTTGCAACCCAGGACTTCTTTTGGAGGGGAAGAAATATTTTTTTATTTTTTGGATATGTGTGTATATATATATATATATATATATATATATGCTGTATCTCACAAAAGTAAGTACACCCCTCACATTTTTGTAAATATTTTATTATATCTTTTCATGTGACAACACTGAAGAAATGACACTTTACTACAATGTAAAGTAGTGAGTGTACAGCTTGTATAACAGTGTAAATTTGCTAAACTGACAACTCAGTACAGGAACTAGATGGTAGCCATGGACAGGGCTGGGACAAGGGGTGGGCAGGAAGGGAAGCTGCCCTGGGCATAGTGGGTTTTTATTGGTTCTATATGTTTGTCAATATTTTAACCACTTAAGCCCCGGAAGATTTTACCCCCTTCCTGACCAGGGCCTATTTTGCGATTCGGCACTGTGTGACTTTAACGGACAATTGCGCGGTGGTGCGACGCTGTACCCAAATTAAATTGACGTCCTTTTTTTCCCACAAACAGAGCTTTCTTTTGGTGGTATTTGATCACCTGTGCGAGTTTTTTGATCATGCGCTATAAACAAAAAAAGAGCGACAATTTTGCAAAAATAACAATATTTTTCACATTTTTTTATATGAAATCCCCCCCCCCCAAAAAAAAATGTAAAAATCAAAATTTTTTAACATTTTAGGTCAATTTGTTTTCTGCTACATATTTTTGGTAAAAAAAAAATCGCAAAAAGCGTATTTTGATTGGTTTGCGCAAAAGTTATTGCGTTTACTAACCAAGGGAAAGATTTTTGTCATTTTTATTGTTTTTTTTTAATGAGTAATGGCGGCGATCTGCGTTTTTTTTTGCGGGACTGCAACATTGCGGCAGACAGATCGGACCCTTGACTGACATTTTTGACACTTTTGGGGTTACCAGTGACATTACTACAGTAATCAGTGCTATACATATACATTGTTACTGTAAAAATGACACTGGCAGGAAAGGGGTTAACTTTATTTGAGAGGGAGGGGTTAAGTGTGTCCCTAGGGGCGTGATTCTAACTGTGATTGGATGTGGCTGTGTGTGTAACAGCACAGATCAACGGTCCTACATAGTAGGACCGTATGATCTCTGCAGTTACATAGGGGAGAATGACAGGCGGCTTTGTTTACATTAGCCGCCTGCCTTTCTCCCGGTGTAACCAACGATCGCGAGTGACCGGCGGACATCGGGTCCGCCGGGTCACTCGCGCGGGGGGGGGTTCGTGAGCGAGCGGGAGCGCGCCTCTGGTGGCGCGTGCTCGCTCCCTAGAGCCTCAAAGGCTAGCGACATAGACCTATGTCACTTTGCCTGTGAGGGGCTGACTGCCGACGTAAATCGGCGTTAGGCAGTCGGCAAGTGGTTAATTATGTTAGACATGGGTAACCATTCCTATGCCTTGTTTTAACATGTATTAATAAACATTATTTTAGTTTATTTGGTGTTGGTGTCGATCCTTCTCCTCCCAATAGCCTGTAAAGCCCCATCTTTTCTACTTTTTGTGTCATATAGCAGAATATAGCAGAATGTGAAATATATTGTTTCGAAGAGGTGATCAAATCCCACCAAAACAAAGCTCTATGTGTGGGGAAAAATGGACGTAAATTTTATTTGGGTACAGCGTTGCCCGACCACGCAATTGTCCGTTAAAATGCGTTGCCGAAACGCAAAATAGGGCCTGGTCATTAATGGGGCAAATCTTCCGGTCCAGAAGTAGTTAAAGCGAAGTTCCAGCCCCACACACTCACCTGTCAAACGGTCCAGCGATGCGCCTTCTTCTCCCTCTCTGCTCTGCTCTGCGGCATCACTGGTGTGGGCACCCGGCTGTGACAGTTTGCGGCTTCACAGCCGGGTACGCACTGCGCATGCGCGAGTTGCGCTACGCGTCGTGATTGGCCGGCAATCTTCTGGGACCTCTGACATGTCCCAGAAGATTGCAGGGAGGGAGGGGGAGAGGAGAACTTCCGCTCAGGGCGCCGTGGTGCTCCGAGCGGAACTGTCAAAACTAGGAACCTTCTCCACCCCAAAAAAAAATGACATGCCAAATGTGGCATGTCAGGGGGTTAGAACTACCTAAAGCACTTTTGGGTAGAACTCCGCTTTAAGTGTTGAATGGTTAAGGTCAGCCATAGTAAAAATGATGTTATTTCTAAATGTAATAATGTTGCCAATGTTACATTGGTAGTAAACACCAAACATTAGAATTCTGAGCGTCAGTACAGGAGATTTCACATTCTGCTACTGTTCAGCAATGGAAAATTCAGGTCCTCTGATAGCAATGCAGAGTGTTTGTGTGTGTCTGGATAAACTTAGAGAGATCCCAATCTAGCTGGAAGAATTCCCAATGCTCGAAACTTCATTATATTTAGAATCTTTCCCCAATTAATCTGCACAGTGTCTCCCAAGAGGGAAGCGCACATCTCTCCTGTTCTCTCTGACGTGTTCCATGGGGAAATCCCTGGGGGCTGAGCATGAGATGAGCCGTCTTCTCCTCTGGAGCTCACATCCCCGTGTTTGTTATATACTTCATTCTCCGGCACATAACTCAATGTAAGTATTGCCTCTTCACTGGGGTTCTCTCTGCTTTATGAAATTGGTTGAAGAGCAATTCATGCAACAAGTGAAATCAATCAATGGCGAGGAAACATTCCAACTGTGTGCAAAGCAGGAAAATCTCCTGCTTTTATTTTTTCATCAAGAAATATATATATGTTTTTTGGTAAGAACCACGTTCTTAAAATTTTAAAGTTCTTAAAAAGTAAGAAAACAAGTACAGAAGAAAGCAAAGTATATGAAAGTGCTTATACTGTGCTCCTTACGTTTCTTAGTACCGACGTATAAAGCAGAAACTTCTGTTGGTGAGATCAGGTTTGGATTTAAGGCTTGTTTTCAACTACTGTCAATGAGCTAAGGTTCGGTCCGAGCCCCCAGGAAGCTGTCACATGAAACCAGGCCACCAGCCCAATCAGCTGCAGGTGAGGAACTTCCTGTCCCACAACCACACATAACAAAGAGACTGGGATATTGTTGACATCCTTGACTTAAAAGGGCCTCATGGCCATGGGCAATGACACCATCCGTAAATGGCCATGTGGGTATATGCTGGTGACATCATTGACCTAAAATAACCACATGACCATATATAGACAATGTCCTAGACTAAATATTAGGTCAATGATGTCACCAGCATTCCTTCCTCTGAGGGGGCAGGGATGCAGCTGAGGGGCAGGGATGCTGGTGACATCATTGACCCAATATGGCCATATTTAGTCTAGGACATTGTCTATATATGGTCATGAGGTTATTTTAGGTCAATGATGTCAACAGCATATGGACATTGTCCATATATGTCCCCATGTTATGTGCAGCTAAAGGGCAGGGATGCTGATGACATCATTCACCTATTATGGTCATATTTGGCCAAGGACATTGTCATCATTAGAAGTGGGTGGTAGCAGGGCAGTATTCTAATGGTAGGCATACCACCAATCGATCAATGTTAATGGAGGAATCTGTTAGGTTCTCTGTGACGAGACCAACCTCGCCACATTGCATTGGAGGAGCCTGGTTGCCCGCCTGCTGCCTTTGGATTATGGACCGGCAGCTAAAGGGTTAATTTTACGGTGCAGAAGGATTTATTTCTCCCTTTTTGCACAGCCGTTCGGTAGATTCTATCTACCGAACAAACAGCCCTGGTTCTAATTCGTATGGATTTGGTGAATGCAGGGTGACCAGGAGGGTGTTGAACACTGAAAATATGGTTTGGACTACTACAAATGGGACAGTCATATTCAGGAAAAATGTCTCCCTTGTAATATGAAGATTTTTGTTCCCATTTGCCATGAGGTCTCTGAACAGGAAGTCAACTCCTAATATGGTCATTACAGGAAGTTCTGAGGAGACGGACTGTCTAAGGTGGCTTCCCATTCACCTATTGTCAGGTGTGCTAATGACCTCACCTGTTGTCTGCTAAGGGATGTATTGACACTCAGAGTAATGTGTATTGAGGGCTCGTTAGGGAACCATTGTTCTGTGTCTGACTACTGTGTACATTGATTGCCCCCTGGGGCTTCTGTCTCCTTGCATTGGTCAAAGCTATCTGACCAATCCCTGTTGACTCATTTTCAATTCCTCATTTGCATGGCTAAAAGAGGACCTGAATGGGAACTGCAGGTACTTTGCAATTGACCAATGGGAGGGCGGTTGTTGGGAGCAGGATGTTCCAAATTCTGTATAAAAGTGTGCTGTGTTCTTCCAATAAATGTTGTTGTTGTTCCTGTTTTACCCTCAACTCGGAGCTTTGTCTCGTTCTTGGGGGGATTCACTGTATGCTGTTGGAGACTGATTACTAGGAGTGTAAGCTGATGTATGCTTTTCCTGTTCGTCTGCTAGCAGCTATTCGTGAGGTTCCAGGTTGGAGTGCTATTTTGTATCCAGTTCGGGAGTTTGGTGTCCTGCAAGTAGCTGTGCCTGTCTCTCAGAAAGGGGCATATCGCCTAAACGGATTTTAACCCCTTGTCTGCTGCAACGGTCCGTTACATTCTCTTTTTTCTTTCAGCCCACAGGCTGAATGAAAAAAAAGAGAACATTACAATAAATGCCCAACAAGGACGAGCAACATACTGGTACTGCTGGAATGATGCCTGCAGGTTTAGACATCATCTTGGTATTGTTTTTTCAGCCGGTGGTTGGCTTTAATGTAAAAGCAATCCTAGCAGCTAATAAGTCGCTAGACTGCTTTTACAAGCAGAGTGAGGGGACGTCTGTGGTTTTCTCTGGCTCTCCTGTCCCACCGGGGAATCTGAGAATGCAACCGGTGGTTCCATCAGCAGACCATAGAGCTGATCGGAAACCAGAATGGCTCCAATCATCTCTATAGCCTAAGAAACTGAAAGCTACGAGCATTTAATGACTTTGGTTTTGCCGGATATAAACAGCACCATTGGGAAAGCATCTTATCACACCGATCTTGGTGTGGTCAGATGCTTCAAGGGCAGAAGAGAGATCTAGCGTCTAATAGACCCCAAACTTTTCAAAAAGAGTTCCTGTCACTTCCTATTGCCGTCATAGGGGATGTTTACATTCCCCGTGATAACAATAAAAATGATTAAAAAAAAAAAAAAAATGAAAGGGACAGTGTAAAAATAAAATAAAAAAACAAAATAAATAATTAAAAACTCCTTACTACCTATCACAGTTTCGGAGGCAATGAAATGCCAAGAGAGCACAACCCCCCCCCCCCAAATTACCCCTTTTCAGAAAGTAGACACCCCAAGGTATTTGCTAAGAGGCATGTTGAGTATTTTGCAACTCTCATTTGTTTTGGAAAATGAAGAAAGAAAAGGAAAATGCATTTTCTTTTTTCAATTTTCAGAACCTTGTGACAAAAAGTGAGATCTACAAAATACTCAACATGCCTCTCAGCAAATAGCTTAGCATGTCTACTTTCTGAAAAGGGGTCATTTTTTTGTGCTATTTGGCATTTCATGGTCTCTGAAACTGTGATAGGTAGTGATTAGGGTTGAGCGGACACCTAGATGTCCGTGTTCGACGGGTTCGGCCGAACTTTAAAAAAAAGTCCGGGTCCGTGTCCCGGACTTTTACCGAACTTTTCCCGGACACCGAACCCCATTGAAGTCAATGGGGACCCGAACTTTAAGGCACTAAAATGGCTCTAAAACACCAAAGGAAAGGGCTAGAGTGCTGCAAATGGCAGCAAAACGTAATTAAGAGCATGGCAAGTGCTCTGCAAACAAATGTGGATAGGGAAATAACTTAAAACAACAAAAAAAAACAGAAAAATAAAACAATGTTCTTCTTCATCTCTGAAGGACGAGGCCCATATGGAGTAGGAGGGAGGTTGAGGTGGTGGTGGATGTGGCGGTGACATAGGCGTGCGCACAGGGTGTGCTGGGTGTGCCTGGGCACACCCTAATCACCTAGGGCACATAGCATTGCCAGTGAGGAGATGGGAAAGATCTCCCTGGGACCTGCTCTGCTCTATTTCTCCTTGCCTACAGGTACATGGCCCCGATACATTACTCTCCCTGCTGGCAAACACATGCATGTGTATTTCAACTTTGGGGTGCACACCTTAATGCAATAGGCTGCGCACACCTATGGGCGGTGTAGGTGGAAGCGGCGGTGGAGGAGGACCAGGGCCGGATTAACAGCATCATGGGCTTGGTGCTGAGGATTTTGAAGGGCCTTAAGGGCCGTGCCTTGCCATGCACCCAGAGGAGGAAGGGTGCAGCCATGCATGCCTAATTCAACATGGGATGCTGTCTCTGAAGCCCATAAACACATCCATGCATCGCCAACTGTCCCTCCTTGTCCGGCCTTCACGCTGTGTGGGGAGGTTCTGAGGGTACTGCCTGGGGAAGCGAGCATAGAAGCCAGACTTCTGTGTTTACAAGTGACAGAAGAGCGGTAACAGTGAATATGGCCAACCCGGGGCCTATATAAAAGGTAGGGGCCTGGAGCTGCAGCTCCAATAGCCCCTACATTAATCTGGCCCTGAGGAGGAGGACGAGGTAGCCAACACTGCTTCTTTTCAAAAATTTTAAATGAGGGTACACCCCAAAAGAGTGAGAAAGAGCAAAAATGGAACAATGGGTGGGTAAGGTCGGTATCCATTGCTATTCTGCATAAGGTACGGAAAAGTCCCGTGGGATCCATGCCTGGTTCATTTTAATGAACGTGAGCTTGTCCACATTGTCTCTGGACAGGCGGCTGCGCTTGTCTGTTATAACGCCCCCAGCCGTGCTAAATACCCGTTCAGATAATACACTGGCTGCAGGGCACGCCAGCACCTCCAAGGCGTAAAGGGCAAGCTCAGGCCATGTGCCCAATTTGGAGACCCAGAAGTTGAAGGGGGCAGACCCGTCATTCACTACATGTAGGCGTGTGCACACATACTGCTCCACCATGTTGGTAAAATGCTGCCTCCTGCTAAGACGTTCCATCTGAGCTGCTGGTGCTGCTGTTTGTTGTGGCGTGCTGACAAAGCTTTTCCACATTTCGGCCATGCTAACCCTGCCTTCTGAGGTGCTGGCGGTGCCCTGGTTGCGTTGGCGACCTCCTCCTCCTCCTCCTCTGCCTTGTGCTTCCACTGTGGCCCCGCTGTCAGATGGGAATGCCAGCAGCATGGCGTCTACCAGCGTGCGCTTGTACTCGCGCATCTTGCGATCGCGCTCCAGTGAGTGAATTAAGGACGGTACGTTGTCCTTGTAACGGGGATCCAGCAGCGTGGCCACCCAGTAATCAGCACAAGTTAGAATGTGGGCAACTCGGCGGTCGTTGTGGAGACACTGCAGCATGTAATCGCTCATGTGTGCCAGGCTGCCCAGAGGCGACGAAAGGCTGTCCTCTGTGGGAGGTGTATCGTCCGTGTCCTCTGTATCCCCCCAGCCACGCACCAGTGATGGCCATGAGCTGGCCTGGGTGCCACCCTGCTGTGAACATGGTTCCATCTCCTCCTCCAGCTCCTCCTCCTCCTCATCCTCCTCATCCTCCAGAACTGTGCCCCTGCTGGACAATTGTGTCCCTGGCGTTTGTGTGTGCAGGAACCCACCCTCGGAGCCCCTTGCGAATGACTGCCCTGAAAGCCTTTGAAATGTTACCTCTTCATCCTCCTCCTCCTCCTCCTCATCCTGTGCCACATCCTCTTCCATCATCGCCCAAATTGTTTTTTCAAGGAGGCATAGAAGTGGGATAGTTAAGCTGAGAATGGCGTCATTGCCACTGGCCATGTTGGTGGAGTACCCAAAACAGCGCAACAAGGCACAATATATGCAAATGTCAAATATGCAAACTATGCCGCAATTTAATGTTTTTTACACCAAAAGGGTGTGTATTGAATAGCGGAATAGGATAAAAAACTGTGTATCTCACACGTACAAACACAGACTAGGCCCGATTAAATTTTTTCCTACCCTAAAGGGAGGATGAGGAAGAGGAGTATGGAACATGCAGCACCCTCAAATCTTCAGAAGTATGAGATGAACCCCAAAAACTTGGAAAGGTGGATCTCTCTCACACGTACCAACACAGACTATCCCCCAATTTAACTGATCCCCAAAGGTTTTTGATTAAATAGCGGAATAGAAAATATGATCCAAAAAAAGTGTATGTATATCACACGTACACAACCACACTAGGCCCCAATTACTATTGTTTGTACCCCTAAAAGGCTAGATGAGGAGTAGGGGGGGTATGGAACAGGCAGCACCCTCAAACCTTCAGAAGTATGAGATGAACCCCAACAACTTGGAAAGGTGGATCTCTCTCACACGTACCAACACAGACTATCCCCCAATTTAACTGATCCCCAAAGGTTTTTGATTAAATAGCGGAATAGAAAATATGATCCAAAAAAAGTGTATGTATATCACACGTACACAACCACACTAGGCCCCAATTACTATTGTTTGTACCCCTAAAAGGCTAGATGAGGAGTAGGGGGGGTATGGAACAGGCAGCACCCTCAAACCTTCAGAAGTATGAGATGAACCCCAACAACTTGGAAAGGTGGATCTCTCTCACACGTACCAACACAGACTATCCCCCAATTTAACTGATCCCCAAAGGTTTTTGATTAAATAGCGGAATAGAAAATATGATCCAAAAAAAGTGTATGTATATCACACGTACACAACCACACTGGGCCCCAATTACTATTGTTTGTACCCCTAAAAGGCTAGATGAGGAGTAGGGGGAGTATGGAACAGGCAGCACCCTCAAACCTTCAGAAGTATGAGATGAACCCCAACAACTTGGAAAGGTGGATCTCTCTCACACGTACCAACACAGACTATCCCCCAATTTAACTGATCCCCAAAGGTTTTTGATTAAATAGCGGAATAGAAAATATGATCCAAAAAAAGTGTATGTATATCACACGTACACAACCACACTAGGCCCCAATTACTATTGTTTGTACCCCTAAAAGGCTAGATGAGGAGTAGGGGGAGTATGGAACAGGCAGCACCCTCAAATCTTCAGAAGTATGAGATTGTGTTCACTGTACCCCACAAAGATTGAGTTCACTGCACCCCACAATGATTGTGTTCACTGCACCCCACAAAGATTGTGTTCACTGCACCTCACAAAGATTGTGTTCACTGTACCCCCCAAAGATTGTGTTCACTGCACCCCACAAAGATTCTGTTCACTGTACCCCACAAAGATTGTGTTCACTGCACCCTAAAAGGATGTTGTTCACTGCACCCCACAAAGATTGTGTTCACTGCACCCTAAAAGGATGTTGTTCACTGCACCCCAAAAAGATTGTGTTCACTGTACCCCCCCAAAGATTGTGTTCACTGCACCCCACAAAGATTGTGTTCACTGCACCCCAAAAAGATTGTGTTCACTGTACCCCCCAAAGATTGTGTTCACTGCACCCCAAAAAGATTGTGTTCACTGTACCCCCCAAAGATTGTGTTCACTGCACCCCACAAAGATTCTGTTCACTGTACCCCACAAAGATTGTGTTCACTGCACCCCAAAAAGATTGTGTTCACTGTACCCCCCCAAAGATTGTGTTCACTGCACCCCACAAAGATTCTGTTCACTGCACCCCACAAAGGATTTTGTTCACTGCACCCCAAAAAGATTGTGTTCACTGCACCCCAAAAAGGATTTTGATCACTGCACCCCAAAAAGGATGTTGTTCACTGCACCCCAAAAATGATTTTGTTCACTCCACCCCAAAAAGATTGTGTTCACTGCACCCCACAAAGATTGTGTTCACTGCACCCCAAAAAGATTGTGTTCACTGTACCCCCCAAAGATTGTGTTCACTGCACCCCACAAAGATTCTGTTCACTGTACCCCACAAAGATTGTGTTCACTGCACCCCAAAAAGATTGTGTTCACTGCACCCCAAAAAGGATGTTGTTCACTGCACCCCAAAAAGGATGTTGTTCACTCCACCCCAAAAAGATTGTGTTCACTGCACCCCACAAAGATTGTGTTCACTGCACCCCAAAAAGATTGTGTTCACTGCACCCCAAAAATGATTTTGTTCACTGCACCCCAAAAAGGATTTTGTTCACTGCACCCCAAAAAGGATGTTGTTCACTCCACCCCAAAAAGATTGTGTTCACTGCACCCCAAAAAGATTGTGTTCACTGCACCCCACAAAGGATTTTGTTCACTGCACCCCAAAAAGATTGTGTTCACTGCACCCCAAAAAGGATGTTGTTCACTGCACCCCAAAAAGGATTTTGTTCACTGCACCCCAAAAAGATTGTGTTCACTGCACCCCACAAAGGATTTTGTTCACTGCACCCCACAAAGATTGTGTTCACTGCACACCAAAAAGGATTGTGTTCACTGCACCCCAAAAAGATTTTGTTCACTGCACCCCAAAAAGATTGTGTTCACTGCAGCCCAAAAAGATTGTGTTCACTGCAGCCCAAAAAGATTGTGTTCACTGCAGCCCAAAAAGATTGTGTTCACTGCAGCCCAAAAAGATTGTGTTCACTGCAGCTCACACACAGAAAAATGGATGTGGATCACTGACACCTGCCTATCTCCAATCCCACACCACACAGCAATATCGATTGTAGTTTGTAGAACACAGTTTCCCTAAAATTCAGCAGACTCTGTCCCTAACAGGATTGAGAAGAGATCGTAGATCAGGATTGAGTGCAGATTCACCCCACCCCCCACACAGCAATATCGATTGTAGTTTGTAGAAGACACTGACCCTATAATTCAGCAGACTCTATCCCTAAAATGCCTACAACTCGCCCTGCCTAAACACTCCGACCTGTCCCTCAATTCTATCCGGACACAAATGGTTTTTTCCTGCCTATCTTTCCCTAATCAGCAGCCAGCACATTGATGTGTGCTCTGTCCCTTAGCTAAGCAGCAGAATGACGCTGCTGCGGCGGCTGCCTCGAACTTATAAAGACTTGGTCACATGCTTCAGACGGCCAATCACAGCTACTAAGACATTTGCAGGCATGGCTGGGATGGCTTAAGGCACACCAGTTAAACGATTGTTGATTGGCTGTTGAAAGCCCGCCATGAAAAGAGCGCCAAAGCATGCAAAACCCGGAAATAAAACGACCGAACACGGATTTTTACCCGAACATACAGTAAAGTGTCCGTGTCCGTGTTCGGGTAAAAAAAATCCAATTATTCGGTACGAACACAAATAATACAGTCCGTGTTCGCTCAACACTAGTAGTGATGAGTGAAACCAATAATATTTGCCCTTAGAAAGCCTGAAGGCAGTGATTGGTTTTCGGGGTCCTGACAAAAAGTCTCACACATTTTTCAATCACTTGTGACAAAAAAATGAAATCTTAAATGGGCTTACTATGCCTCTCAGTAAATGGGGTGTCTACTTTCCAAAAAAAGGGGTGATTTGGGGGGGGGGGGTTTTTACTGCCCTGCCATTTTAGCTCCTCAAGAAATGAGATAGGCAGTCATAAAATAATAGAAGCGTAAACACAAGTAAATATACCATAGTTTATAGACGCTGTAACTTTTGCGCAAACCAATATATTACGATCACGTTATGGGAACGAGTGAATTGGGTGCTGAGTATCTGCTAAGTGAAGTTTTGAGAGTGAGCTGACCCGGGATCCTTGACACTAGTCCGTTACAACCAGCTGGGCTATGATCTGTGAACAAGTGTATGCAGAGAGGAACTCGTGGTTATATCTATCCTGACTACCTTCATGCTGGTTGAAGACCAGGAGCTGGTGAGTGTCCATTGCATGGGGGAAGCAGGAAGATTTTTCACAGCACTTTTTTGATCAACTTCTCTCCTTCACGGGTGTGCTCCTTCCCTAATATTAATGTGGGCTTCTTGTAACGGAGTTACACTATGTTTTGTATTTTGATGTTTTTTTCCAAGACTGAGGGATGATTTGAGGATTATTCCAACTCATTTACTGCACAAAGCTACTATTGAAGAACTAATTTCACCACGTTGTGAACAGTTTACCAAGTTAAGTGACTTTATTTGGCGCTGCAAAACCTTTTGACTAAATATATTACGCTAATTTAATTTATTTTTACCCAAGACATGTGGCTGAAAGCATTTTGGCCTAAATGTATGACAAACATTTTAGGGTTTAAGAGTTTATTGCATTTTTTATGACAAAAAGTAGAAAATATCATTTGTTTTCAAAATTGTTGGTCTTTTTTTGTTTATATCACAAAAAAATAAAAATCCCAGAGGTGATCAAATAACACCGAAAGAAACCTCTATTTGTGGGAAAAAAGAACGCAAATTTTGTTTGGATACAGTGTTGCATAACTGCGCAATTACCAGGTAAAGCAGTGCAGTGCTAAATTGCAAAAAGTGCTCTGGTCAGGAAGGGGGTGAACTTTTGCAGACGGTATTGCTTGCCAACCGTATACTGTATATATACAGCAGCAAAGGGGCTCCTCTGCACAGGAACATTTACCTGTACGTGATCCTGCACTTTCCGGTCTTGGACACGCATGTGAACCGCTTCTGCTATGATTGGACACAGTGGGAGCCAATCAGCGGGTCCGCTTATTGTGATGTCTGCCAGGACCCGCCGATTGTTCCTGAAAGAGACAGAACTGCAGTCTGCCGATGTAAACAAAGCAGATCGCCGTTCTATGAGAAAGGGAGGTAGTGATCCTGTGTTTCTGCTAAGCAGGAACACGGATCTCTGCCTTTCCACAGTACAAGCACCTCCCCCAGACAGTTAGTAAGCACTCTCTAGGAACACATTTAACCCTTTGATCACCCCTGATATTAACCCCTACCCTGCCAGTGTCATTAGTACAGTGACAGTGCATATTTTTAGCACTGATCACTGTATCAGTGCCACTGGTCCCCAAAAAGTGTCACATATTGTCCGATATGTCCGCCGCAATGTCCCGCTATATGCTGCTGATCGCCGCCATTACGAGTGAAAAAAAATTCCATAAATCTATCCCATAGTTTGTAGACGCGATAACATTTGCGCAAACCAATCAATATACCCTTATTGGGATTTTTTTTACCAAAAAACATAGCAGAGTACATTTTGGCCAAAACTGAGGAAGAAATTAAAATTTTTACATTTTTTACTGGATATGTTTTATAGCAGAACGTAAGAAATATTGTTTTTTTTTTTTTTAATTGTCAAATTTTTGTTTATAGCGAAAAAAATAAAATCTGCAGAGGTGATTAAATACCACCAAAAGAAATCTCTATTTGTGGGGTAAAAAAAAGGACATAATTTTTTATGTGTACATTGTTGCACGACCACGCAGCTATCCGATAAAAAATGCAGCACCATATTGAAAATGATGGCCTGGTCATGAAGGGGGGGGGGGTAAATCTTCCAGAGTAGTTAAAACTTCGGATCTGTTTGCAGGTACCTACAAAACTCTGGAATCATTGTAGGCAGCTGGTGGGGACAGTGTCATAAATATACTCTATATTCTCTATATACATATACTATAAATATATATATATATATATATAACTATATAACTATATATATATATATATATATATATATATATATATACTTTGTATATACAATGTATTGCAGAAATCCAGAATAAGCCTTTACCAAAGAGGTGCGTTTTTCAGAGGAACCACTAAACCTTTGCAGACTTTTACCATAAAGAGTCAAATCAAAGCTAGACAACAAATGTATGTAGGATGTGAAATATCTTCTATGTCATGGCCCAGGAATGTATTTACATTTTCCACTCTTGATAAAGTGCCAGTTGTTATAATTTAGAATATTTTTGTATTTAAAAGGAATCCTCTGTATTTCAGCAATTATTCATTGTGACTTTTTATTGTAAAACAGAACTGGTTTCGTATTTTTTCGTATTTTTGTAATGATATTTCATTCTCGTTCTTTGTCGGGGAACCTCTTTTTTTACAATATGCCTGTTCTGCCCCACTTTTATCATTGTCATTTTTCTGCGCTGTATTTAACTGCTGTACAGGCATGCACCACTATATCTGCGGCCCAAAATTATCAGCCAAAAATAGAGTGAAAGGGTAACTCCACTTTCGTGGGGGAAAAAAAAAGCAAATAAAGAAAAAATAATATAGCGTATACAATTGCGACACAAATCATATTGTAATTGAATGTTATTAAAAATCACCTTTTAATCTGCAGCCGCTGTAATTTTCTGAAAATGCAATGCAATATGGCTACCTGGAGGTGTTCTGTACACAGAATGTATACTGACCACACCCCAGAAACATCAGACTCGCTGTACAACCACACCGGACTCAGCATTTCCTGTTACCGGGTTATCCTGGATTCTTTATGTGTGGTTTGTGTTGAAAGAGTGAAGGGCCTCTTTCACTTGGGACAATAATATTTCTGGACAATGTCCCTCAAGAGATATATATATAGATAGACAATTTGACTTTTCAGATTGCTAGAATATTGTTGGAGTGTCTCACAGACCCTTGCTAGATAGTGAGGTGGGCTGGGGTTTGTTATTGTTAAGTACCTGTATACCATTGTTCTATTTTTTCTGTCTGCCTTTAAAATAAACCTATTATGGGATGTATATGTGTATGTGGATTGGCTGCTAAGGGGGAGGGGGGATTGTCCCAAAGTGTATATCTCTTTGTGCCTATGTTTGAATAAACAGGTTATTCTGGTTGACTCCAAAACTTGTGTGGGGTAACTATAGCCAGATTCACGGATCTCGTGTTCCAGAGCTTAGGAAGCAGCTTCTTGGTGGAGATACCCAGTCGGGGTGTCTGGAGTCCATCACAGATACTTATAAAGGTATATTTATATTTCAGAATGTACTGTTTACCTCCTGATGAAGTCTCCTTGCGAGTTGAAACTCGTTGAGGTTTTTCAGGCTTCATGAAGGTATCGGAATAGGTATTAGGAGTTAGGAAGAGCATATTTAAGAATATCAAAGGTCTTACGGACACCCCCTTCACAAATTTGGCTGGTATATTTTATCCCTTTAGAAGCCCAAACAATAGGGTCAGGAAACAAGACAAATTGCTTTAGAGAGGGGTTGAGCCACGGCGGTGTATGAGGTAAAAAAAAGTATTAGAGGACATTGAATGTAGTAATTGCCAAGCGTTTATAATGGCTTTTATTGAATGGGTAATTGGAAATAGGGCGGACGGGCCTCTGTATAACATGTTACGTAAGGCTTAGTGAACCAAGCTACGCTGCCTCAAGCACTACAGCAGCATTGGTCTCGTCTGCTACCAACCAGTTGCGTGCCTGAGTAAGTAAAGCGGCAATGTAATATGTAACTAAATCTGGACATGCCAATCCACCCTGCGTCCATGGTCTCTGTAGTAATGCCAACTGAAATCAATGCTGTTTTGAGCCCCATAGAAATTAGGCCATTGCAGTTTTGAATTGTCAAAAATACTTCCTGGGGATCCACACTGGGCATGACAAAGGATGTATAATATAGAAGGAAGCAACTTCATTTTATTGAGATGAATCCTGCCCATGGGGGAGAGAGGGAGATGGGACAAGGCCGATAAATGTTGCTTTGTTAGATTCAATAGCAGTAATAGATTTAGGATAAAAAATATTGATAATGTGGAATTGCTCAATTGCTACAGTTTTTTGGAAATAAATATTCTCTCTAGCATCTAAAATGTTTGAAATAGATATTACTCCAGATCTGGTGATTGCCATTTTAAATTTAAAACCTGCATGCCTGACACAAAAACAATTCAAATTATTCCTTCAGCTTCTTAATTCCGCTAAACAAACCATAGCCAAAGCTTGGAAGACTACAACTTTGAATTTTGTAGAAGTTAAACATAGGATGAAAAATGCATTATTACATGCAAAAATGGAAGCCATGGATTGCGATAAATTTAGTACTTTTATAAGCATTTAGGACCTTTGGATTAAACATGGCCTATCACTGGGTTTTGAGGAACAGGTTCTGAATGCTTGGTAGTTAAGACTTATATTTGATTTACTTTGTATTAACTTTTGTGGTACAAGTTCTATTCTCGATGCCCTCTCCTTTACCCAGTTTACCCTACCCACACCCTGCTGACTTCTTCCTTTTTTTTTTTTTTTTTTCATTTCCCCCACATCCATGTTCTGAATACCTTCTCAAAATCTTAATATCTCAGAATATCATATTAATAATTCTACCTTTTTCTTTTGTTCCTTCCTTTTGTGCAAACTTCACTATACAGTATAACATTTATAATACTTCTGTAACAATAACAGTATTTCTACTTCTGTTTTTGTTTTATAACTTGCTTTATGGTTGTTTTAGTCCCCGTTCACACTGGGGCGACCTGTGAGGCGACCTGGTCGCCTCACAGGTCGCCGTAGGTCGCCTTCCATAGGGAAGCTGCGGACCCGTTCTAATAGGAGCGACACAAGTCGCTCCGACTTAGAAAAAGGGTCCGGAGCTTCTTTGGGGCGACCAGGAGGCGACCGCCATAGACTTCAATGTTATGAAGTCCGTGCCGGCCACTCCGAGGTCGCGGCGCGCTGCTCACACCGCGACTTTGGAGGTCGCCCCTGGAAGTCGGATCGCCCCAGTGTGAACGGGGCCTTATATAACTCAATAAAAGTATTGAACGAGAAAAAATATTGATAATAGTCCCCCGCGCTCAAACAAATATAAAAGTGAATCACAATAACTATGAAATGCTACTTAAAATTTAGAAATCTAAAAAATAGTTAAATACAAGCATGTGGAAAACCAATTAAATATGTGTCACCAGTAGTGCAAATTACCACAAACGAATTGGAAATTCAAAAACAATCCACACCCAGATACAATGTCTGTGATAAAGGAAATTAGCATTAACAACATACAGTATGTGTACAAGCGATGGTTGTCTCATGAATAATATATCTGGTGTTTAAACCAATTCGAAGTCCATAGAGATCCAAAAGTCCAAAAGATATTGAATCCAGCAACAACTCATTGAATTAAAATCACCACAAACTCCACCACCGTTGTGTGTCCCCACTCCCATCGGATGGTAACTCACCAGAAAATATTGCCTCCCATTCTCATGGTTAGGCAAAAGCACTTGAGTTCAAGATCCTAAATCAGCCTGTCTGCTCCTCCACCCCTCTTGTAAAAATGACATGTAAAAGAAAGGCTCCACTAGTGTAATAAAGTTACACACTTTTTTTGCAGAGAATTGGTGAGGGAACTCCCCCTTCTGAGTCACTTCTCGTCTCCGCCCCCTACCCACCTCCGAGCACCGTCACTTGGTTCTACCACCTACCCTTCTCCCAGTACCACCCCTTTTAGAGAATACAGAACCAAGTATAATTTTGTGGTGCTAAATCATTTGTAAAGAATTTTTTAATAACAACAAGAAAATTAGTAAAGTAGATCCTCCGCAGCCAGCAGCAATAGACTCTTCCCAGCAACAATAGTTTCCCCCAGCAACAATGGACCCAAACAACAATAGACCCTGGCAGCAACAACAGATCCAGCAGCAAGCCCAGCATCAATAAACGCTCAAGCAGCCGCTCCCTCAACAGTAGATCCCTTCCAGTAACAATTGACCCCCCCGCAACATAAGCCCAAACAGCAACAATAGATCCATCCACAGCAACAATAGACCTCCCCAGTAACAATAGACTGCCACGCAAAAATAGATGTCCCCCAGCATACAGCAACAATAGACCCCTCCCTCAACAGTAGATCTCTTCCAGCAACACCTGATCCCCCAGTAACAGAAACATCCTCCCCCAGCAACAATAGACCGCTCCCTCAACAGTAGATCCCTTCCAGCAACAATTGACCCCCCCCGCAACATAAGCCCAAACAGCAACAATAGATCCATCAACAGCAACAATAGACTGCCACGCAAAAATAGATGTCCTCCAGCATCCAGCAACAATAGACCCCTCCCTCAACTGTAAATCTCTTTCAGCAAAACTGGATACCCTAGTAACATAAACACCCTCCCCCCGCAACAATAGATCACCCACCAGCAACAATAATAGACCTTCCCAGCATCAATAGACTGCCATGCAAAAATAGATCTCCTTCAGGAACAATGGATACTCAAGCAGCCATGAACCCTTCAGTACATTCCAGCACCCCTTGCCATTACATACATTCAGAGCTGGAGGTGCCGAAACTGCGTTCCCCCACGTTCCCGCTAAAAAAAAGTCCTGCCTGTAACATTATTTTAACATGTGAGTATATTGGAAGTTTTTTTAATACAAGCGGTCCCCGGGTTACAAACAAGACAGGGTCTGTACATATATTAAAGAGAAGCTGGCTCTTCCTAACATTTGCACCCCCAATAGATGTTTATTGGGTAATCTGGAGGAGGACGAGCTTAGAGAGTCCCAAAAATCCCTACTCCGATCCTTTTCTTCTATGCTATAAAAGCTATAGTACTACAGTGGAAGAAGCCAGTTTGGAGGCTTGGATTGGGTTGACCAATGAAGCCTTACCGATGTACAAATTAACATATCTTGCTAAAGGTTGCCCTAAGAAATTAGACAAATTATGGCCGGGCTGGGTAAATACTGTGTACGGTGATAACCACATTTGAGTAGCAGTACTCTCATAAGGGCCTTGGGCCTGATTAAGGAACTCTGCTTGGCACTCATTCTAATGGGTTTTGTTTATTATATGGGTACAGTCTGTTCCTTATGGAGGTCCTTTTTGCCTGCAAGAATTTAACAGTTACGTTCTGTTATAACAAGAGGATAAATTCACCAGCTGGTTATTGGTTTCCCTTTGTTTTGTTCATCTATATGCCCAAAAAAGAAAAAAAATGTTACGTTTATCTTGGCTCTGAATGAGTTGCTGTACCGATATGCCTTATATATGTACTCTGATATGGTATATTGTGTATTGTTTTCTATTTCTTTTTCCAAACACTAATAAACTTACCTTTTAGAGCCCATTCACACAGGGGCGACACGACTTGCCGGGGCGACCTGTGAAATCGCGGTGCAATAGCGTGCACCGCGACCTCGGCGCGACATGCACGGACTTCATATCATTGAAGTCAATGCAAGTCGCCTCCAGGTCTCCCCAAAGTAGTACAGGACCCTTTTTCTAAGTCGGAGCGACTTGTGTCGCTCCTATTAGAACGGGTCCTGTGCTAATCAATGGCAGGCGACCCACCGCGACTTGTCAGGCGACCAAGTCGCCTGACAAGTCGCGCTAGTGTGAATGGGGACTAAAAAAAAAAAAGAAAAAAAGTAGCACCTCCAGCAATGGCGCTGTGGGTAAAACGCTTGATGTGCTAACGTGTGGTTGTGGATTTGAGTCCCTGCTGTGGAATGTTGAATAGGACTGCATTGGGTTCAGTAACGTAGGGTTGGATCTACCTAAGCATGAGGCTGAAAAACAAACAATGTGATCGATTCATCATTGGACGGAGTAATCACATGGTAAAGGGCCGCTGTGTTTGGCCCTATACCCCGATCCATGATGCCACAGGGACCCAGCGATTATGGACAGTTCCAGATGCGTACCCCATGCAAGAAGCACGAGCAAGGGAGACTGTTATGACGGCCTCCCAGAACTAGCTGGCCATGCTGTAGCTGTCATTCGACTATAGCGCGGTCGGCAAGGGGTTAAGGGGGGTTTATATTGACCTCCAATATAAGGAGGGCATTTTCACTGATCATAAATATAAATGGGGCCTTTAGAGTAGAGCAGAGAAGAGTTTTATTTTTAAGGAAACCATTACAATTTGCTAAGGTGCCTATTGATTTCTAGTTGCAATCCAACACATCAGAGGAAACCAGAGACAACTAATGGAAAGCCTGGAGTATACAAACACCTTGCAGGATTGGTGGCTCAGCAGTGCTAACCCCTTAACCACCAACTTTATTCCTGGCAAGAAGCCTGCCTATATACATAAATCCATAAACTGCTTCCTACTTCTATCACAAACTCATTTTGTCAATGGCAAATTGAGTATATGTAAATTAAACTCTTAATCTGAAATGCAAAATATGATAATCTCTCGAGCACCCTCTTCCTCAAGGTACTCTTAATCACGGAACATTCTCTGCACAATCTCCTTACATCAAACCACTCATCAGTCATATACTAAACATTTTCGTACAAGAGTAAGGTGAGGCTCAAATTCATACCATAGATCCCTGGTGCCCAAGCTGTGGCATGGGGGCTGCATGTGGGCAGAGATGTATAGTAACTAAGTAGAACTACTTCACTACTGTACTTAAGTACAGAAAGGCGGTATCTGTATTTTCCTAGAGTAGAATTTTTTTCTCCTACTTCCAATTTTACTTCACTACATTTTTTCAATGATTTCAATACTTCTACTCCGATATTTTTTTTTGTGCTGCATAGTTACTCATTACAATTATAAAAATTACCACTGCCAGAACAGTAGATAGAAGGTTTCATGAAGCTCAAAACATGTGTATTATCAGCGCATACGAAAATAAATGCTACGATATGATGTTCAAACTTTTGACTTCTTTCTTTAATAACTACATAACACAGTACTTGTACTTTTACTTTCAGTACTTGAGTAGCAACATTTTTTAAAAAACTACTTGCAATACTTAAGTACAAAAAATGTTGAATACTTTAGTACTTCTACTCAAGTCACTTTTTGATCAAGCACTTCCACTTCTACTCAAGTCACTTTTTGATCGAGCACTTGTACTTTTACTCAAGTATGGGTTTCGAGTACTTTATACAACTCTGCATGTGGGCCTTTCTCACTTCTTGTGTGACCCTAAGGCCCCCTGCACACAGTAGTCTGTGTTTTCTTTACCTTGGGTGTTTACTGGGTAAGTAAAGGAAAACTATACTTTAGAATTGGTACTAGCAGGTAAATGGTTAGGTTTATTTCTTTCACTTTTCACAATATCTTACTTTTTCTGTCTATTTACTCTTAACAATTCATTTTAGGGAAGGGGTGGGGTGTAGGGAGCACAAATATGGAAGCATTAAATAGTAAAGGGGTTGTAATAGCAGTGGTCACTAAGATGCTTCTCCAGTCTATGGCTCATTTATGCCCCTAGGTTCCAACAACTCCTATAATATGTTCACAGTCTTTGATCATCTCATGTTGCATATCTGCAGTCTGACAGCTTTCTGTAGCATTATGATAGATAGATAGATAGATAGATAGATAGATAGATAGATAGATAGATAGATAGATAGATAGATAGATAGATAGATAGATAGATAGATAGATAGATGGATGGATGGATGGATGGATGGATGGATGGATGGATGGATGGATGGATGGATGGATGGATGGATGGATGGATAGATGGATAGATGGATAGATGGATGGATGGATGGATGGATGGATGGATGGATGGATGGATGGATGGATAGATAGATAGATGGATAGATAGATGGATAGACTATATTGTCAAAAGTATTGGGACACCTGCCTTCACACGCACATTAACTTTAATGGCATCCCAGTCTTAGTCTGTAGGGTTCAATATTAAGTTGGTCCACCCTTTGCAGCTATAACAGCTTCAACTCTTCTGGGAAAGCTGTCCACAAGGTTTAGGAGTGTGTCTATGGGAATGTTTGACCGTTCTTCCAGAAGCGCTTTTGTGAGATTAGGCACTGATGTTGGAGACAAGGCCTGGCTCACAGTCTGCACTCTAATTCATCCCAAAGGTGTTCTATCAGGTTGAGGTCAGGACCAGTCAAGTTCTTCCACCCCAAACTCGCTCATCCATGTCTTTATGGACCCTGCTTTGTGCACTGGTGTGGACGAAAAGGCCTGGCTCGCATTCTCTTCTCTAATTCATCCCAAAGGTGTTCTATTGGGTTGAGGTCAGAACTCTGTGCAGGCCAGTCAAGTTCCTCCACCCCAAACAAAGTTCATGTGTGTGCAAAGGCAGGTAAAGGCAATATAGTGTATTTCTAGGGTTGTAGGAGGACTAGAAAGAATTTTGAAATCCTGGTCTCTGTTGTAATACTTTTGTGATACATTTCAGTATTATAACATTTAGACAGAGGCAATAATAAACTCTTTTTGGATCTATATAATCTTTTTCTTCCTAACTTGTGTTGGTTCGGAAAATTAACGGTTGGATCCTCCAGTAAGGAAGACACACTGTTTTCAACATGGAATGTCTCACCTCATCACCCACACGGATCTTCCAGAGAGAGGCCGGCAGAATCCAGAGATTTTCCCTCCCTGGCTCCAGCATCCGTTTAGCACTTTTACTTCTCAAATTTGTTTGTACATTTTTCCCTGTGATGTGTGCCATGACAGATAATACATCTCACAACCGCCCGAGGAGAACCTATCAGCTGGGGGTCAAGAAGATCACCTTGTGAAGAGGAATAAACAATGAAGAAATCACTTTTCCTTTTAAATTCATGAAACCACTAGGATTTTGTTCGAATGTTTGAATAGAAAATGTAATAAAATTGTTCATCAGAACACTCGATCTTGTCATCATTGAATCACCTAATTTTTTCAATGGTCCTTCATGCCTAAGGGTAAAACAAATCTAAAATGCCTAAGCACAATTTTGAAACTTTGACGTGTTAGTAAAACCATATATATCATCACAACTACTTTGTCCATCCAGGTGGATTATACCACTTTTTATTTTATTAATGTAGCACTGCCCCCTAGAGGACTGCTAAGAATTACACCTTTTGGATTCCCACGGGTTACCTTTAGCAACGGACAGCAGACAAACAGCATTGAAAGTCCTTGGGGATGATGGTTTTTTTTGTGTTTTTATTTAGAACTGGGATAAGGGGAGAAGGGATGAGTGGGATACTCTAATTATGAACTATGCACTGACTTGAGGACAATTAGCTGTAGTGTGCGGCAAGGCCGCTGCTTCACCTTGTCACTGAAATGAAGATAGTTTATAAGGTTCCTGCTGTAGTTATTCTCTTCAGGGTTCTAACTTGGCACCCCCTTTATTTTCACTGCCTGTGTGCTGACACCTATCCACTGACTCTATCCACTGGAGAGGTCCCCTTCCTGGGCAGACCCCTTGGCTAGGGAGACCAGACGTCCTCAGTTTCCAGGGACAGTCCCGGATTGAGGACAGTGTCCTGGTCCCAGTTTGTCTCCGGTTTTGTCCCCAGATTCAGGGGTGGATTAATGTAGACAGGGCATCCCATGCTGGCTGAGACCTAACACTCTCTTGTATATTATATAGTCCTGTGCCCAGCGCTCTGTGTATTATGCAGTCCTGTGCCCAGTGCTCTGTGTATTATGTAGTCCTGTGCCCAGCACTCTTTGTATTATGCAGTCCTGTGCCCAGCGCTCTGTGTATGATGCAGTCCTGTGCCCAGCGCTCTGTGTATTATGTAGTCCTGTGCCCAGTGCTCTGTGTATTATGCAGTCCTGTGCCCAGTGCTCTCTGTATTATGTAGTCCTGTACCCAGCGCTCTGTGTATTATGCAGTCCTGTACCCAGCGATCTGTGTATTATGCAGTCCTGTACCCAGTGCTCTGTGTATAATGCAGTCCTGTGCCTAGAGCTCTCTGTATCATACAGTCCAGTGCCTAGCGCTCTGTGCATCATGCAGTCCAGTGCCTAGCACTATGTGTATTATGAAGTCCTGTGCCCAGTACTCTGTGTATTATGTAGTTCTGTACCCAGCACTCTGTGTATAATGTAGTCCTGTGCCTAGCGCTCTGTGTATCATGCAGTCCTGTGCCAAGCACTCTGTGCATCATGCAGTCCAGTGCCTAGCACTTTGTGTATTTTGTAGTCCTGTGCCCAGAGCTCTCTGTATTATGTAGTCCTGTACCCAGCGCTCTGTGTATTATGTCGTTCTGTACTAAGCGCTCTGTGTATTATGTAGTTCTGTACTCAGCACTCTGTGTATTATGTAGTCCTGTGCCCAGCGCTCTCTGTATTATGCAGTCCTGTGCCCAGCGCTCTCTGTATTATGCAGTCCTGTGCCATTTGCAAAAAAAATTAAAAAATGTGTCCCCAGATTTCATTTTAAAAATCTGGTCACCTTACCCTTGACAACCTTCCCTGTACTCATGGACACTATTTTTTCCAGAGCTGCTCTGCCGTCTACTCCACCAGTCAGCTTTCCTGGACCTTTGGATTCAGCACCACACTCCGGGTTCACAATACCGACCGCCTGTGACCACCATCCACAGCAAACGGAAACCCTCCTTCCGGAACCTGGCTTCCCGTCCGAAGAACCCCTGTCACATGTGGCCTTGGGTTTTATAGCCTATCCCAGGATGCACCACTGTCTGTGCCAACCCACTGGGACAGCCACAAAAGCCTGTGTGTCACTGGCTGGGTTTCCTCCACTGTCCAACATGCCTCCCTATTGGACACAGTGGGGAAACACCCACAGCCCAGATGAATCACACCCTGAACACATGCAACAGGCCTGACTAGAAATCTTGTTGCCTGATAAGCAGAAGAGCAACTAGGTTTTACCTGCCACTGCCTTGATAAGCAGGCAGAGCAAATAAAACTCCCTACCTAGCACCTATCTAGGAGGGTGCCACATCAACAAAGCAAAACTGGCCCAAAATAGTAAAAAAAAACATTTTTTATTGTAGCTGTATATTTCTTGCTACTACTATAACCTTCCACAAACGAACAACCCAAATGAAATTCTCCTGCTCCTGCTGATCACAGTGATACCACATATGTGTATGTTAGTTGTTGCTTGTACCCATAGTACAGCCCAGAATTGATAGTGCACATTTTACTTTTCTTCCTACCTAAAACACATTGACACTGATACTAAAAAAAAAAAAAAAAAAAAAAAAATCCTGAAAAAAAAAAAAATGACCATGACATTTGACCCTGATCTTGACCTAAATATTAACCCTGGCACTGACCTAGATCAAACCTTTATCTAAGTTTTTTTTTTTTCCACACACTTTTGTTTTTTTAGAGAGAGATACTAAGGCTCCATCCACATCTAGCCGTTGCTATTTTACAGGCGTTTTTGCAATGTTTTTGCAGCGTTTTTGGGCAGGCATTTTGAGTTGACAAGTAACCAATGAATAGCAGTAAATTTGCCTGTAATCTGCGAAAAAAGAAGCTCATGTACTTTTTTGAGGGATGGGCGTTTTGCTTAAAGCGACAAAACGCTCAGATGTGAGCAGGGGCCATTTAACCACTTCCGGCCTGCCCTATAGGCAAATGACGGCGGGAAGGTTGTTGCATTATCCTGACCAGACGTCATATGACGGTGGCAGGATAATAAGCACTGTGCGCCCCCCGGGGGGCGCGCAGAGCGGCGATCGGTGATGCGGCATGTCACTCTGACACACTGCATTTCAGATGCAGTGATGTAGGCTCTTTACTTTGTGACCCGCTGTGTCCAATCACAGCTGGTCACATAGTACACAGGAAGAGCCGTTGATCGGCTTTCCTTAGTTCATGCCTAACAGGCACGAATAGAGGAGAGCCGATCTGCGGCTCTCCTGACAGGGGGGGGTCTGCACTGGTAATCAGATCATTGATTACCAGTGCAGACCCTTGGGGGGGGGGGGCCACTAGAACCACCAGGGATGCCCACCCATGATGGCCACCAGGGATGGCAATCAGGGCTCGGGGAGCCCGCCAGTGCCCTCCCCATCAGTTCTGCCCACCAGTGCCCTCCCCATCAGTGCCACCCACCAGTGCCCATTATTGCCCGCCAGTGCCACCTATCAGTGCCCATTAGTGCCCATCAGTGCTGCCTATCAGTGCCGCCTACCAGTGCCCATCAGTGCCATCTATCAGTGTCCATCAATACTGCCTATAATTTTCCAGCAGTTGCGTCTATCAGTGCCCACTAATGCTGCATATCAGTGCTACCTATCAGTGCCACATATCAGTGCTGCCTATCAGTGCCGCATATTAGTGCCACCCCATCAGTGCCTCCTTATCAGTGCCTGTCAGTGCAGACTCATCAGTGCTCATCGGTGCAGGAAAAAACGTATCTATTTACAAAATTGTATAACATAAATAAAAAAACTTTTTTTTTTTCAAACTTTTCGGTCTTTTTTTATTTGTTTGGCAAAAAAGAAAAAACCTTGCGGTGATCAAATACCACCAAAAGAAAGTTCTATTTGTGGGAAAAAAATTACATAAATTTGGTTTAGGTACAGTGTTGTATGACCGCGCAATTGTCATTCAAAATGCAACAGCGCTAAAAGCTGAAAATTGGCCTGGACAGGAAGGGGGTGAAAGTGCCCGGTATTGAAGTGGTTAAATGAATGGGCTTGGTCTTGTTGGGCGTTTTTTTAAAGCTGAGGCTTAGAGCAGAAAATCGCCCAAAAACTTCTAGATGTGAACGGAGCCTAAGTATCTCTCTACTTCATTTACACAGAAAGAAAACACGGGGACGGGCTTCATTCTGATAGCCAATCAAAGGCTATCACAGCGATCAGGTGACCCCAAATCGGGAGATCCGGGTCCCAATTGTTAGTATGAGGCCCAGAGCTCTCCGTGAGACCCCAGTCTCTGTGCTAAGAATGCGCCGCGCGGCACGCTCCCAGCATAAAGGGAGATACGCAAATATACGGCCACACGGGAAAAAGCCCAGTCCAGTTGGGCTGCATAAGTCAGTGTAAAGGGATTAAAATTTTGCCTGGACCTTCTACTACAAATATACAGTATTTTTGTGTGTCTAGAATATGTAAGGTTTTTCCAGAACAAAAACTACATTCGCTGGCAGAAATTTTTTTTTCATTCAAGAAACATTTTTTCATCCTGCTCCTTTGAATTTTTTTGTCACTATGTTAATAAAAATGAACATTGTTTTGACCACACTCAGCTTTCGAAAATTGACCGAAAGTACTTAACTACTAAAGACAGCCCGCTGCACATTTACTTTTGCAGGCAGCCTCTCCTGTGCGAACCGACGTAGCCCTACATTGGTTGCGTGCATGGTGCTGGGGACGAGTGCGCGTGTCGTCAGCGGCGCGCTACCGCACCCACTAGGAAGCGGGGAGGCCGATGCACGGGGCTGGTGGCCGCGATTGCCGCCGGGCACCCACGATCGCTCCCCGCTAAGAGAGAAGGACGGGCAGCTGTTGTAAACACAGCCGACCATTCTTCTCTCTGAAATGATCACAGAGCGCCTGTGATCCTTTTATATAGGAACACAGGTCTCTATGGTCATTTCACAAGCCCATCCCCTATACCAGTGATGGCGAACCTTGGCACCCCAGATTTTTTGGAACTACTTTTCCCATGATGCTCATGCACCCTGCAGTGTAGTTGGACCGTCATGGGAAATGTAGTTTCAAAACATCTGGGGTGCCAAGGTTCGCCATCACCGCCCCATACAGTTAGTAAACACTCCCCTAGGCTTACACTTAACCTTTTAATCGCCCCTAGGTTAACCTCTTCCCTGCCAATGTCATTATTACAGTAACAGTGCATATTTTTAGCACTGATTACTGTAGTAATGTCACTGGTCCCCCAAAAGTGTAAAAAATGTCAGTTAGGGGTCCTATCTGTCCGCCGCAATGTTGCAGTCCCGCAAAAAATCGCTAATCGCCGCCATTACTAGTAAAAAATAAATAAATAAATAAAAATTACAAATATTTTTCCTAGTTTGTAGATGCGATAACTTTTGCGCAAACCAATCAAAAAACGCTTATTGCAATTTTTTTTTTACCAAAAATATGCAGCAGAATACAAATTAGCCTAAAGAGATGAAAAATTTTGATTTTTATATTTTTTTGGGGGTGAATGTTATATAGCAGAATGTGAAAAATATATATTTTATTTTTTTTCAGAAATGACACTCTTTTTTTGTTTATAGCGCAAAAAAATAAAATCGCAGAGGTGATCAAATACCACCAAAAGAAAGCTCTATTCGTGGGGAAAAAGGACATCAATTTTATTTCGGTACAGCATTGCACGACCGTGCAATTTTATGTTCAAGTAACGCAGTGCCGAATCTCAAAAAATGGCCTGGTCATTAAGGGGGCAAATCCTTTCCGGTCCAGAACTGGTTAGAATTAAAATTTTTGAACAAAATTTTTATCTTCTCTCTCCTCTCCCTCGGAGCACCAGAGAGTGTGGAACCCTCTGCCTGTATACCGGATATGTGGCATTCTTCTCAATTAAAACTGAGATTAATAAAGTGAACCATCCTGCTCTGTCAGCCGAGATTGGATCATTTATTGATTGGATCATTTATGGTTCCCAGCCTGTGGTCATTACTGCTCCCATCATTAACCACTTGCCGACCGCCGCCCGACTATATACGGCGGCGGACAGCCCCTCCCAGGCAAAGTGACGTACCGGTACGTCACTAGCCTGGGAGCCAATAGGGGGCGAGCATGCGCCGCCGGAGGCACGCTCCCGCCCCCGCTCGTTCACTAAGAAGCTGGCGTGTGTGACCAGCGGACCCGATGTCCGCCGGTCACTCGCGATCGTCGGGTGGAGAAAAGGGAGAAAGGCAGGCAGCTAATGTAAACAAAGCCGCCTGTCACTCTCCCCTGTGTAAAAACACAGATCATACGATCCTGCTATGTAGGACCATTGATCTGTGCTGTTACACACACAGCCACATCCAATCACAGTTAGAAACACGCCCCTAGGGACACACTTAAAGCGGTTGTAAACCCAAAGTTAAAAAAAAAAAAAAAAAAAAACCTGCAAGACAAAGGCATAATGAGCTAGTATGCATCGCATACTAGCTCATTATGTATTACTTACCTTAGAGCGAAGCCCCGACACGGACCCCCGGACATCGCTGCGGGCGCTGCCATGATCCCTCCCTTTTGCATGCGCGCGGGAGTGATTTTCCGGCAAGCTCCCGGCAAATAGATTGAAGGTCCCCCCGGACCTTCAGAGCGCATGCGCCGCTCGCGCGAGCGGCTGCATGCACTGTAAATATCTCCTAAACCATGCCGGTTTAGGAGATATTATTTGTACCTACAGGTAAGCCTTATTATAGGCTTACCTGTAGGTAAAAGTGTAAAAAAGCGGGATACTACCGCTTTAACCCCTCCCTCTCCAATAAAGTTAGCCCCTTCCCTCCCAGTGTCATTTTACAGTAACAGTGCATATGTATAGCACTGATTACTGTAGTAATGTCACTGGCACCCCCAAAAGTGTCAAAAATGTCAGTCAAGGGTCCGATCTGTCCGCCGCAATGTCGCAATCCCGCAAAACAAAAAAAAATCGCAGATCGCTGCCATTACTCGTTAAAAAAAAAAACAATAAAAATGACAAAAATCTTTCCCTTAGTTAGTAAACGCAATAACTTTTGTGCAAACCAATCAAAATACGCTTTTTGCGATGTTTTTTACCAAACATATGTAGCATAAAACAAATTGGCCTAAAATGTTAAAAAATTTTGATTTTTACATTTTTTTGGGGAATTTCATATAAAAAAATTTGAAAAATATTGTTATTTTTGCAAAATTGTCGCTCTTTTTTTGTTTATAGCGCATGATCAAAAAATCGCACAGGTGATCAAATACCACCAAAAGAAAGCTCTGTTTGTGGGGAAAAAAAGGATGTCAATTTGGATACAGCGTTGCACGACCGCGCAATTGTCCGTTAAAGTCACGCAGTGCCGAATCGCAAAATACCCCCTGGTCAGGAAGGGGGTAAAATCTTCCAGGGTTTAAGTGGTTAACGAATAGCCATCTTCCGGAACATGTATGTGGGGAATATTGTGGTTGGATTGCTTTGGGGAGAGCCACATTCTGCAGGACCATTTTAGACCACCTACATATGTATGTCACCTAAGGGATAAAGGGTGTGCTCAGAATGAAGACAACCCAGGGGGTTTCGGAAGAAGGGGCTTTAGAGCAATGTAAGAGGGATGACGGTGAGTAATGGATCAGGTGGGTTGCTTTCAGGGAGTGGAGGCATACCTTAAAGGACAACTTGTACCAAAGGTATATTGGTCTTTTAAACTTTCTCTGTAAATGATAATAAAAAATAAGTTAGAAATAATAAGAAATAAGAGAAATAATTGAATCCTTCCTACTTAGGTTCTACTGCCGTCTTGTCTATGGCCAAATTGTTAACCTTCCCGGAGCGGCAGATACGCAAACACATGTACATACTTCTCAGTCTCTGGCTGTGTTGTCACTAATAACTGATGGGACAAGGGGATTCTGTTCCTATTGCACTTTGATTTAGAAGTTATTACTTCTTGTGCTTAGACCCTAACACAGTCCGTTAAATGTGTAATAACTTCCAAACACCGCAAAAATTCCATTAGACAAACCTTTAAAATAATAATGGATCCCTGCCATGACACAAAGCTGGAACAATCGCAAAGCATGATTGAAAACAGACCCAAACCTCCTCAACCCTTTCTCTTGATAGAATATTATGTGCAACACTGAGCTGAATATGAATTTCTGTTTAGGGGTCTTTTTCTCTTCAATTCTCTTATTTGATGGTTTTCTGTGGCTGATGCGGCTCTGCTATTAGCTGTGACATCCCATTGTCCCTGGGGTCCCAAAAGCTTAAACCAGTCCTAATCACTATCTTTACCTTCTGGCCCAGAAGATCTCTGAAAAAGTTCCCAAACTATAGTGGTTACATCGAAGGGCAACAGTCACCAGTTTAAACAATTTTTATTAAGACTTGAATTCCAGGTATGGCAATTTTTACATTTTTATATTGCTCCAGCTAAGACCAATGGAAGTCTGTGTGTTTCATACCTGTGGGATCCCTGTGGAAGCTGGAAATTACGCTAGCAGGGACCGCTCCTACAGTGATTGCCACTAGCTTCTGGATTCTGTCCAAAACAGCTGCCCAGTTGCTTACTGAAAACAGGAAGTTTTAAAATCTGCATGGATGTCATTCAGAGAACACTTTTCATTCTCCTAATGAATACAAAGTGTTCTCTGATTGAATGAGGTGGAGATTGTGACTTGACCACTTCTCCTATCCATCTTGTCCAATCAGAGAATGGTTTGCATTCATTGGGAAAATGCCAAGTGTTTTCTGAATGGCAGTCAACCAGGCAACCTTCTGGCTCGTGGGTTGGGAGCCACTTGTGGGTCACAAGCTGCATTTGAGCCGGAAATCACTGAGAGCGGGCCCTCTTAAATTGTGCTGTGCGAGCCTGCGCAAGTTACAGAGAGCCAGAGCAGTCAAATCGCGATGGATTCAGGACCCCGCCCACGCAGTTTACGGAGGCTGGTCTGCATTTCCTACGAGGAGGATACTTGCATCAGTGAGTACGTATGTGGGCTGGTATGTAGGATATGTTCATGCGGTGCAGAGCCAACTCCTCGGTCCTGCTGGCAGCAGCAGTGGTGGCTAGACTGGCGGCGGGATTCTCTCAGCTATAGCGGGTAGAGACAGCAGCCTCGATGTCATAGGAGGACCAGGTGGCCTGGTGGTGTCAGGACTTCATGGCAGCTTCTGTGACCCCAGAGGATCTAAAGGGGAAGAGCCAGGATACCAAGACCAGCATAGAGCTCCTCATCATGGAGAGTCTGGGTGAGGTGTTCTGGGCCCTGGAAAGGGCAAACAGGGGTTTCACCTTCACTGTGGACCTCTGGAGAGGAAGGAGGGTGAGTGCCATATAGCCTTATATTTATTTATATATTAATTAAGTGTATTCAACAATAAATTGAAAAGTAGTAGATTGATATTTTTTAATTTAACATCCCCCTCCCTTTAAAATATGCATTATTATTATTTGCATTTATATGGCGCCAACAAATTCTGTAACACTTTACATTATTCAATTACAAGCAAGTGGGTCCCGAACAATAACTATATTCAGAAGTGGGTCTCAGGCCAAAAACAGTTTGGGAAGCCCTGTTCTAGAGGGATCCCACAGGTATGGCACTCTTTTGGAGTCTGACTTCTCAGCAAGGAATATGTCCACTGATCCCCACTGAGTAAGTGGATGGCTGGTCCGTGTCTGCTCTGCTTATGTAGAGCAGAAACAGATTCAGCCTGCTCTTTTCCATGGGCAGTTGGATGTAAACGGACTGCCTGTCCTGTTACACCCAACTGCAATGTGATCCATTCCAAAAGACAAATGGGGAACATTTCCCTATTCGTCTGTCTTTAACGGATAGGATCAGATGCTGGCAGGTGTCAACAGACACCCGCCGCTCCATAGAGGAGACTGGAGTTTCTGATCAGATCCGCCTGAAAAACTGACAGGTGGACCCGATTGATCCACTAAGGAAAGGAGCCTAAGGCATACGTTAAGTATTAAGAAAGATAAGAGCGACTGAGAGTATAAGGGGGGGGGGGGTCTTTGGGATTACTCATCATGGCTAATTGGGGGTTGTGACGAGACCAGTCTCGCCACATTGCATTGGAGGAGCCTGGTTGCCCGCCTGCTGCCTTTGGACTATGGACCAGACTTTAAAAGACTTTGGCTCCATGGCGATTTGACTGTGTTTGTGACATCTGAGCGCTGTTTGGATATGTTGAGCGCTCAGATCCAGGCTATCTGGGGATGGGTTGAATGTAGGGGTTCTGTTCAGTAGACTGGGAGTTATGCATTTTTGTGTCTTTTTGTGTTTCTTTAAACATGTGGCTAATGGAGCCTTGCCTCTTCTGGAAGCTAAAACGTATTCCTGTAAACTGTAAGGAACAGGAAGCCAACTCCTAATATGGGCATTACAGGAAGTTCTGAGGAGACGGGGCGGTCTATTGACACTCAGAGTAATGTGTATTGAGGGCTCGTTAGGGAACCATTGTTCTGTGTCTGACTATTGTGTACATTGATTGCCCCCTTGGGCTTCTGTCTCCTTGCATTGGTCAAAGCTATCTGACCAATCCCTGTTGACTCATTTTCAAGCCCTCATTTGCATATGCTGGAGAGGACCTTAGTGAGAACTGCAAGTACTTTACAATTGACCAATGGGAAAGCGGTTGTTGGGGGAAGGATGTTCCAATTTCTGTATAAAAGTGTGCTCTATTCTTCCAATAAATGTTGTTCCTGTTTTACCCTCATCTCGGAGCTTTGTCTCGTTATTGGGGGAATCTGCTGCAGGGATTGCTATGGTCTTCCATACTCCCTTAGAGAATCACTAAGCTCTTGTAAGAGCTTGTGTAAGAGCTTGGTTCGGGAAGCACTAGGAGCATCTGTCAACGGAGGTACCTGCTCAGGGGTGCCCTGTTCCGTAACAATTGGTGGCAGTGGTGGGATCGTTCCCACAGCCAGAAGGACAGCTACAGGAGACACCATTCCGTGGATTTACAAGTTGGGGGCAACGCATGTCTCAGTACAGCAACCCTTAAAGCAACAGGATGGAACCAGCAGTGGAGTACAGATATTCTCTGAAAGAATATGACCTTATGGTGTGGTTACGGCTGAACTTCTTCGGACCCAATCCACTGGAGAGATCCAAGCGGTTCATGAAGAACTTAGTGTTCGGGACTCTGCTAGACAGGGCAGAGAGAGAGGGCCAGCTGGCACGTTGGGAGGAACTCCAGCGGCAGGTACAGTTAAGGGAAGAGGAGAACCCAGTCTCCATTCCCCAGCGGCAGCCTGATTTATTGGGAATTGAGAGCCCAGTCTCCATTCTCCAGCGGCAGGCTGAGTTACAGGGGGCAGAGGTAGTTGTTCCTGCCCCCCGGAAGCAGAGTTATATGCCGGGAAGGCAGTGTGAAGTACAGGGAGAGGAGAGCAGTGTCCTCCCTCCCCAGCGGCAGCGTGATTTTTTGGGAATTGGGAGCCCAGTCTCCATTCCCCAGCGGCAGTGTGATGTGCCGGGAATTGGGAGCCCAGTCTCCATTCCCCAGCGGGAGATACAGCAGGGAATTGGGAGCCCAGTCTCCATTCCCCAGCGGCAGAGTATCCTACAGGGAATAGAGAGCCCAGTCTCCTTTCCCCAGCAACAGGACACTGTATTGGGAGCAGAGACAGTCGGTCTCCCTCCCCAGGGGCTGGAAGTATATTTGGGCGAGGAGCTTGTTACCCCCTCTCCCCATTGGCAGAGTGATATCCAGGGAATTAGGAGCGCAGTCTCCATCCCTCAGCGGCAGATTGAGTTACAGGGGGCAGACACAGTTGGTCCTGTCCCCCAGCGGCAGATTGAGCTATTGGGAATTGGGAGCCCAGTCTCCATCCCACAGCAGCAGCTTAACATACCAGGGGGAGACAGTAAGCCCCCCAACAGTGCAGATGGGACCGTGGTCTCTGCACTCACAGCACAGGGGGTAGGGACAGTCGGTCCTGACCCCCAGCAACAGGGCTGTTTAGCCAAAGGGGAGACAGTCGGTCTCCCCCTCCAACAACCCGTCTCCAACCAGGCTACTTCTGTGGTAGCGCTGGCACCAGGGCAGAGTACCGCTGGTCTCTGCCCACTCAGCAACCCACCAAGGCAGTCTGCCAGTCTCCCACACAGCCAAGGTGAGGCACCTGGACATGGACAAATTTCTCTTCTACCCAGGTGTAGTAGCCAGTTCTTTTGGGTGGGCTGTACTGCTGTTTCTGTTTTGTGGGTGGGCTGCTGGACTAACAAGGGCACTGACCGGCAGAAGGTCAGGTACCCTGTTAGTCTTTTTGGAAAGGGGGAGAGATGTGACGAGACCAGTCTCGCCACATTGCATTGGAGGAGCCTGGTTGCCCGCCTGCTGCCTTTGGACTATGGACCAGACTTTAAAAGACTTTGGCTCCATGGTGATTTGACTGTGTTTGTGGCATCTGAGCGCTGTTTGGATTTGTTGAGCGCTCAGATCCAGGCTATCTGGGGATGGGTTGAATGTAGGGGTTCTGTTCAGTAGACTGGGAGTTATGCATTTTTGTGTCTTTTTGTGTTTCTTTAAACATGTGGCTAATGGAGCCTTGCCTCTTCTGGAAGCTAAAACGTATTCCTGTAAACTGTAAGGAACAGGAAGCCAACTCCTAATATGGGCATTACAGGAAGTTCTGAGGAGACGGGCGGTCTATTGACACTCAGAGTAATGTGTATTGAGGGCTCGTTAGGGAACCATTGTTCTGTGTCTGACTATTGTGTACATTGATTGCCCCCTTGGGCTTCTGTCTCCTTGCATTGGTCAAAGCTATCTGGCCAATCCCTGTTGACTCATTTTCAAGCCCTCATTTGCATATGCTGGAGAGGACCTTAGTGAGAACTGCAAGTACTTTACAATGGACCAATGGGAAAGCGGTTGTTGGGGGAAGGATGTTCCAATTTCTGTAAAAAAGTGTGCTCTATTCTTCCAATAAATGTTGTTCCTGTTTTACCCTCATCTCGGAGCTTTGTCTCGTTATTGGGGGAATCTGCTGCAGGGATTGCTATGGTCTTCCATACTCCCTTAGAGAATCACTAAGCTCTTGTAAGAGCTTGTGTAAGAGCTTGGTTCGGGAAGCACTAGGAGCATCTGTCAACGGAGGTACCTGCTCAGGGGTGCCCTGTTCCGTAACAGGGGTTGAGGGAATTTCTTCCTTGATCCAGTCCTGGATTTCAGAGGAGTAACAAAACAGGGACTAAAAGGTCCCCCACGACAACTTTTTAGCACTGATTACCGTAGTAATGTCACTGGTCCCCCCCAAAAGTGTCAAAAATATCAGTCAGGGGTCCGATCTGTCGCGTTCTTGCAAAAAATTGCAGATTGCCGCCATTACTAGTAAAAAAAAAAAAAACAATAAAAATTACATAAATCTTTCCCATAGTTAGTAGACGCAATAACTTTTGCGCAAACCAATCAAAATACGCTTATTGCGATTTTTTTACCAAAAATATGTAGCAGAAAACAAATTGGCATAAAATGTTAAAAAATTTAAATTTTTACATTTTTTTTTGAGAATGTTATATAGCAGAATGTGAAAAAACGGAATTTTTGTAAAATCTTACCTGTAAAATTCCTTTCTCTGAGTCCTCCGACAGTCGCCGCCTCTTCATATTCGTCACATATGGGGTATTAGACTTTGCTCCGAAGGAGTAGCAAGGCAACAGAATATGTTAACAATAAAGCTTTAACATATCCCACCCTCAAGGGGTGGTCCCCTCAGTCAATACCCTCCTACTTCCTGCAACCATATCTCAGTTTTAGTGGAATAGCAGTAGAGTATACATTCAAACCCCAAAAGAGGGGCGGGGGCGGCGACTGTCGGAGGACTCAGAGAAAGGAATTTTACAGGTAAGATTTTACAAAAATTCAGTTTTCTCTTACGTCCTCCGACAGTCGCCGCCTCTTCATATTCGTCACATATGGGGACGTCCCAAAGCAGTGCAAACATGAGGGGTGGGAAACGCATCCGCGCCGAAAGGCAACGCAGTCTCCACATCAAAGAAAGGAACCTTACCAAAGGAAGGAAACCAGCTGGGCAACAGCAAAAATAAGTGCTCAACAGGAGCAACAACCCAGGAAAAGACAAAAAAACCAGGGGATACAAAAAACTATCCCAACAGCCAGGAGTCCCCAACAAGGGACCCTATGGAACAGCCGCACTAAGAACCTTGCGGCCAAAGGAAGCATCCGCCGATGCCTGAACATCTACTTTGTAGAATTTTGTGAAAGTGTGCACGGTCGACCAAGTCGCCGCCTTACACACCTGGGCTACAGAAGCCCCATGACGGCAGGCCCAAGACGTACTCAGAGATCTAGTAGAGTGCGCCTTCACAGGTACAGGGGGAACCTTCCCCTGCAAAGCATAGGCCTGTTCAATGGTCTGCCTGATCCATTTGACGATGGTAGAGGCCGAAGCCGCCATGCCCTTCCGAGGACCCTCCGGAAGAACAAACAAGGAGTCCGTCCTACGAAAAGACTCAGTCGATTTAAGGTAAACCCTTATCGCCCGAACAACATCCAGAGAGTGCAATCTCACCTCCTTTGGATGTTTAGGCTTCGCGCACAACGAAGGCAAAACAATATCCTCGTTAAGATGGAATTCCGAAACTCGTTGCGGCAGAAAAGAAGGATTAGGTCGCAAGACCACCTTATCCAAATGAACAACCAGGTACGGAGACTTGCAGGACAAAGCCGCCAGTTCCGACACTCTGCGAGCCGAAGTGATCGCCACCAAAAAGGCGACCTTTTTGGACAACATAGACAACGAGATCTCCCTGATCTGTTCAAAAGGAGCACGTTGTAACACAGATAGAACGAGATTCAAGTCCCAAGGGGGCAAAGGATCCCTCCTAGGAGGAACCAGATGCCGCACACCCTGAATAAAAGTGCCAACCAAGGAGTTGGAAGCCACGGGACGTTGAAACAGAACGGCCAGCGCAGACACCTGACCTTTTATCGTAGCCAGCGCCAAACGCCGATCGACACCCGTCTGAAGGAAAGACAGCACACGGGAAACCGAGTACGTGCGGGGTGAAAACCCCCTGGACTCACACCAGGCAAAATAGGCCTTCCAAGTACGGTAATAAACCTTCCCCGAGGAAGACTTCCTCGCGTTGATCAAAGTATGAACGACCTCTGGAGAGAGACCCTTCTCCTTCAGGACCTCGGTCTCAACAGCAAGGCCGTCAAAGCCAGCGACTGTAAAGCAGGATGGTAAATCGGTCCTTGAGACAGTAGATCGTCTCGAAGAGGCAGACGCCAAGGGGCGTCGACCGCCAGATTCACGAGGTCTGCGTACCAGGACCGGCGAGGCCAGTCCGGTGCCACAAGAATCACCGTGCTGCGTTCCGAGTGTAACCTGCGAAGGAACCTGGACAGCAACTGAATCGGTGGAAACGCGTACATCAGCCTGTACTGATGCCACGGGGCCACTAACGCGTCCGACGCGTCTGCCCGAGGGTCGCGCGTCCTTGCCACGAACCTCTTCACCTTGTAGTTGAGGCGAGACGCGAACAGGTCCACATCTGGAAGACCCCACTTCGCGCACAACATCTGGAAGACAGCCGGGTGGAGAGACCATTCCCCCTGATCCAGGGTCTGGCGACTCAGATAGTCCGCCTGCCAGTTCTCCACTCCCGGAATGTGAACCGCCGTTATCGCCGGGACATGAGTCTCGGCCCAAGACAGAATGTCGGCCACTTCTCGAGCCGCTCGGGCACTCCTGGTGCCCCCTTGGTGGTTGATGTAGGCCACCGCCGTGGCATTGTCCGTCTGCACCCGAACCGGGCAGCCCTGCAGCCGGTCCGTCCAGCGATGAAGACAGAGCCTTATCGCACGCAATTCCAGAATGTTGATCGGGAGGGAAGACTCCCCCTCCGACCAGGTCCCCTGGGCGGACAGAACGCCCAGAACACCACCCCAGCCCGACAGGCTGGCATCCGTGGTGATTATCGTCCACGAGATCGGACGAAACGACTTGCCCCCGGACACCAACGGGGACTGGAGCCACCACAGAAGGTTTTCCCTGGTGCGATGACTCAACGAGATCTGAAGATCCAGAGATTGAGGTCGCCCGTCCCACTTGGACAGGATCTCCGCTTGGAGACCCCGCGTGTGAAACTGCGCGAAAGGAATCGCCTCGAAGGCCGAGACCATCAATCCCAGACATCTCATACACGTCCGCAGAGACGAGTGTGGAACGTCCCTGAGGGACCTGACTTCCTCCTGAAGAGTCCTGAGTTTGTCTTCCGGCAGGAAGACCTTCGCCTGCACCGAGTCCAGTATCATTCCCAGATAGGGGAGACGAACCGACGGACTCAGTGTCGACTTTGGAACATTTATCGTCCAACCAAACTCCTGCAGAGTTTGCATTGTGACAGACAGGTCCTTCTCCAGACCCTGTCTGGTCGCAGACCGAACCAGAATGTCGTCCAGATACCCCAGGACAGAAATGCCCTGGGCCCTCAATAATGCCAGAACCGGTGCAAGCACCTTGGTGAAGACCCGCGGAGCCGAGGCGAGACCAAAGGGCAACGCCACGAACTGGTAGTGATCCTCCGCAATGGCAAATCGAAGGTATCTCTGATGACCCTCGAATATGGGGATGTGAAGGTACGCATCCTTCAAATCGATGGAGGCCATGAATTCCCCCGGAACCAGGGCAGCCACCACCGAGCGCAGGGATTCCATGCGGAACTTGCGAACCCGCACAGAGCGGTTCAGAGCCTTCAAGTCCAGAATCGGACGAACCTTGCCCTCCTTCCTGGGCACGGTGAACAGATTGGAATAAAACCCCCGAAATCTATCCCGATGAGGCACCGGAACCACCACTCCCTGAGCCCTCAGGTCCCGCACCGCCAGGTGCAGATCCCGCAGTCGCTCTGGAGACAGTTGAAGATTTGAGGGAAAAAATCTGCTCTCCGGCCGAGAGAGAAACTCGATCTTGTAACCAGATCGAACGATTTCCAGAACCCATCTGTCCCGCACACGGGCCAACCAGGGCTGAAGAAAACCGAGCAAGCGTCCCCCCACCCCAAAACTGGGTGAGGGCGCCCCTTCAGGCCGAACTGTTATGGGCAGCAGGTCCGGACTGGCCGGACTTCTGTTTCCCAGACCAGGGCTTCTTCTGAGAGCCTTGGCCTTTGAACGGTTTGCCCTTGTAGTGCGGCCGAAAGGCACGAAAGGACCCCTGAGGGGGCCGAAAATTTGCATGCTTCTTCCCAGAAGCCCCCTTAGCCTTGGGGAAATGGGGCAAGAGAGTGCTCTTACCCCCGGTGATCCCCTTAATCAACACATCCAGGGACTCCCCAAAAAGGCGAGACCCATCATAAGGTAGATTGGCTAAGGTCTTACGTGAAGATTGGTCCACCGACCAACATTTCAACCAAACCAGGCGGCGAGACAACACCGCCACGCTGTGCACACGTGCAGCCAACGGAATCAGGTCCAGGTCCGCATCACACAGATACATGACACCCTGGTGGATCTGATTCACCATATCCAGGGTCGCCGCCGAGGCCGAATCGGCCACTAGGACGCGCCTAAGCATCTGCGTCCAACTTGCGATCGCCTGGGCCGCCATGAGAGAAGCAAACAGAGCCTTAAGCATAGAGCCCGTAACAGAATAAGTATGACGGGCAAGAGACTCCAGTCTCCTATCCGTGGCATCACGGAAAACAGGGGAACCCTCTGCAGGAATCGCAGTGGCTTTGTTCAAAACCGCAATTGCATGATCCACTGGCGGAGGCACACACCACCGTTCATCAGTGGCAGGCGAGAAAGGATAACGCAGCTTGAATTTACTTGGTACCGCAAAAGGCTTGCGCAGATCGCGCCATTGATCCTTAACAGCGCGCTGAAAATCAGCATTGCAGGGAAAAACCTGCGGCGTCCTGCGTTTTCTCTGCGTCCCATAAGCCGCCAAAGCAGCGGGGGGACACACGTCGTCCTGCAAACGTAGCGTCTGCGTAATGGAAGCAATCAACTCATCCATGATTGCAAGCTCTTCAGGCGAGCCAGGGGGAGAATTATCAACCCCCTCAACTTCAGCCTCTACCTCAGACCCCACTAGATCAAGAGAGGAGCGGGACCCCGATAGGGGGGTCCCTGCCAGAACAGCCCCATCACCTGCACCCTCAGAATCAGAGGACAGAGCAACTCTGGGCCGTTTAGTAGATTGAGCAGCCACCAGCATTTGCACCTGGGCAGCAAGGCCAGCCACAATAGTGGCTAAATCCCCCCCTGGGGGGGAAACAGCGGTCCCCTGGCTTTCCACCAATACTGTGGGAAACTTGCCCTCCTGAGAATCCATTGCCCCTGTAATGCCAGACAACCAAGGGTTAACTGCCCCCTTTTAGCAAGCGCGGCAAGCGCAGCCCACCGCACCACACTCAGGCACAATGAGACCCCCACAGGGAATATACAAACTGAGTACAGGCAATGGATAACAAGAACAGAAGGATAAAACCTGAGGAGACCCCGCTGCTGCTGCTGCCTCGATCGGTGTTCCAGGAGAGAGGAAGTGATGCTGCCAGGGCGCTCTATGTAAGCCTATGGAGGCTACAAGAAAATGGCCGCCGTGCATGTAAACCATGCGGCCGGAGCGGGCGCCGGTAAAATGGCGTCGTTTGGCGCCGAAAACGCCGCTCCACAGTGCATAAAAAACACACACATTACATCCCAATATAAGGATACATGTTAGATCGCCGCAGCGATCGCTGTATATGCCCAAACATGCCAAGAAAAAACATGCCCCACAGCACACAGCACCTCACACTGCCCAGCCTGACACACACAGTGTCATACAGCTCCCCCCCCCCCCCCTGCAGCCCACAGCATGCAGCCGAGAGATAGGGAGACAAGCAGTGTGATTAAAGGCAGGTTACACAGTCCCAGACTGAGACCCCCCCAGACAGACAGGTCCCCACATAAATACACTTACCTCACATGGCGTGGGGAACCCGCACAGGCGAACAAACCGCTGCACATGAGGCAGGGAGAGTCGCAATTCAAGACGCACATAATGGAGGTTAAGAAACCGCACAGTGTCCGGTGAGGTAGCCACCTCACCAATCATCCCTGCACCGAACAGGGATGGGTCGTTCACTGTGCCAGGAGCGTTACCTGGCTGAACGCTCGATGGCAGACTGGGAAGCCACTGACCCACGACCTGCGACCAGGGGGATCAGCCCGAGACCCAGTCCGCATGATCCTCTTCGCCCGAAGAACTAACTAATGCTGACAAAAATAACAGCTAAGTAAAGGTAGAGAGAAAACTCAAACAAAATATTAAAAAGAAGAAAGAGTCTGGGACAAAAAGTCCCAGCACAGAGAGAGCCAGCCACTCCTGACAAGCTAGACATTAAAACTGAGATATGGTTGCAGGAAGTAGGAGGGTATTGACTGAGGGGACCACCCCTTGAGGGTGGGATATGTTAAAGCTTTATTGTTAACATATTCTGTTGCCTAGCTACTCCTTCGGAGCAAAGTCTAATACCCCATATGTGACGAATATGAAGAGGCGGCGACTGTCGGAGGACGTAAGAGAAATATTGTTTTTTTTTTTTTTTTTTTTAAATTGTCGCTCTTTTTTGTTTATAGTGCAAAAAATAAAAATGGCAGAGGTGATCAAATACCACCAAAAGAAAGCTCTATTTGTGGGAAATAAAGGACATCAATTTTTTTTGGGTACATCGTCGCACGACCGCGCAATTGTCTGTTAAAGTAATACAGTGCCGAATCGCAAAATAGGGCCTGGTCATTAAGGGGGCAAATCCTTCCGGTCTTAAAGTCGTTAAGGAATTGTTTTCTTTGTGCCCTGTTCACACCATACATATGTGGAAGTGTGCAGAAAATTCAGCTTAAGGTATAGTAGCTGTAATCAATAAGGGTATATGATGGGACTGTGTTGGATGGCTATTTCAGCTCAGTCCTTCTGCATGGACAAGGCAAAAATGCCTTACCTCCTATGTGCCTGGCTCACACCACTGCGTCGTGGTGATGTGAGGGCACCGTCCGCTGAGAAAAAGTACTGCATGCGCAGCGCAGCGTGGTGAGAGGCAATCCAGTTCACTGCCTTGCCCTGCATGGCCAGCAATTGAACTTTATGTTATGTCTTTTTGACATCTCCATAAAGTTTGTTTAAAAAAAGAAACAGTGTGATCGGCCATTTGTGCTGAGATCAGTTGGATCGCACTACACAGCCTTCACTGTAATTACATACATAATTACACCCTTAACCCACAACTTATCAAGAGAAAGGTAGGTATCCCTGATAAAAACATTGTTGCAGTATACTCAGACAAGAAACAAACTCCTTCCTGAATACTTGGATCCCCCTTGGATCAGCATCCTACACCAGTCATTCTCAAAATTTTTACCTCAGAGGAACCCCTGAAATAATTTTCAGGTCTTGGGAAACCGCAGCTAAAACCAGTGGGAAAATGCCCCCTACATTGGTGGCCAATAGGAAAAATGCCCTTTACAATGGTGGCCAATAGGAAAAATGCCCCTTACACTGGTGGCCAATGGGAAAATGCCCCTTACACTGGTGGCCAATGGGAAAATGCCCCTTACATTGGTGGCCAATGGAAAGAATGTCCATCTTACAGTGGTGTTCAGAATACCACCCTTACAGACAGCTAAAAAGATCATTGGCTCTGCCAAGTGGTGTTGGCCCTCGAACTATGGAAGCATTATCAGACGGGAGGTAAATTGGCCATAGTTTAAGGAAACCTTTGCAACCTCTGAAGAAACCCTATGATTGCGAATGGCTGTCCTACCCTGTTCTTTGCAATATAAGAAAGAATTTATATTTTATCATGTTGTCATCAGTTCAAATCCCAACCAGGACACTACCCACATAGAGTCTGTATGTTCTCCTTGTGCTTGCATGGGTTTTACTACCACACTCCAAAGACATTCTGGTAGAATAATTTGCTCCGGTCTAAATTGGTCCTAGTATGTGTAAGTAATGCATGTGAGGTTGGGACCTTAGATTGTAAACTCCTTGGGGGCAGGAATTATGTAAATGTACAAAAAGTAAAGCTGCGTAAATTTTCGGTGCTATATAAATAAGTGTACCAAAGAATAAATAATTATGTTGTGTGCACGTGAGCTGCTTTTCTTTATCGTGGATATCATTGTGAATGAAAAAGCTCAAAGTAACTTAAAACAACTCAAAAGATTACCTGTTTGAGCTCCTAATTTAGAAACCGTGCTGGTATCTCATTAACAGTTCGGGGCCACTCAAGCTGCAGTCAAGCTGCAGTTGCCAAGTGCACTAGAGACTGTAAAAAAAATATTTATAATATATAAAAAGTGCTTAAAATCTGTTAAGTGTAAAGTAACTAAAAACACATTTCAAAACATTTTTTTTTTCAGTTTATCAGCTTATAATAAAGAACATGAGCAGAGTATATTTCTAAAACAATGTGCCAAATAAAAGCATTATATGTCTCTAAAAAAACCAATGTATTATGATTTAAATAAACAAATTAGTTCTGAAGTTATTGTAAAGATAACCAATGCATACTGATGTTGCAAAATATGTTCTGGGCAGGTAGGCTTTAATGATCTCTGGTCAGGGCGGACTGGGCTGGGGGACATCAGTGCCCCCAGGCCGCACTGATGTCACGTAAAAAGGATGCCCCGCTTCTGCCGCCGACATGCCTAAAGGCTTCCTGGTGAAGAGGAATAAAAAGTCCCCATCAGTGTCCTACTGAGTGCTGGATGAGGAAGAGGACAGAGCGCAGGGCACCCCCCCCCCCCAGCATGGATGGTGTATGTCGTGTCCAGGCAGAGGCCTGGTCCATGCCCCATTGGAGGCTCTCCTCCCCTGGACAGTCCCCTTCGAGCTGCCCCCCGCCGCCCCCTGCTGCCCCCTGCCGGGCCAGTTTGGGAACCAACCCGGAGTCAGTGCAGCAGGCACTGTCCAGCCCAACCCAACCAGTGAGCAGAGAGTTCCTGGAGCGGAGCTTTAGCCTGGGATGGGGGTTGGGAGGAAGCAGAGAGGAGTTAGAGCAGGAGGGGGCCACCATGGGCCTCTGGATTGTACTTGCCCCCTGCGCTTCTGCTTGACATGCCTGTGCTTTTGAACTCTGTAAACAGCCATGCTTTTTAATTTAATATGAACAAGGTTGCAAACCTGAATCCATCTGGCCAGCATGTAAAGGTCCTTGAAGGGATGGCCCTGCACTGGTTGTCACCATAGGAATGCGTTTGTCACCCTGCATTCCCAGATGTACATTGTTAGGATGTGGTTGTGAACCTCTGCTGTGTCTGACAATACTTTACTTTCTGAGCCACCTGAGATGCTGGAAAGCTCCCTGGAAAATTCCTTGGACAGTCTTGCCTTGAACCTTGTTTCTGGGGAACCTTGAATTCTTTACTCCCCCCATGAACTTCCTAGCCTTGCCTTTGCACTTCATGCTTGCCAGATTATTGTGCTCTCTCCAGCCAATATCTCATTCTTGTCACTCCTGCTGCCATCCATATCTTCGCTACCACTTGTTACTGACCTTTGGCTTGTTCCTCAACTATGCTTTTACTTGATCCCAACCTGCAACCACTTGTGACTGACCTTTGGCTTGTTAACTGACTACGCTTCTGCTTGATCCCTATCTGCTACTGAACCCTGGCCTGCTCCCCTCCTGGTGGGTCGATCGCGAGGACCATGACCTGGTACTAACATGCAGCAAAACCAATCTCCACCATCAGCTCTGATGAATACTAGTTAGTGCTTAGACCCCCCACCTCGGGTCATCCACCAAGGTGACCTGCTTGTATACTTACCGAAAGAAAAATTACCGTGATAGATGTCCCATACCCCTATTCATATATTGTTTTAGAAAAAGGAAAGAAAAATATGGGGCTTTATGGAGGCCAATGGGAAGGGGAGGTTCACAACTCTAACGCAATAGTTGCATAAAATACACGTTTTATTAAAACAAAAAGAATAAAATCACATAGACATATATTAAAAAGAGCACGCAAGAAAAAAACGCATGTGAAGAAATATGCTCCTATTGGGAGTGCCGATATTACTGTATTAATAGATGGTAGTGGTCTCTATATTGCACGGTCTAGGGGTCCCCAGCAAGCCGAAGCGTCTCGCAGAAAGGCTTTCTCAGGGCCAGAGAGACCAAAGCAGACCGATATTTCTACAAAAGTATATACAAAAACAAATTAAAGTCATAAACAAAAATTACATTAATCGAATATTATGCATATACGTGCAAGCATACATTTTTACATCCTTTATATCTTAAATATTATTAACATGCATTGACCCCACTGCATCGGAGACCAGACCGACCACATGCGCTGAAGGGCAGACACCCGAGGCCAATAGATGGAAACAGCTCCAGACTGAAATAGCTACACCGATATGAATCCACTATAGCGTTCCATTAATCCTTTAGATATCAATAGCTAGCATACAGCTGAACATATTCATAATGTGGGGACATCACTCTCACATTCTGTAGCGATGGTAATTTAGCCTAGTATAGATGGATATAAGGGGAGGATAAAGTAGGGAAGGCATCAGTATCAAAACACATACGGCGACAAAAGAGCCCATAGTCACCACAGATTCCCCCCTATATATTTGGTACCTTAGCTTAATAGGCTGTCCATATGAGGCAGGCAATCCCAAAGCAAATCCAGGGTACTTTATAAGACAAGTGTCATAGGTAATATTTCCCTTAGTCACAAAAGTGGGGCTATCCTGAAAGGGATCATGAAGTGACAATATAAGGAACATTGAATAGTGGACAAGAGCGTTCCCCGTTCAACAGTCTGCCCCCTACAATAATGACCCCCAAGGAGGGGCCCCTATATCCCCCCCCCGCCCTCAAAGCACATATGTCGCCGCACGTATAGCAAGGGGTCAGTGCATAACAAAACACAAAGAATATACATGGGACATAACATTAGAAACATAACAGTAGAAATAGGAAATCCTGGGCAAAAAGGATTATGTCAATATATGTATGTTACAGAATATGGGGGTATCTTATAAAATGGCTTGAAACTCAACATATCGTTGAGTCCAGGGGGCAAGGTAGCTCTCAGGTCGCAAATCCACCTGGCTTCACGTGCTAGAACCTTTTTTGTCAATGTTGCCACCCTTATTATCCTGTGGGATAACATCCAAAACTGCACATTTGATGATAGATTCATTGAATTTATGTTTCAGGCCAACATGGCCACCGATAGGGGTATTGATTTGGCCATTCCTAATATAGGAAACATGGTCAGGATTCTTTTCCAGAGTGGTCTAATCGTCTTGCCCACGTAGAATGCTCCACATGGGCAAAACATGATGTAGACCACTGCTGTAGTTTGACATGTGATATATTGATTAGTATATCTAATACGACCTGAGGGCAAAACAAAGGATTGACCCTCATGTATCCAAGGACAGAAAACACAGCCCCCGCATCTGTATAAGCCATTGGAGTTCTGATTCCCTCCTATGGGTCTCATATAATGACTCCCTACCGTATAATCCATTACAGATCTTGATCTTTTAAATGTAATACTTGGGGAATTTCCCAGATATTTGTGAAGGATAGGGTCATTAGTCAGTATATCCCAATTTTTTTCCAATATTTTGCGGATCTCTCCGTGTTGCTTAGAGTAAGTTGTAATGAATCTGACCTTATTATCTTCCTCTTTTTCTTTCCTATAGAATAAAAAATCATGACGTATTTTACTCTTTGCTTTATTAAAAGATTTGCGTAACATGGTTTTGCTGTATCCCCTTAGTAATAACCATGATCTCAATTTGTCAGATTCCATTTTAAAGTTCATATCATCAGAACAATTGCGTCTAAGCCTCAAATATTGCGAATATGGGATGCTGTTTACAAGTGCTTTTGGATGTGCACTTTCTGAGTTGACGATCGTGTTTCCTGCGGTTGGTTTTCTGTAAAGGATAGACCCTATCCTACCATCATACTGGAAATATAAGGTGGTGTCTAGGAAGTCTATTCTCTTATCGCTCCAGGTCATAGTAAATTTGAGGTTAAGTGTATTTGTCTGTAGCTGTTGAAAAAACAACTCAAACAAGTCAATTCCTTCATCCCAAATGATGAGGACATCATCTATGTACCTGAATCACGCAACATTGTGGCTCAGGTACATAGAGAGGGCCTCATCATTGAACACATCAAGCTCCCACCCACCCAGGTGCCCATGGCCACGCCCTGCACCTGGAGGAGGTTTGAGCAATCAAAGGTAAAAATGTTATGTCTTAATATATGAGACAGACCCTCTAGGACAAAATTCTTGTAGGCCTCAAACAAGGGTTCCCATTCTTCCAAAAATTTCCTCACTGTGGCTAATCCTAGATTGTGCAGGGTTGATAAATAAAGAGCCTCAATGTCTAGTGCTATCAGTAAGCAGTTAGATGGCATTATCTTGTCATATAATGCCCTAAGCAAGTCGGGAGTATCCTGTACATATGAAGGTAGGCTTACTACATGAGGGCGTAAATATTGATCGATAAGTCTACTTAGGGGTTCTGTATAAGAGCCAATCCCGGAAATAATTGGACGTCCTGGGGGCCTTTGGATGTCTTTGTGTGTTTTAGGCAACGCATAAAATGTAGGGATACGCGGGTGATCAATCTTGATGTAATCATAGGTGTACCTATTAATTATACCCTGCATATAAGCGTTGTTGATATACGTAGTGTATTTAGAATGGGCCAATAACATTTTGTCTTCATTGATGGGTCTATACAACTCTCTATTTTTTAGGATATCCCAGCACACATTTCTATACTGAAGATGATCCATAATAACTATGTTTCCACCTTTATCGCATGGTTTTATTACGATTTCTGAATTTTTGCTTAATGAAATAATTGCTTCTTTCAGGGGGGGGGGGGGGCTTAAATTACTGTTGTCATTACGTGTAAGTTTGAGACGGTTAACATCTGCTGTCGTTTTATTGACAAAAGCCCATATATTAGAGTTAGATTGTAATGGGGGGAATTTGGTGGACTTCTTCTTTAGGAGTAGAATATTATTGGGGGTATTTCCCGTACCTATTGAGGATTGTGTTGTTTTGAAAATGGAAGAACCATTTTCAGATGTCATACAGTCAAGGTTTGTATTATCTTGCGTTTCCAACTCGTTGTCGTCCAGTAGTTGTATTAAGTCTTTGAGGGCACGGAAATCTCGGACAGTAAAATCTTGGACAGGGAAATCCTTCCACAACTCCGACATTTCCTTGTCCTTTTTAGCCTGCTGTCTTTCTTTGTCAAAGATATACTTGTATGTGAGTTTGCGTGCAAATAAGTTCAGATCTTTTACTACATCAAAATGGGTGGTATTCTGATCAGGACAGAAACTGAGGCCACGGCGTAAGACCTCTATCTCAGATGGTGACAATGTGTAAGACGATAGATTTATAATGGTAAATGTTGATTCCTTATCCCTGCCGGGGATTTCTCTAGGTGGGAGGGGGTTATCGTGTCATTGTTTTTTATCCAATTTGGACGTGGTTTTGGGTACAGCCCCAGTATTAATAGGGGCTAAGGTCCCTGCACATGTCGTGATCAGTGCTTGTTGTGGAGTTGAAGTGTCACTAGTCCCATGGACTCAACGATATGTTGAGTTTCAAGCCATTTTTATAAGATGCCCCCATATTCTGTAACGTACATATATTGACATAATCCTTTTTGCCCAGGATTTCCTATTTCTACTGTTATGTTTCTAATGTTATGTCCCATGTATATTCTTTGTGTTTTGTTATGCACTGACCCCTTGCTATAGATGTGGCGACATATGTGCTTTGGAGATACGGGGGGATATTGGGGCCCCCCATTGGGGGTCCTTATGGTAGGGGGCGGACTGTTGAATGGGGAATGCTCTTGTCCCCTGTTTTGTTTCTGCGGTCAATTCCCGATCTGCTTCGTCACTTCCGCCGTCTGGCGGATGTGACGTCACTATGCCACATCCACTTTGGGCTACTTCCGGGTCCGGATGCGGCGGATGTGGGCGCTTGGCACCAAACGACGTGGGAGTCCTGTATTTAAATGGCCGTTAGGCCACTGATCAGTAGGCAGGAGTGAAGGTATGTAGGTAATATGATATATAATGGGACCTTTTCAGCTATCAATGTCCATCACAGTTCCTTATATTGTCACTTCATGATCCCTTTCAGGATAGCCCCACTAAGTGGCTAAGGGGAATATTACCTATGACACTTGTCTTATAAAGTACCCTGGATTCGCTTTGGAAATGCCTGCCTCATATGAACAGCCAATTAAGCTAAGGTACCAAATATATAGGAGGGACTCTGTGGTGACTATGAGCTCTTTGTCGCCGAATGTGTTTTGATACTGATGCCTTCCCTACTTTATCCTCCACTTATATCCATCTATACTAGGCTCAATTACCATCGCTACAGAATGTGAGAGTGATGTCCCCACAATATGAATATATTGAGCTGCATGCTAGCTATTGATAGCTAAAGGATTAATGGAATGCTATAGTGGATTCATATCGGTGTAGCTATTTCAGTCTGGAGCTGTTTCCGTCTATTAGCCTCGGGTGTCTGCTCTTCAGCACATGTGGTCAGTCTGGTCTACGATGCAGTGGGGTCAGTGCATGCTAATAATATTTAAGATATAAAGGATGTAAAAATGTATGCTTGCACGTATATGCATAATATTCGATTAATGTAATTTTTGTTTATGACTTTAATTTGTTTTTGTATATACTTTTGTAGAAATATTGGTCTGTTTTGGTCTCTCTGGCCCTGAGAAAGCCTATCTGCGAAACACGTCAGGTTGCTGGGGACTCCTAGACCGTGCAATATAGAGAACACTACCATCTATTGATACAGTAGTATCGACACTCCCAATTGGGAGCATATTTCTACACATGCATTTTTTTCTTGTGTGCTCTTTTTAATATACGTATGTCTATGTGATTTTATTATTTTTGTTTCAATAAAACATGTATTTTATGCAACAATTGCGTTAGAGTTGTGATTGTCCCCTTCCCATTGGCCTCCATAAAGCCCCATCTTTTCCTTTCCTTTTTCTGATACTTGTATACTTACCTTGTATACTTACCTGAGTGGCAGAGGAAGCTATCAAGTCTCTGTTAATTGTGAAAAGTTTCTTATCCCTTCGTACTGAAAAAAATCGGAAGACATTGTTTTCGGTAGAGTTGCAGTGTCCCCCTTAAAAATGCATTCACACTAAAAACAGGGCAGCCGGGCTCCAAAGTCCATTCCAGAATAAAAACTGGATGCGCTATGTTCATAGGTTGTGTTCCTTGTGTCTATTAAGACTAGAACTTCATACTTGAAGTGTACCTTTAAATCATTCTTCTATGGGGATTCGATCTGTTAGATTTGCAGAGTGCTTGAAAGAGGTTTTTTTCTGTCTTACTTCCTGGCATCTCTGGGCAGGTTGCAAATCATAAGACTCCTAATTAGCAGGCAGTTTGTGGATCTTAAAATGCCAGGCAGGGGGTCAGGCTTGGGGGAAGGGCTCCGAATAAGATCTGTTGTTCACTAGGCTGGTTTTGAACTGCTAATTTGATGCTGGGCGTTTTGCCAAAACATTGTCCTATTTTTTTTTCCCTCTCACTGTCGCAATGCACATTTTGTGTTACTGATTTCTGTTCTCAGGAAAATGAAGTTGTCCTGGAAAATATATTAGCAATATGATAAAAGTAGGTACTTTATGGTAGTCAGCTTAGAAGCCAATGTTGTCTAAGAGCTTGGTGGAAAATTTTACTGTTCTAATAAAGGGGAGCACTGCTTAAAAAGCAAAATTTTTTTTAGCAGTCATAATTTTAAATGTCTGCAATGTCTGCATGTTCAATTATTTTATCATTGTGCAGCTGATACTAGATTCTAAATTTTGATTCTACAGTTCCTGTAACTAAAATAGCATGACCTAAGAGCACATGTGCGGGCGGCTGGAGCGGATGGAAGCCTAAACCACTCTGCACAAACAGACTACAATAGTGGCCCTCTCTCCCCGCTCGCTCCGGTACTGTGGTGGGTCAGCAGGTGGACCCGCTTTATGGCATTCTGGTCAGCAGGGAAGACCCAAACCAACCCCCGCTACCCGCCTCGTGCATCTGGGAAGGGATCCAAGATATTGACCGGTGCCAGCACACATGCAGGAAGGGGGCAGCTGCAGCCACAGACACAGCCTCAGAGAGATAAAATGAAACCCCTGGCTCAGAGGCACACAACAAGGATTCCCCCAAGGTCCATCCATTCTCAGATGAGCCAGCAGACTTTCCCTACGTACCTTTTAGCCATGCTAGATCCCTCTCACAAACCTCCGTGCAATCTCCAGACCAGGCTACCCACACCTCCTCTGCAGATATAGCAGACATTTTCCACAGCTAAACTAGTGGACAGGACGCAGATGCTGATAGTCCTGAGGGGTCTTCAGTTCTTTTACCTGAACCATTACCATTCTCCCCTGACACTATACTTCTTGCCCGCTTTGCTGATATGCTGCAGAGGAAATTGGAGAAAGCTACCACTAATTTAGCCTCCGATTTAATACAAGACTTCCAAGCTTTGGGATGTCGCCAGGACAGCATTGAATTTAAAGTTGATGATACTCTCCACAGAGTGGTGCAAAATTCCTCTATGATCACTGATCTTCAAGATCACTTAGAAGAAGCTAACACTAAATTTAATGATCTTGAGAATCGTGCCAGGCGGTATAATTTCCGTATACGGGGATTGCCAGAAACGGTTAAAGACCTCACTTCTATCACTTATGTCACATACCTGATCCGACGCCAAGGTGCTAAGAGGGCTTCCCTTGCGGCTAAGTGCGGCACACCCCTGAAGGTGAGACAGAAGGTGTAGCGCCCAAAGAAGTACAGGTTGCCAACAAGGTTCCGTAGAGTCAGGTCAGTGATCACCTGGTGGATGCCGGAGAGAACTGGATATACAGCAAGGCAGATGTCTCTCGGGGAGCTGCAGATAAACTTGGCAAACTTGTGCAAGCGGGAAACAGGAGTGGAAGCCAGACTGAGGGTCAAACACATATAATCCATCCAGGGGGTTCAGGCAGGTAGCGGAATAAGGAACTTGGCCGAGGTCACAACAGGATGGCAGGAAGGTAGTAATGGCAGAGTCCTTAAAACAAGCCAGGGTCATACACTGAAGGGCAGGCAGGTAATAGTAGCAAAGTGCATAAGCCAAGCTGAGGTCATACACTGAAGAGCAGGCAGGTAATAGTAGCAAACTCCGTAAGCCAGGCCGAGGTCATACACTGCAGATCAAACAGGAGCAAGGTTGGTAGAGCATGTCAGAGAGTCAAAGCCGGGAGTAGGAGATCAGACAGGCCAGGTCAAAACAGGAAATCCAAGGTAAGTATGCAGAGGCTCAGGACACAGGAAGGCTGGAGACAATCCAGCAATTTGATGGAATCAGCAGATGTCCTAAATAGACCAACAAATAGCCTCATCTGTCACGTTATGCATGCACCATTGAACACACGTGTTTGCTGATTTGCGCCATTGTGCACGAATGGCGCCGTTCGCCATTCTTCTGCCGATGTGTATGCATGCTGGAGTGCACCTGATGCGCCCATCTCTAGTACTGGCAGAAATGCCAGTTCTTCCACTGCCATTTCCCTGACAACTTACTCCTTGATGCAATCTGCTGTAGCAGGTATTGATAAAATCCATATGGAGATTGACCACATATACAGGGCCTTAGTTCCCCTAAAACCTAACGGGCCCCCTAGAGATCTGATTGTGAAACCCCATTTCTTCAGAGTCAAGGAAGCAATCATGCGGTTTGCTAGGGAGCATCCCAATCTGGAAATTGAAGCTACAAAATCCAGATTTTCGTGGACATCTCACAAGCTACTATTCAAAAGAGGAGAGCGTTCAAACCCTTACTTTCTACACTGGTTCAACGTGACATTCGTTACCGATGGAATTATTCTTTCCGGCTGCAATTCACTTATAATAGTAGATCTTAATCCTTCTCTACTTTCGCTGATGGTGAAAAAATTCTGCTGAAGTTGGGATCCATCGCTCACAGTCCATCATCTCCGAATCAACCTAGATCCAGCGATCCCCCTCCTCCGCTTTCACCTATTTGGTCCTCCCCATCATCAAAGAAAACTGCAACTCCATTCCGAGTTACCTGCAAATTTCCTGAGCAACGCCAGCCGACTCTACTATGGTGGTGGCTTCTCAGTGGTCCTTTTTCTAGACATTAGCCGCTGCCCTGTTTGGTTACTGTCCTTTATGTGCCTTAAACCTGGTGTTTTTATTCCCTAGGTGACCTTGGATCCTTTGGTTTACAGATTCACGTTTTTAGTTCTGCACTAAATAATTGTTGACTTAATCATTGTTTTACTTTTTTGTTTTCTTAGCTGCTTAAGGGCTCCTGAGAGGGCCCTTATTTTCTCTACTAGTTAACGCCTGTGTCGGGAGGAGGCTATGCACTCTCCCAATTTGTTGGACTGTTCCCATTGGTTCACTTTGGTGGAGACTCCCACAGAATTTCCCAGAACTTCCCAGAATTTGAGTTCTGGACTAAGTGGTATTAATACTCACTGTTTCAGTTGGTCAATTACGGTAATAATTTTGCTACACCCTTTGATACTGGGTATCCTTAGGCCCATGTATCTTTTTACCTTTTTTTCCTTCTCGCTTACTTTTCTGGTACTAATCCTTTTTGCTTTTTCTTCCTGAGGGTCAGTTGGAACTTCTCTTGGATTCCTATGAGTCATGAATGCAAAGGTTGGTTGGGAAGTCTACTTGTCTACAGCTATCTTTATCCTTTACCATGTTCAAGTTAAATAACCCCACTGGAACCGCGCGACTGCTTTCCCAAAATGTTCAGGGGCTGGACTCACCCTCTAAGCGCATTAAAGTTTTCAATTACTATAGATCACTAGGTGCTGATATTGTAGCCCTTCAGGAAACACACTTCACTACTTCTTTCACTACCCATTATATACATAAAGATTATCCCATTTGTTACTGTTAGATATAACCTTTTGGGGCTAAAACAATTCACAGGCAGACAGTCTGTTGTTTCACTGAACACTGCTTCCTGTTCTGAGCAGGAACTCTTCTTTATTACTCTTTGAGGCATAGACAAAACATGAACTCACAAATGTAACACTGCCATCCAGTGGTCATACAATGTAATAGGCACACAACAATGACATATAGTATTTGTTGCTGATTAAATACAAACCTTGTATGCTAACACCCCCACTCAACAACTACTATCTATGTCAATCCCATTTCTGATCTAAGATCCACAAATCTGGTTCTAGCTAGTGGCTTTGTCAAAGCATCAGCAATAATTTTTTCCGACTCACAATACACAAGTACAATCACTTTCTGATCAACTAAGTCATGAATGTAATGATGTCTGACATCGATGTGCTTGGTTCTTCCATTAATTTTCTCACTTGTTGCAAGCTTAATGCAAGCCTGATTGTCCTCAAATAAAACGGTAGGTTCTGATGTTGCTTCTCCAAGATCCTTGAGTAATTGCTGTAACCACACAACTTCTTGACTGGCATAAGCTGCAGATATGTATTCAGCTTCTGTAGAGGACAATGCAACTGACATCTGTTTCTTGCTGGACCATGATATAGGACTGTCTCCTAATTTTAATAAGTAACCACTTGTGGATTTGCGTGTGCTGTGATCACCTGCCCAATCGGAATCCACATATCCCACGAGGTTTAAATCACCACTTGCTGATAGTTTCAAATTTAAGTCTTTTGTCTGTTTCAGATATCTCATAACTCTTTTGATCGCATTCCAGTCTCTTTGACGTGGTTTATCAACTCGCCTGCAAAGAAGAGACATGCTGGCTGCAATGTCTGGACGTGTAGTGGTTGCAATATAGAGAAGTGCCCCCACTGCTTGTCTGTATTGTATCCTGGGCTTCTGTAACATGTCCTGGGCCCATAACCTGTTAGATATAACCTTTTGGGGCTAAAACAATTCACAGGCAGACAGTCTGTTGTTTCACTGAACACTACTTCCTGTTCTGAGCAGGAACTCTTCTTTATTACTCTTTGAGGCATAGACAAAACATGAACTCACAAATGTAACACTGCCATCCAGTGGTCATACAATGTAATAGGCACACAACAATGACATATAGTATTTGTTGCTGATTAAATACAAACATTGTATGCTAACAGTTACTTTGCTAATGCTACGGAGAAAAAACTAGGGTTGGCACTCTGTATGTCACGACGGCTCTCCTTTACAGAAACTAAAATACTGAAAGATAAGCAAGGGCGCTGCTTGTTGGTGAAGGGACACCTGGGAGAGAATTAGTAACATATTGGTTTACTATGCCCCCAATGCAAACCAATACAAACCAGGTGGCCTTTCTCCAGTCTCGGGGACTGTTACCTAGACTACTTTCAGCTAAGATAGTTTCAACACCCTGGTCTGACCATGACCCTGTTATTTTACTATTCCCTAATTTGACGGGCAAATTGGCTAAATCTCATTGGCGTTTGACTTAATCTAGCCTCAGTAATGAATCCCATTGTCTAGATATCAGCACCCACTTGAAAACCTACTTTGATACTAATAAAGCAGAAGACACGAACCCCGCTATCAACTGGACAGCAAATAAAGCTTCTATCCAGGGTTTTCTGATTCAGCTATCATCTAGACCTAAGAAAGCTCACAATGAGGTGATTACTGCCAAAACGAAGGAATATGAAGCCCTAGCTGACCAACATAAACGTTTCCCCTCCACCCTGACCTACTGAACAAACTTGAACAAGCTCACACGGAACATAATATTTGCTTAACTACAAAGGTGGGCTAGGCTAATCATACAACCTTTTTACCTGGTGTGACCGACTGGGCTGGTTTTTAGCGCATAAACTCACCCCTAAACACACATACACAGCCCTTCCAAAAATTAGACTTTCAGGAGGCAATCTCTCTCAAAGTCCCCCAAAAATCCAAACCACCTCAAGATCCTGTTTCCATTTCTTTTAATAGGTTCCTGAATAGCTTATCTTTACCATCTCTCACAGAATCCCATAGGGAGCTCATGGATCAACCTTTTAAAGTTGAAGAAATTCACATTACTATCAAAACATTATACTTAAATAAATCACCAGGTACCGACGGTCTCCCCAATAACTACTATAAAAAAATTTCTGAACAGTTGACCCCTCATATAACTCTCTATTTTAATTCCTTACGCGACGGCAGAAAGGTTCAGTTTGATGAGAATAGGGCCTTCATCAGCGTTATACCCAAACTGAAAAAAAACTCCACTAATATCCTTAATTACCACCCTATTTCATTGATTAATTCTGACCTCAAAATTCTAACAAAACTTCTATTTTTAAGTCTAGGCACTTTTTTAGTGCACTATATCCATAAAGATCAATCCGGCTTTATAAACGAATGCCAAACATTAGATCAGATCCGTCGGTCTATAGCCTTGATCTCTGCGGTACGCTCCAACTGGGATTCTTCTCTACCTAGAGAAATGTTCTTTCATTAGACCTTCATAAAGGCCTTTAAAAGCCTAAATTGGGATTATTTATTTACCACTCTAGAGGCTTTTGGTTTCGGCTCTACCTTGTTTTCACTACTGAAAATGCTTTACAGCAATCCGTCAGTTCAGGTTTCCATTAAGGGTTTTAAGTCGCTTTTGTTTTTTATCCAACGTGGAACATGACTAGGCTGCCCACTTTCTCCATTGCTATTTGCTTTGGCAATTGAACCCATCCTAGCATACATGTTATATTTTGTGGACAAAAGGAGCATTAATGTTCCTTATTTGCCGACAACGTCCTCATATATGTCACTAACCCTCAAACTACCCTACTTAATCTACCTAACTTTGCTACACCAATTTTCCCAACTCTCAGGAATTTCTCTGAACACAACAGCCCTTAATATTTCTTTACCTCCCTCAATGGTGCTGACCTTACGCAACACTTATAACTTTCAATGGGCATTACACTCCCTTCCCTATTTAGGGATTCAATCGACTCCTTCAATTGACACTCTCTATCTGGCTAATTATCCTCCACTCTTTTGCCGACTTTGGGAAGATCTTCAACTGTGGGCTGACTATCCCTTATCGTGGTTTGGCAGAATTAACTCTATTAAAATGACATTTCTACCCAGAACACTTTACTATTTTAGAACCCAACCGATTGCTGTCCCGACAAGAGACTTGCAGCATTTACAATCAGAAGTTCTTTGTTTTATTTGGGACAATAAAAAACCTACAATGAATAAACTGACATATGATTAGAAATCAAGTGGTGGACTCCCTAATTTACAAGCTTATTATCAAGCTGCTCAAATAACTCAGCTGTCCTATCCAACAGCCAAGGGATCCACACCTCTTTTGGTCTCTATTGTAGCTCTATCATGCCCCCCTTTTGCCATTGGTCTCTAATGTGGCTTCCTGGCTGCCTTCGCTCCCAACCCTGTCCCATTCCCTAGCGGTTTGGGATGGAGTAAAAAACCCCTGTCATCTCCAAATACTCCAAAAGAAAATTGCGATGCTTGGCACCTTGCTCCTGCGCTCAGAACCTGGTTCTCAAACAACCTCTGTCACGGAACTTGCACTTGGCATCCCCAAATGACTAGACCTTGCTGCCCTCTACGACCGGGGTGGTCGACATAACACTGTAAACATAAACACAAAAAAAGAGGGCGCACCAGCCTAGCGCATTATCCTCAGTAGGCTTTTTATCAATAAATTATAAAAAAATTTCTACTCACAAACAAGTGATGTAAACCAGCATATCAAATCCGACTAACAACGTCCATAGTGTTGGAGTCCACTGTCTTAGTCAAGGAAATTGGCTGACGCGTTTCGAGGCGGTACCTCTTCCCCTCCACATACTCCACTGGCTCCCCTGTTTTGCAACCCTGAGTTCTCTCCCAGCATGACTTCGATGCCATTCCTTTGGTGGCTTAATAAGGGACTTTTCATGATAGGTGACTACCTCAATGGCGAGCAACCACAATTTTTACAGTATTTTAAAGATACGCTACAAATGCAATTAAGTGAATTATTCTGACACAATCAGCTTATTTCTTTTATACGATCTAAACTCAACTTACTAAAAAAAACCTTTACAATTACACATTTTGAATTATCGTGTCAAATGAAGAACCTCCTACGGGAATGGTTAACTACATTATATGCCACTCTTAATGATCCGACTACTAAACTCCATTATATGTCTCAATGGGAACGGGACTTGAATACCACTTTTGAATTGTCTGACTGGCAAGACATTGCCTATGCATTATCCAAAATATCCATTAACACAACATTAATTTAAGCAAATTATAAAACCCTCCTACGTTGGTATCTAGTCCTGACCAGAGTTGCGAAGATGCACACGTCTCCATCTCCCATTTGCTTTAGGCGTTGTGGCCAGATGGGTACAACGTATCATGTTTGGTGGCAATGCCCTGTCTTCACTAGATTCTGGATTTGTGTATTAAATCTAATACACTTAGTGACACGGGTTATTATCCTTAGATCCCTGGAACCAGCCCTTTTTCAAAAACTTCCCGAGGAGTTTCCCAAAAAATTGACAAATCTCATTACCTATATATTCTTAACAGCCAGAATAACTATTGCTAAATCCTGGAAGCAGTCGACGGTTCACCTTGAATACGTGAAGAATAAACTTAACTGGATAATGGTTAATCATAGACTTACCTGTATTCTCCACAACTCCACCAAGAAATTCGATGCGACATGGGATCCATTGGTATGATACTTATCCATACCCTAATGAACTCTGTCTGATTCCTACTTCTTCCCTTTACTTTTCCCTGATCTACTCCCCTCTCCTTTTTCCTACCTTTTTCTTCTTTCTCACAATTTCTCCTCTCTTCGCTTATCTGATTTCTTCAATAATTACATAATATTTTGATAGAACATATAGTTCTATACTGACAATACGAATAGGAAGTACAGTGGGGTTCTACTTTATCTTTTTTTTTCTCTTTTCTCATACTCCTATATACTGTTTGTTACCCCCGACTGATAGTTCTATCAAGATTACTCATTGCTGGGATATCCCTGTTTACCGTTAGGAGATTCTATGTTCATGAACAACTTGAAAAAAATACATTCCTGTACTTGTATTTGATCTTATACCTGTTTGCACTATTGTTCAAAAATTGTGGCTTTCTAATATTATTTTATTACCTCAATAAAAATATTGAAAAATGAAGGAGCATGACCACATTCTGTAGAAGTCTGCTTTTCTTTCTGCAGGTAGCAGTGCCCCACCCAGTGATGTATTTACATATCATGCTTCTGCGGGCGCAACTTAATGTTGCAAACTCCGCCCTTTGCATTATGCCGTTACTTAACCACTTCTGGACCGGAAGGAATTGCCCCTTTAAGGACCAGGCCATATTTTGCGATACTGCACTGCATTATTTTAACGAACAATTGTGTGGTTGTGTGATGCTGTATCTAAATTAAATTGATGTCCTTTTTTCCCCCACAAATAGAGCTTCCTTTTGGTGGTATTTGATCACCTGTGCAATTTTTATTTTTTTGCGCTATAAACAAAAAAAGAGCGACAATTCTGAAACAAAAACAATATTTTTCACATTCTGCTATATAACATTCCCAAAAAAAAAGTAAAATAAATAAAAAATTTGTTTTCTGCTACATATTTTTAATAAAAATCAAATAAGCGTATTTCAATTCAAAAGTTATCATGTCTACTAACTACGGGAAAGATTTATGTCATTTTTATTGTTTTTTTTTTTTACTATTAATGGCGGCGATCTGCTATTTTTAGCTGGACTGCGACATTGCGGCGGACAGATCAGACCCCTGACTGACATTTTTGACACTTTTGGGGGGACCAGTGACATTACTACAGTAATCAGTGCTAAAAATATGCAATGTTATTGTAATAATGACACTGGCAGGAAAGGGGTTAACAGTGTGGGTGATCAAGGGGTTAAATGTGTACCTAGGGGCATTTTTCTAACTGTGGGGGGCGTGACTTGTGAAATGATCGAAGAGACCTGTGTTCCTATATAGAAGGATCACAGGGGCTCTGTGATCATCCCAGGGAGAAGAACGGTCAGCTGTGTTTACAACAGCCGACCGTTCTTCTGTCTCAGCGGGGAACGATCAAGGGTGTCAGGCCGCAATCTGAGCCACCTGCCCCGGGCACCAGCTTCCCCGCTGACGATCGGGGGCAGAAGCGCGTTGCCGGGGGCGCGCACTCGCCCCCTTGCTGCCTGCGCGCGACCGACGTATACCTATGGCGGTTTGCGTAGTATAACTGCGGCGGGCGGTCGTAAAGTGGTTAAACAGCCTCAATATTATCATATAGTACAGAAAAAGAAAAAACTGTGGGGTGGTTGAAAAAGGGGAAAAAGTTGGTAAAAGGCACTACCTGTTTAAAAGAAACTGAGGTGGGACAAATAGTGTACAGTGCGAATGTTAAACATAAAACTCCATCATGATGCAAAAATAATCCTCAATGTAATTGTCAAACATACAATAAGTAAATTGTTTGGTTGTAATTATTAAGGTGCACGTGCCAAATGAATGCTAATTGGGCATATACCGACGCCCAAATAAAGTGCTCAGTGCCAAAATTAATTATTCAAAAACTGTAAATGAATAAAAATAAACAAAATAGTGCCCAGTGTGTGGTAAAAATGTATTAGCTTATGTAGTGCTTTTAATGATTTTTATCTGTGAAAATAGTACCAGTGTGGGTAGTACTAAATTGTTGTTGCCTTTTATAAAACATGTAAGGTGAAAGTGCTCTCGGTAAAAATAACACATAAATATATTGACATAAATAGGGAGATCTGTCCCTTTAAGATATAGTAAATTGGTGCAAGTGAATAAGTCCAGTGTGCTTAAAGCAAGTAGTGGTGCTGGTGAATCTCGTGCCTATACCCGTGGTCCCCACTAGGTATTGCACTCACCCTTATCAAAACCTCGAGGCAGGGTTGCTTTGTTGGCTGGTATTATTGGTAACTTCCAAAAATAAACAATCCGGGGCGTCTTTTAGTGTCTGAATATGAGTGGGCTCAGATGTGCCTCCAAAAGATGTTCTCACAATCTAGGTAGCTCAAACAGACAAAAAAAAAAAAAACCCATGGTGTAGTACATAACGTTATAATAAAACAAGTGTAGATAGACTCACAATTTATATAATCATGATTAGCGGGATACTTCCGTGTTCCACAGCTACAGCTCTCCAAACCGGAAGTGACGTTGACGTACAGAAACTCCGCCCTACACGTTTCGTCATACAGACGTTATCTGAAGCGGCGCTTCAGATGTGGGGTGGTTGACTCAGTTTTCTAGAGTCTCATTTAAAAATGCCGCTGTAGAAAACACACAGCTGCAGGCAAGCACTCCTTAAAAACCTATGATCTAGCTGTAATTAGAATTAGAGCGCTGGAAAAATGCACAGATCCAATCAGAGTGGCTCGGTACCTTGTTATCACTGTGGTTTCATCACAGTGATCACAAGTTACAGAGCCACTCTGATTGGCTCTGTGCATTTTGCCTGCGATCTGAGCTTTTTTATTACTGAGCTGAACATTCTGCATCTGCCCCTGATCCAGGGGTGTAACTACAGGGGTTGCAGGGGTTGCGATTGCTACCGGGCCCCATGCTCCAGGGGGCCCAGTAGCAAACCAGTGGGTGAACTTCCAGGATTGCAAAAGTCACACTTGCGACCGGGCCCTGGCATTGCACCACTGTGGGGAGGCCCCAAGATTGCAGGAAGGGTGCCCACTGCAGAACTTGTGAAAGGATCCTGCTGCGGGACCGTAATAAAAGGCCATGCAACGAGAATAAAGAGCCCCAGGATTAGTGGGAAGAGCCCTGGGCTTGAAGGGAAGGGCCCCGGCCAGGGATCTGGGGGGGGCCCTTCATGGTTTCTTGCATCGGGGCCCTGAAGGCTCTAGTTACGCCTCTGCCCTGATCCCATAAGTAACACTGCTTCCACTAACTACCATTGAAAGGAGGATGCACTGGGAGCATATTGACCATAAAGGGGAACACTGACCGCCAATGACCACCATTGAGAAGCAAGGGGGTGTATTGAGCCTAAATGGAGAAAACCGAACACCAATGTTATGGGGGAAATATGTAACTGACCACCAAAAGTTATAGGGCCCTTACTATTGATCACCAACATTTAAGGGGGCGCACATTTTTTGGCTACCAACATTTATAGAAATAGTCAACACCGACCATTACCATTAACTCCTGAAAAAAAAAAATGCTAAATGCTCCTAAATGCTTCTAAATGCTATTAGAAAAAATATTTTTCTTCATGTACTGTAAAAATGCTAATAAAATGGTAACGCTGCTAAAAGCTTCTAAAAGCTACTTAACCAGTTCACGACTGGTAGCCCTACATCGGTCGCGCGCGTGGTGCTGTGTTAACCCCTTCCCTGCCAATGTCATTATTACAGTAACAGTGCATATTTTTAGCACTGATTACTGTAGTAATGTCACTGGTACCCCCAAAAGTGTCAAAAATGTCAGTTAGGTGTCTGATCTGTCCTCCGCAATGTTGCAGTCCTGCTAAAAATCGCAGATCGCTGCCATTACTAGTAGAAAATAAAAAATAAATAAATGACATAAATCTTTCCCGTAGTTTGTAGACAGGATAACTTTTGCGCAAGCCAATTAAAATACGCTTATTGCGATTTTTCTTTACCAAAAATATGTAGCAGAATACAAATTGGCCTAAAATGATGAAAAATTTAGATTTTTAAATTTTTTTTTATCGGGAATGTTATTAAGCAGAATGTGAAAAATATTGTTTTTTTTTTCAGAATTGTCGCTCTTTTTTTGCTTATAGCGCAAAAAAATAAAAATCGCACAGGTGATCAAATACCACCAAAAGAAAGCTCTATTTGTGGGAAAAAAGGACATCTAATTATTTGGGTACAGCGTCGCACGACTGCGCAATTTTCCATAAAGTAACGCAGTGCCGAATCGCAAAAAATGGCAAAAAAGAGGGCAAATCCTTCCAGTCCAGAACTGGATAATTGCTACTACAAGCCAACACAAGATGCTATTATCAGCATTTTTCATCCAGCATTTTTTTTCTAGCTTTTTTTTTTTTTGAGCTTTTAAAAAATGCTAGTGTGCATGGAGCCGGCTGGTACTCAAGTAGTCAAAGGGTAAATCTTTTTTGGGAATAAAATAGCAAACAGAAAAAATAATAAAGCATATACAATTGCTACACAAGAAATATTGGAATTGATGTTATTAAATGTTACCTTTCCTTTTCAATCTGCAGCACTGTCATTTTCTACATTGTATAACATTTGATGTAATATGGAAAGCTGGAGGCCTTCTGTACACAGATGGTGTAAAGAACTTCCCCAGAAATGTAATTTCCTGCTTGTAAGTGATTGGCTTACTAAGTTTCCCAGAAGTCTGCAAGTCAGATTTTAGGCATCCTCTGCAACAAAAAAATCATTTTTGGTGAGATACTTCCGAAGTGTTAATTACTTCTAAAGGGATGCTAACATTGCAACTTTTCTTATTAGAGCACTGCAAAATGAAAAATAATGGAAAATGAAAAAGCCGGTGTTGGACCCCAGAAAAGGAGTATCAGAGCTATTCTGTGCAAAACCACAGAGTAGGAAGTATGAAATGTTATGTTATAAAATGAAACCTTTGGAATCATAGTGACTCCTCTGATTCCTCTATATATCACCTGCATATGATTCCTTCTACTGTTCCCTTGTTGAATTTAAAGGATAAATGTATTTTCAAAAAAAGGGCACCTATCCCCTTCCCTCCCGACCTATAGTAATCCACATCTCCACAATAAACCCTTCATAGATATCTATGAGGCTGGAGATACTCAGGAGGATGGAGAAGCATCAACAGTCTCCCTAATAAGGTCATTGGAGAAAAGGGAGGTCTACAGTCTAAGGATAACAAACAACATTTTGCCTATGGTGATATGGCTATGGTGGCTATAGGGCAGTGATGGCGAACCTTGGCACCCCAGATGTTTTGGAACTACATTTTACATGATGCTCAACTACACTGTAGTGTGCATGAGCATCATGGGAAATGTAGTTCCAAAATATCTGGGCTGCCAAGGTTCACCATCACTGCTTTGGGGCATAGCATAGTTTATCATTTTGTATTTGGAACCTACTGTGCAGTCATAGCCATTGCAGGGAATGTTCTCCCTGAAAGCCACCAAGATTGTGGTGGGCTAGGGCCAAGAAACAGAGGTGAATTTGCATCTGAGGAAAGGGAGGGTGAGGCATTTAAGTCAAGAGAGGGGGTGCAAAATGAATAGGTGAACTTTGTGGGAATGTCCACTTATCCTTTAACTACAAATTCTAGAAGTCAGTAAATACATTCAAGAATCCTCCCAGTTGCACATACATCTAGAATAATTTCCATACATTTTATTGGATAAGGATAAATATATTTGTAGCTCCCTTCTAGGTAGGTGCTAGTGAGAGAGTATAGTTTTTGGCTCTGTCTGCCTATCAGAGGAGCAGCAGGCAAATCTATATTGCTTTCTGTCTAGCAGAGAGCAGGATCCGTGAGTAAGGTCTGCTCAGTGTGCTCAGTATGTGATTCACTGAGTCTAGAGGAGTGTTTTACACTGGTCCAATCGGGAGGCATGTTGGACAGTGGGAGGAAACCTGACCAATGGATACATAGGCTTTGATACAGTCCTGGTGATTGGTAGAGACAGGCTGTCTCAGTGCATTATGGGATACTGTATAAAACCAGGAGCACATGTGCTGTGGGGTCTTTGGCTGGTGAGCAGAGTCCTGGAGGGAGGGTGGTAGTGGCTTTAGTGATGGCACATGGTCGCAGGCGGTTGGCCTGAGGACCAGAGAAACAGAACTGAACCCAGAGGTCCGGGAGAGCTGACTTTAGGGGGAGAGACACTGGAGACCCTAGAAAAACAGTATCGTGAGTACAGGCGATCCTGTCTAGGGGCCTGACCTGAGGGGAACCACCCCGGTGTAGGATAGTCAGAGGATGGATGTCAGTGTGTCAAGTGAAAGGGGATGCTATGAGAGTATCCCAAAGATAATCTAGTCTATCAAGTCATCTGGATAGAGACTTAATACAAATTCACCTAGTGGCAGGGTGAAACAGCAGCCTGGCTGCATCGTCAGAAGTAGGAGTCCTCCACATTGTAAATAGTTAATTTGGAGTATCCCACTATTGCCTTCTCCCATCCCTAATTTAAATAAAACAACAAAAACTACATACCCCTGGACTGATCATTGACTGAGCCAAGAAGTAAAGTGTTAGTTTGTGCATACTGAAATTGCTAATGGTAACCCAGGGGGACCCGAAGGTGTGGAATCCACTAGTCCTCAAGGGGGCAGTGCTACATGTGTATGATTCTGTCAACCAAAAAACAAATAGTTACAAACTATAGCTACTGTATAACTTTAACCACTTGCCTAGAAGAAGAATAAAAGTGGGAAAAAGAAAAGCAGGAAAAAGAAACGTTGGAAGAAGAAGAAGAAAGAAGAAGAAGAAAGAAGTAGAAGACGAAGAAGAAGATAGTTGGTCAATTTGGGGTAGAGCATTCCATAAAATGGGAGAGGCTCGGAAGAAGTCCTGGAGGAGAGCATGGGATGAGGTGACAAGGGAGCTAGAGAGCAGGAAGTCTTGGGAGAAGCATGCAAACATTTCTGACTTGCCCAAATATATAGCAACTTTTATCATTATAAAGCAACAATTAAAGCTGAATTCCAGGTATGACAATTTTTACATAGTTACGTTGGTCCGGCTAAGACCAATGTAAGCATGTACAGTATGTGCCATATGTGTGGGATGCCCATGGAAGATGAAAATCATGGTATTAGGGTTCACTACAACAGTGACATTTACTAGTTTTCAGATCCCATGCTGAGCAGCTGCCCTGTTACTTACTGGACACAAGAGGTTGCCCACTTAGCACAAGCACCATTCAGAGAACTCTTTTCACTTTCTTAATAAATGCAATGTGTTCCCTGATTGGATGAGTTGGAAATTAAGAGATCACCAGCCCACCTCTCCACCTTATCCAATTAGAGAGTGCTTTGCATTCATTGGGAAACCATTTTCTGAATAGTGCCCATGCTGAGCAAGCAATCTCCTTGCATGGGAGTCGAAAACTAGTGATCACTGTAGTTGTGGTGCCCACCACAGTGATTTCTACCTTCCATAGGGATCCCACAGGTATGACACATACGTTCTTACATTGGTCCAAGTTGGACCAATGTAACAGTGTAAAAATTGCCATAGCTAAACTTCAGCTTTAAGCTCTAGTCCAGTGATTTTGTCTAGTCTGAGATGATTGCATCAATCTGTTGCAGGCAGGAGGAAGCATTTCCTTAGTGTCCTCTTCTGCTATGATCAGAACTCAACATGGTAGCAAGTCACAAGGTGAGAGGCTACAGCAGGGGCTAATCAGACATTTGCATGACCATTTGTGAAATATGCCATTTGCGCATGCAAGGGAGCATTGGAATTTAATGAGTGTTGCCGTCTACAGCCATTCACATGTATGGCAGGCTAAAAACGGCTTTTGGGATGCAGAAAGCAGCCGGAAATCCATGATCATCAACCTTTAATGTTTTGTGAATTAAGGCTCATAATTGACCTACACAGGGCTGTGTCTGAGACCCAGGGATAAAATGACCTCCTTTTTTTTTTAGATTCAGCAGGTAACTATTTCAGCAGTCATAGGAATCTACCAATTAGATAAAGGGCCATACACACGGGCCAGATATTGGGTGGCATTAGCTCCTTTTGAAGGGGCATGACCGAAAAAGGTCTGCCAATCGGCATCCGTCAATGGTTGAGAGCGCTGCCCTGTGTGTTCTCAGCAAGGGAGATTGCTGTACCAACATCTCATAGTTAGTACAGTGGCTCCTCTCAAACACTTTTTTTTTTTTTTTTTTCGTTCAGCCCGCTGAGTTAAACAAAAAAAAAGACTAATAGTGTGTACCAGGCTTAAGCCAGAGTAACACCAGAATGAACCCTGGAACTTCCAGGAAGGTTGGCTTTCTTCCTGAGTCAGCTTAAGTGCAAACTGTTCATATTTGACTAACTCCAGCGTATAAATCACTTTTTTTTTTTGCTACCAGCACAATTTATGCACTTGCCAGGAGCAGCTATTAATGCTACCAATATCTATGGATAGTTAACATAATTTCAGCAATTTTGTGTCTTCCCTACTAAAGGCTGATTTTATGTGAAATAATTGTAACATATTGCACCCTCTACAAAGCTTTATCAAGCTCTAACAACATGCGCTGGTAAAGGCTGTCTTTAAAGAGCAATTTCCATCATGTTCCATAAAGAAGAAGTCTATCTTGATAATCAGTATGCCAGGGAGATAAAACAGATTTTCTGCAAGATTTACATTTGTATGAAGTGCAATATTCAGAGGCCTGTTTACATGACAAGCAGCAATCTAGGTGAAAACTTACAAATAACGAGGCTCGGAATGACAAAATAATCATAGCGATATTGTGTACGAATGCTCTGCGGGGAGAGAAGACTGCGGCTTGCCTGTAAATACTGAAATGTTATGCGATAGTTTCATCTGAAACATCGTTAATAATTAATTTTCCTCCCCTTTATCGTTCAATTTCCCAAACATTGTTTCATTTTGCAAGATGAAATACTGTATGGGAATTGTATTTATAGTTTTCTACATGTAAATTTCCATTGGAGGCCTCAACATATATACCAAGTGGGGATATTTATTGCTGATAAGGCAAGCCTGCGGATACAATTACACTTTTGCAGCAGGGATACTGCAGTAAGGATTACAATTGCTACTTTCACTTTGCTGGAAAAAAAATACACCTCTATGTTCTTCTGCTGTTTTCCTCCCATGTCCTCTGTCCCCTAACACTGCTGCTGCCTGTTCCTCTTCTGTTCTCCTCATCTGTTCCCTAACACTGCTGCTGCCTCTTCCTCTGCTGTATTCCTCCTCTGTCTGCTAACACTGCTGCTACCTGTTCCTCTGCTGTTCTTCTCCTTTATTCCGTAACACTGCTGCTGCCTGTTCCTCTGCTCTTCTTTTCCTTTATTCCATAACACTGCTGCTGCCTGTTCCTCTGCTGTTCTTTTCCTTTATTCCATAACACTGCTGCTGCCTGTTCCTCTGCTGTTCTCCTCATCTGTTCCCTAACACTGCTGCTGCCTGTTCCTCTGCTGTATTCCTCCTCTGTCTGCTAACACTAATGCTGTCTGTTCCTCTGCTGTTCTTCTCCTTTATTCCGTAACACTGCTGCTGCCTGTTCCCCTGTTGCATTCCTCCTCTGTCTGCTAACACTGCTGCTGCTTGTTTCTCTTCTGATCTTCTCCTCTGTTCCCTAACACTGCTGCTGCCTGTTCCTCTGCTGTATTCCTCCTCTGTCTGCTAACACTGCTGCTGTCTGTTTCTCTGCTGTTCTTCTCCTTTATTCCGTAACACTGCTGCTGCCTGTTCCCCTGTTGCATTACTCCTCTGTCTGCTAACACTGCTGCTGCATGTTTCTCTTCTGATCTCCTCCTCTGTCCTCAAACACTGCTGCTGCCTGTTCCTCTGATGTACTCCTACTCTTTTCCTTAACACTGCTGCTGCCTCTTCCTCTGCTGTTTTCCTCCCCGGTTTCGTAACACTGCTGCTGCCCATTCATCTACTGTGTTCTTCTTTTATCTGCTAACACTGCTGCTGCCTGTTCCTCTGCAGTTCTCCTCCTCTGTCCATTAACGCTGCTGCTACCTGTTCCTCTGCTGTTCTCCTCCTCTGTTCCCTAACACTGCAGCTGCTTGTTCCTCTGCTGTATTCCTCCTCTGTCCCCTAACAGTGCTGCTGCATGTTCCTCTGCTGTTTTCCTCCTCTGTTACCTAACACTGTTGCTGCCTTTTCCTCTGCTGATCTCCTCTATCTGTTCACACTGCTGCCTGTTTCTGTGCTGTTCTCCTTGTCTGTCTTTTAACACTGCCTCTACCTTTTCCTCTGCTGTTCTCCTCCTCTGTCTGCTACAATACTGTTGCCAATTTCTCTGCTGTTTTCCTCTGTTTGATAACACTGTTACTGCCTGCCCCCCCCTCCCTTTTCTACCCCCTTAGTCTACCTGTATAGTGGTACATCTGTACTGTGTATAGAAGCTGCTGCAGAAATAATTGCATTTATGAAGCCAAAAAAATGGCATTTTCCCTGCAAGCATTCTTTTTTTGTAAACAACGGTTTGGGTAGCCAGTCTGTATGACAAGGCCACAATGTAGTGCACTGGGAACATGATTAGAGTTTTTTTGGATAAATTCTGGTGCCTCTTCCGCAGACTTTTTGCGGAAAAATTGGTCTTTGAGTGTCAAAGGTGCCTTCAAACCATAACTCTATAGAGGTATTCTTGATGAAAGCAAGAATTGCCTTGCTGTCAAAAATTTAAATATGCACCTGTCAAACAGGTGCAGAAAAATATGTCTTTGGGTGTCTGTGGCATCTTCATATCGTAACCCTATAGAGGTACTCTTGATGAAAGCAAGAATTGGCCTTGCTGTAAAAAACTGAAATGACATGCACCTGTCAAACAGGTGAGGAAACATTGGTCTTTGGATGGTAATTGCGCCCATGAAACCTACACCAAAACAATTCTTCCAGATGAAATCAACACCCACAACACTAGGCAACCTAGAAGTCTTGCAGAGATTCCACATCCCAAAAACACTTAATCTGTGATAACGGCATCAGGGACTTCATAGCTGCTGGCAATCCAGGACTGATTAATTTTGATAAATGTCAGACAAGCCATGAAGTTTGTGGGCAGACGTGTTCTATTATCAGTATCAAAACCTCCAGCAGCACAGAATGCCTGTTCGGAAAGCACGCTGGACTCAGGGCAGCCCATCAGCTCAATTGCATACTGGGCAAGTTATGGCCAGTGGTCTATTCTCAGGACCAAGTAACCCAGTGGATCGTCAACTGGAGAGCTTTCCATCTCTGTTTTTGCCCCTAGATATTTGTCCACCATATGATGCAGACACTGCCGATGGGATGTGGAAGCTGAGAGCCCTGGGCGGCGAGGACTAAAACAATTGTGAAATGCATCACTTAGGTGGCCCCCTTCTCCAACGCTCCTCTCTTGACCAACAGAAGCCTCAAAACTATGTTTTCCACGACACTGTAACCTACCAGATTCGGGAAAAGCATTAGATAAACTCCTCTTTAAAGTGTCTTCAAAAGATTGCATCTTTTGCACCCTCTGTGGGGATGGGTTCTGAGACTTTCCCTTTGTAACAGAGGTTGAGGAGGGTTGCCAACCAATAGTGATCCTTCTCCTTGATGCCACGTATTCTCGGGTCCTTTCGCAGGCTTTGAAGCATGAGGGAGCCCATGCACCACAAGTTTGCGGGGCATGAGAAGCAGACTCTTCTTGGTCACCGAGGATTACAGTTTCTGGAACTGCCTCCTCCCAGCCATGTACTGCCCCCAAGGGTTCTGGGAATGGAACTCTCTTAAGGTTTTAGGTATTTCTTCCTCTGCTTTGAAGCCTCCAAAACTGCCAGAATCCTCCTCCTTTCTCTCCTCTTGTGCATTGTGTGGCATAGGAGGAATGGTGTCTGCATAAAGTGGGCCTTAAGAGGAAAGGAAATCCTCTTTTCCTCCCGCTGCTCTGCCTCGAGTGCCCTGTCCATAATGCCATGCAGAGTCTGCTCCAGCAGGTGCACAACAGGGATTGTGTCACTGATGCATGCATTGCGGCCTCCTCAAATGGTGACAGTACAGTGCATGCATCCTTTATCAGCAGCCATTGGTGTTTTTTGTTGTGCCATACTTACATAGATACTTGTTGACGGACCTCTGCTGTATGTGCAGTCGCTGCAGTATTGCAAACACCGAGTTCCACCTGGTGGGCATTTCACAAATCAGGACGTTTACGGCAGGTGTAATTTCTGCTGAATTCCAGCCAACCAAGCACTGGCTGTGTATAACCGCTTGAAATGGCTACAGACTCTTCTGGTCTGCTTTAGCAGATCTTCCAACGCTAGGTACCTGTTTAGGAAACACTGCACCACCAAATTGAGGAAATGTGCCAGGCATGGCATATGTGTCAACTTTCCCTGTCCAAGGGTGGGCAGGAGAATTGTGCCATTATCGCACACCACCATTCCTGGCTCTTGCTGGCGTGGCGTGAACCACCTCTGGGCCTGCCCCTGTAGAGCTGCAAGAATCACTGCTCTGGTGTGGTTCCTGTCCCCTAGACACACCAACTGAAGCACTGCATGGCACTTTTTAGCCTGACTAATTGAATAGCCCCTTGAACGTTTAGGGTGTACTTGTGGTTTGTAGGACATTTCAGCAGAGGAAGGCATGAAGGAGGAAGAGGAGGAGGAGGGGGTAGAGCTCACAAATCTCGCACCATCACCACTACCTATATGGAGACGAGGGCAACACAAGCCCTGTCCTTCAATCTTCCAAATTGCAAGCAGAGTTACCCAGTGTGCTTTGAACAAAATATAGCATCCCTGACCATGCTTGCTGGACCAGGTGTCAGCAGTAACATGGACTTTGCGGCTGACTGCCTTGTCCAACGATGCCACAACATTGCCTTCCACGTGATGGTACAGAGCTGGAATGGCCTTATGTGAAAAGAAATAGCGACTGGGAACCTGCCATTGTGGTACAGCACATTCTGCAAATTCAGGGGGCAGAATCCACCAGAGGGAAAGGCAGAAGTTGCAAAGCCAGCAGCTTTGACAAGCTTGCATTTAGACACTGGGCATGTGGGTGGTAGTGACTGTATTTTTTTTTCCGCTGCAGCAGAAGGGAAGGGAAATTTGCCGGCTATAGTCTACAACTGGTGGTGTGCTACTGGCAGATATGCTGCAAGGACCTGGGATGCCATGAGCTATACTACCATCCCTGTCAGTGGAGGCTGCTGAGAGGTCATGAGGTATAGCTGGGGTAGACTGAGGTGAGTAAGGAGGAACAGAATTGCATCCCTTTTGTGTGGCTTTCAGGTGCTCTTACCAACGGGCTGAGTGGTGGGAGGTTAAATGCCTTGTCAAGCATGTGGTACCCAAATGGCTGGTGTTTTTGCCACGCTTGATGTACTTGGGACAACGTTTGCAAATTGCAACAGTGCGATCGGCTGCACATGTGCTAAAAAAGGCCCAAACAGCTGGGCTGTGGGAAGGGTCCTGGGAGATATCAGCTCCACAATGTGATGGAATAGGGTGGCTGCTCTCTATTCTTACATGATGGCTGCCTCATTGTGGTTGTGCTTCACCCTCACTTTCCTCCTCTGCTCTATCCGGCACCCAAGTTGCATCAGTGACCTCATCATCATTATCTCCTCTATCCTCAATACCACTGGAGACAACTTGGCAATACGCTGTGGCTGGGGAAACATGACTGCCAATTTGTGTACCAGTATTTTTCCCTGTGGGCTCATGTTAATACCTTCCTCAACCTCACAACCAACATCTGAATCAAGTAATGGCTGTGTATTGTCAAAGAGCAAGCCGTTGATGCTGTGTTCAAATAACTCAGCTGACTCCTGCATGCCTGATGCTGGGGCTATGGCAGGAGTAGCTGTGGACAAGGAGGCAGATTTAGCCACTCTGGCAGCTGTAGTGAGCTGCGTACTAGTCTCTGCTTTAGTGACGAAGGATGAGGAGGATGAAGATTGTTTAGTAAGCTAGTCCACTACCTCCTCTGCATACTGTGGCTGGATAGCATAGGCAACATCACTAAACAGAGAAAATTATGCCCTGCCTGAGGACTGAACATGTCTACCTTTGCCTGTGGACACATATGCTGCTGGCTCCCTCACATTGTCATGTGAATGCCCTCCTCTCCTTGTTGGCCTCCCAGACATAATGGGAAGGTGCTTTTTAACAAATTGTAATAAAGATGTGGAAATGTGTATGTGGATGCACTTTAATCAATGAAACGTGGTGTTTGGTGCACTTCACTTGAGTACTCCCTACACAGACACACTCCCCCGACACACTACAATTTACTACAGTAAAACTGCACTAGGGCGCAGAAATATACTGAGTTAAACGTGCACTAATGCACAGAAATATACTCCATTAAACGTGCACTAACGCACTGAAATATACTGCGTTAAACATGCACGAACGCACAGAATTATACTGAGTTAATTGTGCAGCAACGCACTGAAATTTACTGTGTTAAACATGCACTAACGCACAGAAATATACTGCGTTAAACGTGCAGTAATGCACCAAAATATACTGCGTTAAACATGCACTATCGCGCTGAAATATACTGCGTTAAATGTGCAGTAACTCACAAAAATATATTTTGTTAAACGTGCACTAATGCACTGAAATTTACTGCATTAAAAGGCACGTAATGCACTGAAATATACTGCGTTAAGCGTGCACCAACGCATTGAAAAATACTGTGTTAAATGTGCACAACGCACAACAGCGTTAAACGAAACGCAACATACGGGAAATATACTGCATTAAACAGCATGTAATGCACAGAAATGTACTGCATTAAACGTGCACTAATGCACTGAACTATAATGCAGTAAACCTGCCCTGACAAAATAAATAAGTAAAAATGAATGGTCGCACTACACTTACACTGACTGATCTATCACTAGATTCACACTAAACTGATATTCTACACTGACAATAGAATCAGAATAGCACACTATAGCACAGTAACTCTCTAGTAGCACTGAACAGAGCCCTGTTCTATCTCTCTCCATGCCGATATCACACTACAAATGACCGCTGTTGAAAGAATACTTTTATAGTGTGTGGCAGGACTAAGAGCAATGAGCTATGATTGGATAGAGTCATCATAACTTTCTCCAATCATAGCTCTGACAGTGCACTGTGCCCTGATTGGGCAAAGCTTTCAATGCTTCAGCCCATCAGGGCTTCTAATGCACTGTGCGGTGGCGCAGTGCATTGTGGTCATTCAGCAGGCTGAACAAACGGTCAAACTCCCCCATTAATTCGGGTGTTCATTGAATGGGCGAATAGCCAATGTTCGGCCTGAACTCATGCTCATCGCTTTCTGCTCACAACAGTTATTGTTCTTCTGCTCATCTTCTCCTCTTGTTTCTCACCCTTTGGTTCCTCTGTTGTTCTCCTCCTATTCCTGCTTACACTGCTGTCTATTGCCTTTTTTTTTTATCTCATCTTTTGAGGTTCACATAAATGCTAAGGGTGCTCCTGTTAATTTTTTCACCTTTTTCAAGTTTTGTTAGCTTCAAACCTAGAACTTCTGTTACCCAGCACCTATTTATTTTTTTTTTCCAAAGCACCTATTTCTTAGTTACAAGTGTAGCACCCTCCTAGGTAGGTGCTAGAGTGAGTGTATATCGTTTTTGGTTTCTCTGCTTAACAGGGAGACAGCTAGGCAAATGTATATGCTGCCTGCTTAACAGATTGCTGTGATTGATTAGTAGAGTCTGCTCAGTGTGTTCTGGTGCTGCTCATGCTGTCTTGAAAGTTTCACACTGATCTGATAGCTATGGAATGTACCGGACATCGGGAGGAAACCTTGCAGATGAGAGCATGGATGTCAATCGATTCTTGGACAATTAGAAGGGGATGTGCCCCAAGGCATGCTGGGTAACTGTATTTATATCTGAAGAGCACATGGGCTTGGGGTCTTCCTCAAGAGAGGGAGGTCCGAAAGAGAGGAGGGGGCTGCTGCCCCTACTCAGCAGAGGCTGCCATGCGGCCTCAGGTGGGTGACCTGAGGGCCTGAAACATTGAAGCTGCTACCAGTGGTTCTTGTGAGAGCTGATTGAGGGAGGATGTCCATGGATCCTGTCTGGAAGGCTGCCATAGGTGCTTGTGGAGCCCTGTGAGTACAGAACCCCACAGGGGATCTCTGCGACTGGCGCTGCTAGATCCCCCTCTGGGTGCTTAAAGTCAGCTGCTGGGCGCAAGCTAAAGAGGACACTGGTTAGCGTCTTGAAGAGGCAAAGTTCACTGAGTTTTTTCTGCTACAAAGAGACTTGTTTATTCTGTACAGCTATTGTATGGTCCTGCAGATGCTCTCCTACACCGTTCTATCAAGAGAGATGTCCTCTCCAGTGAATAGTTAACTTGGAGTATCCTACTAAATCCCATTACCTATCCAAGTTCTCCAAATAAAACACAAAAACAAATCCCCTGGACTGGTCATTGGAGATAACGAGCGGAAGAGTTTTTGCACCTGGCTGTGTGAAAATACCCTGTAACTGGCTGTGATATCAGGGGGGACTCTTATGGGACTATGATGTACAGTTTCGGGACAAGGTCATCAAGAGCCCAGGGCGAACATGCCAAACTGCGCCCCCCCCCCTTTCCCCAAAATGTATGAACATTATGTGTCAGAAAAAATGCCCCACAAAAACACTGAGCACCAATCTGCATGAGCACCAATCTGCATGCTTACCCCCTAAGCATAAATTCCCTCTGCTCCCAGTAAAAATCCGCTCCCCTGCTGAAATTCCCCTGCTCAGCACAAATCTTTACCCCCCATCCCTCAAATGCCCCCAGTTCCAATGGCCCTACCTCAGAAAAATGCACCCCCTCCCAGCACAAATTCCCCCAAATCCTTCCTCCTAGCACAAATCTTCTTCCCTCATCCCCCCTCCCAACACAAATCCCCCTAAATCTCCACTCTTAGCACTCTAGTCCTTCTAGAACAATAATTACTCCCGCCACCCTCCCAAATGCCCCCTTCCAACACAAATCCTCTCCCCCCAATCTCCTTGTGGTGCCCCCCCACTTCACATGATATCACAGTGCCCAGGGCAGCTTCCCCTCCTGCCCACCCCTTGTTTCGGCCCTGATGATGTAACAAGGACTCTGATGTAAGAGGGGACTTTGGTGTCTGGCAGCCTGTCTGATGGTGCTGTGGTGCTGGAGGACTCTCAGTGGGGCTCCACTTCCTACTTCCTGTCAGCCCGACATCACTTCCTGTGAGGCGGAGGGAAAGATGGGCGTTGCTAGCTTTCGGAGCATCCGTGCAGACCAGGCTGCCAGACAACAGCCTCCACGCACCACCGACACCCCGCACCCCTCCTTTCTGCAACGGTATCCAGGACAAGAAGATGGATGATCCCATTCACCTACCCTACCGGCCTTTACTTACCTAAGAGTAAGTCACTATGTGTTTTTTGTATTAATAAACCTTATGCTTCACTAAGCTGGCGCTGCTTTCTTTTTGTCCTCAGAGCCTCTCCTTGCTCCAGCTGGCAGCCACTTTTCGTGGGCCCCCTTCCACCTCATCCTTTTTTATATTTTTCTACCCATTTTTTACTTTCTATATTTTTACCTCATGGTATGCCACCCACCATCAGAGAGCGCCATGTAATCATTGACTTTAGATCGGACACCTAACTGACATTTCTGAAACTTTTGGGGGGCCCAGTGACATTACTACAGTAATCAGTGCTAAAAATATGCACTGTTACTGTAATAATGACACTGGCAGGGAAGGGGTTAACACCAGGGGCGATCAAAGGGTTAAATGTGAGCCTAAGGGGTGTTTTCTAACTGTGGAGGGGGGGGGCTTATGGAATCAACATAAGTACATAAAACAAAATACTGTGGTGCTCAGGTAAGGAGAGAGTAAAAGGGAAAAGCCAAATGTAAAAAAAAAATGACGGTAGTCCCAAAAATATATCAAGAGGAGAAAGAAAAGCATAAGAAAAATAGGGATGAGGAAAAAAGAAATACCAAGCTGTCCTGATCTAAAAACAATGAGGGAATGCACAAAAAAAAACAAAAAAACACTGTGTTGCTCAGGTTGTAAACGTGGCAGACCGCCGTTCTGTCTTCCCGGGGAGTGATCAGGGATGCCCGGCGGCTGCTGCCCCTGCAGATCAGCTTTCCCTCTCGCAAATCGTTACACGAGCACACCTCCGGCGGTGCCCCGTGCGCCTCCACGCTTGCTCCTGGGGAGCGACGTATGGATACGGCGATTCGCGCAGCCGAGCCAGCCTGTCACAGTATATCTGCGGCAGGCGGTCGGCAACTGGTTAACCACTTCCGCACTGCTCACTAGAGCTGTACTGCGGCAAAGTGGCTCGATATCGTCTGGCGACGTAGACCTACGTCACCAGACATTTCCCCCTCTCGGCGGCACGCGCGCGCCGCGGAAGGCTCGCTCCCGCTGTATTTAGTCACAGCGGGAGTTGGACCAGGGGAGGAGCGGCGGTGATTACCGCCGCTCTTCCCCGATCGTTGGGGAATCGAGTGTGGAGATCCACCTGCTTGTGTAAACACTAGCGGGGGATCTCCTCTGTGACAGGCAGGGTCAGATTGCAGGGTTCAGCATAGCTGAACCTGCGATCTGTCCTTGTGTCACATAGTCCCCTCCCCCCACACACGTCAGTAAGCACCAGGCATACATTAACCCCTTAAACACCAATAAAAATTAACCCCTTCCCTGCCAGTGTCATTTTTACAGTAACAGTGCATATTTATAGCACTGATTACTTTGGTAATGTCACTGGTACCCCCAAAAGTGTCAAAAATGTCAGTCAAGGGTCCGATCTGACCGCCGCAATGTCGCAGTCCCGCAAAAAAAATCGCAGATTGCCGCCATTTCTCATTAAAAATAAAACCACCAAAAATGACAGAAATCTTTCCCTTAGTAAACGCAATAACTTTTGCGCAAACCAATCAAAATACGCTTATTGCGATTTTTTTTTTTACCAAACATAGGTATCCGAAAACAAATTCGCCAAAAATTTAAAAAAATTTTGATTTTTACATTTTTTTCGGGGGGAATTTCATATAAAAAAATTTGAAAAATATTGTTTTTTTTTCAAAATTTATGCTCTTTTTTTGTTTATAGCACAAAAAGTAAAAATCGCACAGGTGATCAAATACCACCAAAAGAAAGCTCTGTTTGTGGGAAAAAAAGGACGTAAATTTCGTTTGGGTACATCATCACACGACCGCGCAATTGTCAGTTAAAGTCACACAGTGCCGAATCGCAAAAAGTGGCCCAGACGTAAGACAGCAAAATCCTCCGGTGGTAAAGTGGTTAAGGGAAGTTGAAAAATATTTTCTAGCTGGATCACCAGGTGAAAACAAAGGAAAAAAGCCTAAAAATAGAAAACAAATGCAGCCACCACATCTATGAACTGGCAAGCTATAATATAATACAATACATTTTTTTTGTTAGGTTTATTACCGCTTTATTGGCTCCCAGTTGCTAGTGGCCATATCGTAATCATATAAAAACAGTGATTGCTAATGGGTGTAGGAAATCCCCAGGTCTTTCTTGTTTGGGTTCCCACTTCCCACTTGACTTAAATCTTAATGTCTCAGTTACAACAGCGTGTTTTCTGCTCGGGTCGGAGGTCATCTTGTTCTGCTTATTGAAAGAAAAACTTGATTTGCCCTTTGTTATTTCCCTTTCCCAAGACAAAGCGAGAGCCCAGAGCAATATAACATAACACTTCCTGTTATTCACACATTGCGTTATTATATCATTTATGTAACATACTCGATTGACCCAGGGAGACGTGACAAGGCTTTCCTCTTATATTTCAGCTGCATTCTAGTTTCCAATACTAAAACACAAATCATATGGGCTTAGTTTGCAATGTATATGTGTAATGAAAATTATTTTCAATTAATTAAAAAACTGTACTTAAATAAATGGTTTGAGAAGACTTGAAAATTTATAATGCATAGCCTACAACATTGTTTCCCATCTCGGGAGTCGCTAAACCCTGGGGTGCTGTGAGTAGAGCGCCCATTTTATCCTGGATCCACGTCATGAGTTGCCAAGGTGTGAGGGACTATCTGCCAGTACCATACCAACAACAATGTCTTCCCATCTCGGGAGTTGCTAAACCCTGGGGTGCCGTGAGCACAGCACCCATTTTATCCTGGATCCATGTCATGAGTTGCCAAGGCGTGAGAGACTATCTGCCAATACCATAACAACAAATGTCTCTCTAGGGCCAGGACGCATGGTATCATTATTTTCTATGGCGTTGGCGGCTGGCCGGTTTTCATGATGGCAAAGCATGATATTGATCAAGGGCAGGTGGCATGCAGGGCTGCCTCAGCATTCAAGATAGGATTGAAAGTCTGCCACCTCCAGACCTGATCCACCTTCCACCCTCTGCCATACTGCTTCAGCCAAAAAGTAAGGATCTGATGTGACGAGGGGACAATGGGATTGGAGAGTTCTCTGGGGGTGGTCTGTGAATTGGGTGTTAGGGAGACTCGGATGTGATGAGGGGACTCTGCCGTGGGGGTACTCTGATATACCGGGGGCCTCCTATGTGGAAGCCCACCACCTCCAGACCTGATCCACCTTCCACTCTCTGCCATACTGCTTCAGCCAAAAAGTAAGGATTTGATGTGAAGAGGGGACAATGTAATTGGAGAGTTCTCTGGGGGTGGTCTCTGATTTGGGTGTTAGGGAGACTCTGATCTGATGAGGGGACACTGCCATGGGGGTACTCTGATGTAACGAGGGGGCTCTTATGTATAAGGAGGCCTCTGACGTGAAAGGCGGACTCTGATATAATAGGAAGACTCATGTCATGGGGTCACTTTATCATGAAAGTGGGACTCTAACGTGATGGGAAGACCTCTTATATGAAGGGGGCTTCTGATGTGAAGTTAATTTCATCAATGGGGTTTTGTGCATTGTCTCAGGCTCAGGTTTCCCATTGATGATAAGTGACATTTAGATTTTCTAGACTGGGGTGCCTCAAGATTTTGCATACTTTCAAAGAGTTCCGAAACTGAAAAACGGTTAAGAAACACTGACCTACACCCCAGAACTTTTTTTACCCCACTGCCTAATGCCTTCTGATTTCTGATATCCCTTTGTTCTGGGAACACCAAATGTGGAGCCTCTGATTCTACAAACCAGCCATTTCCAGCAGTTGACTTGTTTTGCAGATATCAAAATTGTGCTTGCTTCACAACTGCATTATATATTTATACAGACCTTCATACGTTAAAAAGGAAAATGTTGTGTCCTCTGATTCATAACCATTAGGGTCCATGCACACTGGGCAAAAAAAAAACAGTTCTTCTGGCAGAAAAGAACGCTCATATAGAGCTTTTTTGTACACGTATTTAGCATTTTTTTTTCTGCCAGAAAACTCCTCTCCTCTTTTTTGCCTCCAAACGCTAAGATTAAAATTTGCTTCTTAACCACTTAAGCCCCGGAAGATTTTACCCCTTTCCTGACCAGGGGTTTTTTTGCGATTTTTTACTGCGTGACTTTAATGGACAATTGTGCGGTCGTGCGAAGCTGTACCTAAATGAATTTGACGTCCTTTTTTTCCCACAAACAGAGCTTTTGTTTTGGTGGCATTTGATCACCTGTGCGATTTTTTGATCATGCGCTATAAACAAAAAAAGAGCGTCAATTTTGCAAAAATAACAATATTTTTCACATTTTTTTATATGAAATTCCCCCCAAAAAAATGTAAAAATCTAAATTTTTTAACATTTTCGGCCAATTTGTTTTATGCTACATATGTTTGGTAAAAAAAGCAAAAAGCGTATTTTGATTGGTTTGCGCAAAAGTTATCGCGTTTACTAACCAAGGGAAAGATTTTTGTCATTATTGGTGTTTTTTTTTTAACGAGTAGTGGCGGCGATCTGCGATTTTTTTTGCGGGACTGCGACATTGCAGCGGACAGATCGGTCCCTTGACTGACATTTTTGACACTTTTGGGGTTACCAGTGACATTACTGCAGTAATCAGTGCTATACATATGCACTGTTACTGTAAAAATGACACTGGCAGGGAAGGGGTTAACTGTATTGGAGAGGGAGGGGTTAAGTGTGTCCTAGGGGCGTGTTTCTAACTGTGATGGGACATGGCTACTAGTGTAAAAGCAGAGATCAACGGTCCTACATAGTAGAACCGTCTAATCTCCATTTTTACACAGGGGAGAATGACAGGTGGCTTGTTTACATTAGCCGCCTGCCTTTCTCCCTCTCTACCGATGATCGCTGAGTGACCGGCCGACATTGGGTCCGCCGGTCACACGCACTGACTCCTTAGTGAACGAGCCGGGGCGTGCGCGCGCCTCAGCGGGCGCGCGCTCGCCCGCTATTGGCTCACAAGCCGGTGACAGGCTAGTGACGTATATATACGTCACTTTGCCTGGCCGGGGCTGACCGCCGCAGTATATGTACTTGCAGCGGTCGGCAAGTGGTTAACGTCCCAATGTGAAAGAAAATAGGTGCGCAGTCAAAAAAGTGATGAAAAGTGAAGTGAAAGCAGCACTGAAAATTAAATTAAACGTGAGAGGATGGCAATATAGAAAACATTACCAAAGTGCGCTAAACAAATAATGAACCAAGTGTTCAAAGGTACATGGATGGTATCCGGGTTAATACCAAAATCATATGCATTCAGTCCAAACAAAAGTGCAAAAACTGTGAAAAAGTCTTTCTTTTCAAATTGGAGTGAAGGTGAGGGAGTGTTGGGAGGTGGGTGGGGCCTCGTCCCAAAAGATGATCCAAAGTGATTCTCAGTGGCCTGATATACACATGTGGACACCCAGTGTTAGGAGTGGACTCTTACCACAATGTGGAGAGATGTGAGCATGTACTTGGTTGTGTCCAGAAGTCCCCAACTGATCAAGCTGGCAGGGATGGCTCTCGGAATGGGCCGGAACAATCAGCTGCTTCCAAAGTGGGGAGGGATCTGTAGGCTTCCAAGCAGGGGGAGATGCCAAGACAGAGCAAACCCAGAGAAAAGAAGAGGACTATAGTGCATTACCTTCGACTTTAATGATAAAACGAATGAGGGTACACTTACACATTCCGGACGAACAGACAGCAAATACAGGGCGGTCGCGGGTGTCTGCAGTACAAACCGGGACCTATGACAGCACGGCTGGCTCCCCCCGACGCGTTTCCACTAACAAGTCGGCTTCTGGGATTGGGACAAAAAACAAAAATCCCGAAGAAGTAGTGTTTTTTTAAGCCCAGTGTGCATGGACAATTAAAGCATTGAGTGCAGGCAACTTTAGTTTTGATATATACAGTATATATATATATATATATATACTGTATACATTGTGGCAGGGTAAGCCTGTGCCACTTTGTGAAACAGCAGTTTACTGTAGGCCAGATTTTGAACAAAACAAATACACTAATGATGCAGGTGTGTGTTGCCTTCATATTAGAACCAGGATCAGAGCTCAGTGCCCCACACTTCTGACGGAGTCAGTGTGTGAAGGAAGCAGTGAGAGGTGCATGTCTGCACCATGCTGTCCAGATCAGGACAGACCAAGGCCCGAGCCCGAGAGAGAGTCCATGAGGGACAATGCAGCAGGGAGCTGCAAGTAAGACACAGAGCTGAGGTACAGCATCTGTGCACGAACACTGGGATGTTTTTGATGGTCAGGATAACCAAAAGGTACTAACTGTCAGTTGGACCAGAAGATACTAATGTAAGGCTGCCAAGAGAACCAGGAGGCTAAATTCTATGTTTTGGTGTATTGATGGTGAGAACCTCCTGCATGGGAAGACATACCTGTATGAACTTTACTTTCTTTTAAATAAAAGTGAACAGGAAAGCGCTGAAAACTACTTCTGGCATGAAGTAAACTCACTGTTTTGGCACTACCAATGAGCTACAAAACCCCAACTTATATATACCTTAGGCCATGTTCCAAAAATGTATTCAGTTTCAGTATAGTAAGTAAGGAGAAAATAACTTAGTATTTGTCACTCTGTGTAGTGTGGTCAGCAGACCACAAAAAGATGGTAACCTCAGAGAACAAATCTCAGACAGGAAAAAAGTCCCAGAAGCTCTACACGACTGGGAGATGAATAATGGCAAGAAAGGGTAAAATCCAGGGGACAGTGCAGAAAGTGATCTCAGATTTTGGCAGTCAATGATTAGTTGACAGAGGGAACAGGGGTTGGTGCTGTGGTACTGCTGGAATTCCAAAAAGATCAGCCGGAGAAGTTGTCCTCTCTGCCCTCACTCATTTAATGTGAGTACAAATGTTGTTTGATTGCATAAGAATTCTTTTTTTATATTGTGACCAAAAATAAAGTTATAAAACATGCCAGGAGGTGTTACCTTATTCCTATTGGTGGATCTGTTTAATTATCATGCCAGTGTTTACTTAAGCATTACCTCCCTTGGCCACTGGGTGACACCCTCCGATAAGAAATTACTATTTTGAGTTTAATTGGAAACTCCCTGGTGATTACCCTGATATAGAAAAACCATACACAGCTCAAATTATGTCAGTTTCTCTAAAATACGTGGAACGCCTTAGAGAGTCTGGAGCTGCAGCAATAAATGGGAAATTTTACGATATAATTTCATATATAACGATTAAATAATAGTTATACACACAGAGAAAGGGAAAAAAATTGTATACTAAACTACTTATTGATTATAGATGCTCTATAACACACATACATTTCAAACAATGGAGGTTACTCATAAACAATTTAGTTATAATATTCAGAAATCCTTTTTCCGGTAATGGGATATTATGTCAGGATAAAATCTTTACTAGATACCTTGCAACATTGTGTTACGATTTAAAAGCATATACTTATAAATATGTCCATGATATATATAGTGGTTTGTCTTTAACAAGAATTTATAACCCATTGGCTTTTAAGATATAATCCATCTATCTATCTATCTATCTATCTATCTATCTATCTATCTATCTATCTATCTATCTATCTATCTATCTATCTATCTATCTATCTATCTATCTATCTATCTATCTATATATATATATATATGTGTGTGTATATATATATATATATATATATATATATATATATATATATATATATATATATATATATATATATATATACGTATATACAGTATACAGTGAGGGGAAAAAGTGTTTGATTCCCTGCTGATTTTGTACCTTTGCACACTGACAAAAAAATGATCAGTCTATAATTTTAATGGCAGGTTTATTTTACCAGTAAGAAACAGAATAACAAAAAAGAAATCCAGAAAAATGCATTTAGAAAATGTTATAAATTGATTTGCATTTTAATGAGTTAAATAGGTATTTAATCCCCTATCAGTCAGCAAGATTGCTGGCTCCCAGGTGTCTTCTATACAGGTAACAAACTGAGATTAGGAGCACTCTCTTTAAGACAGTGCTCCTAAACTCAGCTTGTTACCTGTATAAAAGACACCTGTCCACAGAAGCAATCAATCAGTTTCCATACTCTCGACCACGGCCAAGACCAAAGAGCTGTCCAAGGATGTCAGGGACAAGATTGCAGACCTACACAAGGCTGGAATGGGCTACAAGACCATCGCCAAGCAGCTTGGTGAGAGGGTGACAACAGTTGGTATGATTATTCGCAAATGGAAGAAACACAAAATAACTGTCAATCTCCCTCAGTCTGGGGCTCCAAGCAAGATCTCACCTTGTGGAGTTTCAATGATCATGAGAACGGTGAGGAATCAGCCCAGAAATACACAGGAGAATCTTGTCAATGATCTCAAGGCAGCTGGGACCATAGTCACCAAGAAAACAATTGGTAACACACTATGCCGTGATGTGAAATTTCTGCAGCGCCCGCAAGGTCCCCCTGCTCAAGAAAGCGCATGTACAGGCCCGTGAATGAACATCTGAATGATTCAGAGGAGAGCTGGGTGAAGGTGTTGTGGTCAGATAAGACCAAAATCACACTCTTTGGCATCAAGTCAACTCGCCTACTTGGAGGAGGAGGAATCCTGCCTATGACCCCAAGAACACCAAGAACACCATCCCCACCATCAAACATGAAGGTGGAAACATTATGCTTTGGGGGTGTTAGTCTGCTAAGGGGACAGGACAACATCACTGCATCAAAGGGATGATGGATGGGGCAATATACCATCAAACCTTGGGTGAGAACCTCCTTCCCTCAGCCAGGGCATTGAAAATGGGTTGTGGAAGGGTATTTTAGCATGACAATGACCCAAAACACACAGCCAAGGCAACAAAGGAGCGGCGCATGAAGAAGCACATTAGGGTCCTGGAGTGGCCTAGCCAGTGTCCAGACCTTAATTTCATAGAAAATATGTGAAGGGAGCTGAAGGTTCGAGCTACTAAATGTCAGCCTCAAAACCTTAATGACTCGGAGAGGCTCTGCAAAAAGGAGTGGTACAAAATGCCTCCTGAGCTGTGTGCAAACCTGGTGTCCAACTACAAGAAACTTCTGACCACTGTGATTGCCAACAATGGTTTCTCCACCAAGTACTATGTCATGTTTTGCAAAGGGGTCAAATACTTTTTTCACTCATTAAAATGCAAATCAATTCATAACTTTTTTGAAATGCGTTTTTATGGATTTTTTTTGTTCTTATTCTGTTTCTCCCTATTAAAATAAACCGACGATTAAAATTATAGACTGATTATTTCTTTGTCAGTGGGCAAACGTGCAAAATCAGTAGGGGATCAAATACTTTTTTCCCTTACTGTATATACAGTATATATTATACAGTGTCATAAGGGCTTCCTTATGACTTGCAATATAGAGCCTATAAACTGACTTATATTACATAAATGCTTTGAGCTAGTGAAATTGTTTCGATCAGTTAATTTCGGTGAGAGGGGTCTCATCCTGTGTTTGCCTTCTCCAAATCTGAGACAATGGTGAGTCACTGAATAACCATGCTGTTAATTTGTCATGTCCACAATTCTACTTGGTCACACATAAGAGGTGTCTATATACTTCACATTTTTGGGACCTTGAAGTCCTTGTAAATATTGGTCGGTTTGTCTTTGGTTCCAGGAGTTGTGTATATACCAGAAACCCATTGTTCCTATAATTACAAGGGTCTTGACTTTAAATAATTGTCCACACTTTGAAGACTGAATTGTTCCAGTTGAGAACAACAGAATTTCTTATGGTGGGAAAGTCAAACTAAAATGAAGATATTCGTTTCTGCTTAATTGGAACTTGTTTTAGACAGTCCAAATTAAAAAAAATATATAAAATGTATTTCATTTTTTCTCATAAAAGTTCTGGCAATTTGGGTCACTGGCAGGGTGCAAAGACCAGTCTTGAGCCTTCTCCATCTGGTAGCCTCTACTGTGCACTTGTAGTTGACATTTGAGCCTTACTACTTACATATGGAACTCTGAACTTTGATGAGCAGATTCAGTTTGTTTTAGTGTCTGCCCGACCATGCTATATTCGTGTTTGCTTCCTGGAATCTGACCTCAGCTTGTACTATAATTTGGACCCCACCTCTGTCTGCCTTGACCTCTTGCCTGTCAAACCACCTTTCTTTTTGCTGCCTGGACTGGCCTATTGTCTGATCTGCCTCAGTTGCTTGGCCCATCTGTCTAAGGACTTGCATCACTCTAACACCGATCTCGTCTGTTGTTGGTTTCTGCCTCTGGCTCTTTATCAGCTGCAATTTGTGTTGAGTCATGTAGTTTCTTATTAACTGCCATTTTTTTTTTTTTTTTTTTTTGCAATATGCCTAATTTATCTAAACAATTAAAATAAGTTTATTCATTCAAAATTTTTTTTTTTCTTTTCAAACGTTTTTTTATTAAAGCAGAAGGAATGTAGTACAAAACAATACAATAGGTAATAGTGGTGCATAACAGAAGAGTACACGTCAAAATGACATCATTAACAGCAAGCAGTAGCATAACAAACAGGTTTAGGAATAGGAAAGGGGCAAGCTGGGCGCCCCGGCATACAAGTACAAAGGATAAACACATTGCATAAGGGCGGCTGGGGGTAGGGCAAAAAGGGAGGCCGTAGTACATCAAAAGTTGGTGGTCCAGCCACAACAGGGAAACAAAGTAGGTAGCGGCCAACTCAAAGCAATATGGGGGGGGGGAGAAAAAGAAGAGAGAAAGAGGGGCAAGAAGGATAGGGGGGGGGGGAAGGAAGGGCAAAACAGTGGAGGGGGGATGTGCGGGGGAGGAAGGGTGCCCGGAGGGAGTCCCGAGCCACTTATGAGGTTCAGATTGACAATACCAGTAGGGTATCGGTTATCATAGGTCAAGCTAGTACAAGGGATTCGTCAAAGCCTATTGGAAGACAGTTGTCAATCCATGGTTTCCAGAGCTTTTCGTAAAGTATAAGTTTATCCAGCTCATTCAAATTTTTTACACTAGCATCTTTTTTTAATTACCTTAAAAAATTATAGCATATTTTAAACCCAAGCATCTGTTTTTTTTTTTTTTTTTTTTATATATATTGCTGTTTACAAATTTGTTCTCCTAATTTGTTTTCTTCTGAAAATTTTTTTTTTGTTTTTTCTCTCCTAAAATTATGAGCCTTATGATTTGATGGCTTGGATTTTTTCATTTTGTAGTACTTCTCCCGTGTTGCAGGCATGCACTGTAAATATTGAGCTCCAGATGTTTAATTTAGGCTTTGTTTGAATACATGGGAAGCACTGAGATTTGACGGGGCTGCTGTTCTCTTTCTTTATGTGCTTGAGTAGCAATAAAATACAAGATAATGAACTTCATCACTTTGCGAAAGAAAAAAAAAAATATTGACCCAGCGAATAAATCAATTTGTTTTGTTTGACATGAGCTCTTGCCATCTGGGTTCTCAAAAGTTGTCGAGCTTTAAATATTTACCAATTATTTAAACAGCGGGTTAATTAATACCTTAATACCCTCTGATTGCTGGCATGTGACAGGCGACTTCCTCTTGTGAAACAGGATTGTTTATGAGTATTCTGGGAACAACAATGTACTCACTTTTTGGTAATGAAAGGAAAGGTCAAACGCAGTGCAGCCAGAAATGGTTAAAAAAATATTGGTGTATTGATATAACAATAAGCCTATGTTCACATGGGCTCTCAAGGCAGAAGGACCCTTCTTATTTGGGCAGAACTCTTGCTCTTGCTTTGAATGTTCTCCCAGCAGGGAAAGGGGGCCAGTGGTTGAACTATTGTAGCTCAGTAGTAAAGCATGACCCAAAATGTTCTGGCTGATGAAATGTACAGCCAAGCTCAACATAAACTGGAGTGACCACTGACATTTAGGCTGAGCACAATCTCCAAGGCATGATGGGTATGGAAAGCTTGAAACTAGTTTCGTAAACGTGCTCAGAACTATTTTTAATTTTATAATTAGAATGTGCTTGTTTCCCCATTTTCTTGTTCTTTTCTTTCTCCTTTTGATAGATGTAGAAGCCTCCAAGCTCAGAGCTTAAGAGCAGTAAAGGGCCCCAGGCAATGCAGTGCACTGGGGCCCTGCCTACACAATCACCCACGAGAATAAAAATGCAAATTATCGATAAGGCAATATTTATTGGTACAGCAGTGCCAGGCTAATGACGACAGCTTCCAAGTTTGGCGGCTGGGTCCGGTGAACACACACGTGGACGGGAGTCACTCTGCTTGCCACCTGCTAAGTACAGTGGCGGGATGCACACGAGAATCAGGACTAATGCTTGGCTGGGTCGTTGGGCAGGTGGGGCTTCCCGGGCAAGTGGGGTCCCCGGGCAACTGCCCAGCATGCCCATTTGGTAAGATGGCCATATCCAAGCTAGGCTGCTAGATACAGGGCTGGCCCAAGACATTGTGCTGCCTGGGTCCTTTGTAAGGCCTTAGGCATAACTTAGACATGAGGCCCCACTCGCGCCTGTAATGGCAAAAATAATTCAAGCAATAAATATTAACTGTATAAACTGCATATATTAAGATCCTTAAGGCGCTGGTGTCAGTGTCCTCTATCTCAATGCTGGTGTCAGTGCACTCTCTCTCAGCACTGGCATCAGAGCACTCTATCTCAGTGGAGTGTGTCTTATGCTAGCCATACACGTATAGATTTTTGGACGGGAATATTCTTTGAACATTCTTTGAAAATTCTTTGAACATTCTTTGAACATTCTTTGAATAGGCGAATGTCGTTCGAAAATTGTCTTTTGCTTTTAACATTTAATTTTAAAATGAATGTAATTTCTGAACGATTACCACATACACTGCCCGAAAATTTGTTGATCGAGAAAAGTTTTCCCTTCTGCCCCTACGAATTTTCCCGTCGCTGCAGTCGAAAAGGACATCGATTTAACCCCACTAACGATTAGAAAATCAAACGAATTTTCTTGAAACGAAAATTTCCGGACGAAAATCTATACGTGTATGGCCAGCATTAGAGCTGGTGGCAGTGTCCTATCTCAGTGCTGGTGTCAGTGTGCTCTATCTCCATGTCCTCTATCTCAGAGCTAGTGTCATAGTTACATAGTTACATAGTAGGTGAGGTTGAATAAAGACAATAGTCCATCCGGTTCAACCTGTGTAGGTGTGTGTGGCCATAATCATCTCTCATACCCCTGAATGTTCTGATCCTTAAGATGTACGTCCAAGAGTCTTTTGAAAGCCAACATACTTCCCACAGAAACCACCTCTTGTGGTAGAGAATTCCACAATCTTGTAGCCCTAACAGTAAAGAACCCCCCATGTTGCCTGAGGTTAAAACGCTTCTCCTCTAATCGCATTGTATGCCCTCGAGTCCTTATGCAATCCTTTCGACTGAATAGCTTTTTTTCTATGCCGAGATCACCATTGAGATATTTATAAATTGCTATCATGTCCCCTCTCAGGCGTCTCGTCTCCAGGGAGAATAAATCAAGCGATTGCAGACGCTCTTCATAATTAAGGTCCTCCAATCCCCTAATTAGTTTAGTTGCCCTTCTCTGGACTCTCTCCAGCTCCAACACATCCATCCTGAGGACCGGCGACCAGAACTGGACAGAATACTGCAGATGTGGTCGGACCAGAGTTTTATAAAGTGGAAGGATTATAGTCTTATCTCTGGAATACATCCCTTTCTTTATGCATGCTAATATTCTGCTGGCTTTGGCAGCTGCTGCTTGACATTGCATGCTATTGCCTAGTCTATCCTCTACCAAGACTCCCAGATCTTTCTCCATTTTTGATTCCCCCAAGGGTTCCCCCCCTAAAGTGTATTGTGCTTTTATGTTTTTAGTCCCCAAGTGCAAAACCTTACACTTCTCCACATTAAACCTCATTTGCCATGTCGTTGCCCACTCTGTTATTTTGTCCAGGTCATTCTGTAGGATATCTGCTTCATGCTGTGCAGTTATTGCCCTGCCCAATTTTGTGTCATCTGCAAAAACTGATATAGAGCTACTGATCCCATCCTTAATGCTGTTTATGAATAAATTGAATAAGGTTAGTCCCAGGACTGAGCCTTGGGGGACCCCGCTTACCATCTCAGACCAGTCTGAGTATGCGCTGTTTATTACCACCCTTTGGACACGCCCTTTTAGCCAGTTCTGTATCCAAGAGCAAACCCTTCGGTCGATGCCTGCAGACCTTATTTTATAAATTACATAGTTACATAGTTACATAGTTAGTGAGGTTGAAAAAAGACATAAGTCCATCCAGTTCAACCTATGATGTGTGTGTGTGTTTGCTTTTAACCGTACATTGTATACCCCTGTATGTTGTGGTCTTTAAGGTGTCCATCCAATAGTTTTTTGAAACTATCAATGCTCCCCACTGATATGACTGCTTGTGGAAGAGAATTCCACATCCTTACCGCTCTTACAGTGAATAACCCCTTACGCACTTTAAGGTGAAACCGCCTTTCCTCAAGTTTTAGTGAGTGGCCACGTGTCTTATTGTATCTCCTTTCTCTGAATAGTTTGTTCCTTATGCTAGGGTCGCCAGTACAGTATTTGTACATTGATATCATATCCCCCCTCAATCGTCTCTTCTCCAGAGAGAATAGGTTCAGTGCTTGTAGTCTTTCCTCATAGCTGATGTCCTCCATTAAGCGCTTGTGGGGAACTGTATCAAACGCCTTAGCGAAATCCAGGTACACCACATCCACTGGTCTCCCCTATCTAGTTCACAGCTCACCTCCTTGTAGAATGTTAAGAGATTGGTTTTACAAGAACGCCCATTTGTAAACCCATGCTGATTACTGCTGATGATGTTGTTGTCTTTAGCAAACTCTACGATATAGTCCCTTATCATCCCCTCCAGAAGTTTACATACTATCGATGTCAGACTGACAGGCCTATAATTTCCCGGGACATTCCTCTGCCCATTTTTGAATATCGGTATTACGTTAGCTTTCCTCCAATCCCCTGGTACAATTCCTGTCGAAATACTGTCAGCAAAGATCAGGAACAGTGGTCTAGATATAACCTTACTAAGTTCTTTGAATACTCTCGGATGTATGCCATCTGGGCCTGGTGATTTATTTGTGTTAATTTTATCCAGCCTTTCCCTGATTTCACCCTCTGTTAGCCATAGCGGCAAGTCCTGTGAAATACTCCTAACCATACAGTCATGGTTAGTGTACCCCTCCTTTTCCTGAGTAAAGACTGATGAGAAAAAAGTGTTCAGCACGGTTGCCTTCTCAGTGTCCTCTGTAACCATCCTCCCATCATCGTTGACTATGTGTGCAATATGCTCTGCCCTAGTTTTTTTGCTATTTAAAGAATTTCTTTGGATTCTTTTTACTATCCTCCGCTATTTGTCTCTCAAAGTTGATTTTAGCCATTTTGATTTCATATTTACTTTTCTTATTTGCCTCCTTGTATTGCTCGAAAGCCGATACCGTGCCCTCTGATTTATATTTCTTGAAGGCCATTTTTTTTCCCCTAATACGTTTTTTAACATTACGGTTTAGCCAGCCTGGTTTTGTTTTGTCTCTTCTAAATGTATTTCCCTTAGGAATGCACTGCGAGATGCATTTGTTTAATATGTTCCTAAAGCACTCCCATTTTTCCTTTCGTGGTCAGTGTTCCCAGGGTTTGGTCCCAGTTTACCCTTTCCATCATTGAGCACAATTTTGGAAAATTTGCCCTTCTGAAGTTCTTATGTTCCCCACTTGCCTTGTTATATTGTTATTTACGCTAAATGTGATCATCCTGTGATCGCTAGAGCCCAAGTTGTCCTGGACTCCTACCTCCGAGATTAGGTCTGGGTCATTAGTGATCAATAGATCCAGGACTGCATTTTCTCTAGTAGGAGAATCCACCAACTGTGACATGTAGTTGTCCTGTAAGGTTTCCATGAATATACGGGCCTTCTGTGAGTGTGTAGTCCCCTCTTCCCAGTCAATGTCGGGATAATTGAAGTCCCCCAATATGATGACTGATCCCAGTTTTGTCACTTTACCTAACAGTGGTCTAAATTCCAGCTCTACCTCCTCCCTTTGGTTGGGTGGCCTATAGCAAACCCCCACAATTAGTTTTCCCTTTTTTTCTTCCCTATGGAGTTCTACCCACACGGATTCTAACTCCATACTCATCCCTTCCATAATATCACTCCTCTCTATCACCCTTACATTATTCTTGACATAGAGACATACCCCTCCCCCTCTTTTTCCTACCCTGTCCTTCCGGTACACCGAATACCCTTGGATATTGGCCAGCCAGTCATGTGAGGGTTCGAACCAAGTTTCCGTTATTCCCACAAGGTCTATGTCCTCCTCATGTACTAACATTTCCAACTCATCCATTTTATTAGCTAGGCTCCTGGCATTAGCATATACCCCTCTTAGTTTTGTGGAAGTTGATAGTAAATGGTGATTATTTTTATTCCTGTTTGGTCTGAGGTTTTCCCGCACAGACCCCCCAATTGACGTTATGGAACTACTGTCGCTGCTGACTCTACTACTGCCTTCTGTCCTTTGCTCCCTCCTGACTGACTCTACTTGTGAGCCCTCCACCCGACTCCTAGATTAAAAGCCCCTCCAACTTGGTGGCCATCTCTCTCCCCAAAAGAGCTGTATCATCCCCATTAAGGTGCAGCCCATCCTTACTAAAGAGCCGGTAGCCGACTGAGAAGTCAGCCCAGTTCTCCAGGAACCCAAACCCCTCCTTCCTACACCAATTCCTCAGCCACTTGTTAAGTTCCCTAATCTCCTTCTGCCTCTCCTGTGTGGCTCGAGGTACCGGCAGTATTTCAGAGAAAACCACCTTGGAGGCCCTATTCCTCAATCTATTCCCTAAGTCCCTGAAATCGTTCTTTAGGATAATCCACCTTCCTCTTACTTGGTCATTAGTGCCCACATGCACCATGACTGCTGGGTCATCCCCAGCCCCGTCATGGCACTCTCTTAATGCACTTTGTCTCGGTGCTGGTGTCAGTGTCCTGTATATCAGTGCTGGTGTCAGTGCATACTCTCTTAGTACTTGTGTCAGTGCACACTCTATTAGTGCTGGTGTCAGTGATCTTTTTCTCTGAGTGCTGGTGTCAGTGCATACTCTTATAGTGCTGGTGTCAGTGTCCTCTATCTCAGTGCTTATGTTAGCACTCTGTCTCTATCAGTGCTGTACTCACATAAAGCTCCTTGAATGCGGCCTCCTAGAAGAGAAGGGGCTGTGCGAATTTCACCACCCCAGAAGTCTCATCCCCATCGGGCAGCGGTAGATCCCCTGGGACTCCCCGTAGGGGAAGAGCTCCTGGTGGCCGCAGAGAAGGTGTGAGGTGAAAAGGGGTCCCTGTCCCCAAGAGAGATGGGGTCCCTGCCCCCACTGGAGATGGGGTCCCTGTCCCCAAGTGAGATGGGGTCCCTGTCCCCAGGGGAGATGGAGTGGGGTATGTGATGGTGTGTGGGGGATATGGAGTCGTCTCTCTCACCTTGACTAAGCTGCAGCAGGGCACTCATCCATGGTCACCTGGGGTTCCCTCCAGCAGCAGCATGGACAGGGTGATCAGCATATCTCAGACTCTGTATGATGGGGGAAGGAGGGGGGTTGGTCTGGCAGACAAGCCTGTGGTGTCCTCCGGCTCTCATAGGACTACTGCACCATAGCACCTGTGTGCTTAAACTTTGTTTGCACAGGAGGAATGGATGCAGCCGACTCGTGAAGGGGGGGGGGTGGTACTTTGGCTGGGGAGGACAATGGGTTGACCGGCACTTCATGGGGCAGGAGAGAGGTATCAGAGGAGCTGACGAGGACACCAGTGGGGAAATCAAGGCTAAAGAGCAACCAGTGCGTAAGAGCAGGGAGCTCTGCTACCCACCCCTAGAGGCAGCTCTTTAACTCGGAGGCCAAGAGACCCATGTGAGCACAAGGCCTAAGGCGACCGTCTAATTAAAATGGATGTAAACCCTCACATTTACCCAGTGAAGTGAACAGCCTCATATGATACACAGAGAATAAACAAACCCCCCATATAAGTTTCACTTGTAAGTCTGCTGTCTTCAGCTTGCTATATTCTTTAGAAAGTGCACATCCTGTTGGAAATGTTTTCTTCCTGTGCAGTACTGGGATTGGGTTCCTGGCATACATTGTGTGACAGCTGATTAGAGGAAAGGCACACACCCCCACTCCACATAGGCAAAGAAAGGGAGAAATTGCAGGGCTGTGCTGTGAATAGACCAGCTCTATGCAAACCTATTTATAGCACCCAGGCTGATTTTATCTCAGTTCTTGAGAACTTGTCAGAAGTTATCATGCTGATAACAGAAGACCGGAGCAGCAGAAAGACACAGGACTTAGAGCTTTGGAGAGAGATAAAAAGAACACTATAGAGTAATGTGCTTAGGTCAAATTTCATGAATACGTTTTACATCCACTTTAAAGACCCACCTTTGCCACCCCTCTCAAAGTTCTGCCTGGGTCCAGTAGATCAGATGGGACCCATGGTAGAGCTGGCTCTGGCTAGCTACATTTCATTTTTGGCTCCTGCTGTAGCTAGCAGAGTGATTGGTAAGTCTAGTCTGTTAAGGCCTTCACAGGCTGAGAGTTTGATTGCTTCCCCTGCCTCTATAATACATTTCTAGAGCTTGAGGAGGGAGGATTCAAATGCCCTACCTGAATATTGAGCAGAGTCTAGCCAATCCCTGGGGAGGTGTGCCCAAAAGGCGGCTGGGATGCTGTTAAATAGTGTGGAGCCCCAAGGAGATTGTGTTTTTCCCTCTTAAGGGAATGGATCTGTGCACTGAGGAAAAGGGGGCTGCTTCCCCCATGGAGCCCTTTGGACTGGATGCTAGACTGCTCTGCAAGAGGGTGCACCTATTGACTTATCCTGTTCCAGGATTCTGTGAGTAGAGACTTTCACTTGATCTCAAACCTACTTCATTGTACCCAGCCGTGAACCTGCAGTCTTTTCTTATCTGTCTTTATCTGTTCTAAAGCTGCTTCATGGTCCCCAGCTGTGAACCTATAGACCAGTGATGGCGAATCTTGGCACCCCAGATTTTTTGGAACTACATTTCCCATCATGTTCAACTACACTGCAGAGTACACAGGCATCATGAGAAGTGTAGTTTCAAAACATCTGGGGGGGGGGGGGGCAAGGTTCACCATCACTGCTATAGACTGTTCCAGTCTAGCTGTACCTACACTAAACCTACTTCATGGTCCCCGGCTGTGAACCTATAGACTGTTCCAGTCTATCTGTACTTGTGCTTCTTTTACTGAGAGAGAGAGAGAGAAGTGTTCTCTGCAGAATTGTGCTCAAATGTTATATTCATGTGCTCATCGCATTCCCCATTGACATCCTCCTGTTACAAGTTTCTTCAGCAAAAAAAAAACAAAAAGACAAACCCCTAGACTGTTCAATGAGCTGGAGTGAATGGGCTGTTGCTGTGTACCTGGCTGCCTCTGCACTGTTTTGGGAAAAGAACCTGTTGGACTGTTCAATGAGCTGGAGTGAATGGGCTGTTGCTGTGTACCTGGCTGCCTCTGCACTGTTTTGGGAAAAGAACCCGTTGAATCTACAGCAGCTCCCCTAATGGTAGTGCTGCATATACTTTTGGGACTAGTGTGCTTTTTTTACAATTGGTATTTCCCTATCTCCTTCTCCTTACCTGAACAACACGGTATTTTTTTTTGTGTGTATTCCCTCATTGTTTTTAGATCAGGACAGCTTGGTATTTCTTGTTTTCCTTATTCCTTATTTTTCTTATGCTTTTCTTTGTCCTCTTGAAATATTATTGGGACTACTGCCAATTTTTTTTTTACATTTGGCTTTTCCCTTTTACTCTCTCATTACCTGAACACCACAGTATTTTGTTTTATGTACAGTGGCCTTGTACTGTATATATTTTTTTTTTTATTGCCAGGAATAAAAAATGTTAATGTGAAATATTGCTTGTGTTTTTTTTTTTTTTGGCATATAGCTAGCAGTTGAACTTCTTGCCTCTGTATTGCATGTTTTTCAATTTCTCCTTATGTCCTGTAAGAAAAAATTAGTCATTTATAAAGCTCAGTAGTTTAAATTTAACTTTAAAGGAAAAATATTGGCAGCACTTTTTTGGCTATACTTCTCCTGTGGGTAACAGAAGTGCAATTAGTTCTGCACTCTTGTGACCCGTTTTCAGCTGACAGTGGGCTAAACCATGATTTCGGCTGACATCACAGATATGGTCCAGGCTCTGAAAAGATCCCAACCATGAATCCAGAAGCCTGGACTGACAGCTGGCTCAGCCTCTCAACAAGCCACATGGATGCACCCTGTAATAAATAAATATATTTTTTTAATAATATGTTAAATTATTATTTTTTTATAAAAAGTATACACACTGTTTGGCTAAGTGTTTGTAGAAACCGGCCTATCACACCTACTGTATATGAATTTGGTGGACTTTCCATTCCAAAACTATGGGCATTAATATATAGCTGGCACGCGTTTACAGCTATAACAGCCTGTGCTCTTCTGGGAAGGTGATTTACAAGAGTTTGGATTGTGTCTGTTGGAATTTGTCTTTATACAGAAGTAAGAGCATTTGCAAGGTCAGGTACCGTTATTGGAGAAAAGACCTGGCTTGCAATCTGTGTTACAGTTTATCCCAAAGGTGTTCAGTAAAAAAAGAGTTAAAGCGGAATTCCGGGCACAAAATCGATCTTTTTTTTTTTGTGCCCGTCCGCTTGTTCACCTTCACCTGAAAAGGAATTGGATAGTTAGGTTTTTTTTTTTTAAAACTCACCTTGTAATTGAAGATCGAAAATACTCACCTTAATGTACTTCCTCCCTCTGAGCCGCGGCTCCGCTGCCACTTCCTCCTTCGCGATGATTCCTGGGAGCTGAACGTCATCGCTCCCAGGAATCAATGCGACGGCACTGGCCCCGCTCGTCACTTCCGGGGCGACGCCGCATTCCCTGCTAAACAGCTTCTGGGCATGCCCAGAAGCTGTGGGGGAATGCGGCGCCGCGCCGGAAGTGACGAGAGGGGCCGGTGCAGGCGCATTCTGGGAGAAGAGGACGCGGAAGAAGACGCCGAAGAGGATCACGCCGGCTTCAGCTGCCCACAAGAGAGATGGCAACGCTGTGGAAGAAATTTTATAAGTGAATAATATAGCCGGGACAGATCTGAGGCTAGCCATTGTGGAATCTACTAGCCCTGACTGTCCCGGGGGTATGTTTAGTGAAAAATGTTTTCTGTGCCCGGAACTCCACTTTAAGGTCAGGGCTCTGTGCAGGTAACTCAGATGCCTCCATGCCAAACTCAGAAAACCGCGTGTTTATGGACTTGGAAAAGGAAAAAAAAACTTGATATCATAGCACTAGGATCTCCCAGAGAAGCTAAACACAGTATTTTTGGAATATAATGGCCACTGTGCAACCAGGACTGGATGATTTCCTGAAAATAGAGGAATTTTCCTTTTGTAACTGTGTAAACAACAAAAAACAGAAGGGCGCAAACGCCTAGTGCACTTTATTAAAAGGTAAAAGATACAAATCATACTATGTGCTGTTACACATGTTGTGTGAGATTTTATATAGTTCATTTTCGTAAGCCATTGTTATTTGACTTCTATATAATTGGTTATTATACTGCCATGTTGTGGTTGTTTTGGTTGTTGCATGTGCCCTTTCTGTCTTTGACGTCTGTGTTCCCTCCCACCTGTGATGTACTTCCTCTTCCTTTTTTTTTATGTTAGTGGGGATGAACAAAGCAAAGAGCGGGACTTTCAAGGCCAGTAAAGGAGGGATGATAGCACATTTTTTCAAAAATAATACCAAATTTATTAAATCATGAAACTAAAAAGATATATATGCATACAATATATTACACATAAAATCATATTCCCTGAGGAATAATCGATATAAAATACCAAATTGGCAACAACAATGTCTCTATTGGGTATAGTCTGTAGGTCCTCAAAGAGCAGACGCGTTTTTCCAGAGGCTTTTTAAGGGTCAGAGAGACCGTCTAGACAATTGTTACCGTAATTCATGTACCAGGTGTATCCTCTATCGGGGCAGGTGCTGGAACCATATAGAGCAGGAGCGACTACACTGATAAACTACAGACCCCATATATATCCTTAATCTCTTGTACCAAACCAGGGGATGGTATATGTATCAAATTGTTTAAGCATGTCTCACAATGGAGTAAACAAAGACTTGTCTACCCAATGGATATGGCACATACAAGGAAGACACTCTTCACATAAATAATAAGCGTTTATCAGTACCCTAGTGGTTATAATTAAGCAGACCTTTCATAAGTCCCCAAAAAGCTCCATGGCATAGACCAGCAAAAAGGGGGTCCCAAAGCGATATGGAACTGGATATCCCCTTGTCCTTAATATCTCTAAATGTGGTCGCTCCTCAAATGTGCTGTTACACATGTTGTGTGAGAACTTATATAGTTAATTTTTATAAGCCATTGTTATTTGACTTCTATATAATTGGTTATTATACTGCCATGTTGTGGTTGTTTTGGTTGTTGCATGTGCGTTTTTGTCTTTACTTTCTGTGTTCCCGCCCACCTGTGATTTACTTGCTCTTCCTTTTTTTTATGTTAGTGGGGATGAAGATGGTCACTTCTGTATAGGCCTCATGCAATCTGCTCGCAACTGGGAACACATTACCATGTTTTGACCTGCAAAATTTAGTCTTTCTATCATGTACTGCATGTTGTCGTCTGCTATACCTACTGCTTGCAATAAAACCTACGTGGATGGAAAAATACATGTCTTGGTGAGTTCAGCAATCTTATAACCGCCGTCTGGGGTGATTATATCTGCTTATACAGGCCAGGCATAGAGGTCTCAGCAAGGGATAAGTCACTTTTACAACAGTTGGAGTCAGAATATACTATAAGAGTAATTGTGTATCATAAAATACAGAAACCAGAACTGAGCCCTTGAACCCCATAGGTACAAATTAATGATATTACCAGCTGATACTGATTAACCCCTTCCCTCAGAGCAAAAAATCAGAACAGCAGACATCAGATCGGGCTGGGCCGGAACAGCAGGCATCAGATCAGGCTGTACTGAAACAGCAGGCATTGATTAGGCTGGACTAGAATAGCAGGCATGGATCAGGCTAGACAGGAGTGGCAGACATTGGATCAGACTGGACTGGAGAAGCAGGCATTAGATCAGGGTGGACTGGAGCAGCAGGCATCAGATAAGGCTGTACTGGAGTAGCAGGCATGGATCAGGCTGGACTGGAGAAACAGGCATCGTATTAATCTGGGCTGGAACAGCAGGCATCAGATCAGGTGTGGACTGGAACAGCAGGCATCAGATCAGGCTGGACTGGAACAGCAGGCATCGACTCAGGCAGGACTGGAACAGCAGGCCTTAGATCAGGCTGTACTGGAGTAGCAGACACTGGAATCCTGCAAGTGATTGCAGGGCTCTGAGCAGATTGTGCTGCTTGTGGAGGAAGTAGTGACAGTACTCAGAAATGGAGCAGAAAAGGTAGCTGTAGCAGAGGAAGATTTCTGAAGTGGAAGAGGGAGCCTTCAGTGGGATAAAAGAAATGGAAGTATAGATGTTGGGAGCAGCATACTGACATACAAGAAGTAAGGAGTCCTTAGTAACAGCTGCAGTTGCTAAGGGTAATGAAGGAAGATATTCTTGGTGTCAAGAGGCAAACCTGAATTGGTGTGAATCAGCTTGTTATCTCAAACACCTAAGGTCCCAGCCATCACTTTTCATTTTAGTGGTGGCTTTATATGTGAGTTCTTTTTTACCGCTGTTGGATTTTATTTTCTTTATACACTGTTTTTGTATCAGTGATACCGAATATTTTATTGTATATTTTTTATTAAATTGATTTTTACTTCATACTACACCATGAGCCTCTCCCATTTTTTTTCCCATTTTTTTGCAATTTAACCCTTTCATGATGTGCTGAGTCAATCAACGCATTGGAGGTTATCTACGAGGCTGGAAGTTACTAACTACATTGATGTCCAAAGATCTTGAGACTGGTCGCATAATACTCGATTGCTGTCCTATAATCTAGACAGCATTTGGCTCTGGTGAGTTTGCATTTCAATCATTTTTGGTGGTGGAGAGATCACTTTTCTTTTCATCGTGACATCCAAGTGTTCACTGGATTGCACCCATTGAATGTCATCACAATAATTTATAAACTTTATCACAAGAGACATTTCTTCGATTTGTTTATTTCTGTCCATTTGAGATTGTTTCTTATTGTTTATCATTTTTAGCGCTGCAATATTCTTTTTATCTTTGTGAATCAAATGAGACTGGGGATAGTATCTCTGACCAGGTTTATGGTAGAGGCTCAAAAAGGTTCAGTTTACTTTTTTTATAACAAAAAACGACTTCCCTGTGCTATGGAAATATTAATAACTTATTTGCAGCTGTTCATCACCTTGTGATCAGTATAAAAAGCAACAAATAACACAGTGCAAAGCAGTGAAACAAAAACTTTCACTGAATGTGTATACATTCTAAATAAATGTAAGTGAAATAAAGTGAATATTGCAGAAATATAAACTCATATTCCCAGAAAATGACTGAAATACAAACCAAAAATTAGAGACGTGTGTGAAAACGCCCACTTGGAGGGGCGGAATGCATCAACGCAATTTTTGGCTTATGGCAGTACCAGTAACGTCACTTCCGGTTTTAGGTGGAACGCAAACAGGAAGGTGCACACCTCGGCGTTCCTACACTATCCGGACATTTGGAGTATACAGCATTGCCTGATGTCTATTATCTATTATTACAAGCGATCATTTGCCTGTCACACTGTGTTACTCTGCAATTTTTTTATTAAAGTATGTAAACGCATTACACAATAGAGATTCTTTGTTTTTCCTTCCTTTGTCCTTCCTTTGCCCTGAGTGATGTCCATTGGGGGGATCAATATCATTTCTAATATCTTTCCCTTCCTGCGGGACCACCAAGGAGAAAAAGTGCTTTCTTCTTACCAGGCCTAAGCTTGATTGACCCACATCCAGTATTGCTAAGGGGTCCACACAGTCTAGTAAGTGCATTCACAAGTGGGTGTGAACCATCACGAATTGCATGAGGAGGCACGGATTGGCACAACTTTTGTTTAAGAGAGCACTGAGCACGATAAATATCTTTTCACTGGACACTTTCTGATTTGGACTTTCAATCAATAGGGTTATTTAAATAATTTTTCTTTGCAAAAAATTTTTTCTTTGAAACAAATTCCTTTTTGGCACATGTTTTGCACAAAAATATTTCACTGTACACATGCTTGATATACTTTTTGGTTTGCGTTTCAGAAGTTTTCTGGGAATATGAGTTTATATTGCTTTTTTTTTTTTTTGCCTGACAAGGGAGTCCACAAAAGTGAAAATTAAATGTGACAGTTAAGCAAAACCTAACCAACAACCTAACTATAATACACTATATACAAATGACATAAACAGAGCATGACCAGGACTGGGACTGGGAACAAGGGGAGCAGAGATGGGGTAACAAGATGTACTGGATAAGGCAGGGATCAGGATGTTCAGCAAGCAGGTATATGGCTAACAGGCAAAACACTGAAACACTGATGCAAATCAAGGGAGGGGTAATATACCTTTCCAGCAGCCAGCATTAGGTGGAGTCTAGTTACTGGGATCTGCTGGCTGCTGGGACACTCCTCAGATGACCACAGGAACTGCCTCTTTCAGCTCTGTGAACCACAGTGCCCCCAGCAGATGATCCAGGTTCTGGCAATTGGACAGGGCATTATCCTTCTGTAATCTCCTTTACAGGAAAACCAGGACTGGATGAGTATGTACTAGAGACAAACCATGTGTTTGGTATAGAACAATGCTTGCTTTCATATACTGAAAGAATGAGTTAGCAAAGAGAACAGATATACTGCATAACAGCAGTAGAAAAAAAGTCAGGTCACCATCCTGGCAGCATTGTCTGGCAGGCCCTCTGTAAATCTCAGCACTGGCTGTACAGAATTACAAATTAATTGTCAGCTCCCATACATGTATTTCAACTGCGTATTCAGCAGTTGACCCGGAGTTCAGTTTTAAAGCTCATCTTTCAAAGTTTCATATTTTTTTCTTAACATTACTGAGAGTTGCAGGTGACTTTTTTTCCTTAACAAAAACATTTTTCCAGACAGGAATGCAAGACTGAAACATTAGATGTCAATTAAAAGCATGAGAAAAGAAAGATGAGGCACTTTGTCTAGTATGCAATGTGCAAGCTCATTGAAGGCTCCAAAAAAGGTCTCAAACAAAAGGTCTCTGATTTAAAAACCATCTTGGGGAAAAAGTGATGTCATGTGCATCTGGTGCGAACCGGGACCAGGGGGAGCTGAAACAACTTGGGCTGCGGGACCTGAGAGGGGATTAAGTCATAAGACAAGTCAGAGGATTGTACCTAGATACAAGAAGTCCAATTTTGTGTAAAGTATAATTCTGCTCGGGGCAGGAAGTGAGAAAAATCATTTAGTGGCCAAAAGTATGAAAGATAATCCAGTGTGAAAACAGCTGGCTTGTTTTTTGTGTTGTTTTTACTATAAAATCTCTTTCAAAAAGCAGAAGGTCATATGTTACCCATTTGATAACTAACTAATGATGAACACATTAATAAAACCAATATACAAAGAATGCTTTCTTTTATCATTTCTATAATACCAGCATATATTGTTGGTTTGTTAATTTTTGCAATAAATCCAAAAAAATGAACCAATAGTATATAATGAGTCTTTACTAAACAAGACTGCTGCATATACAGTATAAACTATTTACAGTTACAGAAATACAGGACATACAGAGCACTACAGATATGTATGTAAACACATATGGGGCCGCTGACAAGGCAGTACAGCCCGCCCTCATGTACCGGGTCCAGGCCCCATCAGTACAAAAGGGGGGCCCAGGCACCTATCAAGCAGGAGGGCCAGCTGTACTGCCTTGTGACTTTTGTGGATCCCCCTGCTGCCCTGCCAGCTTTCTCCCTCTGACTGCACTGGAGGGGGATCGGTTCTAATATCTGCCCCTTCCACCCGCTGTCCGGGCCTTCCCTCCCCTGCAGAACTGCCGGCTTCTCTCATCTGCTCTCCCACTGGCAGCTGCTGCTGGCACAAACAGATTGTTTCAGGATGGAGATCGGTAGCGATCACTCACTCTGTTCATTCATAGCTGCAGCATAGTAAACTATGTTTACTATGCTTCAGTTTGTGAATGAACAGGAAGCCACTCAGCACAGAGCACTTTCTATTTATTCACAGTCCAGTGCAGCTGAGGCTGCAGAGAAAGGGACTGGGGAATCTCTCAAAAGTGAGACATCAGGGGTTTGTTTAGACCCCTGATATTTCACCAAACCCCCCCTCCCCCCCAACAGGGCAGTTAAAAATGTAATTAATAAATAAATTAAAAATAAATTAATAAATAAAGCAGCTGAGGCTGCAGAGAAAGGGACTGGGGAATCTCTCAAAAGTGAGACATCAGAAGTTCGTTTAGACCCCTGATATTTCACCAAAGTCCCCCCCAACAGGGCAGTTAAAAATTTTAATGAATAAATACAATAAAAATAAATAAATAAATAATATAATTCTAAAAAAAATAATTAAAAAAAATGAATTGTTGGTTCATATGTGCTTTGGTCTCTGAAGAGCAGTCAACATTTGGATAGCTCTTCAGAGAATATTTGACAGACGTTGAGGAGGCATATTGCCTCCTAACTGCCTGCTTTAACCCCACACTAACATATTACTAACAGTTGTGGGGCACTGGCAAAGCAGTGCTGTTCACTTGAATGAGTCTTGTTCAACGAGGGTATAATTTCTGCCATGGCTGCAAAACATAGCATCATGGGCGTGGAGTTTTAGTGAAAATATAATTTGATATTTTTGGGGGACCTTGTCAGGTAGGCTGGACAAGGCCCCACGATTTCTAACAGAAGCCCTGCACATGCATATGCTATATAACCTTTCCTAGCAGAAACACTCATTCGTATGCAATAGGGATACATTAAAGGTCGCTTGGCTACCGTTATAGCTGGTCCACAATTTCCATAGCAAACAGCATTTCAAGCTACTACTGGAAAATGGGTTCTTGATCTTGGCAGTCTTTTGTAGTCTCCTATAGTGGAGTTCTAGTGTTGTCTCTTGTCAGAGTCCTTGTCAGAGTCCCCCTTTCAGCTTGTAGTACTGGTCTTTTATCTTAAAAAGTTTGGTAGCCATTGCCACATGGATGTAACCCTTTCAAACTGGGTTCCTACATCAGTTTCTATGAAGAATGCAACTCTGTCTACAAGCTCTAGATAGCAGTGTAGAACTATAAATACCATACGTCAGAAATGGTAATAGGGCAGGCTATTGTGGATTCTAATTGGCAGAATTTCAATTAGGCTTGGATCTAGTGTTTAACTGGTTCCGGACTGCCCACCGCATATATACTGCGGCACGCTGGCCCTCCAGTGCAAACCGCCGTAGGGCTACGTCGGTCACGTGCCAGCAGCTAGGGGGCGAGCGCTCCCACTCGGCAGCGGGGACTCTGATGCACGGGGAAGACGGCTCTGATTGCCGCCAGACACCCGCGATCGCTCTCTGCTGAGAGAGAAGAACGTAAACACAGCTGACCGTTCTTCTCTCTGGAAAGATCACAGAGCTCCTGTGATCCTTCTATATAGGATCACAGGTCTCAGTAGTCATTCCATAAGCCCTGCCCCCATAAAGTTAGAATCACTTCCCTAGGCTCAAATTTAACCCAATGATCACCCACAGTGTTAAGTGATTTTAATGATGCTTAAAGTGAAACAATAAAAATGAAAAATTCCTTTAAATATTGTGCTGGGGGGGGGGGGGGTCCCCTTAATGTGCCTGTAAAGTAGCACATATGTGTGATGTATGTAGCCTGCTGCAGCAATACTGACATTTCTAAAGGAAAAAATGTCATTTAAACTTGCTCGCAGCTGTAATGTATTGTCGGCTCCTGGCGATACAGATAAAAAAACATGAAAAAAACGGCGTAGGGTCCCCCCCAGTCCCATTTGGGTCTGGTATGGATTTGGATCTGGTACGCCAATTTTATTTAAAAAAAAAAAAAAAAACATGCTGGCGTAAGGCACAGGAACGAGACCTGCTGTTAAAAATTCCACTGTACTTGTCATACAGGTGCAAAAAAATTGGGCCTTGGGTGTTGGTGATGCCTGGACACCGTAAAGCCCTCACAGTTACTCTTGGTGGGCATAGGAACGAGCCCTGCTATTATAAATTCGATGCAAAACTCAAATCGCATGTACTTGTCATACAGGTGCAGAAAAATTGGGCCTGGGGTGTTGATGGTGCCTAAACACTGCAACCCCTTGCAGTTACTCTTGCTGGGTGCAGGAAGGGGCCCTGCTGTTGAAAATTACATACAAAATTCAAATCGCATGTACTTGTCATACAGGTACAGAAAAATTGGGCCTTGGGTGTTGGTGGTGCCTGAACAATGCAAACCCTCACAGTTACTCTTTCTGGGCGCAGGAACGAGCCCTGCTGTTAAACATTTGATACAAAATTCAAATTGCATGTACTGGTCATACAGGTGCAGAAAAATTGGGCCTTGGATGTTGGTCATGCCCTAAACCAAAAATATTGTTGGAAGCTAGCATAATCAAAATTCAGGAATAGGATAGGCAGCATATGCAGTCTTCAAGGGATCCCAGACCCCTAGCAAATTCAATCAGTTACATCGGCATCAGGGGCTTGATAGCTGCTGTTGATCCAGGACTGATTCATTTTGATAAATGTCAGCTGGTCAACAAAGTCTGTGGACAGGCACACTCTTTTATCCATCACAAAACCTCCAGCAGCACTTAATGTCCATTCTGGAAAGCACGCTGGAAGCAGGACAGGCCACTAGCTCGATTGTATATTGAGCAAGTTCTGGCCAGTGGTCTATCCTCAAGACCCAGTAACCCAGGGGATGCTCAGTTGGAAAGGTCTCCAAGTCTGCTCTTGCCCCTAGATAATCATGCACCATATGATGGAGATGTTGCCGGTGGTGGCTTAAACCTAATAGCCCTGGGCACTAAGGACTAAGGAATTGTTTAAAGGCATTGGTCAGCCAGCCGCCTTCTCCCCCTCTCCTCCTTTGGCTGAACAATGCCTCAAAAACACATGCAGATAACATTAACCTCCTAGTGCCTGGAAAGGTGTTACACAAATTTTTTCTTCAAGGTGTTCTCAAGATGTTTCATCCTCTGCTCCCTCTGTGAGGTTGGAGGGAGGTTGAGCTCTGCAACTTTACCCTTGTAACGTGGATCAAAAAGGGTTTCCAACCAGTAATAATCCCTCTCCTTGATACTACAAATCCTGCAGAATCAGGGAGCCCATGCAGCATAAGTTTGAGGAGGCATGCGATTCTGAGTCCTCTGGGTCACTAAGGATGACATTGTCAGGAGCAACATCTCTCCAGCCACGTATAACTCCTGGGGTTTCTGGGAAATGACAACCATCCCTTGAAGACTGCTGTATGTTATCTTCTACATCCATGCTGCCACAATCCTCCTCCTCCTCCTCTTCCTCCTGTGTGTTTTGTGGCCTTACAGGAATGTAATCTGCATAAAGGTGGCCTTGTGAAGAAAGGAAGTCCTCCTCTTCCTCCCGCTGTTCTGCCTCAAATGCCCTGTCCATGATTGCATGAAGCATGTGCTCCAGCAGGAAGTCTAGAGGGACAGTATGCATGCATTGTCGTGGCTAACCATCCTTGTGGCCTCCTCAAATGGTGACAGGACAGTGCCTGCATCCTTTATCAGCAGCCACTGGCGTGGCGAAAAGAAGCCAAGCTCCCCTGAGCCTGTTCTTGTGCCATACTCACACATGTACTCATTGATGGCCCTCTGCAGCATGCGCAGCCGCTGCAGCATTGTCAATATTGAGTTCCACCTGGTGGGCGTGTCACAAAAGAGGCAGTTGGTGGGCAGGTTGAATTCCAATTGAATGTCAGGTAGCTGAGCATTGACGGCCGGGAATGGTCACAGACTTTTCTGGCCTGTTCCTCAGGTTCCTTGTCTACAGCTACTCCTTCCGTAGCCTCACCGTCATTTGATCATAGTGTCAGTTACATGATGCTGGAGGATGCGCAGCAATTTAAATGCGCCGATGTAGGTTTCCTGGTTGAGGAAGGGAATAATGTGAGCTTAGAGAGAGGGGGTGACAAATACGGATAAAAACTAGCAGTCATGTTGCCACAGCTGCAGCATACAGCCAAGTGACCAGGAGGGAGGCGATGATGAGGTCACTGACTGTACTTGGGTGCCTGAGAGAATAGAGGAGGTAAGTGAGGAGGAGGTGGTACAACTCCAATGAGGCAGGATGTGCTCCAGGGGCCGCCTTAAGGGCAGCAACCTAATGCATCACACTACAGAGCTCCATAGGTGCAGGGCGCTGCTAACTTCCTGCTGGCTTCCAAAAGTTCATTGGTGTGGGCTTTTTTCAACACATGTGCAGTAGACCACAGCGTTGCTGTTTGCAATCTCTGTCTGAAGCGGTCAAGCGTGGCCATAACACCAGCCGCTTGGGCACCACATGCTTGACAAGACATATTACAACCTGCCATGCAGTCCGTTGGCAACAGCACCAACATCATAAAAAAAGCATACTTCACCTTGCTCATCATCTGGGATCTCTACCCCTACTATACCTCATGTCTTCTCAAAAACCTGCACTGAGAGGGATGATGGTATAGCAATGAGTGCCACAGATACTTGCGCCCAATCTAGTACGAGCCTGTGGGACAGAGGACGAGAAGGATGAGGTCGGCTAAGTTATCCACTCCACCAACTCTTCTGCATGTTGTGGCTCAATAACAAGGCCATAACTGGAAAAAAAAGGACAAGCGTGCCCCGCCTGCAGAGGATACACCATGTCCGTGGTGGCCATTTTTCACTGTGGACACAGAGGCTGCTTATTATTATATATTTTTTTATTAATAAAGAAAAAATGAATAAAGCCAAAAAAAAAACCCCTACTGAGGCAGAAGGAATAGCGTCTGAGATGCACATGGGGGTACAGCAATTGTGCCCTTAATATTATTAGTGCTGGTGCGCCAAACACAAAAACACCCACGTCTGGAGCAGAAGGAATAGAGCCTGAGATGCACAAGGGGGTACAGCAATTGTGACCTTAATATTATTAGTTCTGGTGCGCCAACAACAAAAACACCCACGTCTGTAGCAGAAGGAATAGCGCCTGAGATGCACAAGGGGGCAGCAATTATGCCCCTAATATTATTAGTGCTGGTGTGCCAACAACAAAAACACCCACGTCTGGAGCAGAAGGAATAGCGCCTGAGATGCACAAGGAGGGCAGCAATTATGCCCTTAACATTATTAGTCTGCTGCGCAAAACAAAAAAATAAATAAATAAATCGCTGCTGACACAGAAGGACGCACTAGCTCCTGAGACAAAGAAGGAGTAAAACTAATATTGCAGCAACAGAACCCGATGCTGCAAAAAAAAAAAATTGAAAAGCAAAATATATATACAGTATATATATATATATATATGTATATATATCAATAAAATAAAAAAAGGTTATCAGTGGGGTGACAGAGACCTGTTGTACTGTATACAATACACTTCAGTGGCCCCTCTACAATCACAGCACAGCACAAAACTGACTGCATACACTATGTAACATGAGAATCAGCCCTACACTACACTGCAATGGTTGATATATATCCTGCAATAACTGATAAGTATATATATACTCTACTATCTGATATATCCTGCAATAGCTGATATATATATATACATATATATAGATATATATATATATATATATACAGTGCATTGCGAAAGTATTCTGCCCCCTTGAACTTTTCGACCTTTTGCCACATTTCAGGCTTCAAACATAAAGATATAAAACTGTGATTTTTTTGTGAAGAATCAACAACAAGTGGGACACAAACATGAAGTGGAACGAAATGTATTGGATATTTCAAACTTTTTTAACAAATAAAAAACTGAAAAATTGGGCGTGCAAAATTATTCAGCCCCCTTAAGTTAATACTTTGTAGAACCACCTTTTGCTGCAATTTCAGCTGTAAGTTGCTTTGGGTATGTCTATATCAGTTTTTCACATGGAGAGACTGAAATGTTTGCCCATTCCTCCTTGCAAAACAGCTTGAGCTCAGTGAGGTTGGATGGAGAGCGTTTGTGAACAGCAATTTTCAGTTCTTTCCACAGATTCTCGATTGAATTCAGGGCCATTCTAACACCTGGATATGTTTATTTGTGAACCATTCCATTGTAGATTTTGCTTTATGTTTTGGATCATTGTCTTGTTAGAAGACAAATCTCTGTCCCAGTCTCAGGTCTTTTGCAGACTCCATCAGGTTTTCTTCCAGAATCAGTGGCGGCCGGCCCATAGGGGGCGCAGGGGCGCCGCCCCCCCCCCCCCCCAAAAAAAAAAAAAAAGAAAAAAAAAAGATTAAAAAAAAAAAAAAAAAAAAATTTTGCCCACAAGGGGCGCCCGCCTCATTGGTGCCTATGGGGGGTGGGGTTCTCCACCCGCCGTCTGGGGCGTAACTGTAGCGCAGAGCACTGCGCTACACCACCCCCCTTTTGTGATGTCTTGGATCATGATTGGTCCAGACTCCAGCCTGGACCAATCATGATTAAGGACATCCATGCTGACCTCGTTGGGGGCGGTGCCGGTGCGTGCATTAGTCACTCACCGTCACCGCCTGGTCAGCTTCCCACCGCCGCAGAAGAGAAGTCGCGAGGAGGGGAGAAGCCGCCGCCGGGAGCCGAGCAGAAGAGGACGGACGTCGGAGTCGCGAGGAGGGGGAGAAGCCGCCGCCGGGAGCCGAGCCATCGCCAGGTAAGTGTCTCAGCCAGTGCTGACTCGTCACCTGTGCCATGCCTATTCCATCACCTGTGCCATGCCTGTACCATCTGTGCCATGCCTATTCCATCACTTGTGCCATGCATATACCATAATCTGTGCCATGCCTATTCTATCACCTGTGCCATGCCTGTACCATCTGTGCCATGCCTATTCCATCACCTGTGCCATGCATATACCATCACCTGTGCCATGCATATACCATCACCTGTGCCATGCCTATTCTATCACCTGTGCCATGCCTGTACCATCTGTGCCATGCCTATTCCATCACCTGTGCCATGCATATACCATCACCTGTTCCATGCATATACCATCACCTGTGCCATGCCTGTACCATCTGTGCCATGCCTATTCCATCACCTGTGCCATGCATATACCATCACCTGTGCCATGCATATACCGTCACCTGTGCCATGCCTATTCTATCACCTGTGCCATGCCTGTACCATCTGTGCCATGCCTATTCCATCACCTGTGCCATGACCTTACCATCACCTGTGCCATGCCTATTCCATCACCTGTGCCATGCCTGTACCATCTGTGCCATGCATATTCCATCACCTGTGCCATGCCTATACCACCTGTGCCATGCCTGTACCATCTGTGCCATGCCTATTCCATCACCTTTGCCATGCATATACCATCACCTGTGCCATGCCTGTACCATCTGTGCCATGCCTATTCCATCACCTGTGCCATGCATATACCATCACCTGTGCCATGCCTATTCTATCACCTGTGCCATGCCTGTACCATCTGTGCCATGCCTATTCCATCACCTGTGCCATGCATATACCATCACCTGTGCCATGCCTGTACCATCTGTGCCATGCCTATTCCATCACCTGTGCCATGCATATACCATCACCTGTGCCATGCCTATTCTATCACCTGTGCCATGCCTGTACCATCTGTGCCATGCCTATTCCATCACCTGTGCCATGACCTTACCATCACCTGTGCCATGCCTATTCCATCACCTGTGCCATGCCTGTACCATCTGTGCCATGCATATTCCATCACCTGTGCCATGCCTATACCACCTGTGCCATGCCTATTCCATCACCTGTGCCATGCCTGTACCATCTGTGCACTGCCTATACCATCACCTGTGCCATGCCTGTATCATCTGTGCCATGCCTATTCCGTCACCTGTGCCATGCCTATACCATCATCTGTGCCATGCCTATTCTATCACCTGTGCCACGCCTATACCATCTGTGCCATGCCTATTCCATCACCTGTGCCATGACCTTACCATCACCTGTGCCATGCCTATTCCATCACCTGTGCCATGCCTGTACCATCTGTGCCGTGCCTATTCCATCACCTGTGCCATGCCTATACCATCTGTGCCATGCCTATTCCATCACCTGTGCCATGCCTGTACCATCTGTGCCCTGCCTATACCATCACCTGTGCAATGCCTGTACCATCTGTGCCATGCCTATTCCATCACCTGTGCCATGCCTATACCATCTGTGCCATGCCTATTCCATCACCTGTGCCATGCCTGTACCATCACCTGTGCCATGCCTGTACCAACACCTGTGCCATGCCTGTACCATCACCTGTGCAATGCCTATTCCATCACTTGTGCCATGCCTATTCCATCACCTGTGCCATGCCTATACCATCACCTGTGCCATGCCTATTCCATCACCTGTGCCATGCCTATTCCACCACCTGTGCCATGCCTATTCCATCACCTGTGCCATGCCTATACCATCATCTGTGCCATGCCTATTCCATCACCTGTGCCATGCCTATACCATCTGTGCCATGCCTATACCATCACCTGTGCCATGCCTATACCATCACCTGTGCCATGCCTATACCATCACCTGTGCCATGCCTGTACCATCACCTGTGCAATGCCTGTACCATCACCTGTGCAATGCCTATTCCATCACTTGTGCCATGCCTTTTCCATCACCTGTGCCATGCCTATACCATCACCTGTGCCATGCCTATACCATCACCTGTGCCATGCCTATACCATCATCTGTGCCATGCCTGTGCCATGCCTGTACCATCACCTGTGCCATGCCTATACCATCTGTGCCATGCCTGTACCATGATCTCAAAGTCACGCAATTTTTTACCGCGTTTTTGCCGCGAAGCAATACCTATTACATTTTTCTTTTTGCGCCCCCCCAAAAATTTTGAGTACCAGCCGCCACTGTCCAGAATGGTCCTGTATTTGGCTCCATCCATCTTCCCATCAATTTTAACCATCTTCCCTGTCCCTGCTGAAGAAAAGCAGGCCCAAACCATGATGCTGCCACCACCATGTTTGACAGTGGGGATGGTGTGTTCAGGGTGATGAGCTGTGTTGCTTTTACGCCAAACATAACGTTTTGCATTGTTGCCAAAAAGTTCGATTTTGGTTTCATCTGACCAGAGCACCTTCTTCCACATGTTTGGTGTGTCTCCCAGGTGGCTTGTGGCAAACTTTAAACGACACTTTTTATGGATATCTTTAAGAAATGGCTTTCTTCTTGCCACTCTTCCATAAAGGCCAGATTTGTGCAGTATACGACTGATTGTTGTCCTATGGACAGAGTCTCCCACCTCAGCTGTAGATCTCTGCAGTTCATCCAGAGTGATCATGGGCCTCTTGGCTGCATCTCTGATCAGTCTTCTCCTTGTATGAGCTGAAAGTTTAGAGGGACGGCCAGGTCTTCCTAGATTTGCAGTGGTCTGATACTCCTTCCATTTCAATATTATCGCTTGCACAGTGCTCCTTGGGATGTTTAAAGCTTGGGAAATCTTTTTGTATCCAAATCCGGCTTTAAACTTCTCCATAACAGTATCTCGGACCTGCCTGGTGTGTTCCTTGTTCTTCATGATGCTCTCTGCGCTTTAAACGGACCTCTGAAACTATCACAGTGCAGGTGCATTTATACGGAGACTTGATTACACACAGGTGGATTCTATTTATCATCATTAGTCATTTAAGTCAACATTGGATCATTCAGAGATCCTCACTGAACTTAGTTAGTGAGGTTGAAAAAAAGACATCAGTCCATCCAGTTCAACCTATGATGTGTGTGTGTGTTTGCTTTTAACCGTACATTGTATACCCCTGTATGTTGTGGTCTCCAAGGTGTCCATCTAATAGTTTTTTGAAACTATCAATGCTCCCAGCTGATACGACTGCTTGTGGAAGAGAATTCCACATCCTTACCGCTCTTACAGTGAAGAACCCCTTACACATTTTAAGGTTAAACCGCCTTTCCTCTAGTTTTAGTGAGTGGCCACGTGTCTTATTGTATCTCCTCTCTCTGAATAGTTTGTTCCTTATGCTAGGGTCGCCAGTACAGTATTTGTACATTGATATCATATCCCCCCTCAATCGTCTCTTCTCCAGAGAGAATAAGTTCAGTGCTTGTAGTCTTTCCTCATAGCTGATGTCCTCCATTCCCCTAATTATTTTTGTTGCCCTTCTCTGGACTCTTTCTAATTCCAGCACATCCTTCCTGAGGACCGGTGCCCAGAACTGGACAGCATACTCCAAATGTGGCCGGACCAGAGTCTTGTAGAGCGGGAGAATAATCTCTTTATTTCTGGAGTGAATCCCCTTTTTTATACATCCCAGTATTCTGTTGGCTTTGCTTGCAGCGGCTTGGCATTGCATGCCACTGCCAAGCCTGTTGTCTACCAGTACCCCCAGGTCCCTTTCCATCCTAGACTTACTCAGAGGTTCCCTCCCTAGTGAGTAGCTTGCTTTCTGGTTTCTGGCCCCCAAGTGCATTACTTTACATTTTTCAACATTAAACCTCATCTGCCATGTAGTTGCCAACCCCGTTATTTTGTTCAGGTCCGCTTGTAAGGTTTCCACATCCTGCATAGAAGATACTGGCATGCTTAGTTTAGTATCATCCGCAAATACTGAGATTGTACTAGATATCCCCTCCTCTAGATCATTTATGAATAAATTAAACAGGATTGGTCCCAGGACAGAACCCTGGGGGACCCCACTTTCCACACCCGCCCAATCCGAGTACTCCCCATTAATCACCACCCTCTGGACTCTCCCCTGGAGCCAGTTCTCTATCCAGGTACTCACCCTATGGTCCATACCTACCTTCCTTAGTTTGTACAGTAAGCGTTTGTGGGGAACGGTGTCAAAGGCCTTTGCAAAGTCCAGATACACCACATCCACCGGCTTACCTTTATCTAGGTGGCAGCTCACTTCATCGTAGAAGGTTAATAGATTGGTTTGGCAAGAACGGTTTTTCATGAATCCATGCTGATTACTACTAATAATACCGTTTTCATTACTAAAGTCTTGTATGTGGTCCCTTAACCACTTAAGCCCCGGAGGATTTGGCTGCTAAACGACCAGGGGCTATTTTGCGATTCGGCACTGCGTGACTTTAACGGACAATTGCGCGGTCGTGCGACGCTGTACCTAAACGAATTTGGCGACCTTTTTTTCCCACAAACAGAGCTTTCTTTTGGCGGTATTTGATCACCTGTGCGATTTTTTGATCACGCGCTATAAACAAAAAAAGAGCGTCAATTTTGCAAAAATAGCAATATTTTTCCCTTTTTTTTATATGAAATTCCCCCCCAAAAAAATGTAAAAATCAAAATTTTTTAACATTTTCGGCCAATTTGTTTTATGCTACCTATGTTTGGTAAAAAAAATCGCAAAAAGCGTATTTTGATTGGTTTGCGCAAAAGTTATTGCGTTTACTGACTAAGGGAAAGATTTTTGTCATTTTTGTTGTTTTTTTTTTAACGCGTAATGGCGGCGATCTGCGATTTTTTTTGCGGTACTGCGACATTGGGGTGGACAGATCGGACCCTTGACTGACATTTTTGACACTTTTGGGGTTACCAGTGACATTTCTACAGTAATCAGTGCTATATATATGCACTGTTACTGTAAAAATACACTGGTAGTGAAGGGGTTAACTTTATTTGAGAGGGAGGGGCTGTGTGTGTCCCTAGGGGCGTGATTCTTACTGTGATTGGCTGTGGCTTCAGCTGTATGCAGAGTGATCAACGGATCTACATAGTAGATCCATATGATCAGCTCTCATACAGAGGGGAGAATGACAGGCAGCTTGTTTACACAAGCTGCCTGACTTTCTCCCTCTCCCTCGCCGATCGCAGAGTGGCCGGCGGACATCGGGTCCGCCGGTCACACGCGCGGGGGGGGGTCCGTGACCACGCGGGAGCGGGAGCGCGCCTCCGGCGGCGCGCGCGCGCTCCCTAGACCCTCACAAGCTAGTGACGTAGCCCTACGTCACTTTGCCTGTGAGGGGCTGACCGCCGCCGTAGATCGGCGTGCGGCGGTCGGCAAGTGGTTAACATCCCCTCCAAAATCTTGCAGACTACAGATGTTAGGCTGACCGGCCTATAGTTACCCGGGATACATCTCGGCCCCTTTTTAAATATTGGTACCACGTTGGCTTTTTTCCACTCAGCTGGCACCATACCCGTCTGTAAACTATCCTTAAAGATCAAGAATAATGGTCTGGCAATCACCTGGCTGAGCTCTTTCAGAACCCTCAGGTGCAAGCCATCCGGTCCCGGTGATTTATTTATGTTAAGTTTCTCTAGTTTAGTTTTAAGTCTATCTTCTGTTAGCCATGGCGGTATTTCCTGAGGTGTGTTGTTTAGTTTGGCCTTACAAGCTAGGTTTGTGTAGCCCCCCGATTCTTTTGTGAAGACTGAAGAGAAGAAATTATTTAACACTTCCGCCTTTTCTCTGTCCTCAGTGGCCAAATTTCCTTTGTCATCTTTTATGGAGCCAATGTGTTCTGGCCTCGTTTTAAGAGAGAGTTTGCTGCACTGAAAGTAAAGGGGCTGAATAATTTTGCACGCCCAATTTTTCAGTTTTTTATTTGTTAACAAAGTTTGAAATATCCAATACATTTCATTCCACTTCATGATTGTGTCCCACTTGTTGTTGATTCTTCACAAAAAATTACAGTTTTATATCTTTATGTTTGAAGCCTGAAATGTGGCAAAAGGTTGCAAAGTTCAAGGGGGCCGAATATACAAAGTATATATATACTACACTGGCTGATCTATGATTATATAAAATGCACAATCCACTAACTACCTGCCTAATCTCACTTCTATCTCATCCTTTAACACACTACAACAGCTGCCGTGTAAGCAGCAGCCTTATATAGTGTGGAGGGTGGATTTAGCCCCTGAACCATGATTGGCTAAAGACACCCTGCCTTTGGCCAATTATGGCTCTGACAGGACATTGTGCTGTGATTGGCCAAAGCATACAGGTCAAGGTGCATGCTTTGGCCAATCACAAGCATTGCAATATGGCGGGCGAATTTCCTGCAAACGGCCACGTTTGTTTGTTGTTCTGCGAACAAAAGAACAACCGATGTTCGAGTTGAACGTAAGTTCGACTCAAACTCGAAGCTCATCCCTACTTACTACTACACCTGTGCCTTCCCTACCCAGCAGAGCTCTTTCCCTTCCTACTGCCTCACTGCAGGCACACCCATTGATGTTGGATGCCACCAGGGACTTCGGCATCCAACAGGATAACTGTCATCCCCAAAATGACTGTATGGAGCCTAAAATAATAGATATTTTCACCTCTCTGGGCTCCCACCAACCTGAAGAGATGGCGGAATGTGACCTCAAAGTTGAAAGAGATAATCAGTCTGCCTACAAGTGTCCAAAATCCTGAGACTGCTCTGCAGGGCCCAAGACAGGACCCAAGACACTTGGCAGCTATCTGTATTTATTCCCTCATTAGTGTTTTTTAGATACGTGTGATTAGTTTTGTTACGAAATTTAGACAACATTTTTGTCATTCAGAGATTCAGATGTATCCGAATGTCCAAATCACAATAGTAATGAATTTCAACAAATCCAACATAAAATTATAGCAAAAACAATTAATTTATTCATTTTAATTTGTTTCTTTTGTTTTCGACTTTAGAGGGTTTTGTAAGTTCAATTATATGTGTCACACTCTGTATTGGTATGACTGGCCAAAGCCAAAGTTGCAAAACATCAAAGTCGCAAGCAAGTTAAATCAAAGCAAGTCATATCAAAGTCACAAGCTAGTTACAAGCAAGTGCCATTGAAGTTGCAAACAAGTCACCAAAATAGCATAACCAAATGACAAAATATTCTGAATCTTTCAAAATAACTTACGAAAATACGAATCGATTTGGAGCAACCGATTCCAAAAACAAATTCTAACATAATGAATATGACGCAACGATTGACTTAACAAATTAATCCGAAGCAAAATGCATTTTTTCGACGTGTACATCTCTTGTGTTTTTTTTAAAAAGGTGCTTGAAAAAGGCTTTTTGAGGATTGCACTACAAAACTGAAGCAATTTTTTACCATGTAAATATTATTCACATTTTTTGTCATCATAATATAGACATTTTTACTCCTTTATACATGTAATAGAAAGCTAACTTTATCCTCCAGTATTACACCAGCTTTTTTTTCTGAGTCATTCAGGAATTAACACCATCCGGATATCACTAATAAATGTGTGACATCAAATACACTCTGCTAAGTAATAAGTAATTCATAACAGCTCAAATTAATTTATATGAGATTCTGGATATAGGTCACCGAGTAATATTTATCTCTGAATTAATTTCTGTCACTGACTTATAAATGAATAAAACTGATAACTACATTAGTGTCACTCTCCAATTTAATTCACTGTTGGTAATTCCATTCATCTATGGCGTTTGTGATATATGTCACATGAGAAGCCGTTTTACTTCTCTTTCTGGAATCAGAAATCATGTAGGATCTTCTCTGATTCAGTAAAAATCCATTCCCTGATTGTCTTCTACAACATTATTCCGCAGACTGGTAGATATTAAAGCTGCATTCTAAGCAAAGAGCTAAATATTGGAGATGTTTTATCTGCAAAAGGTTTTTAAAGTCTGTCCACCCAGTCCTGATTTTTTATAACTCCGTACAGTTCTGTCTAGCAGGGGAGGTGAAATATAATATACAAAAAATTATCACCGCAAACCAACCAGTGATGAAAACCAGAAATAATAAATCTTCAACCCAAACTGCAAATGATTGGGAATACAGGTGCAAATATATGGGCAAATAAAAATGCAATTCAGTTTTCCGGCAGCAAACACAAAATTGTGTAACAACTCACAATAATAGAAATAAAATGCTTAAAGAGTGCTGCGCCAGACAAATACTTAAATCAATATACTAAATGCAGGTGATAATAATGGTGAAATTAAATGGTGTAAAATATCCCGTGAAATAAGTCCATAAGTGTCCAATAATAAGGTGAAAAAAGGAGCTCCAACAAAGTGGTGAGAAAATCCCACAAGAAATTTCCACAACACCGCTGTGCATATATCCCACCACCGGATAGATTGGTCTCTCACCTCAGCCACAGACCCATAAAGGGTCAAAGATCACATGAATCAGCTGTAACAATCAGGAGATTCCCTTTCTTAAGCCCCTTTCACACTATCCGTCCGTCGGACAGATTCCGTTTTTCTCAGCGGGGATCGAGCTGCCGATCCCCCGCTGAGCAGCAGGAGGACAGCTGTGTCTCCGCGCTGTGTGCGGAGACACAGCTGTCAGTTCCCCATGCAACTGTATGGGGGAAATCAGATGGGAACGGACCGTCGGTCTGTTCTCATCCGATCCGTTCCGCTGGACGGATGGAAAATAGGGTTTCCATCCATCCAGATTTGACGGATCGGATTGGGTCGGATGTCAACGGACATGTCTCCGCTGCCATCCAATGCCCCATAGGAATGAATGGGGGGACCGTTCAGATCCGCCAAAAAAACGGACCGGCGGATCTGAACGGTCCGCCTGTGTGAAAGGGGCCTTAATCTCTCGGTCAGCCCAACATAGATCGATCAAAGTGGGAATAGATGAACTCCAATCAAACTCGGAATAGGTGCATATAAAAGAAGGGGACAAATATAGTGCTCTCCATCTGATAACGATATTTTATTGAACTAATATGAGTATATGAAGTAATATGGTACTCACATTCAGCGGCACTCGGCGGTACACGCTCGTATTGCAGACAGATACACACTACACTGAGACCAAGGGAAAGCACGACGTCAGGTACGCAGTCCTGCTGACTTCCAAAAGTTCATTGGTGTGGGCTTTTTTCAACACATGTGCAGTAGACCACAGCGTTGCTGTTTGCAATCTCTGTCTGAAGCGGTCAAGCGTGGCCATAACACCAGCCGCTTGGGCACCACATGCTTGACAAGACATATTACAACCTGCCATGCAGTCCGTTGGCAACAGCACCTAAAAGACCAACATCATACAAAAAAAGCATAATTCACCTTGCTCATGTCTCTCAAAAACCTGCACTGAGAAGGATGATGGTATAGCAATGAGTGCCACAGATACTTGCGCCCAATCTAGTATGAGCCTGTGGGACAGAGGACGAGAAGGATGAGGTTGGCTAAGATATCCACTCCACCAACTCTTCTGCATGTTGTGGCTCAATAACAAGGCCAGAACCGGAAAAAAAAGGACAAGCGTGCCCCGCCTGCAGAGGATGCACCATGTCCGTTGCCACCATTTTTCACTGTGGACACAGAGGCTGCTTATTATTATATTTTTTTTATTAATAAAGAAAAAATGAATAAAGCCAGCCTGCGTACCTGCCGTCGTGCTTTCCCTTGGTCTCAGTGTAGTGTGTATCTGTCTGCAATACGAGCGTGCACCGCCGAGTGCCGCTGAATGTGAGTACCACTCATATTACTTCAATAAAATATCATTATCAGACGGAGAGCACTATATTTGTCCCCTTCTTTTATATGCACCTATTCCGAGTTTGATTGGAGTTCATCTATTCCCACTTTGATCGATCTATGTTGGGCTGACCGAGAGAGTAAGAAAGGGAATCTCCTGATTGTTACAGCTGATTCATGTGATTTTTGACCCTTTATGGGTCTGTGGCTGAGGTGAGAGACCAATCTATCCGGTGGTGGGATATATGCACAGTGGTGTTGTGGAAATTTCTTGTGGGATTTTCTCACCACTTTGTTGGAGCTCCTTTTTTCACCTTATTATTGGACACTTATGGACTTATTTCACTGGATATTTTACACCATTTAATTTCACCATTATTATCACCTGCATTTAGTATATTGATTTAAGTATTTATCTGGCGCAGCACTCTTCAAGCATTTTATTAGCAGGGGAGGTGACCCAAACTTCCTCTGCTCCATTTTCCCTTTCACTTACAGGTCTTCTCCCTACAGGGGAGGACTGGGCAAGGGGGCAGGGGGGCAATTGCCCCCTGGGCCACTCTGATGCCCTGAAAAAAGGCTGCACCGCTTCTGCCACAGACATGCCTAAAGGATTCCTGCTGAAGAGGTGAAGAGAAGTAACAAATCCTCACTGCTGACCTACTGAGTGTGAGATGAAGACAAGGACAGACCCCCTCCCACCGCCCCCAGCATGGATGGTGTAAACTGTGTCTGAGCAAAGGCTAGTTCCATGCCCCACTGGAGACTCTCCTCCCCCAGGCAGCCCCTACCAAGCTGTCCCAGCTCCCCCCAAATGCCCCCTGCTGGCCAGGTCAGGAACCCGGACTAGGTGAGTAGAGAGTACCTGGAGCGGAGCTTCAGCCTGGAATGGGGTTTAAGAGGAGGTGGGGAAGAGGGAGAGTGGGAAAGGGGCCGAGTTGCTGGACCATGCTTCTGGTTTGTACATGCCCCCAGGGCCGAAAGTTTCCAGTCAGCCCCTGCCTCCCTACCCCCTCCATGTGACTTGACAGAGAAAGAAGAAGCAGCAAACTCATGAGTTTATTTCTCTGCCGCTCTGCTTTCTCTTTCTATCAGCATGCTCCCTATGCTGCTTCTCCCTCTCCCTCTTCCTCTCCCTCTTTAGGCTCTGCTTTACAGGGGCTGTCAGATATTGCACCACTTCACCCAAAAAATTGTTGCAATTACAAATGTTTAGGCATTCTCATGTTTATTTCTTTTGTTTGTATTGGTATGACACACAAAAAAATGGAGAAACAAAAAGCCAAATCTGACACATTCCATGCAAAACTCAAAAAATGGACTGGACAAAATTACTGGCACCCTCAATGTATTATTTGGTAGCACACCCCAAGGAGAAAATAACTAAAATCAATTACTTTCTGTAATCATCAATTAGGTTCTTACACCTCTCTACTGGAATTTTGGACCTCTCTTCTTTTGCCAACTGCTCCAGGTCTCTCAGATTGGAAGGGTTCTTTTTCCCAACTGCTGTTTTGAGATCTCTTCAGAGGTTCTCTATGGGATTTGGATCTGACCTCATTGTTGGCCAGTCCAGTACTCTCCAGGGCTTTGTATTAAACCATTTCTGGGTACTTTTTGACATGTGCTTTGGGTCATCGTTATGCGGCAAGACCCATGATCTCTGATCCAACTTTCTGACACCGGACCCTACATTGCACCCTAGAATTCTTTGATAGTCTTCAGATTTCACAATGCCATGCTTATGGTCAAGACATCCAGTGCCTGAAGCAGCAAAGCAACCCCAAAACATCAGTGAACCTCCACCATGTTTGACTGTAGAGACTGTATTCTTTTCTTGAAAGGCCTCGTTTCTTTTTCTGAAAGAATGATGGGCTTTACCAAAAAGCCGTAATTTTGTTTTGTCTGTTCACAGAACATTCTCCCAAACGGATTTTGGCTTCCTCAGGTAAGTTTTGGCAAACTCCAATCTGGCTTTTTTATGCTTCTCTGTCAGCAGTGGGGTCCTTCTGAGTCTCCTACCATAGTGTCCCTTTGTATTCAGATAGCGACGTATAATGCAAGCTGACACAGTTGTACCCTGTGCCTGAAGGTCATCTTGAATTTGCCTGGAAGTTGATTGAGGTTCTTTACCCACCATTTGACCAATCCTTTGCTGCATTCTTTGATCAATTTTTCCCTTTCATCCATGTCCAGGGAGATTAGTTACAATGCCACGGGTTGTAAACCTATTGGCAATGTAGCACACAGTGGACACAGGAACATAAGATCCCTGGAGATGGACTTGTAAGCATGATTGTCCATGCTTTTCCACCATTTTTGTTCTCAAATCTTCAGAAAATCCTTTGCTGCTCTTTCTCTTCTCCATGCTCTGTGTGGCACACAGAGACACACAACAGAAAGGTTGAGTACATTTTTCACCATTTTAACTGGTTTCCGGTGTGATTTCTATATTGCCAGCACCTGTTAATTGATATGGGTGAGTTTAGTTACAATTTACAGGAGCATCAGAAACTTGGAATGCAATAATTTCTTACAATTTTGAGAAGGTGGTAATAAATTTGTCCAGTCCATTTTTGGAGTTTTGCATGGAATGTGTCAGATTTGGCTTTTTGTTTCTCCACTTTTTCGTATCATACCAATATAAACATAATAAATATTCATGAGCATGCCTAAATATTTGTAATTGCAACAATTGTCTAGGCGAAGTGGTGCATTATCTGACAAATGCAGGGGTGCCAATATATTTAGCCATGACTGTACTTCTTGCATGTAACAAATACATTTAATAATGTATATAGGAATACAGACCTTTAACCACTTGCCAACCAAACACGTTGACTGTACTGCGGCAAAGTGGTTCGTTATCGTCTGGCGGCGTAGACCTACGTCACCAGACAATCCCCTCTCTCCGCGCGCGCCGCCGGAGGCTCGCTCCCACTGTATTCAGTTACAGCGGGAGTCGGGCCAGGGGAGGAGCGGCGGTGATCACCACTGCTCTTCCCCGATCGTCGAGGATCTAGTGTGGAAATCCGCCCGCTTGTGTAAACAAAGCGGGTGGATCTCCTCTGTGACAGGCAGGGTCAGAGTGCAGGGTTCAGCATAGCTGAACCTGCGATCTGTCCCTGTGTCACTCAATCACCTCCCCCCACACATGTCAGTAAGCACCAGGCATATATTAACCCCCTCCCTTTCCAATAAAAATTAACCCCTTCCCTGCCAGTGTCATTTTTACAGTAACAGTGCATATGTATAGCATTGATTACTGTAGTAATGTCACTGGTACCCCCAAAAGTGTCAAAAATGTCAGTCAAGGGTCCGATCTGTCCGCCGCAATGTCGCAGTCCCGAAAAAAAATCGCAGATCGCCGCCATTACTCGTTAAAAAAAAAACACCAAAAATGACAGAAATCTTTCCCTTAGTTAGTAAACGCAATAACTTTTGCGCAAACCAATCAAAATACGCTTATTGTGATTTTTTTTTACCAAAAATATATAGCAGAAAACAAATTGGCCTAAAATGTTAAAAAATTTTGATTTTTACATTTTTTTGGGGGGGATTTCATATAAAAAATTTGAAAAATATTGTTATTTTTTCAAAATTGTCTCTTTTTTTGTTTATAGCGCAAAAAGTAAAAATTGCACAGGTGATCAAATACCACCAAAAGAAAGCTCTATTTGTGGGGAAAAAAAGGACATAAATTTAATTTGGGTACAGCATTGAACGACCGCGTAATCGTCCGTTAAAATAACGCAGTGCCGAATCACAAAATATGGCCTGGTCAGGAATGGGGTAAAACCTTCCAGTCATAAAGCGGTTAAAAATACGCTCATTGAGAATTTTTTTCTCAAAGACATGTAGCTAAATACATTTTGGCCTAAATATATGACAAAAATTGAATATATTGGATATTTTTTAACTGTCAAAGTAGAAAAATATTATTTTTTCAAAATTGTCGTATTTTTTAATTAATATCGCAAAAAATGAAAATCACACAGGTGATCAAATACCACCAAAAGAAAGCTCTGTTTGTGGGAAAAAAAGGACGTAAGTTTCGTTTGGGTACGGCGTTGCATGACCGCGCAATTGTCAGTTAAAGTCACACAGTGCCGAATCGCAAAAAGTGGCCTGGACGTAAGACAGCAAAATCCTCCGGTGGTAAAGTGGCTAATAATTTATATTTTTTATATCTGTCTGGAGCTCAGCTTTAATATTCGACTACTTTGCATGAGGGATTCAAGTCATCTAACGGGGGTCCCCAAACTATGACCTATGGGCCACATGCGGCTCACTACAAAATTTTATCTGAATACGCCACCTTATCCAGATCTTAATGTAAATGTATGCTGTGTATAGTTATAGGAATACTTGCGATTCTCTACGAATCACCAGGCACTTTACTGTAGCTGCAGTGTCCAGCAGTGATCTTTACAGTCTTTCACAGAGCTCTTTCTTTTGGATGCTGCGTCACAGACAACTTCAGCACTCTCCTTATGTAGGTCTCTCTCTCTTTCTCCACACCGCTCTCTGTCCTTTCAGTACCCGCACTGGACCGGTCACCTCAACGTGACTTCCGCTGTCCTTCTCTCTCAAGATGAGCTCTCTCCACAATCTAGGCCTCGTCTTCCGGCCTCTCTCCTGGTCAGTCAGTTTAGCTGCTCTTCTCCGTACACCCGCACTCCACAAGTACCCCGAAGCAAGAAAGCGTGCATCCGTCTCCCATGATCCTGTGCGGGTGCCGCAAGGCTTCCTGGGAGTGTGGTCCAGTCAATCCATCAATGCATGGTCTCCGCCTTCTTTCAAACTAAATCCCCATGATCCAGTTCACCCTCCTTGGTAGAAAACCATCTTCTTCCCACAGTTCTTAAAGGAGGAACCGACCCAGGCCTAAATCGCAATTCACTACTATAACTCCATATTTCAACCTGGCTACATCCTCCCTCCACTTGAATGTCTTTGGTCACTCCTCATGAGAAAAATTTACAAAGTTATATAACACCATAAAATGAATTAACATGTGTAGAATTTAGAACAGCTGATAATTGATCAATAAAGGAACCTTCAAATAGCTGACTATGCAAGCCATTGGAAAGAACCAAGTCACTCTCACAATAGGCCAACAACAAATCAGTGGCCCACCTAATAGTGTCAGCGGGTAGAACAGGGTCATCTTCCATTGAAACTCCAATGGAAGAGGTTACTACTTGAGTATATACAGTATCCCACAAAGGTGAGTACACCCCTCACATTTTTGTAAATATTTTATTATATCTTTTCATGTGACAACACTGGAGAAATGACACTTTGCTACAATGTAAAGTAGTGAGTGTACAGCTTGTATAACAGTGTAAATTTGATGTCCCCTCAAAATAACTCAACACACAGCCATTATTGTTTAAACTGCTGGCAACAAAAGTGAGTACACCCCTAAATGCAAATGTCCAAATTGAGCCCAAAGTGTCAATATTTTGCGTGGTCACCATTATTTTCCAGCACTGCTTTAACCCTCTTGAGCATGGAGTTCACCAGAGCTTCTCAGGTTGCCACTGGAGCCCTCTTCCACTCCTCCATGACGACATCAAGGAGCAGGTGGATATTAGATATTTTGCGCTCCTCCACCTTCCATTTGAGGATGCCCCACAGATGCTCAATACGGTTTGGCCAGTCCATCACCTTTACCCTCAGCTTCTTTAGCAAGGCAGTGGTCATCTTGTAGGTGTGTTTGGGGTTGTTATCATGTTGGAATACTGTCTGCGACCCAGTCTCGGAAGGGAGGGGATCGTGCTCTGCTTTAGTATGTCACAGTATATGTTGCATTCATGGTTCCCTCAATGAACTGTACCTCCCCAGTGCCAGCAGCACTCACGCAGCCCCAGACCATGACACTCCCACCACCATGCTTGACTGTAGGAAAGACACACTTGTCTTTGCACTCCTCGCCTGGTTGGCACCACACACTCTTCACACCATCTGAACCAACTAAGTTTATCTTGGTCTCATCAGACCACAGTACATGGTTCCAGTAATCCATGTCCTTAGTCTGCTTGTCTTCAGCGAACTGTTTGAGGGTTTTCTTGTGCATCATCTTTAGAAGAGGCTTCCTTCTGGGACGACAGCCATGCAGACCAATTTGATGCAGTGTGCAGCATATTGTCTGAGCACTGACAGGCTGACCCCCCCCCCCCACCCCTTCAACCTCTGGCAGCACTTATATGTCTATTTTTTCCAAAGACAACCTTTGGATATGACACTGACTGAGCATGTGCACTCAACTTCTTTGGTCAACCATGGCGAGGCCTGTTCTGAGTGGTACCTGTCCTGTTAAACCGCTGTATGGTCTTGACCACTGTGCTGCAGCTCAGTTTTAGGGTTTTGGCAATCTCCTTATAGCCTAGGCCATATTTATGTAGAGCAACAATTCTTTTTTCAGATCCTCAGAGAGTTATTTGCCATGAGGTGCCATATTGAACTTCCAGTAACCAGTATGAGAGAGTGAGAGCGATAACACCAAATTTAACACACCTGCTCCCCATTCACACATGAGACCTTGTAACACTAACGACTCACATGACACTGGGGAGGGAAAAGGGCTAATTGGGGCCAATTTGGACATTTTCACTTAGGGGTGTACTCACTTTTATTGCCAGCAATTTAGACATTAATGGCTGTGTGTTGAGTTATTTTGAGGGGGCAGCAAATTGACACTGTTATACAAGCTGTACACTCACTACTTTACATTGTAGCAAAGTGTCATTTCTTCAGTGTTGTCACATGAAAAGATATAATAAAATATTTACAAAAATGTGAGGGGTGTACTCACTTTTGTGAGATACTGTGTATATATATATATATATATATATATATATATATATATATATATATATATATATATATATATATAAATACACACACATAATATATATATATATATATATATATATATATATACAGTATATGTGCGTATTCTGTTTCAAAATGCACCCTATAGAAACAAAATTGATATTTTATAGATTAAAAAAGTCTGAATTGCTAACAAAATCTCAATGTGATTTCAAACAGCAAAATAACGAATGTCCTGGCGCTTGTAGTCAAGTGTGAATTAAAAGTAGCAGCTGCTGTTGTTTAAAGCAAATATTCGCCTTAAAGTTGTGACATGTAAAAACGTAAGAATATATTAAAACCAAGAGTGCTCGTCTGGAGTATTAATAAACTCAATTAACAATGCATACATTGCTGCTGCAACTATAAGATCAGAGTTACCTGTGTGTTGCTAATTTGCAGCGACATTACCTGACTCAATTCTGCCTAATTTCTGACTTTAATGAATCCTTCTAGGAGTTAATATCCAAGTTGACGGGCTGGACCAATATCTAAGGTACTGGACCAATGAGGCAAATATTCATCCACAAAGTCAACTTCCATGCCTAATGTCCAGTAAGTATATGGTATGGCCTGATGGCCACTTACTCATGGCCAGTGAGTTTGTGGGCTAGAAGAGGACCACCAGGTTTTCTGAAAATGCTATTCCCCTTCATCCTTATAGACAATTGAATCTTCCTGAAAAAATGTCGCCAGGGGTTGCCTAGTTGTATGGGCATGCGTGGACTCCTCTGCTGGCTTACAAACTCACTGGCCATAAGAAAGCAGCAGTCAGTGGGCATGTCATTTTCCTTTCTGGCTTATCATTATAACCAACAATAAAGAAGAAGAAAATAAAATATATATTTCTAAATTTTATTTAATACTTTATTAGGTACCTCTTACTAGTACTGGGTTGGACCCCCTTTCGCCTTCAGAACTGCCTTAAAGTTTTACTAAACCCAGATCCTGCATTCCCTATATCTGGTCTCCCACAGTACACAGAACATAGAAATGCAATTATTTTAGTAAATATAAGCTAATAAATACCTTTTTTCATCAGCTGTTTATAGCAATTAGAGCAATCTTGTGACTTGTATCAGTGAGTGCTGATAGAATATAGATAGAATCCACGTCTGGACAGTACTGATTGGCCCTGTGCTGATCACATGTACCCACCCAAGAAAAAAAAAAAAAAGTCTCTAGCAACACACACCAAACTGAGCAGCTGACTCCATAGACCGTAAATATTAGGTTATTTTTTGCAGTCTGTGGAAGAAGGAGATAATCAGAGAAGACATGATCGAACAGCCTTTTTACACAATGCCGAGGATTAACCCCTTAGGATCCACACTAAGGGGTATAACAGGCATGCTTTACTGCATATACAGACTGATTTTACTGTTGTGGGTTTAGTAACACCTAATCATTCACCTGGGGTGGCATCTTTATTGTTAACATAGTGTTCCAAATTTCAATACGCCCCCATCCACAGACCATGTTACCCGCCACAACACATTTGTGGTGAAGAGACCCTTCGATATCAAGGGTGTAATTTTGAAAGAATGGGTTCCAGAAGGCACGACAGTTAACCAGCATTATTATAAGGAAGTTTTGATAAAGCTGAGAGAAAGAGTCAGAAAAAACCGACCGCAACTTTGGGAAAATGTTTTTTTTCTTCACTCCAACTTGAACTATTCACAATACATAAGGACTCCTATCTGAAGATGAAGCCAGGCTCCTGATTCCCCTTGCCACTTAGATGGATTTAGGATAGACGGCACTGATTAAGAAGCACTGATAGGTGGCACTGATTAAGAGGCACTGATGAAGAGACACTATAGGCATCACTGATGGGCGGCATTAATGGGCAATGATAGGCGGCACTGATGGGCATTAATAGGTGGCACTGATTGGTGGCACTGATGAAGAGGCACTAATGGGCAATGATAGGCGGCACTAATGAGGAGGCACAGATAGGTGGCACTGATGGGCACTGCTAGGCAGCACTGATGGGCACTGATAGGTGGCACTGATGGGCACTGATAGGCAGCACTAACATTTGGTCCCAGCCTTGGGCTGAATTGGTATTGGCAGTGATAAACATGATGAGACAATAATGCATGAGACAATAAGTTTAAATATTGAACCATCAAAGTTTGAAAGCAGGGTAAAGGAACTGAACACAAAACAGGACTGGGAGACCAGAATAGTTTTTACAGTGTTCACTTAGCTGAAGTTTGTTACTCCCTGGAATTCATCCCATTTGAGGTGGTCATGCGTGCCTTTCAGCCAGTGTATCCTCAACTACTGTCGATTTTGTGTTCCTCCAAGTCAATGTATCATCATCTACTGATAATCTTGTGGTCCTCTCACTTGCTGTGATCTTGCAGGACATCCACAGTCTGTGTTCTAGCAGAACATAGCTGAAGCCCAAGCTCTGACCTTCTTGAGCACCATGAGTTTCCTGCTGGTCAAAGTTAGGTTACCCCTTTTAAAGAGAGAAGCATTGCACTCAACCAGTCCTGTTAAAGTATTGTTACACAACCTCAGTTGACTCCCTAACTTCTTGGGTGGATCTATGATATCTTCTAAGAATCTGTAACTTTGCTCATTTAGACACGGGTCAACTTTGGAGCTTAGACAGTTGGGTATGCTGCAGTAGGGCGTCCGTGGCATGGGTGGGTAAGTATCAGTGCTGGATTAAACTCTGGAGGCCCCTAGACAGTAAAAGCCTTGGGACCCTTCCTCATAGGTTTCTGGATGTTTCTCATGCCTGTGCTCTAATGGGATACCATTGAACTATGTAGTGTGCACATCAGCTGCTAGATGGAGATGACCATCACTACAGTACATTTCAAGTACGTAGGTTGCACCAAAACGTTTTACGAACTGGCAGCTGAAAGAGTATGAGCTTTTAAAAGGCAAATTGTAATGTGAACCTAATGTCTCTGGTGTATGTACTTTAAGTTGCTATTGTGTACATTACTACAGTGTTTTCTGTATAGAGTCTTTAAAGTGGTTCTGAAGGCAGAAGGTATTTTTTTATCTTAATGCATTCTATGCATTATGATAAAAAAATCTTCTGTGTGCAGTAGCCCCCCTCACCCCCCTAATACTTACCTGAGCTCCATCTCAATCCAGCGATGTGGCATTAGAGACTCAGCTGTCTGGGACTCTACCTACTGATTGGCTGAGACACAGCAGCGGGTGCCATTGGCTCCCGCTGCTGTCAATCAAAGTCAGTGGACCATTGAGAAGAGAGAGGGTAGGAGCTGAGCCATGGCTCCATGTCTGAATGGACACACAGAACAGGGACTCAGCTCGGGTGCCCCCATAGATAACTGCTTGCTGTGGGGGCACTGGGCATAAGGGAGAAGCCAGGAGCGCCGGGGGGGGGACGAGGGACCGAGAAGAGGAGGATCTGGGCTGCTCTGTGCAAAACCAACTGCACAGAGAAGATAAGTAAAACTTGTTTGTTATTTTTAAACAAAAAAAACAGCTATCTGACACTGCAGACTATTCCCTGCTCTCTCAGACTGCCCCTGTGCTCCCCTAGTGTTGGTCTCGGATTTCATGCAGCACACTCCTGAGACTGGAAGAAAGCATTGTGGGAACTGTAGTCTTCTGGAATGATATTACTGCATTGCTGAACTGTTTATGAACTACACTTCCAAGCAGGCCATTCGCTCCAGGGGAGAATTGTGGGAGAGAATATAAAGGGATCTGCTGACCAGGCCCATGCTTTCTTGCTTCCAGTCACAGAGAGAGAGGACTGCGGCATACTGCACGCCACCCAACTGTCTGCAGACTCAGCCCAGGCAGGACAGATGATGCTCGCTACATAGCGGACATCCCTGCAGCATCGCTGATTGAATCAGAGTCACTGAATCAGCAGAGCATGCCATCTCAGTGTCTCACAGCATGGAGAGTTGACTTTGCTTGTTCTTCCAGAAGTTATAAGAGGGACATCAGGATTGGTGAGAGAGCACCTGCTCAAAGTCCAGTTATCAATTGCTACAACTTCTCTTGAACACTGTATACAGACACCATACATTTGGAACAGTTAGTGGATCATCATCAATCAGAACCAGCTATATTGCATTGCTTGTCTCACACGTTGCTACACTTGGGAATCATTTGTTCTTGGAGCTCCAACTGCCGGGGAAGATAATAGCAAGGCCTTGCATTCCGAACATTGCTATATTATTGATTTTAGAGGGGAAATGCTAATGGTATCTAGATTACCTCATCTCTCATTAGGATACAGGTACTATAGGCTGGTCTTGGGTTCCCCTTTAGTAGGAGTATTTCATATAGCAATTTATAGCTTTCTGAAAAAGTTTCATTCACTTACTGTAAGATACTGTGTACAAAGTATATTGGTCTATTTGCTTGGTACTATAACTAGTTATTTAACCGTTCTTCAGTATTATCTCAACTGAGCCTTGGTTGTTTTCCCAGGGCCTAGTTGCTTAATACTTCCTTAACCCTTCTTTTTGAGTAAAGCAAAATCTAAAAAGAGTTAAAACAGTTCTGCATTGTGTCATTTAAAGGTATACACAACATGTCTGAACCTAGAGTGTCAGGAGGGCTTCACATGGTCAAAGCGGCACAGAAGAACATACAACTACAAGCAACCCCAAAGGCAGCAGTGCTACATAAATTAATATTATTTTGATCCATTGTCGTGGGTCCTGTAAATGTCCTGTAAATGGCATGGGGCCCATAGGCCAGTGCCTACTCTGCCTATTTGGCAATCTGGCACTGAGAAAGTATATATGTCTGGGGGACAGGGTTATGTGCAAGCTCATTCAAGGCAAAGTATCAGTAATTGTCGGTCCAAAATTCTTTTTTGTTTCGTTTTATATGGAATTGGAACCCCTGTCAATTTCTTACTGCTATCTGGGGCTTCGTTCCCCTCACTTCCTGTCCTGATGACAATGGTTTCAACTAGACAGGAAGTCAAGGTAAATGTCCAACAACAACGCAGACAGACATTAGGCAAACATAAAAATGTTATGACATAGGGGGTTCGAGGATGGAGCCATGGTATGAAATGAAAGTAGGACACGAGGGCCATCGGGAAGGTAAGTATAATTTTTTTTCCGTTGCAGGGAACTGACTTTTAGAATTATGTTGAGACCTGACAGGGTCACTTTATTCAACCTAAAGAGAAAAAAAGTGTGTTTTTTCAGGTCAGAGAGCTAAACCCATTGCTCTTTTGTGCTTTGGCGCCCATGTTCTGTGTTTGTAACTTGCCACTCCGTGTGAATAATTCCCCCATTACAGTTCCGTGTAACACCACATTAATCACCAATGACAGTATCTTCTGTTCATGAAATGATGGATTCTGATTGCGTTTCTAGTCCAGACTGATTGGCATACACATAATGCTGTGAGGACCTTTTACACCGTATTGATCTGGAGACAAATGAAAGGATGAAAGTGGATTTTTATTATGAGCACAGATAAAAAACAAACGGAGTCAAGCGGATGCGGTTAGATCCGTGACACTGTACTTGTGATGACTGATTGGACAATAACTCATTAATTAAAAAACAGCAGAGGGTGCACTGAGTGCAATCAAGTGAGATCTACACCTACAGTACAAAGATATGACAAAAAAACAGTGCAGTGCCTTTGGCTATTATATATAAATCATTTTAACAATTTTATTTATTTTAATAAAATCTAATACTAAATGTATTAATATTAGTTAATAACAATTATAATATATATATATATATATATATATATATATATATATATATATATATATATATATATATATTGTACATACATACAGTAAATATACATAAATTATATATACTGTATATATATATATATATATATATATATATATATATATATATTATTGTATTGTGTTATGTATCTATTTATATATACAGTACATCTCATAAAATTTTAATATCATCAAAAAGGTTATTAATTTCAATAATTCAATTCATAAAATGAAACTCATATATTTTATATAGATGCGTTACACACAGAGTGATATATTTCAAGCATTTCTTTATTTAAATTTTGATGATTGTGGCTTACAGCTAGTGAAAACCCAAGGTTCAATATTTTAGAAAATTATAATATTACATAAGACCAATTAAAAAAAAAGGATTTTAATACAGAAATGTTGGCTTACTGAAAAGTATGTCCATGTACAGTATAGTATGCACTCAATACTTGGTTGGGGCTCCTGTTGCATGAATTACTGCATAAATGCAATGTGGCATGAAGGTGATCAGCCTGTGGCACTGCTGAGGTGTTTTTTTGAAGCCCAGGTTGCTTTGATAGCGGCCTTCAGCTCGTCTGCATTGTTGGTACTGGTGTCTTATCTTCCTCTTGGCAATACCCCACAGATTTTCTATGGGGTTTAGGTCAGGCGCATTTGCTGGCCAATCAAGCACAGTGATACCATGATCATTAAACCAGGTATTGGTACTTTCGGCAGTGTGGGCAGGTGCCAAGTCCTGCTGGAAAATGAAAAGTGCTGGGTTAAGAATTTTAACAAATAGTTTACGGGGGGTGGGGATGTTTTTCATTGTGCTCAGTCACTTAAAGCGGAGTTCCGGGCACAATCGACCTAAATCGACCTAATCGATTTTGTGGGCATCCGCTTGCTCTTCTTCACCTGAAAAGGAATTGGATAGTTAGGATTATTTTTTTTTTTTTACTTACCTTGTAATTGTAGAAAGAAATACTCACCTTTCTTCCACTTCCTCCCTCGGCGGCCGCGGCCCGCGCCGTCACTTCCGGTTTGCAATGATTCCTGGGAGCTGAACGTCATCGCTCCCAGGAATCAATGTTCGTCACTTCCGGTGCAACGCCGCATTCCCTGCTAAACAGCTTCTGGGCATGAAGAAGCTGTGCCCAGAAGCTGTGGAGGAATGCGGCGCCGCACCGGAAGTGACGAGAGGGGCCGGTGCAGGCGCATTCTGGGAGAAGAAGACACGGAAGAGGACGCAGAAGAGGATCGCGCTGGCTTCAGCTGCCCACAACAGAGATGGCAACGCTGGAGAAGAAATTTTATAATGAGTATTTCTTCTTGCAGGCAAGTGCGAACCGGGACAGATCAGAGGCTAGCCATTGTGGAATGTACTAGCCCTGACTGTCCCGGGGGTATGTTCATTGAAAAAATGTTTTTGTGCCCGGAATTCCGCTTTAAGCAAAAAATTAAATGCTGCTTTACTATTTCACATATTCCTATCCATGGTCTAGGCCAGTGGTCTCCAAACTGTTGCCCAGGGGCCAGATGCAGCCCTTTGCTTTCTTTTATTCATCCCTCAGGGTACTTTTTTCATCCACCGATAAAAAACAATGAGACATATTTTAACTACTGACATCAATGAAGGGGCAGAATACCTCCCAATGACACCAATGATGGTGCACCATTACTCCCAGTGACACCAAAGATGGGGCTAAATTCCTCCCAATAACACCAACAATGGGACGCAATTACTCCCACTGACACCAACAATGTGAAAGTTCGGAGACTCCTGGTCTAGGCTGTAATTAATGCATACCTTGGTCTTCTCTGTAGCAGTTTTACCATGTCTGCATTATCAAAATGCTCACATGTATGTTCCCGACTTGCCCAATGCCAATGTTAATGTTATGCACGACCATTCAAGGCTCCAAAAAAAGCAAAGAGGAAATGCTCCCCATATAAAAGCCTTGGAACAATTTAATTGCAACTCGCAGCTCACAGACCATCAGGTATGTAAACTATCTAATGTGTTTCACTCGGTCAGGAGCTTACTTATAGACATGCTAAGAGTAAGCTGTTGACCAAGTAAAACACGTTTGATGGACTTGTTTCTGAGTTGCTAGATACAATAAAATTCATTCCAACGCTTTTATATGGTGCACAGTCTCTACAAAGCTCAATTTTTTGGAGCTTTGTAGAGACTGTGTAAGTGGGCGATGACTACCGGAAAGGGCTCCAGGTGTCGGTTGTAGTCCATGGATCCTGAGCAGAATATCTAATCTTCCTTGATTGTTCTGCTAGAACATGTTCTGTCTGTTCATTTTGCTTGAGCTGTGAAAAATAAAGAATTGAAAATTTATATATACACAGTATATACCTGGAAAATATCTAAGGATATTGGGACAATTTATTCAGAAAACTCAAAGAAAGGTTAAAAGAAAACATTATAAACCAGAACACGTAAGCCGTACACTCGTCGATGCAGTTCTCAGAAAGTTTAGCGTAAGTCTCGGCTATGATAATAAGCCGTGTCATTTAGAGGATGAATCATAAAATTTCGCCGACGTGAATGTCAATGTACATCTCCGCAGATAAAGACAGTCATTAATGCTGATGGGTCCTACTAAAGGCTCTCGTTGTTGTTCGCTTCTGATGCAAGAGTAAGTAATGGCTTATTTCCTGAATAGCTCTGCCTTTCATGATAAATAAATGCTCTCCGTCTTGTTTAGTCACAACCCAAAGATGGTAATGACACTCAAATAATTTTGTTAGTGTACAATGGTCAGATAATTTAGCATTTACAAGAGAGGTCTAATGGAGATAAGTGCTCTGTGGCTATTAATGGGATTGATGTTAACATACTGTCTTCCCACAAACTGCAAACAAGTCAAAAAAATTAATCCGAAAATGGGAAAAATAAATGGGGCTTAAAAAATAACACTCAAAGTGTATGCATAGCCAAAAAGCTTTTTTTTTTTTCTAGTTTTGGATGAAATGGGGAATGGTTGGGATCCCTGTCAAGTTTTTTTTTTTCTGTCCCACATTTTAATTTGAGAATTTTCTCTTTCCTTCCTGCCCAAGAGAAAAACAAATTGCAAGAGGAGAGCTCACTAAATCAGTCTTTCTCAATCTTCTTAACACAGAGAAACCCTTGAAATTACTTGCAGGGGAAACCCCTCAGGAACACAAAAAGTGCACAGGGTACATCACTAGTCCCTCCCTGACCCCCCCAGAGTGCAAGACCCCTGACGGGGGCAAGGCACTCTGGTTCACCTATCCAAAAGGCCTGACTGATGCCTATCCTTGAGACCAGCTGAAGCCAACTACTCAGTATAATGTTAGGATTCAGGAACTCTCCCAAAGAAATACCGCAATGCAGAGGAGGAAGGAACCTAAGGGCTACACATATTCCACCTCTAGACCTAAGGTCAGACCTGTGGACCTGCACCTTACTTCTGGGTGAGTGAAAAGCACACATTTAAAGGCGAAGTGACACATGTGGAGAGAAGTAGAAATAAGTGCCAATGCGCTGTACAATGGCTAGGCCTGCCTTTCTCAACCAATGTGCCGCAGCACACTGGTGTGCCGCCAGAGATCCTTAGGTGTGCCGCGGGATCATGGGAGAGAAGGGCTGTCAGATGAGCCCAATCTCCCGATCCCCTGCTGAACTGTACATCGGCACTGTGAGGAAGCTCCGTCAGCCTCAGTAAAGTGAAAGTAAAGGGAGGGGGGAGTGTGCTGTGCTCTCTGCTTCCCCCTACAGTGCAGTAACTGGCTGAATGAGGAAAGGTTCTGTGCTAAAACTTTTTAAAAGGGCTTTAAACATTTGTGTGTATGTGTGAGTGTGTGTATATGTATGTGTGTGTATATGTACATGTGTGTATGTATGAGTACATGTGTGTGTATGTATGTGTGTGTGTATATGTACATGTGTGTGTGTATATGAGTGTGTATGAGTATATGTGTCTGTGTGTGTACATGTGTCTGTGTGTGTGTGTATATATGTGTCTGTATGTGTGTACGTGTGTGTGTGTATATGTGTGTGTTTTGTGTGTGTACATGTATGTTACTTTTAATCCTCACCCTAAACCACAGAAATGTAGGGAAAGAAGTCCCTGACCATTTTTTTTTAAACTGTGCCGCACCAAAAGCACCCCAGAATTAATGGTACCTCTAAACATCAGAGCATTTGTCTTTGTGTCAGGAACGAATGCGATTTAGCGCGTATTTTGTGACATACAGTAACGTGAGCAAGCCTTGGACAGGGATTCCTCAAGACTGAAAACACTTTTCAAGGGCGCCCTGACTGGAAAAAGGTTGAGAAACACTGGGCTAGGCCTTGTGGCTTGGTAACAAATTTGTCCTAGTCTTGGCCAAAAGGCCTAGCTCATGAGGGGAGTTGCAGAAAAAAAGCATTTGGTGTTGGGTTGGGGCCATAGTGCTGCTTCACACAGTGGGATCTAAAACAAATAGTGGGAAAGGGGGTGTAGGAAGGCAAATAATTAGCAGAATAAACATCAGCTTTAGGCTCGGTTTCCACTAGTGCGATTTGCGGTGCGACTTGACACATGTCAAGTCGCACAGCAAGTCAAAAGCCATTGTTTTCAATAGGGCCCGTTTCCACTGCCGCTGCTTCAGTTGCGGCGACTTCAAAAGTAGATTGTGCACTACTTTTGAGCCGCCTTCAGTGCGACTTCCCTCTATATATGAGGGACAAGTCTCACTGAAGCTGCAGTTTACTTTCGCTACGAAGTCGTGCTAGAAGTAGCACGACTTCGTAGCCGCACTAGTGGAAACCGAGCCTTAAAGTGTTATTAAAAGTCATTTTTTTTTAAATTAAAATAGTAAACATGTTATACTCAACAGTTCTGTGCAATGGTTTTGCACAGAGCAGCCCCAATCCTCCTCTTCTGGGGTCCCCAAACCGGCGATCTTGGCTCCTCCTTATCTCTGTGTGCACCCATAGTAAGCGGCTTGGTGGTATTTGATCACCTCAATGCTTTTTATTTTTTGCGCTATAAACAAAAAACGACCGACAATTTGGAAAAAAAAAAAATTTTTTTTTACTTTCTGCTATAAAACATATCCAATATAAAATGTTGAAAACCAAATTTCTTCATCAATTTAGGCCAATATGTATTCTGCTACATGTTTTCGGTAAAAAAAAAAAATCCCAATAATCGTATATTGATTGGTTTGTGCAAAAAAATATAGCATCAAGAAACGATGGGATAGATTTATGTAATTTTTATTCATTTGTTTATTTTTACTACTAATAGCCGTGTTCAGCAACTTATATATTGGGATATTGCGACAAAGAAATTGGAAACTGACACTTTTGACACTTTTTTGGGGACCAGTGGCAGTAATGCAGTGGTCAGTGCTAAAAATATGCACTGTCACTGTACTAATGACACTGGCTGGAAAGGGGTTAACATCAGGGGCAATCAAAGGGTTAACTTTGTGCCTAGCTAGTTATTTTGTGTAGTATGGGCGGTGCTTTTACTAGGGGAAGGCATGGATCCATGTCTCTATTTTGCAGGAACACAGGATCCATGCCTTCCCTACTGACAGACTGCTGTTCTGCCTGTGTAGTAAATGATCAGAGGGTGCCGACGGCCATTGAGTCCTACTGTGTAGAATCTAATCGGGAGCGAGCCAGCAGTGGCGTTCACTGGTGCCCGATACCTGGAATTGCAGGATCATGTATATACTGTATGTCAGGGGTCCTGAACCGGTGCTTCCTGCCAATGAAGTTCTGAGTGCCTCAACGTGACGTCATTCGTACCCACCTACAAGAGAACAGATGCGCCCACAGTCCCTGGCTTTCCCACACGGTGTGGTTTTGGAGCTGAGAAGAGAAGGTAAGACAAGAGAAGAGATGGGGACGAGCGGGCCAGTGTGTGATTATGAATCAGGATATACTGTAATTTATATCAGCAGTAAATATATAAGAAGCAGTCTTGTGTGATCCCCACATTCCCCAATATTATATGTCAGCAGGAAAATATAATACATACAAAAGCAGCATTCTTGTGTGATCCCCAATATTATATATCAATAAAGGGATACATAATATACCGTCAAGTTGTAAAGCACTGTAAACTGTCGGCGCTATATAAATCCTAAATAATAATAATAATTTTGGGGATCACACAAGACTGCTGCTTTTGTATATATTATATTTACTGCTGTATATAATAATGGGGATCACACAAGACTGCTGCTTTGTAAATTTTATATTTACTAGTAAATATAATATATACAAAAGCAGCAATCTTGTGTGATCCTTAATATTATATACCAGCAGTAAATATAATATATACAAAAGCAGCAGTCTTATAATATAATATATACTGTATATATATATATATATATATATATACTGTATATATATATATATATATATATATATATATTACCAGACTGCTGCTTCTGTATATATTATATTAAGAGTGCTTCTGGAGCCGCAACCTAAAGGAGCCGAGGAGGAGGGACTACTAAGCTCTTCAGCGTGTATATCACATCAAATATATTATATATAAGTATAAAACATTAAATATTGTATTGTTTTTCCTGTTATTTTGTGCACGACAAATAAAATATGTGCATCGGAATTCGTTCATATTTTTTTCAAACTATAGTCCGACCCCCAACAGTGTCTGAGGGACAGTGAACTGGCCCCCTGTTTGAAAAGTTTGAGGACCCCTGCTGTATGTGATCCTGCGCAGTGTGGCCGCCCTGTGCAGTAAAACTGCTATAGGGCGGTTGGCAAATGGGTAATTTGCAGGGAATGCATTAAGGTAAAAACCAGTTTGGCTTAAGAACCACTTTATATATTTGTTGAGGGACTTTCCTTCGCTTCCTTTTCCCATGAAATACTCATAAAATATGAAGAAACCTACCAAATGGAGAAAGTCTAGCAAACGTTGTTGGTGGAGTTCAAATTTAAAGTATATTTAAGGCTCCATTCACACGACCGTTAAAAAAAAAAAAAAAAATTAAAAAAATGCATTTACAACTGTTTTTAATTTACAGATCTGATTGTAGCTGCATTGTTTTCAATAGAGGAATTAACACAGGTGTGTAAAAATGCATTGCCTTTAGATATGCAACACAAAATCCAAAAATCTGTGTCTGAGGACATGTGCATACACGTACACCAATGAAAAAAAAAAAAAAAAAAACAGGGCAATTTTTATGCAATAAAAAAAACGATCTTTTTACTCAACTTTTCTACCTTGCCTATTTTTATGTTTAATATTTTTAGGGCTGTGGGAAAGAGGCCTAAATTCAAAAGTTTTCTTTTTTTTTAAAATAGTTTACTTTTTGCTGTCTGAGTTTTCTCTTCATTTCTTGGCCCAAAGATGCAACGGAAGTGAGGAAAAATCTCTGCGGGGTGAGGGGAAAAGTGTTCTCTTAGGCCGTCATCACTGGAACTGGTGTCACCACTTTTTCTGATGACAATGTAAAAAGTTTGGAATTTTGCGATCACTTTCAATTCAAGTGGCCACGGTCATTAGTATGAGTAGAGAGGTAAATCTCCCCAGCAGGAACGCAGACAGCAACAAAAAGAGAGGGGTTCTATTCATTTTCTACTCTAAAAAAAACAAAACCAAGTATTTATACATTTTATCTTGAATAATACTATATAGACAAGGAAACATACATTTTTTTACTTAATAAATACCCTGCTGTGTTTTTTTTTTTATTTTTTTTTTTTTTACTCTTATTATAGGCTAACAAATGGACGGAAAATGAAAAAATAAATAAATACAGTCAATTTTTTTTATACTGTAATTGTATCTTCCAAATATAGTATTAAACATATGTCATCTTCAGACTGGTGTGGCCTCTGCAAGCTGTAAGGTTTATTTGTAAACATATGTGGCAACTTGATGCAAACACTATGGGGAAGATTTACTAAAACCGGAGTACAGAACAGTACAGAATCTGGTGCAGCTGTGCATGGTGACCAATCAGCTTGTAACTTCAGCTTGTTAATTTAAAGTAATATTGTCTTGTTAAAAAAAAAAAAAAAAAAACATCTCACCTGCTCCGCGCAGTTGGTTTTGCACTAAGCAGCCCGGATCCTCCTCTTCTTTGGTCCCTGGCTGGCGCTCCTGGCTCCTCCCTCCTGCCAGGTAACCCCACAGCACAGTTTGCTCTGGGGGAATCAAAGCAGGCGCACTCGTGTCCACGGCTATGTGTGTCCATTTACACACGGAGCTGCGGTTTGCCCCCACCCCCTGTTTCCTGATTGGCTCACTGGCTGTGATGGATTAAGGAAACTGTACAATGCAGACTGTACGATGATCCCGGGTAGTGTGCAGGGCGTCCAGGCATCCGTTCAATGTGGTGACACGCACTGACGCGTTTCGTCATCACAACTTCAACTGAGGCCCTCACTGTACAGTCTGCAGAGCGGGAGGGGCAGTGAGAGTGGTACAGCTGTACCAGTGTTTCTGTGTTGCTGGCAGATAGCGTTTTAATGCTTTTTCATCTACACGCTTGAAAGATTAGTGTGATTGTAAGTGCATTGTATGAGGGAAGAGGGGGTTATGTGTTTTACAGTACTACTCTATGAGTCCCCCCTTCTTTATCCATGATCCATTTTTTTAGAGCTTATTCTATGGGAAGAACCTAGCATTTATGCTTTAAGTGACACTCAAAGGTCGATTTGAGTAAACAGATAACAGAGGAGGCTTAGTCTGCTTGGGTGGCGAATGGTGTAGTGGAGGCTGATACCTGGACGCTATATTTAGAGGCGCAGTGTACCAATTTTCCGCTGAGTGCGAATTGCCTAGGGGGAGTCACGAGCGGTGTGGTGAAGGCGCATGCTGTTAACATCTATTACACAGGTGAACGAAAAGAACTGTATTGGACTATTAAGTTGCTATTTTTTCAAATAAGCCTCCTTTGTGATAATAAGTAGGTTGCATAGCGCTACTAATGTGTGTCTTTCCAATTGTTATTATGATTGCAACTTGGTAAGATAATACATGTGAGATTTTTTATTACTTTGGGTTAATGGTAGCAGCTTGTATATTTTAAGAAGAGACAATCATTATTGTAAATAACATAGAACTGTATTTATGAGCGCTGGATGAGGGATTGGGTGTGTTATCACACGTTTATCGCTCCATTTTCTTTATTACAATATGAATTTGTTGCAATTGTATACGCTATATTATTATTTTTTTTTATTTCATATTTTTTTTCCCCATTAAAGTGGAGTTACCCTTTAAGCTTTAAAACCTGGAAGCTCATTAGTTTCTATATAGAGCTGCACCAGATTTTCCATGCTCCAATTTTTGTAAATTGTCCCTATGTCTACTAGTTCCCAAATATTACTGGGGACCAAAGCTGGTGGACACAGCCCAGTTCGACAGCTGTCACTGCAAAGTGCTCATTGCAAGTTGCCAAATGAAGGACATAGATTAGCATTACCTAGCATGGAGAATCATGCTGAGGAACATTAATTCATAGATTACAGTCAGGAAGGGGTTCATGTATGGACAATGTATTACAAAAAGGCTTTGACAATGACAAGTATGTTACCCTATATGTCTGCACCAGAGAGCTCTGCTTTCATTATACTGTAATATTGGCAATTGGTTTATTAAGAATTAATTTGCTCTTTAACAAGACTTTGTGTATTCTAGCGTTTTGCCTTAAGGAAAGGTGCTGGGAAGGATCTGCCCAAGAGTCACTGTACAGTGGCCTTGACAAGAGTAAATTAATGCTCAATTCTTCCTTTATGTACGTGCCTGCAGTGGATTTCTGTATTGAAAATCTGCGTTAGGCTCAGCTCTTTGTTACATGTGAACTGCGTACCCCCCTATCCATTTGCTAATGTTACGTGATCTCTCAAAGAATAAAATGTATTAAGCCTACAACATTCACCCAAGGCCAGGTTTCCCCTAACAATCAGTCTGTCTCATTTAAGGACTGAAACATCACCCTGTCCTTGATTTATTTCTGAAAGATAACAAGCTGTGGACTGTAAATCTGGTCTGATATCAGTAGATTGAATTCTGGTTGCAATGGGTTACTACACCTAAGAATTAGAGTAGAAATCTATATTACATAAGGCCATTGGTGTGCTACAAATACACAAAAGAACATTTGCACACAACATTACACACTCACAAAGAAGTGCAGGAGGTGAGTTTCAGCCATTAGGCAGGGAAGCTAAATCTGATCGGGTCAACTATAGAGCTCCCTCTAGTGGTTATTCAATAAAATCTCCCTGTAGCAGGTTTTCCAGGCCTGTGACCTGATGTGGGTCTGCCATTGTTACCGGTTACCTTTCCAGCCCATGTGAGCTGCGGCCCTGGATGTAGAGACTGAGACATGGACAACTCCGGCATCTTTGTTTTGTTGTTTTATTGTAGATAGAGGGAATGGGAGAAGGAAATGAGTGGAATACTCCTTTAGGCTTCAACTAGATACACTTGGGACTTTGTTCCTGAAAAATGCCTGTTGGCGCTTCCTTGACGCCAGCCGGCGCCAGCAAACGCTCACTAACTCTGAGAACACTCTGTAACTCGATAGAAGTGCTGAATCCTCGACTTAAAGTCCAGAAGATCCAGGACTGTGAAATTGTAGAACCACTGACACTGTTATGCTGCAACAAGTCACTTAATACTCCCCTTCCACCTTGCTCTGGCTTGGGGTAGTATGTTGTAGAATTCTGTAAAGCTGTAAATTCCAACTGGCACACTCTGTACAATTCAGGGCCCATATGCAGGTGCCCCCTTTAACCTTGAACTCTTCGGGGTTCACTGTCTATGCACCCCCCTCTGTAACTTCAGTGTTCTCAACCTATGGTAGGTACCCCCTTTCATCTAGCTGGCACTGGATCCCAGAACCTCTTCCGGAGTGGTCCCCTTTAACTCTGGCAGACCCCCAGGGGCAATCCTCAGTACTCACAACCTGTGTAGGCTTTCCTGGGACTGGACCCCTCTCGCTCTCGTTCTTGGCACACCGGATCCCCTCAGCTCAACTCAGTACTCTCAGGGTGGTGAATAGCACACATGCACAGCAGATTGACACCTGTAATAATGGAAGCTCTGCCAATGGCGAGTAGTTGCGCTAGGTCAGATGCCCTGCTAGAAAGGGGTGACCTCCAAAGTGTGCCCAGCATGGTGGTGTGCTCTGCTGTTCTGGGGATCCAGGTTGCCCTGTAGGTGCATTGATTGCTCTGTGGACGAGGTACAAGATACGTGAGTATGTTTGGCTTGAGATCAGCAGAAGAGACCAGATGCCATGCAGGCTGCTAAGGAGTAACTCCACTTATAATAACCAAAATGAAAACATGGAGATGTTTATGCTGGGATGTGCACTGTAGCATTTGTATCAACGTTTGGTGCATTTGTTTTCTGTCCTGAACAGAAATCTGTTTGTTTTAGAAAGTTTTTTCTTTCTGTGTTGGATGCTCTGTCTAATGAAATCACCTGTGTAGAGAAGTCTGTTGTGGTAGTATTCCATTAGCAGTTGTTAATCCCTCAGGGGTTTTCGCTCACCTAGCAAACAAACAATTGTTACTTTGTCACTATGAACAGCTTAGGAAACTTCAGCAGCTGCAATTTGTATTGTAAGGGTTATTTAATAAATTACTGCATGGCTTGAGTTGTACATGTTATAATATTTATTTTCTTAACAATGTGGAGTTCTCCCTTAAACTTACTGAGATTTGTTTATTTCTGCAACAAGTTCTTTGCAGTCTTATACCTCTGTATCTTATCTGCTTTATGCAGGTTATTGCTGGAGGGGGGCAGTGTATTCCTTACTGATACTGTTCCTGGATTGTCAGCCCTTCTGCGGGTCTCTTAAAGCTAGTGTATGGAAATCTCGCTAATGGGCACTTGCTATTAAGCGGCTCCAGATTTACATGTACTATGCACACTGTAAACTGGGCCTTTGCTGCTCTTGCCATGACTGGTAACCCTGTATTAATTTTCTGCCTTGTTCAGGCATCCAGGTTGCAAGATGACAGCGACCATCAGGTTGCCACGGGTAGTCAAGAAACTCTAAAGGAGTCTGTTACAAGGTTGCAAGGATTCTCTACTTTGACAATGTCAAGCTTTTCCTTGCAGGACCTGTCAATTGGCCAATTTAACTCTATTCAAACAATTCCAGAGTCCCCCCACCCCAAAGCATCCACCCCCCATGTTGAGGGCATGTGGCCTGGTATGGTTCAGGAGGGGGAAGGGGGGGGGGGGGTGCGCTAGCTTGTTTCCCACGCCCACGTAATTATTATTTTTTTATGGGGGAGGGGGGACCAGTGCCATCTTAAGAGCATTAAAGGCCCCCGGGCAACGCAGTGCACTGGGGCCCTGCCTACACAATCACCCATGAGAATAAAAATGCAAATTATGGATAGGGCAATATTTATTGGTACAACATTGCCAGGCTAATGACAGCTTCCAAGTTTGGCAGCTGGGTCTGGTGAACACACACACGGACAGGAGTCAGACTGGACTGTCCTGTGTGTGCCTGTTCCTGTGGAGGCAGACAGGCATTCCTGCAGTTGTGGGCTCCCCCTCCATGGCCCAAGTGTCCTGACAGCAGCGCAGAGCCGACAGGCGCTTGCCACCTGCTAAGTTCGGCGGCAGAATGCACATGGGACTCGGGACTAATGTTTGGCTGGGGCTAGGTCACTGGGCAGGTGGGGCCCCCTGGGCAAGTGGGGCCCCCGGGCAACTGCCCAGCACGCCCATTCGGTAAGATGGCCCTGGGGGGGACCCTACGCCCTTTTTTTCACATTTCTCTATTGGAATGCCAGGCAATTGCCGGCATTCTTTTCTTTACATTCATCTGTCAGTGGGGAAGCCTGCTGACAGCTGATAAGTCATTGGTTGGTAAGGACATGAACAGCCGGCTTCCCAGCCCGCTGCTTAACCACTTACCTACCGCCCGCCGCAGTTTTACGTCGGTCCTTTGACGCTAAATACCGGGGTTATGGCAGCAGATAGCTGCCATAACCCCGGTATTTTTTAAAACGATTGGCTTTCAGATAAGGGTGGTCCCAGCACCGTGGGATCACCCTTACGGTGCGGCGGAAAAGGTGACTCCCCCCTCGCCCCGCGTCCCGGCTGTTTTTTCCTCTTACCGGACCGCTGGCAGTGGGGAAAATGATCCGGTTCTGGATCCTCAGGGACAGGAAGTCGAGTGAGGGCAAGATGGCCCTCACTCGACTCTATGGTCTTGGAGGACCAAAGCGACGTCAAACGTCCTTGCCTAGCAACCGGTTTAAAGGGCAGATTTTTTTCAACGTTTTTTTATTTTTTTAGTGTAGAGGTCTTTTTGACCCCAGATCTCACAATAAAGAGTACCTGCTATGCCTATTTCTATTACAAGGGATGTTTACATTCCTTGTAATAGGAATAAAAATGATCAACATTTTTTTTTTTTAAACTGTGTAAAAATAAAAAATAATAAATAAAATAAATAGGAAAAAAAAATTAAAGTGCCTTGTCCCCATTAGCTCGCGCGCAGCAGCGAACGCATACGGAAGTCCCGCCCACATATGTAAACGGTGTTCAAACCACACATGTGAGGTATTGCCGCGATCGTTAGAGTGAGAGCAATAATTTGAGCCCTAGAACTCCCCTGTAACTCTAAGCTGGTAACCTGTAAAAATTTTTAAAGTGTTGCCTATGGGGATTTTTAAGTACCTAAGTTTGTCGTCATTCCGCGAGTGTGTGCAATTTTGAAGCATGACATGTTGGGTATCTATTTACTCGACCTAACATTATCTTTCACATTATGGAAAAAAATTGGGCTAACTTTACTGTTTTCTTATTTTTTAATTCAAAAAAATGAATTTTTTCCCCAAAAAATTGCATTTGGAAGACCACTGCACAAATACGGTATGATAAAAAATATTGCAAAGATCTCCATTTTATTCTCTAGGGTCTCTGATAAAAAAAAATATACATATAATGTTTGGGGGTTTTAAGTAGTGTTCTAGCAAAAAAAAAAAACTGATTCCCTGTTTCCCCGAAAATAAGACAGCGTCTTATATTCATTTTTGCTTCCAAAGATGCACTAGGTCTTATTTTCAGGGGATGTCTTATTTTTCCATGAAGAAGAATACGGTACACATTTATTGTTGAACAAAAAAAAAGGAAATGTATTACCTGTATACGGTACGGTAGTAGTTGTCATCACAAAACAGCAAATTACATCCTCCTGTGTCATTTTGAATCCCCCCCCCTTCTGATCCTCCTGTGTCATTTTGATTCCCCCCCCCCTTCTGATCCTCCTGTGTCATTTTGATTGCCCCCTCTGATCCTCTTGTGTCATTTTGATTCCCCCCCCCCCTTCTGATCCTCCTGTGTCATTTTGATTGCCCCCTCTGATCCTCTTGTGTCATTTTAAGTGATCCCACTCCCCCCACCCTTGTGGCAGTGGACACCTTCACCAGACATCCACCCCACCCCTTTATCAGACATTTCCCCCCTACCTCAGTCACCCCTGTGTCCACACAATGTCCCGAGCAACTCACTGTCTAATCGTGAGTCAGCATGACTCCGTCAGAGCAGAGCAAGCAGCAGGTGGCAGCTTGTCCTGGCGGCGGTGCGGGCTCTCTGATTAAAAGAGACCTTGCACTTCCTGTCTGCTCCAGCTGCGCTGTGGTCAACAGTGAGCTGCACGGCGGCGCCCGCCGCTATGGTCCAGAGTCCAGGGTCGGTAGCTTCGGGGAAGCCTTATTATTGGGGGGACCTTATGTTCGAGGGAGGCCTTATTATCGGAGAGGCCTTATTTTCGGGGGGATGCCTTATATTTTAGCGAGAGGCAAAACTGTAAGTAGGTCTTATTTTCGGGGGATGTCTTACTTTCGGGGAAACAGGGTTTTAGCTTGTAAACACCAAGTGTTAAAAATAGGCCGGTCTTAAAGTGGTTAACAACCATCTATGTCTTCACAGAGAATTTGAATCGGCTGATCATTTTTCAACCGCTCCGAATGCTAATCATTCTGAAAAGTTGAAATTCTTTAGAAAATGAATAAATGAAACTAATTTTAAGGAAAACAAAATGAAATGTAACAAAAACAAAACAAAACTAATTCCCAAATCAAACTAAACGAATTCCATAATTAAAATAAATTCATAACATACTGAATCAAATTTTTCCATTCTGCACATGTCTAATACCTAGTACGTGATCTGACACGCAGTTGAGGATCTGACCCGCGCGTGTGTCGCATGTCGATGACGTGCACTACACGTCGGGTTGAAGGACTATTTAGGCGGGCTTCAGAGCGGCGGTACTGAGAGAGATGGCCTTCACCTCCAATACTGATATCATCTGGTAAGTTTCTATGGGACTGTTCCTCTATGACACCGAACCCTCTTCCTCCTCCTTTGGCACATCTTAATCCTTGTTTATTTATTAATCAGATGTATTTTTGATACTGCATTTCATCTCGGATACCCCATTTACCACCTACGGGCTTACCCGGGAATCGGCTTGTTACCAGCCAACCCTGTGACAATTTGTAAAGCTGAAGGCGATCTAACAACTGGCCTCTCTGGACTGTCCAGTTTCTACTATATGAGGTAGCCTCTCCCTGTCCCTCCCTCATTGGCCATATTCTACTCTGTAACTTTACAGCCATTATATATTCTTTTGCTTCATGGCTATTTTTGTTTTTATACACAGGAACTCCCTATTTCACTCTTGATAGTCCTTTACAAGGCTAATACTCTTGCTGTTTTTACTACATCATATTCAATCAGTGGCTTTTGCCTAGGTAATGACTGCAATTAGATTTTTCTTGACCCTTTTTCCTTTGGTGATAAGCTTTTCTCTCACTTATTGACCAAGATATTAGGCACATTTGCATGATGTTCCTTTGGTTACGGTCTCTCTGTTCTCTGTTGCCCCTCTTTCATTCTCCTTCCACATCCGTGGGTGAGGCGTGTGTGGGGGTGCATGTCTGTCCCCTTAATGCTTTTTCGGGTGATGTACTTGGGTGAGACACGTGGTGCATACATGGAGGTGCTACATTTGCATGCTTGGCCGTCTCTTATAGCTATTTATAATTATGTTTTGCTTTTGCCATTTATACCATGCAGGTCAATAAAGGCTTACTTTGTATACCATGATATATACCCCTGAAGAAGCGGATCTCTACAGTCCGCGAAACATGTCGGGTTAATTTCCGATGAGTCCTTCATCGGATGAGTTGTATACTTATATATATTGCTGCCACTATCTTTGCACCTATGCATTGTATTACTGTTTGTTTCCACAATTTATGTGTCTATTCAGTACTTGTTTTTAATATGTATGAATAAATATTTTATATTTTATATATTGTTGTTACTTTATGAGCTACGGTACAATTTAAAAATCCCACCAGCCCTCCGTTGTTCCCTGTCTAGTTCTTTTTCTCCTCCTTTCTCTTGCTTTTTGTTTTGTTTTCTTCCTCCCTTTCTCCTATTCCCGTTTTTCCTCCCCCCCCTCATTTTTTCCCCCCTTCTTTCCTGTTTTTCATTCCTTTTTTTTTTCCCCCATCTACCCCTCCCCCCCTCCCACCCTTTCCTTTCCCATCCCCTCCTTTTTTCTTTTTTCATTTTTTCCTGAGTTTTTTCTCTTTCCTCCATTTCTGGTTTTTGGCTCTGACACCTTGAGCCATCTTCCAGTTTTCTCTTAGGGTTTCTTTCCCTACATACATTGTTTACATATAATTGGGATGTCGGTAACCTGTTTCTTTAGAACAAACACTATCAATTTCATCTTCAGGAGGTCAAATTTTTATTCTTCTGTGAATAAAAATTGAACCTGCCTGGTTGACAATGCTCAGGCATTTAGGGACCCAGCAAAGCCTCATTTGCCGTTGCCGGGTCAGCGGTTCAGCCGGCAGTAGCGGCAATAGGAATTTGCCAGTCCTTAAAAGATCGTTTTAAGAGGTTGGCTAGGAACCTGCCTACTCAAGGGGAAACTACTGAGGAATTGGCGTAGCTTCCTTGTGCCTTGTGCTTTGCAATAGATGCTCTCAAGGATTCTATTCAACAGGTGTCTCGTTTTGAACTTCTCTTAGTACACATGCGCAGAGTCTTGTGGCTTAACCACTTGCCGACCGCCGCACGCCGATCTACGTCGGCGGTCAGCCCCTCACAGGCAAAGTGACATAGGGCTACGTCACTAGCTTGTGAGGGTCTAGGGAGCGATCGCGCGCCGCCGGAGGCGCGCTCCCGCTCCCGCGTGGTCACGGACCCCCCCGCGCGTGTGACCGGCGGACCCGATGTCCGCCGGCCACTCTGCGATCGGCGGGGGAGAGGGAGAAAGTCAGGCAGCTTGTGTAAACAAGCTGCCTGTCATTCTCCCCTCTGTATGAGAGCTGATCATATGGATCTACTATGTAAATCCGTTGATCACTCTGCATACAGCTGAAGCCACAGCCAATCACAGTAAGAATCATGCCCCTAGGGACACACACAGCCCCTCCCTCTCAAATAAAGTTAACCCCTTCACTACCAGTGTATTTTTACAGTAACAGTGCATATATATAGCACTGATTACTGTAGAAATGTCACTGGTAACCCCAAAAGTGTCAAAAATGTCAGTCAAGGGTCCGATCTGTCCGCCGCAATGTCGCAGTACCGCAAAAAAAATTGCAGATCGCCGCCATTACGCGTTAAAAAAAAAAACAACAAAAATGACAAAAATCTTTCCCTTAGTCAGTAAACGCAATAACTTTTGCGCAAACCAATCAAAATACGCTTTTTGCAATTTTTTTTACCAAACATAGGTAGCATAAAACAAATTGGCCGAAAATGTTAAAAAATTTTGATTTTTACATTTTTTTTGGGGGGAATTTCATATAAAAAAAAGGGAAAAATATTGCTATTTTTGCAAAATTGACGCTCTTTTTTTGTTTATAGCGCGTGATCAAAAAATCGCACAGGTGATCAAATACCGCCAAAAGAAAGCTCTGTTTGTGGGAAAAAAAAGACGCCAAATTCGTTTAGGTACAGCGTCGCACGACCACGCAATTGTCCGTTAAAGTCACGCAGTGCCGAATCGCAAAATACCCCCTGGTCGTTTAGCAGCCAAATCCTCCGGGGCTTAAGTGGTTAATAATTGGTCGACGGAATTGCCATGTAAGAAGTTACTGAGGGGATTCCCATTACATGGGGGACGTCTATTTGGTGAGGATCTGGATAAATACATCCAAAAGATTTCAGGTGAAAAGAGTGCACTGTTGCCTTTTAAAAGAAGGAATAAGCATCCACCTTTTAAGTTTCCTAGTATTCCTGTGCTTCCTAATACATCGTCTTCCAAACAGTTTTGACAGCCTCAGCCATCGGGGTTTAGGAGACCTCAGGGTCAGAGTCAGAAAAAACCCTGGGTCCAGAGGCTTGCCAAGACAGGCTCCAAGCCTCACATGGGTGGGGGGAAGGCTTCTACAGTTCTCAGAGGCTTGAGAAAAGGTAGTACAGGACAGGTGGGTCTTGTCCACGGTGGCTCGGGGCTACATGATAGAGTCCTGATAGTACCCTCCCTTTCTATTTCTAGGTTCAAATGTTCTTACAAGTCCAGTGAAAATGAAATCCTTGTTCCAGGCCCTAGAACGCTTGTGGGTACAGGGCGTGATTGTGGAGGTTCCGACCAGCGAAAAATTCATGGGTTTTTACTCAAATCTATTTACGGTACAAAAACTAAATGGTGAGGTGACAACATTCTGGGTTCTCCAAAATCTGAACCAGTTCTTGATCGTTCGGTCCTTTTGCATGGAGTCAATTCATTCAGTGGTAGCTTTTCTGAAGGAAGGAGAATTTTTGGTATCTGTAGATGTCAAAGATGCATACCTGCATGTGCCAGTTTTCAGGCCCCATCAAAAGTTTTTGCGTTTCGTAGTGGGACAGTGTCATTTTCAGTTTGTGGCCTTGCCATGGCTCCCCGGGTGTTTACAAAGGTCTTAGCCCTGGTGTTTGCAATCTTAAGGTCTCAAGGGATCTCAATAGTGGGATATCTAGACAATCTATTACTCAAGAATCGATCAGGCCCAAGACTAATGCGGAATATGACCCTGACAGTCCAGTTATTGGAAGACCTGGGTTGGAATCTAAACCCAGTGTGGCCAGTTCAGGTTCTAGAATATCTGGGCCTGATTCTGGACACAGCTCAGGCAAGAGTTTTTTGCCTCCAGCAAAAGTCCTGGCCATAAGAGGTCTGGTCTGGTTCATAAGAGGGAGGAAATATCACTCTATATGACTGTGTATGAGATTGCTAGGCAAGATAGTCTCCTCATTCGAGGCAATCCCTTATGCGCAGTTTCATTCCAGGCCGTTCCAGAACCGAATTCTGTCTGATTGGAAGAAGCTCCAAAAGTTTTATTATCCAATGGTTCTGTCTCCAAAGGTGAGGCAGGATCTCATGTGGTGGTTGATACCTGTCAGAGAAATGGCCATGCTGCAACTGGCAACTCCGCCAGTACTTCCAATGGCCACAATGGACTCAGGCCATAGACTCATTGTTAGAGAAATGGTTGTGTTGCAACTGGCAACTCCGCCAGTACTTTCAATGGCCGCAATGGACTCATTCACTGGCCTATAAAAGGACTCTGCTCAGCCCATCAGATTGCTGGATTGTCTTCAGCTCCTCCTGTGTCCTGTGTGTTTGCTACTTCCTGGACTCCAGTTTGACCCGGCTTGTTCCTCACCTGTCTGCTCTCTCTCCTGGCTTTTACCCTTGGCTTCGTCTGACCATCCCTGCTCCAGTTTGGCTCTCCCATTTTCTGACTTTGGCTTGGCCCACGGACTTGCTTCCTGTCTACCTTCCCTCCAGTACCTGATTTCGGCTTTCCCACGGACTTGTTTGCTCTTGGACTTCCTGCTATGCCTTTGGCTTGTACCTGTTGCAGCTTCCTGCCGAGCCCTGTGTTTGACCCCCAGCCGGTCTTACACCTACTGCCTGGTTGTTCCTGCTTCCTCCTTGGACTGTCCGGTGTATTCCTGCCCAGCACTCTGCTAGAGACCACCTGCCTACCATCAGGGAACCTTCCGGCACCAGTGCTTCTGTGGGCACCACACCCTCTGTCTCAACCCCAGGGGTGTGCCGCACTCAGCCGCAAGGGAAGCCCTCTCTGCATCTCAGCCTCTGATCAGGTACGTGACAATACCCAACAATTTAGGGAAGGGGAAGTCTTTTCCACTGACGCCAGCCTATTGGTCTGGGGGCTATTCTGGAGGAGGTATCTGTCTAAGGAAAGTGGTCTCGGGTGGAAAAGCTCACAGTGAATGGGGGGCACACGGGAAGGGGGGGGTCAGAAGCAGGCAGAACAGGGAGGGGGGTCTGTGTCAGAGAAGCAATTACAGTAATGATGCCCTGTGTCTGTGTCTCTCCCTGCAGCAGGCGAAAGTTGGCAAGAGGGGGGAGAAACTGGCTTTCAGCTACTGCAGAGAGCCGCAGAGGGCTTCCTTCTGTAATTGCCCATCTGTACGACTGCACGATTCCCTGTGCTGTTGGGGCCCCCCCTTGTGCCCGGGCCCCCTACAGGAGGACTGGTCGTCCCCCCCTATCAGCGGCCGTGCTACAAAAAATGAGGTTCTTCCTGTGTGGGAGGGGTTATATAGGGGGAATTTCCTGTCTATTGGTTTGCCAGTGTCCATTCACCTATAGGCCAGTCATTTGTGCCGAGACCATGCATATTTTTAGCACTAATCACTGTATTAATGTCACTAGTTTCCAAAAAAGTGTCAGAAGCATCAGTTATGCCTCGTTTCCACTGAGCGGAACGGTTCGGGTCGGTACAGTTTGGAAGGGTTAGAATGGTCCGGTCTATTCAGGTGAGCGTTTCCACTGCAAGTCCGGCCACCAGGGACCATGCGGGGTTTACACCAAATGAGGTGTTTGTTTTGCTCTTTCATTTGACGTGAGCATTGAAGTTTTCCTGTCCGCCAATCAGTGGAATCTATCGTGTGACGTCAGTAGCTCCGCCCTAAACTTACCGTACCATTTCCTATGGCCCTACATCTGAAGGAGGACCAGGAATGGTGCGGTTTGGTTCGGTTGTATGGGTCACTTTCATTATGGAAACACTCAAATTAGCGTACCGTACCAAACTGACCCGAACCGATCCGCTCAGTGGAAACGAGGCATTAGTGTCCAATTTGTCCACCGCAAAATTGCAGTCCCACTCTAAGGTCGTTGATCGCCGCCATCACTAGTAAAAAAAAGTTAAATAAATAAAAATTACATAAATATATCCCATAGTTTGCAGATGCTATAACTTTTGTGCAAACCAATCAATATATGCTTATTGGGATTTTTTTTTCTAACCAAAAACATGTAGCAGAATATATATTGGCCTAAACTGTTGAAGAAATTCGATTTTTTACATTTTTTTTTTTTTATTGGATATGTTTTATAGCCAAAAGGTTTTTTTTTTTTTTTTAAATTGTCTGTCTTTTTTAGTTTATAGCGCAAAAAATAAATACCACCAAAAGAAAGCTCTACTTGTGGGGAAAAAAGGACATACATTTTATTTGGATGACAAGAGTCAGTTAAAGTAAAGCGGTGCGTATCGCAAAAAATTTGCCTGGTCTTGAAGGGGGGGGGGGGTAAATCTTCTGGAGCTGAAGAGATTAAGGGGGTACCTCACACACACGCAGAAAAAAGAAGCCAGAAAATCTATACCAGACTCTTAATCTGAGCATGCAGCCAAGTACCGTAGTCCTATTTAGGCAGTGGGGACAGATGCAACATTGGTCCAATGCTGCACCTAGGTAAGTATAATTCTGAAGAAAAAGAAAAAAAAACATACATTTCTTAAAACATTTCTTTAACCACTTAAAGACCATCTGCCTCAGATATACTGCGGCAGGCTGGCTCTCCTGTGCAAACCGTCGTATGGGTAAGTCGGCTCGCGGGAATGGGCCTCAGACGCGCGCCACCGGTGGCGCGATCGCGTGCCCGCTCTCTAGCCCTGCAGCTAAGCAACGGGTCTGGCGGCCCCGATGGCCACCGGGAACCTGTCGATCGCTGCCGGGAATGACAGAAGGCGGCGTGTCATTGTAAACACGGCACACCGCTCATCTGTTACTGATTGAAACAGGGGTCCTGTGTTCCTGTTATCTCGGAACACAGGAGACCTGTTTCCATCCACCAAGTCTGGCCTCCACACAGTTGGAATCACCCCCTAGGTAGATATTTAACCCTTTGATCGCCCCTGGTGTTAACCCCTTCCCTGCCAGTGTCATTATCCCAGTAGCAGTGCATGTTTTTAACACTGGTTATTGTAGTAATGTCACTGCCCCCCCCCCCCCCCAAAAGTGTCAAAAATGTCAGTTAGGGGTCCGATCTGTCCGCCGCAATGTCGCAGCCCCGCTAAAAATTGCAGATTGCCGCCATGATTAGGGTATGACCGATGCCCACTCCTGTTCTTACCATAAAAACCACCCACCTTCTAACCCTCTAAACAAATGATACTGACAACGACTTTGGATAAAATTGTGGCCTGTTAGGCCATTTTATTAACAACCAATTTAAACATAGTAAACAGTAAACCAATAAATACTCCAGTACACATAAGAGAATCAGGGGTTGTTGGTCTTGGGAGGCACCAAAAATCCAATTCAAAAATGGTATCAGTATCCAAGAAAACCCAACGGTCCCCAGCCGCGAAACACCAGCTCAGGAACAACCCACTTTTCCACTGATACCCTTTGTTAACACATCCCGGTTAAACCCCTATTAACCGGGATACACTATAGGGCTCCATACCGTAGATGGGTCACCCTATGCACTGACCAAAAAACCTGTTACCGCCTCCAAAGACCCCCAACCGCCAACCATAAAAACAGCATTCCAAAACTCCAAATCCGAATCGACATCCTCCACGTGCACATTCCGAAATCCCAAATTCAGGGCGGGAGGGCGGGGATTCCTCCTTCTTCTTGGCTGCTCACACGATTCTGCTTGACCCCAAAGCAGCCCCACCCAGAGTCACCACCCCTAAGCCCCCACCCAACCTGGCCTAGCCCAATCCTTTTCAGGCACCACCAGCCACAGCCCACCTATTAACCCTATCCTGCCTCCTTCTCCTGTGTCCCCTATCAACCCTATCATGAGGCCCTGCGCCTATTTTTTATTTTTTTTTTTGCTCCGGGCCTGACTTGATTAGGGTATGACCGATGCCCACTCCTGTTCTTACCATAAAAACCACCCACCTTCTAACCCTCTAAACAAATGATACTGACAACGACTTTGGATAAAATTGTGGCCTGTTAGGCCATTTTATTAACAACCAATTTAAACATAGTAAACAGTAAACCAATAAATACTCCAGTACACATAAGAGAATCAGGGGTTGTTGGTCTTGGGAGGCACCAAAAATCCAATTCAAAAATGGTATCAGTATCCAAGAAAACCCAACGGTCCCCAGCCGCGAAACACCAGCTCAGGAACAACCCACTTTTCCACTGATACCCTTTGTTAACACATCCCGGTTAAACCCCTATTAACCGGGATACACTATAGGGCTCCATACCGTAGATGGGTCACCCTATGCACTGACCAAAAAACCTGTTACCGCCTCCAAAGACCCCCAACCGCCACAGCACACAGGTGTGACACCTTACACCTGTGAGCCCCGCCACACTCGCAGAGCCCGTTGAACTCCATCCTGAATCCCAAGAGTCCACAAGTCGGTACCAACCGCATTCAGATGCACACCGTCACCCCGCAAATAACGCCACGTATCCACCTCCAGCTCCCCATGCCTAACTACCACACCTCCATTACGGCAAACAAAACGGCCAACCGCCTTGTTAACCTTAATCCGGGCCTTGTTCAGACTCACAGCGGACCTGGCAAAACGCCAAGAGGTCCGACCCACAATGTCCGACCAAACTATAACCATGTCGGGAAAAGATGTGCGCAGTCTGAGAAAATCAAACTTGATGTCTCGTATGAGCAGGCGCATGGAACGGACCCCCAGGTCGTTGCCCCCTGCATGCAGCACCAGGACGCCCGGGGCCCGGTCCAACCGAGCAAAACGATGCACTTCCGGGAGGACCTTGCACCAGATCAAACCCGGCACCCCAATCCAGCGGACAACAGCCTCCTCCCGAGAAAAACCCAATTGGCGCCCGTTGGGCCGCACTTCAGCCCTCTTGGCCCCCCAGAACACATATGAATGCCCCACGATCCATATCAGGCACGCTGCTCCCTCTGTAATGAAACAGCAAGAAAACATGACAAAACAGGACACACCACAGAGCCCCCCCGACGTACCACAAATCACAACAAATGAGGACGAACGTACAACTTGAAACGGTTAGACTCCCATCTACCAATACGCCTCAACACTGAGTCATCCACACCCCACCTGGCAGCCTCCGTAGCCGCCCCGATGCGGAAAGAGTGCGAAGAATAATCCCCGGTCTTGTAGCCCAACACAGCCAAACACCTGCCCAACACTGCCCTAAACTGAAACCTGGACACGGACGAGCCGTCCAGGTGTACCAAGAAAGACCCCCCAACCGGGGGGCGCGCACCCAGAAACTCCCTTACCACCGCCACCGAGCAGAGGGGGGAACCCCCCACCCTATACAAACGAACATACGTACCTCTACCGGCCTGGTCGGTCTTGGACCTCCGAAGAAAGATCACAACCGCCGAAGCGGAGAGACTCACCTCTCCCACCAAAAGGCCCCCAGGAACCTTCCTATTAGCACTCACCAATTCCCCAATGCGGAACGCCCCAAAAAAGGCCAAAACAAAGGCCGTCCTGAACAACAACGCCTCATACGGAGAGGAGCAAGAGCTGCCCACCTGCCGTGCCAACTCCCCCAACATTTCGAACGATATCGGGCGGCGGCCATCCGGCCGACGCGAACCCCGCCTATAACCCTTCAAGGCCTGGCGGACCACAAAGTCCTTTGTAAAGTCCGGAAGGCCGCAAACCTTAAACAGGAAGGCCAAGGCCGCCAGCTTGCGGCCGACTGCCGACGCCGACACCCCCCGCTCAAAATTCACGCACAGAAAATACAGCACCAGGGACGGAGAAAGCATACTCACCGCATCCGATCCAGCCCAATCCAGAAGGACCAACCACTCCCTCCACACCTTGGAATACGCAGCCCACGTGACATCACTCAGCGACCTCCGGAGCAAACCAGCGGCGATCCCGACACAATGTGCCACAGATCCGTCGGGCAAGGCTCCCCATGGCGATCCGCCTCCGGCGCCAGCTCCCGAAAACGGACCTGCTGAAACCGAGACAAAGCGTCAGCCACCGAATTCTCCACCCCGGGCAAGTGAACAGCATATAAGAAAACATTCAACTGCAGACAACGCAAGACCAAGTGGCGCAACAACCGGACAACCGGCGCTGACGAACCGGAAAGCCGATTGATAACCTGCACCACACCCATGTTATCACAATGCAGACGGACCTTCTTATCCCTGAACTCAGCCCCCCACAGCTCCACTGCCACCACCACCGGAAAAAGTTCCAACAGAACCAAATTCCGCAACAACCCAGTCTCGCTCCATGCTGCCGGCCACCGCTCCGCACACCACCGGCCACCGAGGAAGGCGCCAAAGCCCGTAGAGCCAGCCGCATCCGTATACAACTCCAGATCGCAGCTGCTGACCGGGCCTCGTTGCCAAAGCGACCGCCCGTTGAATGACGTCAAGAAGACATGCCAAACCCGCAGATCATCCACATGTTCCGCAGACAACGTAACGAAGTGGTGAGGCGACCGCACCCCAGCCGTGGCAGCCGACAGACGCCGGCTGAAAACCCGGCCCATCGGCATAATCCGACACGCAAAGGCCAGCTTCCCAAGGAGCGACTGCAGTCGCCTAAGCTGCACCTTCCGTTTCCCCACCAGCAAGCAAATTTCAGACTTAAGATCCAGCAGCTTGTCGCTGGGCAAGCGACATTCCATGGCCTCGGAATCAATTATGATCCCCAAAAAACTAATCACCGTCTTAGGGCCCTCCGTCTTGTCGGCCGCCAACGGAATGCCAAAGCGCTCCGCCACGTGTTGTACCGTGGCCAGCAGAACCCCGCACAAATTGGACGAAGGAGGGCCCACACACAAGAAGTCATCCAGATAGTGGATGACCGAATTGACTCCGGCCACATCACGCACAACCCATTCCACGAACGAGCTGAACTGCTCAAAGAAAGCGCACGAGATTGAACAGCCCATGGGCAAGCACAAGTCCACGTAGAAAGAACCCAGCCACTGGCAGCCTAACAGACGGAAACTTTGGGGATGGACGGGAAGCAGCCGAAAAGCGGCCTCGATGTCCGTCTTCGCCAGCAGCGCACCCCACCCATACTGACGCACCCAAAATATGGCCGCATCGAAAGAAGTGTAAGACACCGCACAGGCCTCAGGATCAATGCCGTCATTAACCGACCCCCCTTTGGGAAAGGACAAGTGATGAATCAAGCGGAACTTGCCAGATTCCTTCTTGGGCACCAATCCCAAAGGGGAGACCACCAAGTCGGCCAACGGGGGCCGAAGAAAAGGACCCGCCATGCGGCCCAACGCAACCTCCTTCGCCAGCTTGTCCGACACCACCCCGTGGTTAAGCCGGGTCGACCGCAAATTGGCCGCCAACGGGGGAACGGCGGACATGGCGCAAGGAATAACGAAACCCCCCGAGAACCCGGCCTCCAGCAAGCGAGCAGCCGCCCGATCCGGATACCTACTTAGAAAAGGACGCATCCTTTCCACCATCACCGGCGTCCTCCCTCTTCTGCTGAGCATCTCCGGCCCGCGACTTGCCTTGCTTAAAGCAACGGGAGAGGGGGTGCGCACCCCCACAGCCAGAGCACTCGTGCTTAAAGCGGCACGAGGACCCGAACTTGCAAGTCCCCTCGTTGAATTGCCAACAAAACCCCCGACGTTTTGCGGCCGGCTGTCCCGGGGCACCCGGACTTCCGGCCGTCCCTGGAAAAAAGGAAGACGACGCCCGCGCCGACGTCATGAGGCGCATCCACAGACTAATGTCCTTATGATCCCAACGCAGCGCAGGGCGGACCGCCTTGCGCTGGCGGAATTGCTCGTCATACCGAAGCCAAGCAACCCCGCCATAAACCCGGTACGCCTCGCCAATGGCGTCCAAACAACAGAATAAGGCGGAGCAATGCTCCGGCCGCTTCTCACCCACCACGCTCGCAAAGATGGCGAACGCCTGCAGCCAGTTGCTAAACGTGCGCGGAATCAACCTGTAGCGCCGCCGCTCCTCATCCTCCTTCTTGGATTCCTCCGGCTTCACCCGATCCAAGTTGAACTTCTCCAACGGAAGCAGCGTGAAGATCTCCACGTATTCGTCCTTCCAAATCTTCTCCCTGACCTCGGGCTTGAGGTGCGCCCCCAAGGGCCCCTCAAAGCAAACATATACCTCACATTTCACCGCATCCGCGAGCCGAACCGCATCCGCATCCTTACCTGTGGACTTGGGATCCGCAGCCTTGTCCCCCACCGCCTGCGCGGGCGGCGTCACGACCGGCGCAGAGTCCGGCACCTCCGCGGCGGAAGCCGCCGCCCCCAATCCACCTGAGACCGCTCCCGCCCGCGCAGAGCGAGCGACCGCCCCCTGTCCCCAAGCCGCGGTCGGGGAAACGCCACCCGAACCCCCGTCAAAGCGCTGCACCAAAGATCGCAGCCCCGCCAGCAGGCCCTCCAGCCCGGCCCCGGCGCCCGTTACCGCGGGCCCCGCGGACCCCCGCGGGGCGGAGGAGACCCCCGACCCCAACGGCACACTCTCGGACCCCCCCCGGCCAGGCCCAGCCCCCGACCCCCCGGACAACGCCTGCAACACAGACAACAAAGAAGAGTGTACATTGAAAGACTCACCAGGCCGGGCAGGGCTAGGCCCCACCGCCGCAGATCCGGCATCCCCCGCAGGCACAGGAACAGGCACCTCACCGACATCCGAGCCCGACAGCTCCCCCTCCGATCGCTCCTCCAGACCGACCCGATCCTCCACCGGAACAGGAACATCAAGCACCGAGGGGGCTGACCGACTGCCATCCCCCCCCTGCCGCAGCCATGCCGACCTTCCAGCCTCGGCGCGCCTGGGCCGCTTCTCACTAGGCCCCGATCCACAGCCATCTACCGCCGACTCTCCAGGCTCCACCCCCAACCGGGATTCCCGCAGCCTCGAGCCACCAGCCGCTCCACCCGACTGGCTGGAGGCCGCCAACGGCCGTCTCCCACGCCGAGCCGCCCCGACCGATCGGTCCTCACCAGTCGGGGCGGCCGCAGATCCTGATGTGCTCCGACGAGCGGGCGGGGCCGGAGAGGAAGAACGGGCAGGGCCCCGCCCGTACGTGCTCCGCCGAAGAGGGGGATTCCTCCCAGCCGCACCGCCGGCCCTGGCAGGAGAGCGCCGGGCCGGCGAGCCTGGAGGGTCCACAGGGGGGCTCCCGGAACGGCGCTCAGCACGAGGGGACACAGGCGGGCTGTAACGCTCCGGAGGCCGTGACCTCCGAGCGCGGGAACGCCCGTCCCCCGCTGCCGCAGGCTCCCCGCCAAGCATAGCGGAGACCTGCGCCTGCAGCCAGGAGGAGCCGCGCGAAGCGGCAGCCTCCCGAAGCCTCCCCAGCAGCAGTTCAGAGTCAGCCATGGTAGTAAGGGGCAGCACAGAGGATTCCTGATTCCTCCTTCTTCTTGGCTGCTCACACGATTCTGCTTGACCCCAAAGCAGCCCCACCCAGAGTCACCACCCCTAAGCCCCCACCCAACCTGGCCTAGCCCAATCCTTTTCAGGCACCACCAGCCACAGCCCACCTATTAACCCTATCCTGCCTCCTTCTCCTGTGTCCCTTATCAACCCTATCATGAGGCCCTGCGCCTATTTTTTTTTTTTTTTTTTTGCTCCGGGCCTGACTTTACTAGCAAAAATAAATAAAAATGACATAAATCTTTCCCCTAGTTTGTAGATGTGATAACTTTTGCACAAACCAATCAAAATACACTTATTGGGATTTTATTTACCAAAAATATGTGGCAAAATACAAATTTGCCAAAAATGATGAAAAAATTTGATTTTTAATTTTTTTTTTTTATCGGGAATGTTATATAGCAGAAAGTGAAAAATACTGCTTTTTTTTTTTTTTTAAACTGTCGCTCTTTTTTTGTTTATAGCGCATAATCAAAAAACGCAGAGGTGATCAAATATCACGAAAAGAAATTCCTGTTTGTGGGGAAAAAAAAGGACGTCAATCTTATTTGGGTACAGTGTCGCACGAGCACACAGTTGTCAGTTAAAATAACGTAGTGCCGAATAGCGAAAAATGGCCTGGTCCAGAAGTGGTTAAAGTGTATGTAAGCCCTAACAACAAACTTCTCTCGTTTTTGCTCCCTTATGGTCTACGAAATATATTTTAAATGCATTGTTAATGGCTGATGATCCTGCCAGAAATTCAGTGCTGTCCTGTGTACTCTGCAATCCTATCTCCTAACCCTGCCCTGCTTATGTCTGTAGACTACAGAACCATACCATATTATAAAGCTGAGGAGAGGTGTTCTGTAGTTGTATCATACTTATTATCTGGGGGGTGACATGCTCCTCCATGGATACAGTACAATAAGTGACTGTTGGACAGGAATTGTGTTTCTGGCAGGATCACCAGGTGAAAATAAAGGACAAAACAAAATTGAATGCAGCAGTCACTGCAGCTGTGAACAGGTAAGCTGTAGTTTATCAAATTTATGTTCTTGAATTTAGATACGCTTTTTTAAAATTTATAAAAAAGTTAAAAAATTAAAATGTTTTAAATTTTTTATGAAAAATTATTTTAAAAAAATTAAAAACAATTTTCAAAATTATTATTATTTTTTTTTTTGTGTTAAATTGAATGTAGTTGTACAGGTAACAGCCATGTTGCCTTTGCTTTTCTCTGCCCATCTCCCCAAGGTTGTACAGGAAAAGAAGTGGTCTGTTCTATCCCCGTATATACTTTTCAACTTGTAGGTCACAATGGCTAAAATATTTTGTTAACAGTTTTGTTTGTACCATGCACCTCAGGATCCCATTAATAAACTGCATAAAACCTGGGTAAAAAATGTTTATCTGCAAAAAAAAAAAACGTGTTAAAAGTTGCACAAATAAAATATAAAATACATGTTTAAAAAGTTTTCTCTGCACTACTGACTCTTGGGTGAAAATGATAATTAGGTTTTCATTATTTACACGTTTGTTAAATTATTGAGCACCGCCAACGTTTAAAATGCGCGCTGTGGAATAGACGCTAGAGAAAGCAACGGCATCATAAACCTGCTTAATAGCGGCCAACTCAAAACTGTACATGCAGATTTATTGGAGAATACTTGACATCTCCGGGGATAAATGAAAAGAACTGATGCAGCAGAAGAAATCGCCCGAGTTTTATTAAAGCAAACTTAATTAATTTTTTATGTTTGAAAACTTGTTACTGTTGTTAATAAATTATTTATTTTAAGCCCAATCAATACAGCAACAAATGACTCGAGCCAATAAAAATATGCCAAGGGAAAATTGACTCAGAGGTTTCTATCAAGGCTACAATGAAGAACTTAGCTGAGGATGGAATAGAAGCCTTGATAGGATTTTAGACATGGGGCACCGATGAAAATAAACCTTGGCCTGTTTTGGAAATTTTATTAATATTTATGTGGACGTTTCTTTAGGATGTATTTTTAGTTATATTGCCATTATGTCTCCCAGTGTCAGTTTACCGGTGATCGCAACGCACAGCGAATATTGCTTTAACTGGCTTTGAGGAAAGACCTGTAATTGTGGAAACCTTCCATTAACCACTTTACCGCTGCTCACTGAGCTGCTACTGCGGCACAGTGGCTCGATAACGTCTGACGACGTAGACCTACGTCGCCAGACATTCCCCTCTCTCGGCGGCGCGCGCGCGCCGCCGGAGGCTCGCTCCCGCTGTATTCAGTTACAGCGGGAGTTGGGCCAGGGGAGGAGCGGCGGTGATCACCGCCGCTCTTCCCCGATCGTCTGGGAATCGAGTGTGGAGATCCGCCCGCTTGTGTAAACAAAGCGGGCGGATCTCCTAAGTGACAGGCGGGGTCAGATTGCAGGGTTCAGCATAGCTGAACCTGCGATCTGTCCTCGTGTCACTCAGTTACCTCCCCCCACACACGTCAGTAAGCACCAGGCATACATTAACCCCTCCCTCTCCAATAAAAGTTAACCCCTTCCCTGCCAGTGTCATTTTTACAGTAACAGTGCATATGTATAGCACTGATTACTGTAGTAATGTCACTGGTACCCCCAAAAGTGTCAAAAATGTCAGTCAAGGGTCTGATCTGTCCGCCGCAATGTCGCAGTCCCGTAAAAAAAATTGCAGATCGCCGCCATTACTCGTTAAAAAAAAAAACACCAAAAATGACAGAAATCTTTCCCTTAGTTAGTAAACGCAATAACTTTTGCGCAAACCAATCAAAATACGCTTATTGCAATTTTTTTTTACCAAAAATATGTAACAGAAAACAAATTAGCCTAAAATGATAAAAAAATTTGATTTTACATTTTTTGGGGGGAATTTCATATAAAAAAATGTGAAAAATATTGTTATTTTTTCAAAATTGTCGCTCTTTTTTTGTTTATAACGCAAAAAGTAAAAATTGCACAGGTGATCAAATACCACCAAAAGAAAGCCCTGTTTGTGGGAAAAAAAGGACGTAAATTTTGTTTGGGTATGGCGTTGCATGTCCGCGCAATTGTCAGTTAAATTCGCACAGTGCCGAATCGCAAAAAGTGGCCCAGACGTAAGACAGCAAAATCCTCCGATGGTAAAGTGGTTAAATAGAGACTGCACGCTACTTGTAGCCTGATCATCCCTATCGGAAGTGCCCGTCCAGATCTATGGAAGTGCAAGGAGAACTCCACCGCACAAATGTATATTATTTATTTATTACAGGTATTTATAGAGGACTGCCAATGTATGAAACACTTTACACATATATTGTACATTCGCATCAGTCCTTGCCCTCAAAGATCTTACAATTTAAGGTCCCAATCTTAGATTGACACATCACATACCAGGGGCAATTTAGGCAGGAGCCAATTAAGCTACCAGCATGTCTTTGGAACCCAAGAACCCAGAGGAAACCCATGCAATTACAGGGGGAACATGCAAACTCCATGCAGGTAGTGTTGTGGCTGGGATTCAAACTGATGACCCAACCAGCAGTGCTAGACATTAAGCCACTGTGCTGCCCAATATTGGATGTTTATTTTGATAAAACACAGTGCATCAGAAAAAAGTGCCTATTTTTTGTTCAGAAAATATTGTTTTCACCCTTTTTTTTTGCATCTCAGTGCTGCTGATCTCCTGCAGCTGCTTTTATTGATTTCCTGTCTATTCCCTCCATTGACACAAACAACAAGGCATTATTTCTCTCACTTATACCTTATACTGTTCCTCCTACTGATACCACCAATAGAGTGTAATTCCTTCCACTGACACCAATGATGGGGCTCTATTTCTTCCACTGATACCACCAATGCAGCACTATTCCTCCTACTGATACCACTACTGGAGCACTATTTTTCCCACTGACACCATCTATGGGGTACTTTTCCCCCCACCTCAATGATGAGGCAATATTTCTCCCACTGACACAACAGTGACACACTGGCAACAGTGAGTCCTTATTCCTCCCACTGACACCATCTATGTGGCACTACTCCTCCCACTGACACCGACGTTGGGGCACTGCTTCTCCCACTGCTCAATAACTATGGGGCATCAGTGGCAACTGGCTCCTATAGGTCTAAAGACAAAAAAGTCGGGAGGGGGGGGGGCTCTGATGTAGAGCAGTGGTCTCCAAGCTGCAGCCAGGGGGGGCCAGATGCAGGCCTTTTCTTGCTTTTATCCAACCCTTGGGGCACTTTTTCATCCACTGATACCAACGATGGGGCACAATTCCTCCCAATGACACCAAAGATAGGGCATATTTCCTAACAATGATGGGGCACAATGTCTCCCAATAACACAGCATTGGGGCATGGTTCCTCTCACTGACACCAAAGTTGGGGCATTGTTTACTCCCAGTAATACCGAGAAATTTTCTACTCCCGCTGGCCACGGTCTGGCCTCCCTAAGGTCTGAAGGACAGTACACTGTCCTTTGTTTGGAAAGTTTGGAGATCCCTGATCTAGAGGATAATGTGCCTCATTTGATAACTTGATACAACATACATATCCAGATTGAGACATACCCCGTTATGTGATCACAAGCCTCTATATTAATGTTTCTCAACCTTTTTTCAGCCAAGGCACCCTTTAAAAATTATGGACAATCTCAAGGTGCCCTTTACAAATCATGGAGAGTTTCAGGGCACCCCAGTCTAAAATGTGAAAGCTCTTCTAATAGTTTTACATAATGCCGCGACATCCACAAGTCCAAGTAGGACACCCAAAATTAGAGGTGATTTATTCTTGCAAAGCAAATACACTTTTGCAAACTGGTGCTGACGGGTATATTGATGTTTCTCTTCTTCCTCATTTTTTCTCCCATCACTCAGCTAATGTGACCCCAACACTGATGGATGATGGAGAGGGGCAGGGAAGAATCAAACAAAGATGCTTTGCAGGCAACTAACATCCTCCTTGTCAACTGGTGATGCCACTGGTCATTAGGATGCCGGCAGCTAGAAGGTTTTAATGGTGCACAATGAAAACCTGTGACTTGGTGTAACGAAAAAGGAAGCCTTCATCCACACCCCGGCATGTATACAATTTATGGGCAATTTTTAGGCATTTTGTCAAGGCACCCCTGAAGAAACCTCAAGGCACCCCAAGGTGCCTGGGCACCCTGGTTGAAAAAGGGTGCTCTATATAACTATGTATTTTTTTTACTACTTTATATTTCTAAATGGCTTTGGAAAACAAACTCTTGGTCTGTGGAAGATTATGGCTACGCATTAAACATATCCATGGCAAGAAAAAGTTGGGTTTATATTAAATAAATACAGAGCACTTTCCTCGCATCAGCTCCTGTTGTCTCGGAGTTTCAGCTGAAACTTGTAATTTGAGGTCTGCTTATGCTATAATAGAAAGCAATTACTATGAGTGAAGTGTCTTGTAGGCAGACTTCCGAGAGCAGTGAGGAAATTTGGGTCATCCTGGTAACCTAGGACACAAGCTATTGTACTGTTAACTGATTGTCTATGGAAAGAAGATTAAGAGCTAGTTGTAAATAGCAATTTAGAATTGGACTTGAATAATACGTTAAAAAAAAAAAATTCTTAAAGAGACATTGGGGTAGATTTACTAAAGGCAAATAGACTGTGCACTTTGCAATTGCAGTTGCACTAGTTTTCCTTAGTAAATGTAAATATGGTAAAGCTCTACTTTGTAAAGAATACTAATCAGGTGCAAGGAAAATGTTAAAATAGTTGGCTCATGATTGCCCCTTTTATTTATCTTTTCAGACCCTTATAGGTGTCTCTATATATATCTTTGGTGATAAACCGGAAGCTCTACACTATAATTCATCTTTAGGCTTTCTGTAACCCTGTGGGAGATCAGACTCGACACCCCCTCTCTGGGATCAGCCCGGGTTATTTCCGTGGGCCGTGAGCCCCCTCTGCTTGGCTCCCCGTGGCCGCCTGTGGTATCACATGCATGGTCAGCGACCAGAATTCATGGCGATTTAATACCATCATCCATTTTTATTTTTACATCTTGGTGAGCACAATATAAGGTTTCTTTTGTATAAATATGATTGAACAGTTATTTATGAAGAATATTGAAATGATGTTTAGTGAATTGTCACTTTGTACTTAATGATATATTTCTTCTTTTGTAATAGTCTGCCTGGAACATTACGTGGTCTTTGAAAAAGCCTCTGGGCGAAACACGTCAGCCAGTCCCCTCTTGGTTGAGACTACTATGGTTACTGCATTTGGATGTTGTGCATATTGTATTATGAGAATTCTTCTCTTTTAACTATTTCTCTTTTATCTCAATAAACTTTAATAATTTTTTCTACATGTTGTGTTGTTTATCATTTGAAATTGTGCTCACCTATCAGGAGTCCTTCTCAAACAATCCATTCTTTTTATCTTAGGGGAACCAGTGTTCCGTTACTTTTGGGGACTGAACCGGTATCCTCGGATACAATAAATTTTATTCATATGTACCAGGATTGGGGGTCTCCTGATTAAAGCTGACATACCCAACAAGGCACTCTCTTTTTGTTCTACGAAAATTTAAAAATTATTTTTGCTTGCACATGTTCGAATGGAAAGCTCTGGGGAAAATTAATGCAACTGCACTTTTAGAGTGCAACTTTATTTGCAAAGTGCACCACCGTCTATTTTCCTTTAGTAAATCCACCCCATTGTCACCTTGACCATTTAGGGCAGGGGTATCCAACCTGTGGCCCGAGGGCCGCATGCAGCCCAAGACAGCTATGAATGCAGCCCAACACAAAATGGTAAACTTAAAGTATAACTAAAGTCAAAACTTTTGTTTTTTTAGTTTGTATAGATTGGAGGTGGAACACCTGTCAATTTTTATTGCTGTCGGTGCCCCCTCTATGGGTTCTGTTTACCATTATCATTGAAAGTAAAATAAATTGGGGGCGTGGCTTGGCGCGGAACGTGGATGGCCGCTTGAACTCTCAGCTCCCGGCCGGCGTGTGAGATTAAAGCTCAACTTTAGCCTTTCCCCTCCATCGACAACCCAGCAAAGATGATGGGGAGATCTAGTACCTACTCCTCACCCTCCAGATCGCGCTCACCCCGCGGTCAGAGCTCCGGCAGCACCCGCAGCATTCCGGAACTCTTCCGGCAGCCTCAGCAGGTACGCGAGTCCCCGGCTCCGATCAAGGCCTACTCGGAAGCGCTCCGAGGTTCCTCCGCCCCGCAGTCTGCAACTAACCAGCCGAGCACCATGCAGCAAGGAGACCCGAACTCGGCTATGGACACGCTCTCTCCACCACAAAATCCCACACAATTGAGGCCAGTTACTTTCCCTGAACTGCGCTCCATAGCAGAGGAGCTAAAGGCCTCATGGGCTATGGCTATAGCTGATCTTAGGAGGGACTTTAACTCTATCAACACCAGAGTTACTGAAGTAGAAGACAAAGTATTCTCTCAGGAGTATTCTATCCAAACTTTATCCCACTCAGTACAGTCCCATGACTCGCAATTCAGGGATATGCAAAGGCAACTCGAAGATTTGGATAACAGAGGCCGTCGCCATAACCTGCGCGTGAGAGGCATCCCAGAGTCGGTGGAACAAGCTCAGGTAACAAAAGCTAGCATTGCCATTTTTAATGATGCACTGGGCAGACCACCTGAAGCTCCAATCGAGGTGGAACGCCTTCACAGGGCCCTCAGGCCTAAACCGAGAGACACTGACCCCCCTAGGGATATTGTCTGTTGTTTAGTCAACTTTAAATTGAAGGAAGACATCTTGAGGAGGACAAGAGACCGTCACACCCTCCTGTATCAGGGATCTGATATTAAGATCTTCCAAGACCTGTCCCCAATAACTCTGCAACGCAGACGGGACATGAGATCCCTACTTGATTTATTACGAGCAAGAAACATCCAGTATCGCTGGAAATTTCCGTTCTGCCTGTCTGCCTCGGCGAACGGACGCACAGCCAATCTGAAGATCCCAGAGGAATTGCATAACTTCTGCAATACACTTAACATACCTTATATAGAGCTTCCAGATTGGTACAGGCCGCTCAACTCTCGGTCCCTCCGTAGAGCCAACTCCACCGACGCAATTCCGGAGAGAGACGAGTTCCATATAAGGCGCCCAAGATCCGCATCTCCTGGACCTGCACCACCCACCCGAAGCACGATGCAAGACAGGCAAAGTCCAACCGCTTCCCCGGTTCACCGGCGTCCGAGACAAGAATGATATCTCAAGTATTACCCTCTATAAGTGCTCAATATATATCTGCAATCCCTCTCCCCTTTTTCTCTTACTTTTTCGCTGTCTCACTATATCCCCCCCACAAGACATTCCTCCACCTGCCCTCATATGTTTTTTTCCACAGACTCTGATCTACATTGATGTCTTCTCATGCTCCAGAATACATCACCCTTTCAAAGCTCACAGACTTCCAGATTCCTGCATCTCTGGACACAGATGAAGAACTTGCTGATGAGCCTAACTGAACCTCTCTACTGGTCATCCCCCCGATGACAAGACTCGCTTCTCACCTGTTTGGGTAATGTACCTATCACCACATATGCAACCCTCCCTCAAAGTAGTTTCGCACCAACTACATTGACAGAGAACCCAGGGACACTTGGACTTTTCTTTTTTCTTTTCCTTCCTCTTGATACCAATATAAAAAGTATTTGTTATATCCTCTGGTGCCTTTACAAAATCTGGCGGGCTGCCCGGATCTATCTGTACTTTATTCTCCCATAGCTGAAATTAGCCTTATTACGGGAGGAGAAGGGGGGGGGGAGGGAGGAGAGAGAGGAGTGACTTTAAGACTGAGAATTTCTGTACACAGCATTTTAATTAAGGAACAAACAAAATTCCTGCCCCAATCCATCTTGATACATTGTGATAACTCTAAAATATAGTTTGGGTTTATTCTCAGATCTTTAGACCCCCTTCGATTCACGCAGGGATGATCCGGTCAGCCCGACCAAAGCAATTATCTACCTATGCGTAATAATTAATATGTTCCCTCCGCCCCTGCTCTTCACTACCCCAATGCCAATCTACCCCTACACAGTGAACCTTTTTACTTTCAACTTTATATTGTACGTTTAATGCTCACCACCCTTTTCTCATACCTATTATACCTCATTCCCCGGAAACCTCGGTTGCTCTTTGCTTTTAAACCATAGCCCAAGTATCCCATTAAGAAAGGAAATGTCCTTCCCATACTCCTTATCCGTGGACCAATATCCCCAGCCTACCTCACAACCACATACATCACCTATGCTCCCTGACTATCTTCCCAATCATCTAATCCTCTCCTCCTAATTATTACGTTGGAGGGGCACTTAGCCCCACCACAATCACCCTCCACATGCCGGCCGGCAGTACCTCTAAATATATTTTTTCTCTCGTTCTGATACTTACCACTTACCCCACAGGATAGGTTGAGTGTATTCGATGCTCTTCCTGTCAACTCTTCCGACAATTGTAAATCCAGTTAGGGTGTGAATCTCTTTCATACCCTATTTTTCGGTCTTTAACCCTTCATACTTACCCTTACCTTACCCCTCCTTTTTTTATTGCTCCTTCCTATACTTCCCCAACCTTCTCGTACCCATCAATCCTCTCCATTCCCGGCGGTTTCTGCCTCCTGTGCTAATTTGGTCGTACTCTCACAACCACCACATTTACGTCCCCCATTTTGAGGGACCAGCAACTTTTATATGATGACGTCCTCTTCAGATTCCCCCAAATCTTCTCCACTCAAGATCGTATCTTTGAATGTTAAGGGTTTAAATAAACCAGAGAAGCGCAGCCAAGTACTAGACATAATGCACAAGCTAAAAGCTGATATCATATTCCTCCAAGAAACGCACTTCCACGCACAAAATACTCCAAAACTTGGCAACCTCCGTTTTCCCACATCCTACCTGGCCACCAACCCACTGGGAAAGACTAAAGGTGTAGCAGTTCTCCTGTCCAAAAACCTGGACTGGAAATGCACTGATTCTATTGTTGATCCTGACGGCAGATATATCCTCCTAAAGGGCACCATTTCGCAAAAACCGTTCACATTAGCAAACATTTACAGTCCCAACTCGGCCCAAGTTCAGTTTTTCAGGAAAATATCAACCTTGCTAGCAGGCTTCCAACAGGGAATCACGATACTAGGTGGAGACTTTAATTTAGCATTAGATCCAATCTTAGACTCGTCTTCCGGAACATCATCTCTCCCATACAAGGCTCTTAAACAGATTAGACAGTCCCTCCATGATCTACTTCTCCATGACACCTGGAGAACGCTGAATCCCTCGGCTAAAGATTTCACTTTCTTCTCCCCGCCTCACCAAAAATATTCTAGACTAGACTATATTTTCCTCTCTCAAAAAGACCTACCCTTGATCAGGAAGCCAGCAATTGAGCCAATGTTAATTTCAGACCATCACCCCGTGTCCTTGACAATATCGATCCCCAAAGATTTTTCACACAACAAATTCTGGAGATTGGATTCCTCCCTTCTTACCCACGAACCAGACATCCAATACATAAGACACAAACTTACTGAATATTTCTCTGTCAACAATGACGATGAAGTATCCCCCATAACTATCTGGGAGGCGCACAAATGTGTCATGAGAGGCTCACTTATCTCTTTCAAATCGTCTAAAAAGAAAGCCCTCGAAGCCCACACCCGATCCCTAATCGACAAAATCCGGGAATTAGAAAAAGCACATAAAAGCACTAAAGCCAAGCACACGTATCTAGAACTCGTCCACAATAGACAGCTGCTACTTGATGAACTACATATTAAAGTTAAACGCAAATTCATTCTTCAACAGAAACTCTTCTATGAATTTGGGAATAAAAGTAGCAAATTCCTGGCCAAAGCCCTTCAAGAGAAAAAAGCCAAGACTTCTATTCATTCAATTAGAGACAAACATGGAAATACCTACGTAAAAACTCCTGACATTGCTTCCCAATTTGAGAAGTATTACACCCAATTATACAACCTAGACCACACAATCCCTGAGCAGACACAGAATTCCCTCATTCATGACTTCCTCCAGAATGCGTGCCCTAAAACCCTTAATTCCTCACAAACTCGAGATTTAGAAAATCCCTTATCGGAAGAAGAACTCAAACTAGCAATCTCCCAACTTAAAGCGGGCAAGAGTCCAGGCCCGGATGGATTCACAGCCCCATACTATAAGACTTTCGCAACCTTACTTTCCACACCACTGTTGAAAGCGTTTAACGCACTGGCTTCTCCCCCTTATCCTCACAATAGACTATTAGACGCTCACATCTCCGTGATACCCAAAGAAAATAAAGACCCATCCTGTGTGTCCAATTATAGACCTATCTCTCTACTAAATGTCGACATAAAACTCTTTGCCAAAATCATAGCAAACAGACTTCTCCCCCTAATCCCCCAGCTGATAGACAAAGATCAGGTGGGCTTTGTCCCTGGACGCGAAGCTCGTGATAACATGATAAAAGCCATCAATATCCACCATTGGATAACTTCAAACAAGTTAAAGGGTTTCATGCTCTCTCTCGATGCCGAGAAGGCGTTCGACAGGCTCGACTGGAATTATATGGCAAGTGTACTAAAACGTATAGGCATTCCTGACCGCTTACTCACCCTCATACTTGCCTTGTACTCTACACCCTCGGCTTGTGTGAGGGTCAATGGGAGCCTGTCGAGCGCCTTCTCCATTGGAAACGGGACGAGACAGGGATGCCCCTTGTCCCCGATCCTATTTGTTTTAACCCTGGAACCCTTTTTGCGATCCCTTGCATTAAACCCAAACATATCAGGAATAACTGTTTCACATCGCACATATAAAATAGCGGCTTTCGCCGATGACATTCTCTTATTTCTTAGTAATCCACTTATATCCATCCCATCCCTCCTGCAGGAATTCAAACTCTTCCAAAAAATCTCCAATTTTAAAATCAACTTCTCGAAATCGAATGCCCTCAACATATCCTTACCCAAAAACCTGGTAGACCAATGTAAATCCAACTTCCCCTTCCAATGGACACATTCTTCAATTAAATATCTTGGTATCCACCTTACTAACAATTTGACCGACCTCTTCCCTACAAATTTTCTCCCAGTACTGCAAAAGATTAGAGATGATGTTAAAAGATGGTCCAAACCGCATTTTTCTTGGTTTGGTCGTGCTGCCATCATTAAGATGAATATTCTCCCGCGTTTACCCTTCCTTCTCCAAGCCATCCCTATTAAAATTCCCAAAACTTTTTTTAATTCATTCAAAACCCTCTGCACTAAATTCCTGTGGTTTCAGAAAAAACCTTGACTTTCTTTCGCTCTTATGTCTAAATCGAAAGCAGAAGGAGGTATAGGTCTTCCGGACCTCCAGAAATATCATTGGGCCTGTCATATGACAAGAGTACTGGACTGGTTCCTGCACGAACCCAACAAAGACTGGGTAGTTTTAGAAAAATCCTTTTGTACTCTACCCCTTTGTACTATTCTCTGGTCTGCAAAAGATCACACCCCCCTATCACTAAAAAAACACCCCCTCATGTATGCAACTCTATCTTCCTTCAGGGACGCCTGTAAGCTAACTGCGATCTCTTCGGCTCCTGGTCCTTTAACTCCGATTAAACAAAACCCGGACTTCCTTCCTGGGATGTCTCTTTCCTTTTTACGTAATATATGGCAAGATGACCACATTGCTGCTTTTCACTTCTTTGAGAAAGGAACACTTTTGGACCGTTCTCAAATTAAATCTAATGCATTATCCGCCCCCATCCCCAATTGGTCATATTTTCAAATCAGACACTTCCTTAATTCACATAACCACACTGGAGACCTGTCGAGAGACCTTTCTACATTTGAAAAGTTATGTCTACACAATTCACCCAAGCGCCATCTCATCTCTATCACATATAATCTCCTGATTACAGATCCACAAGGTAAAATCAACAAAGCAAAACCAAAATGGGAAACAGATCTCAGCCTTTCCTTCTCTGATAAAGAATGGGAAAACATGTCTCAGATCACACATAAAGCTTCCCTTAATGTTTCCACACAGGAGAACTGCTGCAAACTCTTAACTAGGTGGTACCGAACCCCAGCGCTCCTCCACAAATTTAACCCTAACATCCCAGACACATGCTGGAGGTGCCATTCCGACACGGGAACCCTCCTCCATATCTTTTGGACCTGTCCAAAGATCCGTCCTTTTTGGAACTCAATTCGTGACACAATCACTAAAGACCTGAATATAGATATCACCTTCTCACCCGCCCAATTTCTACTACACTTTACTAAAACCCCCCCCTCATAGATACTGCAAATCCCTCATACCTCATCTGCTTAATGCAGCCAAAGCATGTATCCCGCCCCACTGGAAGTCAACCGATCTGCCTACAAAGCAGGAATGGCTAAATAGAATGGATAAAATTGCTAAATTAGAAGAGTTGATAGCTATTGCCCGTGATAGAACAGATTCATATGCTAGAACTTGGGCTCCCTGGACCTTGTTCCGTGGGTCTTATTTCCAAGCTCCTTCTTCCAACATACATGGACTACCGACCTAGCCTACAAATAATGACTCGTGATTCACCTACTGTTAACCATTCAAGATTGCTCTATACCACCTAAGGATTCTTAGGAAAACATACTTCTAACCCTTTTTATCGGGCTGGACCCGGGCCCGTCGATCCCTCCCGCCCCTACACAAGGGAAGTAGTGGGAGTGGACCTCGGATCCGTCTTCAGTTGGTAATTTACCAACCTTGATAATCACCAGTTGCTTGATTTGGTCATCCTCAGATTTATGGACCGCTTTGGTTCGGAGGCAGGGACCGCCGATTCCTTCCCTCCCTCCCCTCCTACCCTACCCATCTCTTCCCCCATCCTCTTCTGCCTACCTCTCCTCCCTCCTCCCCATTCTTCTTCCCCTTCCCCTCACCAATTCACACAACACTTCCCAATTTTAGTAGGAAGTTGGACCCTGTTCCCAAGGGACTCCAACTCCCTACAGGAACATACTTTCTCTCATGTGATCATAATAATGATTTTTTCTATGACTCTAACCTTTCCAAACCCCACACTCCCAACTCCATCAGGAATCTCTGTTTAGAATAAGCACGTTACTTTTATACGCCTAAGGGCCAAATCACCCCCACAACAACTTTGCTTAGACGTGATACCGAATGCCTTTACTCGCCCTTTTTGTGTTGTTTTGTTTAAAAGCTGAGCGGGAAACCATCCCTTGAAAGAATGATTTCTTGATCCTCCGTTCTGAATGCTTTAAGAGTTATGGAGTGCATAATATTACTGTTACCTACTTTGTTTCAGCTCGATAAGCAATATTCATGATATACTGCTTTTCTTTGCATGATTTGTTATATTTCTCATGGAAACCATGCTAGTTAAAGTTAAAGTTGTTGACAAATTAATGTTTCTTGTACTAAGAGACTGTATGTTCTGTATACTTTCTGACAATTTCTAAATAAAAAATTTTTTGGAAAAAAAAATAAATAAATAAATAAATTAGCCACATTTTGGGTTGTCCCTAGAAAAGTAATAGTGGGGAAATGTTCCAATGAGTACACTAGCTCTGGTGACCTGGGGGTCCCCAAGGAATCCCCCTTGATTTACAGGGATTTCCTCTCACTTCCTCTTTGGCTATGGGACAGGAAGCAAAGGGAAATCTTCCCAATGAGACACAGATGGGGAAAAAAAAATCTGACAGGGGTTAGAACCCTCCCTAACTCCATCCAAAATAAAAAAAGGTTTTTGCCTATAGTTCTACTTTAACCTCCTACAGACTCTCAGATGACACCGCAGTAGAAATAAAGCCTTCTAGACCTGCCTTGGCATACGCCGAGGGGGTCCATACCAGTGTTCATTTTGGCAACAAATTTAAATTTAGTTTTAGTCTTAGTCTTAGGACTAAAATGGCATTTTAGTTTTACTCCCATTTTAGTCTTCTGCAAGTGTTTTAGTTTTAGTCGTATTTAGTCAACTAAAACTCCAGTACATTTTAGTAGACTAAAACGTCCTACATTTTAGTAGACTAAAACGTCCTACATTTTAGTAGACTAAAACGTCCTACATTTTAGTCGACTAAAACGTCCTACATTTTAGTCGACTATAACTCATTTTAGTCATCTATAATCGAATGGGTGTAGTTCAATTGCAATTTGTAATGCATTATTTAACCATTTCTCTACAATTTCCATACTCATTATACACTACTGCTGGTCCTGGAGTGAAAAATCTAATATGTTATTATTTATGGTATTAAGCTTTGAGCATGCACCAGTGTTAATTTTGGCAGCAAATTTCAATTTAGTTTTAGTTATAGCCTTTTGACTAAAATGCCATTTTAGTTTTAGTCGTATTTTAGTCTTAAGACTAAAATGCCATTTTAGTTTTAGTTGTATTTTAGTCGACTAAAATTGTGTTAATTTAGTAGACGAAAACGTTTTAAACGGTTTTAGTCGACGAAATTAACACTGGTCCATACTGGCGGGTGGGTGCCCACCCGGGTGGGGGGAAGCATGGAGGATTGCAGTGACACGCTAGTATATTCACGGAGCATTGCTTGTGGAAGCATTGTTTATGCATCAGTTCTATGGACACTATTGGGAACATAAACACACTTTATTTTAACCACTTGTCGACTGCCGCAAGTACATATACGGTGGCAGTCAGCCCCTCCTGGGCAAAGTGACGTACCGGTACATCACTCGCCCGCAAGCCAATAGGGGGCTCATTCACAGGGATCCCCGCGTGAGTGACCGGTGGCTCCCATATCAGCCAGCCACTCGCGATCTCCCGCTGGAGAGGGAGAAAGGCAGGCGGCTGATGTAAACAAAGCCGCCTGTCATTCTCCCTGGTGTTACTGCAGAGATCATACGATCCTGCTATGTAGGATCGTATGTCTCTGTGGTTACATCAAAAGCCACGCCCCTTTACAGTTAGAATCACGCCCCTAGGGACACACTTAACCCCTTGATCACTAATAAAGTTAACCCCTTCCCTGCCAGTGTCATTTTTACAGTAACAGTGCATATGTATAGCACTGATTACTGTAGTAATGTCACTGCTACCCCCAAAAGTGTCAAAAATGTTAGTCAGGGGTCCGATCTGTCTGCCGCAATGTCGCAGTCCCGCAAAAAAAAATCGCAGATCGCCGCCATTACTAGTTAAAAAAAATAAATAAAAATGACATAAATATTTCCCTTAGTTAGTAAACGCAATAACTTTTGCGCAAACCAATCAAAATACGCTTTTTGAAATTTTTTTTTTTACCAAACATATGGTAAAAAAAATTGGCCTAAAATGTTAAAAAATTTTGATTTTTAAATTTTTTTGGCAATTTCATATAAAAAATGTGAAAAATATTATTTTTGCAAAATTGATGCTCTTTTTTTGTTTATAGCGCATGATCAAAAAATCGCACAGGTGACCAAATACCACCAAAAGAAAGCTCTGTTTGTGGGAAAAAAAGGACGTCAAATTCGTTTAGGTAACGCGTCGCCCGACCGCGCAATTGTCTGTTAAAGTCACGCAGTGCCGAATCGCAAAATAGGCCCTGGTCAGGAAGGGGGTAAAATCTTCCGGGGCTTAAGTGGTTAAGCCCCAAAAATGCGTTGTTGTTGTTTTTTTTTTTAACTGCTCACCGGTAAAGTCTAGAGTGAAGCCACCACATTACACATCTTTCCACTTTAGACATTCACTGAATACCAGCACTGGAAAACTACTAAGCTAGATCTTGATGACTTGAGCCAACACAAGATCAGAAAACCTTCCAGGGCCGCCACAACCCCCTCCCCCACATTTTTTAATTTTCTAACAGACGCTGTAAACAAAAATAAAGCCACCTTCTGATTTGGTTAATTTGGCAACATATTTTCTTTTCCATTCTTCTGCTTTCACAGAATATGTGTCATTGATGGACCTTGGGGTTTTTTTTCTTATATGTTTATTTTACCGCATTTAAACTCCGCATAGAAAGTGCTTTCCTGGCCTCGGTCTGTGTAATAGAAATCTTGTACAGTGCAACGTGCGGCATTAGAATGCAGATTTCCATTCCTATTTGCTTGACATGTGTTGACAGGGCATGTTTTGAATGAATAGAAAGAACAGGCAGTACTAATCCCACTCCCAGAGTACATCTAAGCACACAGGACTAGTCTATTTTCATTTCTATGAAAAAAATAAAAAAAAACTGCAAAATCTTATTTTGCTAAATTTTATGCCTTAAATGCAAGCTTTATCTTTCGTAATAATAACCCTTATCCTTCTAAAGTTCACATAATTGTTCATGTTCTAAAATCTCGAACAATAGCCTTGCCAACTATGTTGAGATGCCCACAATGAGTCACGGCAAAAGAACAACGCATTATATTTAATTTAAGGGCTCCGTCGACCTTTTTGTGCCATTGCAGAGAAACGTCTTTGAGAGAGGGTTTTAATTATTTTACATTTTTTTTTCTTGGACTATTTTTCGAGTTCCGTCTAAAGGTCAACACTAAGGATGCACATTTTTTAAAGAGCAGAGGCAGACAGTAAGTGAAATCTGTGAAGTACTTATGCTGTCCGCTAAATGTTGAACTAAAGTTAGAAATCTGCTTAGTTTATAAGGAGTTTTATGGAACCCAGACTGATGCAGTCTTGCTGATCACGTGTCGTCCTTGGGTCTTCTTCTGCAGTGGTGGCCAGTCCTCATTATTGTGCAGAGCGGAGTTAACATTATGACATCAGAGCTACTCTCTGCAGTGTTTTTCTGTGAGCCCGAAAGCCAACGTCAGGGCACACCCACAAGGGGTGTGTCCATGACATCCTGGACTTACAGGAGGTTGATTTGGACAATGCAGGGTATTATTCAACATGGAAAAGAACTGGTGGTGAAGGGACATTTCTATGGAAGACAGCATTTTTTTTATATTGTACAGTATAGTTCTGCTTTAACCACTTTACCACCGGAGGATTTTGCTGTCTTACGTCCAGGCCACTTTTTGCGATTCGGCACTCTGCGAATTTAACTGACAATTGCGCGGTCATGCAACGCCGTACCCAAACGAAATTTACGTCTTTTTTTTCCCCTACAAATAGAGCTTTCTTTTGGTGGTATTTTATCACCTGTGCGGTTTTTATTTTTTGCGCTATAAACAAAAAAATAGCGACAATTTTGAAAAAATAACAATATTTTTCACTTTTTTTTATATGAAATTCCCCCCCCAAAAAAATGTAAAAATCTAAATTTTTTATCATTTTAGGCCAATTTGTTTTCTGCTACATATTTTTGGTAAAAAAAAAATCGCAATAAGCGTATTTTGATTGGTTTGCGCAAAAGTTATTGCATTTACTAACTAAAGGAAAGATTTTGGTGTTTTTTTTAACGAGTAACGGCGGCGATCTGCGATTTTTTTTTTTTGCGGGACTGCGATATTGCGGCAGATAGATCAGACCCTTGACTGACATTTTTGACACTTTTGGGGGTACCAGCGACATTACTACAGTAATCAGTGCTATACATATGCACTGTTACTGTAAAAATGACACTGGCAGGGAAGGGGTTCATTTTTATTGGAGAGGGAGGGGTTCATTTATGCCTGGTGCTTACTAACGTGTGTGGGGGGAGGTGACTGAGTGACACAGGGACAGATCGCAGGTTCAGCTATGCTGAACTCTGCAATCTGACCCTGTCTGTCACTTAGGAGATCCGCCCGCTTTGTTTACACAAGCGGGCGGATCTCCACACTCGATTCCCCGACGATCAGGGAAGAGCGACGGTGATCACCACCGCTCCTCCCCTGGCCTGACTCCCGCTGTAACTGAATATAGCGGGAGTGAGCCTGCGGCGCCGCGCGCGCGCGCGCCGCCGAGAGGGGGGATGGTCTGGTGACGTAGGTCTACGTCGCCAGACGATAACGAACCACTTTGCCGCAGTACAGTCAACGTGCCTGGTCGGCAAGTGGTTAAAACAGTGGCAGTAATCACTGCAAAATTTAAAAAGCAATAAGTTCCCCTAACTGATGTTTTTTTTTTTTTTTTAAATAGCTTTAGACATTTTTGGCCTGATTCAGAATGCACTTGTATACATTACCTCCCAATTACAGTGTTCTCTGATCTAGGAGTGTACAGTGATGGGTCCTGGATGGGAGGCATGTGTCCCCATTGTTTGAATTGTGGTTTCTTTAAGGGGGGGGGGCAACAAGATTATGATTAGAGTATTCAGTGATTTTTTATCCATGCAGGATGTGGGGTTGCAGGGTGATCTGGTTAGAAAGGGAACAAAATTGAGCTACGGTTCTCTCAGGACTGTTAAAAGAGAAGTATGGGATTCCTTTTTTTTAACGTTATCCATTTCCCTGTGAGCTGCTAATACAAAAAAATCCTTCCAGCTCTCTGAGAAGTACACCCTTTCTATTAAAATCAAGGTAAATACCTGTGGGAGGGGCTATCTTGTCGGGATCCACCTTCTGTTCTTCTCCTCTGTTTAACTGATTTCGCTTTGGACTGTCTGCTCTCCCCCTCCTCTCACACGACACACAGCTCAGATTGATTCTCTTATAGACAGTCACTATCTACACACTGTGTAGCTGCCTGCTATGCTGCAGTTCTGACCTGTGAAGTTCCCAGCTAAAAATGGCTGTGCAGCATAGCAGGCAGCTGCACAGTTTGCAGATAGATCCTCTTACAGTCATCCTCTATCTGAGCTGAGATGAATGGAGGAGGGCAGAGGGGGAGAGGAGCTGTTCTGACTGTACTCTGACTGTGTGCAGCAGGAGGATGTGGGAAGGAGCCCAATGGACACAGCTTCAAAGGATGGAGGGCACAACTGAAATTTTTGGAAGGGGGGCACAGCAGTCCCCAACACCTCCCCCTGGATGCAGCCATTTCTATATCACTTATGTGTTTTTTCCACTATGCAAAGGAATAGCACAGTGCGTGAACTTGTTTACTGTTCAGGTTTGTGCCTGTTCAGTAGGCACGGTCACGTCTCCCAGCGGAGGAGGGAAAGAAAGAGGGGGTGGATTTCTGAAGTTGTAGCCGCCCCCTATAAACTTTCAAGCAACAAATGGATCGTTACAGGGACCTACATGATAGATGAAGTGCCCCTGCTTGAAAAACAAAAGGAGGGGTGAAACAAGTAACAGCTGATTCTATGATTATATTATAATTGCTAATTATTTACGAATGAAAGGGAAAGGAAACCGTACAAGAGCTGATGAGACACCAGAGGAATCCAAAATGTGGTGCCAGAGAGTTGATGATTATGGAGCAGAAGAAAAGAGAGGATATAGGTCGTGCACAGGAAAATGAGGAGACTGTGAATGTAAGAATTGGGAAAATAGGCAAAATAAAGCGAAATTTACACCTGTAGAACTTTGTTTGAAAATAGTCACTTTTATAACGTTCATTCAAAGAGTACAAGGGGGGGATTCGACTATTATGGCCAGAGGGAGTGAAAGAATGTGAAGGGAATGAATTCATTTCTAATCAATTAATTCATTCCCGACCATGAAAAATTGAATGTTATGCGCATGCATAACAAAATTAATCCAGAAGTACAACTTTAATTCTAACTAATTTGGGGACAATTTAGTCAAACAAAAAATCATTTAAAACCAGTTGAGCCTATTAAGGCAACATTGAATGGTCAGACAGGTGATTTTTTTTACTGTCGAACGTTTAAAAGAAACTGTAAGGCCAGCATAAGTCCAAGCTTAGCTAGGCAGCATGGTGGAAGCCGATGGCAGGGGATGAAGGTAGGAAGGAAGAGAAGAAGCAGATTGTGGACAGGGTACAAAGAAGGAAGAGTGAGAAAATAGTAGTGTTGGTGAGTGTAGAGGAAAAAAGAGAGGCAGCTAAATGTTTTTCACTAGGAGAAGAATTGTTAATGGACTGGAGGATAAAGAGATGGAGCTGATTGTGGACAGGGGAGAGTAGAAAGAATGAGGAGGGAGTGTTGCTAACAGCCCATTCACACTGATCCGACTTGGACTGCGACTTGTCAGCCTGACAAGTTGCGGTCCGTCGCGTCCCGTACTGTAGTACAGGAATGGTTCTAATAGGAGCGACACAAGTCGCTCCGACTTAGAAAAAGGGTCCTGTACTACTTCGGGGTGACCTGGAGCAACTTGCATAGACATTCATTTTATGAGTCGCCCGGAAGTCGGATCCGACATAGTGTGAACGGAGTCTTAGGGATGCAGTGGAAAGAGGAGAGGCAGGTGATTGTTTTATTTTAAGGGGGGGGGGGGGTGCGGAAGAGAGACTGATCATGGATTGAAGGGTGCAGGTAGAGAAGGCAGAGTGACAGCTGGCTGTGGACAGGGGAACGAGTAGCAAGAGTGAAAAAGGACTGTTGCTGAGGAGTAGAGTTGAGAGATGAGAGGAAGAGGATTGTTTTCCATTAACACATGGATGTGGAAGGGGAACTGATCATGGATTGAAGGGTGAAGTTAGAGAAAGCCAAGGGACAGCTGACTGTGGACAGGGGAGAAAAGAGAGATAGTAAGTAATTGTCTTCAATTAGGAGAGGATGCAGAGGAGTGACAGATCCTGTTTTGAAGGATGAAGGTAGGCAGAGATGAGGAGTCAGAGATACAGAGCTGACTGAGGACGGGGGGAGAGTAGGAAGAGTGAGAAGGGACTATTGTTGAGGGGTGGAATAGAGAACAGCAGCAGATGATTGTTTTTCACTAAGAGAGGATGCAGAGGAGGGACTGATTATGTATTGAAGGTGAAGAAAGAAAGTGGAGCCAACGAGACAGCTGACTGTGGACAAGGGGGAGAGTAGGAAGTGTAGGAAAGGAGTGTTCCTGGGGGGTGGAGTGGAAAGAAGAGAGTCCGGTGATTGTTCACCATTAAGAGAGGATGCAAAGGATGGACTGATCATGGATTCATAGGGCAGAGGCGGTGCAGAGACAGCTGGCTGTGGGCAGGGGAGAGAGTAGGGAGCGAAGGAAGAGAGTGTTCTTGAGAGGTAGAACAGAGAAGGGAGAGGCAGATGACAATTTCAATTAAGAAAGGATGCAGAAGAGAGACTGATCATGGAGTAAAGGGTTAATGAGAAGAAGCAGCAAGGCAGGTGACAATAGGCAGATGAGAGAATAGGAATCCTGCAAAGGGAGTGTTGCTAGGAGTTAAGGTGGAGAGAGGAGAGGCCGATGATCATTTCAACTTGGAGACAATTATTATGAAGGACTAATCATTGACTGGAGGTTGAAGAGTCATGAGGCAGAAACTCAGCTGAATATGTATCTTGGAAAGAGAATATGGGTACAAATGGTTATTTTTACCCTCCTAGGCGAGAAGTGGCATTTTATTCCTTTTCTCCTGAAGTGTATAGTCATAGTGTAGCTGTTTGTACCAAAAGGTTTCTGAAAGCCAGCCATCACATTCAGACCTGATTGGAGATACTGGAAGTAAAGGGAGGAGAAACACTGCACGTGATTTAGGTTGTACACTCCATGAGTAAGACTGTAAGATACTCTCTGAATTTGGATGCCATTAGGTTACATAGAACTTCTTGACTTTTACTGAAATGTGTCTATGGTTACATCTTTGTCCAACGACTATCACTGATTTAAATACCCTCTCCAGGGGGTGAAAATAAACTCATATATTACTGTCATTTTTTAGTAACTCTTCAGAATAATAACTCATTGAAAATACGTGATAGCTTCCTGTTAAAAAGCTTTTCACTTCCTAAACCTGCGATAATGAACAATGGCATTCACTTGTTGCTTTTATTCCATTGCTAATAACATCAGCGCCCAGGGAACAGTGATCAATAATTCATAGCTTTGTGATAGCGCTCATACAAAACTTGGAAATGTTTTTATCTGTCTGTCAGCGATGGCACACTTGGCTTGACACCTGTTATAAATCACTTAAAACGCTTCTCAAAACTCAGTGACAGATGAAGCGTTTGGGTGTTTTGCGCCGCCATCGGAGCCTTATTCATAGAAATGGGTTTTTTTTTCTGCTGTGTTATCTTTTCCTTAAATCTGTTTGTCCGACAGCTACAAAATATTTCTTCAGGCGAGCGGAGGAAAAAAAAAAAATGTTTTGCAATCTACTGTCAACCAAAAATAAAATGCAGTATATCACACTGGGTTTAATCCATGAGTTATGGTAATAAGACACATGTGAATAGATAGCTGCATTTTAAATTTATGAAGAAAGAAAGTCATATTTCATTGTCTACTGAAAAGAAAGGATAGATTCTACTTCAATTTATATTACCTTATCTAATGTTTCCTCAGTGTAGTACATTTTGTGTTAGGGACACAAACCAACCCACATGTCACATGGGGCAAATATTAAATTTTTTTCATTCCTGTTAAATATACAGTATTGTTAACCTGTATTTTGCCCATGCATGGCATAGCAACAGGATCACTTTAAAGCTCAATGCCATCTTTGAAAAACAAAGAAGGAAAACAGAACATCCCTAAATGCAATACTTACCTCCTCTTCAGTGCTGTCCCCTATAGACTCACCAACTCCCATTCCTTTTTCTTTTTTAACCTTCCTAGCGGTATTCCCGAGCGTGACTCGGGGTTCGATTTTAGAGCAAAAAGCGGTAACCCCGAGCCACACTCGGGGTATCGCTAGGAAGATTGCTGGATCCTGGTAGAGGTTTTACTTACCTTTTCTCCGGGATCCAGCGAAGAATGCGGGCGGTATGCGGCGGCGGAGCTTCCTCCCGATCGTCTGCGAGCCCCGGCTTCCGTCTCCGGCGACGTGACGTCCGCCGGGGGGTGGAACCGGCGGCAAATTCAAATGTAAAACACACCAAACACACTGATACCGTTCAAAATAAAAAAAATTCACATTACATTGCCCCCCAGTGCCCTTTCCTGCAGTTTTACTGTACTTTTTATGTATATATACATATATATATATGTATATATACACACAGTATATATATATATATATACACACACACACACACATATATATACATATATACTGTATGTATATATATATATATATATATATATATATATATATACACATATATATATATGTATACATATATATATATATATATACACGTGTATATATATATATATATATATATATACGTAATTCTTGTGAATGAGCAGCCCCAGCCAACTGTATACATTATATATATATATATATATATATATATATATAATATATGTATACATAATATATGTATACATACATATATATATATATACATATATATGATATATATATAATAAATGTATACAGTTGGTTTGGGCTGCTCATTCACAAGAATTACTTGCAAAATAATGGTACCGCTTTCAGCACCTAAAATCCAAAAGAATCATACCGCCAGGGAGGTCAAATACATTTTACAACCAAAATCCAGCAAGAAGCATAAGTCACAACAGTAGGTCACATGTCCTTGACAAAAAAATTCTCAATGAGCTTATTTTTAACCGCTTTAAGACCGGAAGATTTTACCCCATTCCTGACCAGGCCATATTTTGCGATTCGGCACTGTGTTACTTTAATGGACAATTGCGCGGTCGTGCGATGCTGTACCCAAATTAAATTTATGTCCTTTTTTTCCCCCACAAATAGAGCTTTCTTTTGGGGGTATTTGATCACCTGTGCGATTTTTACTTTTTGCGCTATATACAAAAAAAGAGCGACAATTTTGAAAAAATAACAATATTTTTCAAATTTTTTTATATCAAATCCCCCCCCCCCCCCCAAAATGTAAAAATCTAGGTTTTTTAACATTTTAGGCCAATTTGTTTTCTGCTACATATTTTTGGTAAAAAAAATCGCAATAAGAGTATTTTGATTGGTTTGCGCAAAAGTTATCGCAGCTACTATCTACGGGAAATTTATGTCATTTTTATTGATTTTTTTATTAACTAGTAATGGCGGCGATCTGCAATTTCTTTGCGGGACTGCGACATTGCGGCAGACAGATCGGACCCTTGACTGACATTTTTGACACTTTTGGGGGTACCAGTGACATTACTACAGTAATCAGTGCTATACATATGCACTGTTACTGTAAAAATGACACTGGCAGGGAAGGGGTTAACTTTTATTGGTGATCAAGGGGTTAATGTATGCCTGGTGCTTACTAACGTGTGTGGGGGGAGGGGACTGTGTGACACAGGGACAGATCGCAGGTTCAGCTATGCTGAATCCTGCAATCTGTCACTGTTTGTCACTTAGGAGATCCGCCCGCATTTTTTTCACAAGCAGGCGGATCTCCACACTCGATCCCCGACGATCGGGGAAGAGCTACGGTGATCACCGCCGCTCCTCCCCTGGCCTGACTCCCGCTGTGACTGAATACTGCGGGAGCGAGCCTCCGGCGGCGCGCGGCGCCGCCCACAAGGGGAGGAGTCCAGCGACGTAGACCTATATCGATATCGAGCCACTTTGCCGCAGTACCAGCTCAGTGAGTGGTCTGCAAGTGGTTAATAGGAATATCTGTAAACCGGGAGCAGTCCTTTTTTTTTTTTCTATTTTTTTTTCTCAGGTAAAGAGGATCAAATACAAATATAATGAAGGGGAACCACTGCTAGGGACCAGTTGTAATTATAAACCCAAAGTCCTGCAGGAAGAACATGTCAGAGGTCACAGCAGTAGGCCTTACTCAGTGGGAATACCTGAAGCCCGGGAGCCACTGGCCCTCTTTTTGTTATTTATTTTTTAATAAATTCTTTATTTAATTTTTGGCAAACATACATAAAGAGGCTTCAGTATAAATACAATAAAGGTGAACCACTGCTGGGGACAAATATTAGCTATACACCAAAAATCCAGCAAGAAGAACATGCCATAGAGGTCACAACAGTAGGCCTTACTCAATGGGGATACTTGAAGGCCAAAAGCCACTGGTTCTCTTATGCGATGAACGATCCCCCAACATTATCCAATTCACTTCCTGTGAGCCCAGGTTGTCATGGGCATGACCCAGGGGGTGCGTTATCAGGCCGGCCTGGGTTCCCAGTACTTCTTGACAGCATGGCGATCACTGTCCACTGTCACTACCAAGGTTGAAGAGGGAGGACATGGGATTTTATTTTTTTTTTTTAAAGAGGTAAGTGTTTCAAGGAGGGGTGAGTGAAGAAGCTGGGGTAAAAAAAAATAACTTGAGTTAAGCCAGCTATACATGGGTCGAATTCCAAGCAAATTTTCTTTTGAAAATCTGTAATTTTGTGCATTTTGTGATCTGATGATGCCTCCATTGATTTCGAAATTTGACCAACCAAGCCTTCAATTGTACCTCATGTTGCTAGAGAAATTAATTTTTGTGGCCGGGAATCTTCTTTTCTTTCCAGGTCACAACTCATGCACATTTCTTTTTCAATTATATTTCTCATACAATTCTCAAATCATTGATTAGATATTTGTTTGTTTTTCCAAAAATTTCCAACATGCCTGATCATTCAAACTTGATGGCCGCACAAAAATCGTCCGTTGCTGCAGCCCACTAATGTTGCGAAATTCGAAAGAAAATTCTTAGTTACCATTTTCATAAGAAAATTATTATGAAATTCAACCCATGTATGGCCTGCTTAATGCAGAGCCCCAACCAATAGAGGTGCTGACATTGCTGGTTCCCTGGATAGGAAAGTGTCCTAATATTAAAAGTCAGCAGCTACAGTATTTGTAGCTGCTGACTTTTAATTTTTTTCTGAAGGAGGCTGAAACTCCTCTGTAAAGCGGAGTTTCCTGCAAAAGTGGAACTTCTGCTCTTTTGCTTTCTCCCCCCCCCCCCTCTGGTGCCACATTTGACACCTTTCAGGGGGGAGGGGGGAATGGGTACCAGTTTTTGACAGGTACCCTGCCTCACTTCTGGGATACAGCGCCGTGGCGCCATCCCTCGAAAGTTTGGCCCCCTCCTCCTTCCCCTGCTACCGAGCCAATAGGAATGCGCAGTAGGGACCCGCCCGTGAAGCCGCAAGTCTTCACTGCCGGATTTCCTTATCGACAATGATGGCGGCAGCCAGAGGCGTAACTAGAACCTTCAGGGCCCCGGTGCAAGAAACCATGAAGGGCCCCCCCCCAGGACCCGTGGCCGGGGCCCTTGCCTTCAAGCCTGGGGCTCTTCCCACTGATCCTGGGGCCCTTTCCTCTCGTTGCGGGCCCTTTATTACGGTCCCGCACCGGGGCCCTTTCACAGGTTCTGCAGTGAGTCCCCTTCCTGCCATCTTGGGGACTCCCCACCACCAATGCCAGGACTCGGTCACAAGTGTGACCTTTGCGATCCTGGAAGTTCACCCACTGGTGTCAGTAGTTTTTATTTTTTGGTATTTTAATTGTATTATTTTTTATCATTTTATTTTATTTTTTTACAATGTCACTGACTATGACTCTGTCAATTCAGAAAAGGAAGGAGCTGGTAAATTACATATTTATCGACCCCTTCCTGGTTCTCGATTGTGACACATCCCCTGCAGCAACAGCCAGCAGGAGAGGGGAGGGAGCACAGTGGAGGGGGGGGGCAGCACAGTAGGGGGGGGGGGCAGGGGAGCACACAAGCGCCCAGAGACAGCAGAACACAAGTAAACTGGATAGGAGGAGTGCGGGGGCAGCATACAGAGGAACCAATCTCCTTCATTTTCCTCCTGCAGCTACAGGACAGTGATTTCTCTACATGCTGTCCCCGCCACCACCCCTCCTATCCAGGTGTACAGGGGAGCCACACGGGCCCCCTAGAGCATGGGGCCCGGTTGCAATTGAAACCCCTGTAGTTACGCCTCTGGGGGCAGCATCCGACAGCTGATGGAAACATTGGCTGCAGTGCCGACATCGCTGGACTCCAGGACAGGTAAGTGTCCTAATATTGAAAGTCAGCAGCTACAGTATGTGTACAGTATGTGTGGCTGCTGACTTTTAATTTTTGGAGGGGGTGAATGGGAAGGTGGAACTCCGCTTTAAAGCAGAATTAAACCTATTACTTTGTATTTAACAGTGTCAAAAACAGTTACATTCCCGATATGTGATGGGATTGATAACTGTCATATTGGTTGTGCTCTAAACCAATCTGTCAAGCATTAAATGGCTGGTGTCATAACTGATCACATGTGCAGCATCATGGCAGTTAAAGATCAAACAGAAGCCAAGATGGCAGCTTCCCTGGCTGAAAATGATAAGAGGGTTTATTTCCACTTTAAAGCTGCCCATTGCAGCATTTAATACTTACCATTTCTTTGATCCCTAACTTTTCAATAGTTTGGTTCGGCCAGAACATCCGAACTTCCCGAAAATTCGGCCCGGATTTCAGGACCCCATTGAAATCAATGGGACCCGAACTTCAGTAATCAAAAAACACCATTTTGAAGCCCTAAAACCCAATAAATGCCCCTAAAAAGTGCCTAGGGTTCTGGGTCATACCCCAGGGATTATTAATCACTCAAAAAAAAGTTCTTAAAAATTGTCATTTTTGATAGAGAGCCAATTATTGAAAAAAAAAATTTCTTTGGATTTAGTATCTGGGGGGTCTAAAAAGTGTACCTGTGAAGTTTCAGCTCTGTAGCATGTCCAGAACCATAAAAAAAGATCGTTTGTATTAGGTCACTTATAGAACAGGGATATGGCTTCGCTATTTTCACACCTTGCCGGTTTAGTAGCAGGCGGTTTTTTGGGCATTTTTTGGGGTCTTTTGAGGCAGGCAAAACATCTGAACTTGTGTATACGGGTATATATACACACATACTTATATGTATATATACACCTAGACATATATAGGTGTGATAGTAGCAGAAATATATGCTTGCGCTAATGGAATAATTTACACTAATATGGCTACGCTCCTATAACACCTATATATGTGTAAGTGTAAAATACAAATAAGTATGTGTGTATATATACCACTATACACAAGTTCAGATGTTTTGCCTGCCTCCAAAAACCCCCAAAAAATTCCTGCAACAACACACCTGGGCGTTTTTTTTTTTTGGCGCTAGCGTTTTTTTGGGCATTTTTTTGGGTTCTTTGGAGGCAGGCAAAACATCTGAACATGTGTATATGGGTATATATACACACATACTTATATGTATATATACACCTAGACATATATAGGTGTGATAGTAGCAGAAATATATGCTTGCGCTAATGAAATAATTTACACTAATATGGCTCCACTCCTATAACACCTATATATGTGTAAGTGTATAATACAAATAAGTATGTGTGTATATATACCACTATACACAAGTTCAGATGTTTTGCCTGCCTCCAAAAACCCCCCAAAAATGCCTGCAACAACACACCTGGGCGTTTTTTTTTTAGCGCTAGCGTTTTTTTGGGCATTTTTTTGGGTTCTTTGGAGGCAGGCAAAACATCTGAACTTCTGTATAGGGGTATATATATATACACACACACTTATATGTATTTTACACATACACATATATAGGTGTGATAGGAGCGTAACTATATTGGTGTTAATTATTTCATTAGCGCAAGTAGTGTTTTCTGCTCCTTTCACACCTATATATGTGCAGGTGTATAAATACATACATGGGTGTGTATATATACCCCCTATACACATGTTCAGATGTCATGCCTGACTCCAAACATGTCCTCAAAAAATCCCTATAAACGCCTTCAGCCAAAAAGCCGGCTGACCGGCGAGAAGCCATATTAGTACACCGAATGTGACTTAAGAGAAACTATCTTTTCTCTATAGCGGTCACCCTGATATGGAAGGGTTTGGTCACCCTGCGATAGCAGTCAGTGTCAGTTCACCCTACACTACATTACGGTCACCCTGGCACTTAACACTTTCCCTACAGAAACTAAATTTTTGCATCTAATTAAAGTGTAAAAGAGCACCCTAACTACACTAGATATCCCTTTCCTCACACTAATAAATGCTAAATGACACTTTTAAAGTAAAATTAACAGAACTGCTTCCACTCTCTTCCATGTCCCTGTATTACAATGCTAGGAATTTGGCGGGGGCTATCTTATATACTGGGGGGCGTATTCACTAATGATTGGTCTAGGGACCCCCTAGTCACTCCAATCACATTCCTAGAATTCTCCTGCCCCCTCAATTGGCTTTTACTAATGGTTCTGGTCCAATCACAGGCTTTTAAAGCCCATTTCCTGGCCCATTGCATTTTGGTCGGTTCTGGTTGCCGAATTCCGAAATTTTTTCAGCAAAAAGTTCTAAATTCGTCCGAACCTCGAACACCCAATGTTTGGGTCGAACCGATGGTCGACCCGAACCGTTCGATCATCCCTAGCCAGAACTAGGCAGCAGAAGCCCTGAATTCTTGTTGGAGCTTATATAGGGCTTAGGACTTTCTCCCTGCTTCAATCAACAAGCACCAGTGCTGTCACATGGCCACCATACCAAGAAGTACAGGACATTCCTCTTCACTCACAGTGCTGAATGGCTAGGTGGTCAAACTAAGAGATTTTGAGTACGTAGGAAGGGGGTCCGCCAGGCTGATGTGAAGGTTGACTACTGTGTTCTGTTGTGACGCGTTGTAAAACATATGGTGAACATAGGATTACAGTCCCATGCCATGCATTTTAAAATCATTGGACTTCCTTAACCCAACACACATTAATGCACTACAATCTACCCTAAGTATAGACAAAATCTACCCTAAGGCATTTGTATGACTCCCCAGGCCATCCAATCTTTTGTTCATCATGGACTTTAGTGCAGTTGCAGTGTCTACTGGATAAGACCTGTCTGCAATAATACCATTCGCAAAAAGAGTTTATTTATTGCCAACAGTTGCTTTGTCATTTCAAATTTTGACCAGAAGATACGTTAAATAAAATGGTAATATGATCCCGCAGGCACAGATGATCAATATTCAGATTTTATCCATTGAATTGAGAATGTTTTGATTTGTTTGACGACTTTCCAAGCCTCGAATATTAATCCAATGTATTTATGTAACTGTCACTTCACACAAAGTGTGATGCATACCTCGGAAAGGAGCCGCTTTCGGGTTTCATCAATTAAACTTGAACGTGCTGATTCAAATTAATGAATACGAGTTTAAACTAATGGCGCTCGCTGTAAAAATGACGGCAGTTAAAGCACAACAAATTAAAGATTTATTACACAACCTATAATGAGCCTGATGCGTGGAATAGACTCAATATTCATTGAATCAAATTTTTGCAGAAACCTAAACCTATCAAGCCAAATGATAAAAAGAATATTTGATTAATCAGCACCTGGAACAATGATAAATAGGGAGAGGAGGTCCATTATGGAAACAGGAGAAGATGTTGCATACATATGCAAATAATTCTGGAATCCACACACCATGCCAAGGTGCCTTTGTAAATGGAGGCCTTTCTCAGATTAAAAGGGTTTCCAATACTGGGACATAGACAGCAATGAGCAAGAAAATGTACTTGGAGTTAAAGCTGAATTCCATGTATGTTTTTTTTTTTTTTGTATAGTTACAATAAATTAGATTGGACCAATATAAGTTTACAGCTTACATGTCTGGCCAATCCCCTTGGTAGCTGGAAATCGATGTAGCAGCAGCTGCTACGAGAGTGATTCTCACTGTTTTCCAGGCCCTGTGGCAAGAGGCTGCCCTGCTGCATACTAAATACAGGGGGTCACTCGCTTGAAACGGGCGCCATTCAGAGAACCCCTTTTATTTTACACAAGGATTACAAAGTATTCTCTGATTGGATGAGGTGGAGATTATGAGGTCACCCCCCCCCCCCAACTCGTCCAATCAGAGAACACCTTGCATTCATTGAGGAAAATGCTTTCTCTGAATGGTGCCTGTGTCCAGAAGCTGTCCTCCTGTGTCCAGAATGCTGTGGGGCAGCCGCTCGGTAAAGGACCCGGAAGACAGCCACCATCATTGCTGTAGCAGAAGCTACTATAGTGCAGCTTCCACAGGGAGTATCGAGGTATGGCTCTTGCATAATTACAATGGTCCATACTTACATTGGCGACGCACGTCATTAGTGTGTGGCCCCTTGCTTTTTTAAATGTGGTTTACCGAGCGAAGACGAGCTCCTGGTGGGCCACTCATGCACCAGTGGGTGAAGGGGAGATGAGAATTTAAAATGACATTACCTGCCATTGCATGAGGACTTTGTACAGCTCATAACATAACACCAGCAAATCTGTTTGTCTGCTAACTGAAATCAGCTCAGTTCTGTGACTAACAGGGTACCCCTAATGGGTTCCCCAATACAGTGTTCTCTCAGCACTCAGCCTTTTCGCCAAGCAGCAGGTCCCCATAGCAGAGAGAGAGAGAGAGCCTTGAGCAAAGGTCAGCTCACACATAAAAAGACCTGTGCATAGCTAAAACTAATAATGAAGTCTGACTACCAAGTAAAATGTGGAGTTAGGTAGGAGTGAAGGGTTTGTCCAACCCAAAGCTCGACAAAGCCTCCTGGTTCCAGGACCCACGCCAGGACTTAAGATAAATTTGTTTTCTCCCAAGCAGTCATTAACCCTGAGGTCCCTCATCATTTGTATATGAGAAACCTAAGTGACACATATACACCGTGCACAATCCTGCAAGATAGTGCGTCACAGGAAAACTGCAAAAAAACAGTTATGTTTTTGCCTATGATTTCAATGGCTCCCCATCTAAAATGCTGAATATCAGACAGAAATAAAGGACACACATTAATATAGCGTTGTATTCATCAATACATAATTTAATGTAACTTATTTTTTAAATAGCAAGCAGCAGCGAGCAACTGGAGGAGTGTGTGTGGAGGAGAGCGTGGAGGAGAGCCGGGTGACACGTGCGGGGGAGCCGCACTAGGTCACCAGAAGCCGGCGCGGGTGCAGGGGACCAGGACAGAGAGACCGGGACAGAGAGCCGCGGGACCGGGACTAAAAGCAGCAGGACCGGGACGTGAGGGACCGGGACTGTAAGCTGCGGCGGTAGATGGCGGAGCGGCGGCTGCGGCGGAGAACGGACACCGCACAGTATTGAGGAGGTGAGTGTTCACGGAAGCAGGGGAGGAGGAGCAGCGGCGACTGGTGAGTATCTCTCTGCAGCTGTGTGACGGTGCTTTGGGACCTTTGACTGACTGACTGACAGACCAACCTGTGACTGACTGACCATAGGGATCTGTGACTGACTGACCTTGCTTGTGACCGTCAGCGACTGACAGACTGCTCTGCGACTGACAGACTGCTCTGCGACTGACAGACTGCCTGCGACTGACAGACTGTTCTGCGACTGACAGACTGCTCTGCGACTGACAGACTGTTCTGCGACTGACAGACTGTCCTGCGACTGACAAGACTGCTCTGCGACTGACAGACTGTTCTGCGACTGACAGACTGCTCTGCGACTGACAGACTGCTCTGCGACCGACCGACGGTGCTCTGCGACCGACCGACGGTGCTCTGCGACTGACCGACGGCGCTCTTGACTGATCGACCGTGAGTATTTTAGAGACTGGTGAGTATCTTAGCGACTAGTGAGCATCTTGCGACTGGTTAGCATCTTGCGAGGGTTAGCATCTTGCGACTGGTGAGTATATTTGCAACTGGTGTGTATCGGGTGAGTATCTTGCGACTGGTGAGATTCTTTGCGACTGGTAAGTATATTTGCGACTGGTGAGTATCTTGTGACTGGTGAGTATCTTTGCAACTGGTGAGTATCTTTGCGACTGGTGAGTATCTTTCCGACTGGTGAGTATCCTTGCGACTGGTGAGTATCCTTGCGACTGGTGAGTATCTTTGCGTCTGTTGGATCTTTGCGACTGGTGAGTATCTTAGTGACTGGTTAGTATATTAGCGACTGGTGAGGACCCCAGGTTTAGTACCAGGGGAGACAGAGGTAGTGTAGGTAAGGAAGAGCAGGCCGTTAATATTATCCCCATAGAGTAGAGGGTAATAATGTCCAACAGGATTGCGGATGCCACTCAGTGCACTTCTTGCTGCATGTATGCGTTCCTTGATGAACCATTCGAGGGCGAATACTGCTGTGCAAGATGTGAGCGACTTGTTGCTCTGGTAGACCAGATCCTGGACCTACAGAAAACAGTGGCAACACTGCGTGGCATGAACAACCTGGAAAGGAGCTTGGACATTACCTATCAGGCGCTGGCAGGGGCCAGCATAGAGGAGGGAGGAACAGAGGAGACGCAAGCAGCAGAGGTACGCAGCTGGGTGATCGTTAGGAATGTTAGTGGGAGGAGAGTCAGGGAGGCCAATCCTGAGTTGGTACACCCTAACAAACCTGCCGAATTGCAGGTTGAGGGGGATATCAACTCAGGGGTGGCAGTGCTGGAGCATGCGCCCTCCCCCAGCTGCCAGGGGAGGGACGGCTCCAGGAAGAAGGGGGGCCGTAACTCAGGAAAGGTTAGAAAGGTTGTGGTAGTTGGGGACTCAATTATCAAGAGGACAGAGAGGGCAATCTGTGAAAAAGATCTTGTGAACTGAACAGTTTGTTGTTTACCGGGCGTCCGCGTTCGGCACATCGCAGATCTGGCAGACAGATTGTTGTGCGGGGCTGGGGATGACCCAGCGGTCATGGTGCATGTGGGCACTAATGACAAAGTTAAAGGTAGGTGGAGGATCCTTAAGAACGATTTCAGGGACTTAGGTAATAGATTAAGGAAAAGGACCTCCAAGGTGGTTTTCTCTGAAATACTGCCTGTACCTCGAGCCACACAGGAGAGGCAGAAGGAGATTAGGGAACTTAACAAGTGGCTGAGGAATTGGTGTAGGAAGGAGGGGTTTGGGTTCCTGGAGAACTGGGCTGACTTCTCAGTCGGCTACCGGCTCTTTAGTAAGGATGGGCTGCACCTTAATGGGGACGGTACAGCTCTTTTGGGGAGAAAGATGGCCACCAAGTTGGAGGGGCTTTTAAACTAGGAGACCGGGGGGGAGGGCTCAGAAGTAGAGTCAGTCAGGAGGGAGCAGAGGACAGAAGGAAGCTGTAGTGTCAGCAGCGACAGTAGGTCCACAATGTCAATTGGCAGGTCTGTGCGGGAAAATCTCAGACCAAACAGGAATAAACATAACCGCCAATTGCGCTTAACTTCCGTAAAACTAAGAGGGGTATATGCTAATGCCAGGAGCCTAGCTAATAAAATGGATGATTTGGAAATGTTAGTACATGAGGAGGACATAGACCTTGTGGGAATAACAGAAACTTGGTTCGACCCCTCACATGACTGGCTGGCCAATATCCAAGGGTATTCGGTGTACCGGAAGGACAGGGTAGGAAAAAGAGGGGGAGGGGTATGTCTCTATGTCAAGAACAATATAAAGGTGATAGAAAGGAGTGACATTACGGATGGGATGAGCATGGATTTAGAATCTGTGTGGGTTGAACTCCTTAGGGAAGGAGAAAAGGGGAAAGTAATTGTGGGGGTTTGCTATAGGCCACCTAACCAAGGGGAGGAGGTAGAGCTGGAATTTTTAGCACTAATGGGTAAAGTGGCAAAGTTGGGATCAGTCATCATATTGGGGGACTTCAATTATCCCGACATTGACTGGGAAGAGGGGACTGACTGCACACTCACAGAAGGCCCGTCTATTCACGGAAACCTTACAGGATAATTACATGTCACAGTTGGTGGATTCCCCTACCAGAGAAAACGTAGTCCTGGATCTATTGCTCACTAATGACCCAGACCTAATCTCGGAGGTAGGAGTCCAGGACAATCTGGGCTCTAGCGATCACAGGATGATCACATTTAGTGTAAATAACAATATAACAAGGCAAGTGGGGAATATAAGAACCCTAAACTTCAGAAGGGCAAACTTTCCAAAATTGTACTCATTGATGAAAAGGGTAAACTGGGACCAAACCCTGGGATCCCTGACCACAGAGGAAAAATGGGAATGCTTTAGGAACATATTAAGCAAAGGCATCTTGCAGTGCATTCCTATGGGAAATAAATTTAGAAGAGACAAAGCCAAACCTGGCTGGCTAAACCGTAGCGTCAAAAAAACTTATTAGGGGAAAAAAATTGGCCTTCAAGAAGTATAAATCAGAGGGCACAGTATCGACTTTCGACCAATACAAGGAGGCAAATAAGAAAAGTAAAATCTAAAAAAGAAAAGAAATCAAGATGGCTAAAATCATCTTTGAGAGACAAATAGCAGAGGATAGTAAAAAAAACCCAAAGAAATTCTTTAAATATATCAACAGCAAAAAAACTAAGGCAGAGCATATTGCACACATAATTAACAATGATGTGAGGATAGTTACAGAGGACACTGAAAAAGCAACCGTGCTGAATGCTTTTTTCTCATCAGTCTTTACACAGGAAACGGAGGGGTACACTGACCATGACTGTATGGCTAGTAGTAATACACAGGACTTGCCACTATGGCTAACAGAGGGTGAAATCAGGGAAAGGCTGGATAAACTTAACACAAACAAATCACCAGGCCCGGATGGCGTACATCCGAGAGTACTCAAGGAACTCAGTAAAGTTATATCGAGACCACTGTTCCTGATCTTTGCTGACAGTATTAGGACAGGAGATGTACCAGGGGATTGGAAGAAAGCTAACGTGATTCCATTATTCAAAAAGGGCCAGAGGCATATCCCGGGAAATTATAGGCCTGTCAGTTTGACATCAGTAGTATGTAAACTTCAGGAGGGGATGATAAGGGACTATATCATAGAGTTTGCTAAAGACAACAACATCATCAGCAGTAACCAGCACGGGTTTACAAATGGGCGTTCTTGTCAAACCAATCTCTTAGCATTCTACGAGGAGGTGAGCTGTGAGCTTGATAGGGGGAGACCAGTGGATGTGGTGTACTTGGATTTCACTAAGGCGTTTGATACAGTTCCCCACAAGCGCTTAATTTATAAAATAAGGTCTGCAGGTATCGATAGCAGGGTTTGCTCTTGGATACGGAACTGGCTTAAAAGGCGTGTCCAAAGGGTAGTAATAAACAGCGCATACTCAGACTGGTCTGAGGTGGTAAGCGGGGTCCCCCAAGGCTCAGTCTTGGGACCAACCTTGTTCAATTTATTCATAAACAACATTGAGGTCGGGATCAGTAGTTCGATATCAGTTTTTGCAGATGACACAAAATTGGCCAGGGCAATAACTGCACAGCATGAAGCAGATATCATACAGAATGACCTGGACAAAATAACGGAGTGGGCAACGACATGGCAAATGAGGTTTAACGTGGAGAAGTGTAAGGTTTTGCACTTGGGGACTAAAAACATAATACACGTTAGGAGGGGAACCCTTGGGGGAATCAAAAATGGAGAAGGATCTGGGAGTCTTGGTTGATGATAGATTAGGCAACAGCATGCAATGTCAAGCGGCAGCTGCCAAAGCCAGCAGAACATTAGCATGCATAAAGAAAGGGATGCATTCCAGAGATAAGACTATAATCCTTCCACTTTATAAAACTCTGGTCCGACCGCATCTGGAGTATTCCGTCCAGTTCTGGTCGCCAGTCCTCAGGAGGGATGTGTTGGAGCTGGAGAGAGTCCAGAGAAGGGCAACTAAACTGATTAGGGGGTTGGAGGACCTTGACTATGAAGAGTGTCTACAATCGCTCGATTTATTCTCCCTGGAGAAGAGACGTCTGAGGGGGGACATGATAGCAATTTATAAATATCTTTATGGGGATCCCAGCTTAGAAAAAAAGCTGTTCATTCGAAGGGATTGCATGAGGACTCGAGGGCATACAATGCGATTAGAGGAGAAGCGTTTTAACCTCAGGCAACGTGGGGGGTTCTTTACTGTTAGGGCTACAAGATTGTGGAATTCTCTACCACAAGAGGTGGTTTCTGCGGGTAGTATGGTGGCTTTCAAAAGACTCTTAGACTTACATCTCAAGGATCAGAACATTCAGGGGTATGTGAGATGATTACAGCCACACACACCTACACAGGTTGAACTAGATGGACTATTGTCTTTATTCAACCTCACCTACTATGTAACTATGTAACTATGTAACTATGTAAATACAAGCTGTGTAAGTACCAGAATTTGACTTGATATTAGTCTCTTGCAATCCCCTGTACAGCAGAGCTTAGATTGGAAGAGTAAGATCCAGTGCAAGGACCCATTCAGCTGTGCTGCTGTGCGCATGTCAAAATAAAGTGAATGCTGGGAGGAGAGAGAAGAGTTAGAGGGGGGATGAGCTTATCACTGTTCCGCTTCTCCTTTCACCATGTAGTACAGGGTTTCTCAACCAGGGTTCCGTGGATCCATAGGGTTCCTCCTGGGGTTGCTAGGGGTTCCTTGATCAATGGGCAATTTCTACCTCTCAGGTAAGTTTCCAATGACACCATTGTTCCTTTTAGCTATCTGTAAGCAGGGGCAGACTGGCAACTTTCGGCCCAAGGGGCAAGTACAAACCAGAGGCCCATGGTGCAGCGAATCAGTCCCCCTCCCACTCTCCATCTTCCCGTCCTCCTCCTGACCCCCTTTTCAGGCTGAAGCCCCGCTCCAGGTACTTTCTACTCACTGAATCCGGGTTCCAAAACAAGCCAACAGGGGGCGGTTGGGAGGAGCTCGGACAGCTCAGTTGGGGCTGGTCAGGGGAGGAGAGTCTCCAGTGGGACATGGAGCCGGCCTCTGCTCAGACACAGTTTACACCATCCATGCTGGGGGGAGGCCTGTGCTCTGTCCTTGTCTTCAACCTGCACTCAGTAGGTTAGCAGTGGGGACTTTTTACTTCTCTTCACCAGGAATCATTTAAGCATGTCTATGGTAGAAGTGGTGCAGCCTTTTTACAGGACATTAGAGCAGCCCAGGGGGCAATTGCCCCCCTACCCCCTGGCCCAGTCCTCCCCTGTCTGTAAGGGGGGGTAATTCTTCCCAATGATGACAAGAGTAAGGAGCATTTTTCCCACTAACTGTCACACTAATGTGCCATGAGTTGTAGATTTGTAATTTTTAGCAGGGGTTCCCCGAGACCAGAAATTTATTTCAAGGGTTCCTCTGTGTTGAAAAGGTTGAGAAAGGCTGTTCAAGTAACATGATGGGGGAAGGACAAGACCTGTAACTGTTACTTAATCGTAGCAGAGGAAAATCAGGTCTTCTGCTTTGCAAAGCATTGCTGTGCTGTGTAATAGAGCCGTATTAATGTCAGGACCGATTGATAGGAATACAAATCCTTTGGTGGGTAAAACAGCTTCCTTTATATGTATTTTATCTATGTACAGTATTTAGCTGACTGCCCAGAGTTCAGCTTTAGCCAATATTCTGTTTTTTGAATTAAAGTAAAGTGCTTCACTTTTCCATTAGCTAACAAAGATAATTGCTTGAAAAAAGCTCACAATATGTTCTGAAAAAACCCTCTGGGTAAATATAAAACCCTTGAGGACCGATCAATAGGTAATTAAAATAAGAATGTCATGCATAATTCATACGTATTGTTAACCAGCAGTCTAGGCCTATAACAGGACTCATGTCAAGGTCTGGTAATTGCTACTTTGAAAAGGTCCAGGGCAAAGTCTTCAAACTTCCCCGTGGAACACGGCCTCTCCTCCTCCTCGATTAGTTAATGCGGATCTTGCTCATTTTCAACATTCTGCTATGAAATCATTTATCAATCTTAGCTTAGGTAATAACAAATTGACTCTCAGAGTGATTTCATTATTGAGTAATGGGCCATACACACTATAAGATTTTCTGAAGACTTTTTCCTTTAGACTTACCAAAACCATATAATATGAGGTCAAACCTAAACACTTTCAATTCGTATGCAATCGGGCAGGCCCTTGCACTACATAGAAAAGGTAAATCTGAAGGAAAAAGTCTTCAGAAAATCTTATAGTGTGTATGGCCCTTAAGTGTACAAGGTGTTGTACGGATGTTCCAATGGAATGAATAGGGTCCAAGTAGGATAGAATGGGATGGTTTGATGATGAGGCTTTGTGGCGCGTAGACTTTGGTGGTGTTGGAACAGGCAAGTATGTTCAAGTATACGCAGTTTAGAGCAGTTAGAGCAGCCCCGGAAGAGGCATTGGGGGTTACAATACATTTTATAGTGACCCTGTTGATACCGTAAAAAAATGAATGTGTAACTAAAGCCAAAATCAATAACATTTTTATATTGCAATGTCAGGCTAGGAGAAAATAGGAGGAAACAGTTCAGATGTGTTGATTATGCAAAGAGTTCAATAAACAAACAAAAGCACATACCATGAGCAGGTCGAAGCAGAGCAAGTCAGTTGGAACTTGTAGTTCACCACTACAGATGAAGGTAGAGGTTGGCTGGTGCTTGTGGTTCACCGCTGCAAATGTAACAGGAGGTTTAGAGCAGTTAAGTAGTAATGCTGAGTCTGGCACTACAGTAGAATCAGGCAAGTATAGTTTAGACAAGCTGGGTCATACACAGGTAGATCAGAGTTCAAACGGTATGTAGCACTGCCCCCTAGAGCTGCTGAGAATTACACTTCTTGGGTTCCCCTGGGTTACCATTAGCAACGGACAGCAGATACACGGCATTAAATGTTCTTGGCTCAGACAATAATCAGTCCAGGGGATTTGGTTTTTGTGTTTTATTTAGAACTGGGATGGGAGAAGGGATGAGTGGGATACTCCAACTAGTAACTATGCACAAATCTGAGGACAACTGACTGTAGAATGCGGTAAAGCCGCTGCTTCAACTTGCCACCGGAGTGAAGTTAAATTGACCGTTTCCGTATTGAATAATCTCTTCAGGTTTAACAACTTGGCATCCCCTTTACTCTCACTGCTGTGTGCTGACACCCATCCGCTGACTCTAGCCACTGAAGCGGTCCCCTTCCTGGGCAGACCCGTTGGCAAGCTCCCCTGTATTCACGGACACTGTTTTTCCAGAGTTGCTCTGCCTTCACCTTCACAGTCAACTTCACTGGACCTCTGAGTTTAGCCACACCACTGGTTCACTAGCCGACTACCTACGACCACCCTCACAGTTGCAGAAGAGGAGACAGCCGTCACACTCCTTCTGGGACTTGGCTTCCTGCCCAAAGACCTCCTGTCACATGTGCCTTTGGCTTTTATAACGTATCCCAGAATGCACCACTGCTTGTGCCAAACCACTGAGATAGTTACAAAAGCCTGTGTGTCACTGGCTGGGTTTCCTCTACTGTCCAACAGGCTCCCCTTTTGGATGCAGTGGGGACACTCCCTCAGCACAGATGAATCACAACCCGGACACATGGGACAGGCCTAACTATTAATCAGGCTCTCCTGATAAGCAGACAGAGCAACTATACTTTCTCTGTCTAGCACCTACCTAGGAGGGTGCTACAGGTACATAATCAGAAGCGAGCAAAGCAGGGTCAAATGTAGTGGAGTCATACATGATATATACAGAGCAGATATCAGCTGGGTCAGGCAGGAGCACACAAGGTAACAACGATTTAAAGGTGAGCTGGCCAATCACCATTGATTCCTAGACAAAGGCTGTGTCAGGTGAGTTTTGCTGGGTCTTAAAGGGATTCTAGTACTGACAGTACCCCCCCCCCCCTTCCTTGAGGAGTTGCTCCTGCACTCTCAGGCTTATTTGGATAACGAAGATGGAACTTCTTCTTAAGTTGGTCAGCATGAAGATCGCAAGACGCAAGATCGGTCTTCTGGGCCGAAACCTTTCCAATGAATGATTTATTGTAAGGAATTCAACAAAGATACATGAAAGACATTTCGAATGCGCATACATGGGGGACGTTTTAATCTACAGGCCACAGGATTAACAATCTCCTAAATTTCATAGGGCCCAATTAATTTTGGGCCAAGTTTTTTTTAGATAGTATATGCAGGGACAGATTCCTGAATGATAGCCACACTTTGTCACCAACTTTATATACTGGTGCCTATGAGCGCCTCTTGTCAGCCATTCTCTTAAAAGCCTGCACAGAGCGAGAAATAGCACAATTAACATCTGACCAGGTTTTGAAGAAATTTTCAATCGTAGTGTTGGCATCTGGAATATCGGAGGGTGGAAGATCAAAGGAGCACACACGAGAATGCAACACGTAAACACAGAAGAAAGGAGAGGTCCCTGTAGACATGCTGGCACAATTATCAAAGGCAAACTCCGCCCACGGAGGGATGTTGACCCACTCCACATCATCATTGGCCATTAGACAACTTATCATCTTTTCTAGAGTCTGATTAGTCCTTTCTGTTAGGCCATTTGTCTTAGGATGATATGCTGAAGAATACGATAACCTTATCCCCACCTGAGAGCAAAGGGCCTTCCAAAACTCGGCTATAAACTGAGAGCCATGGTCTGAGACAATGTTAAATGGTGCCCCATGGAGCCTGAAAACATGTTTAAGGAATAAAGACGCAAGTTCGTTAGCCGATGGAAGTTTCAGAAGCGGAACAAAGTGGGCCATCTTACTGAACCTGTCCACCACCACCCAGATCATGGAACATCCCTGGGATGGAGGCAAGTCAGTGATAAAGTCCATAGATAAATGGGTCCGGGGATAGGTAGTTATCGGAAGAGGACGAATGAGACAGGAGGGCTTAGAGTTTCTGCTCAGCCTTTTGGCTAAGATCAAGTGTAGTATCTGTTCTTATCAGTTGGTATGGACCTTGATGGTTAGTATCGACAGGGGCTGAAATGAACCAGGGCGCTCCAGGCGAAACTGGGGGACTGGGAAGTAGGCACTGCCAGAGAAAGCCGGATGGGTCCATTGCCTCCTGGTTTAAATGGGAATCGCCCTATCAGTTTGAAGGGAGCAAGAAAGCAGGCCTTGCATTACCGGTTAGTACTGCTCCTGGATGTGACTGGTAAGGAATGGTGATGGCGGTGGGAGGGCCTTTCCTCCTGGGTTGAATCTTGCCTTGCAAAAGGCTTGTCCCCAGTTGAAGGCAGGCTCTCCCTAAGATGAGGTCAGCTCCAGCTATCAGCAAGCTCCCTGATTGGCTGCCAACAGGAAGGCAAGGTTATGACAGCGCTGTATGCCAATCAGGGAGCTTGCTGATAGCTGGAGCTGACCTCATCAGTGTGTAACTGCTCCTTTACTATCCAATCAAAGCCGGGGGCAGTTCTTGACCAAGCTGTATCCCTTTAACTGCAGGAGAGAAACGTGAAGTCAGGCCCGAGCAGCATCCATAAAAGAAGACTTGCTGGACAGAATTACAAATCTTTTGGCCGTTGAAGAATGCAGGAAAAGGACTTGAACTCCATAACACAAGGGCAGAGAAGGTGAGAGGAGAGAGAGGGGGAGCCCGCCATCCTACCTACCCAAAGCAAGCCACGAGGAGACCCTTATCATAGCCTGGAAGGCTACCTAAGCTTGGTTGGTCTTGATGTCATAAGGCATACATGACCCACACCTTTTGGTAAGTGACCCACTCTTACCATTTATCACGGTGGAAATAGAATAAGAAGCTGCACTAATAATCACAGAGAAATCACCACGTTGAGCACTTGCACCTATTGTTTGTGAATAAGCATTGTTTGCACAAGAGACTCACCATTTACTTTGGATTTTAAAATTTTGGGAACTTTGTTGAATTCTCTTATGATACTTTCACTACAGTCAATTTTAATTGACTTTTTTCTGTGTATATCATTATATGATATTTTCACTACAGTCACTTTTGATGTATGAATTACTTTGTATATATAATTAGAGGATTATTTATTTATCTATTTATTTATTTATTATCAACATTTACTAAACAACCTTATTTAGATCAAATTTTAGCAAGCGCTATAGGTAGCCTACTACAGACTACTTCCATACACACACTTTATGACAGGGCTATCCAGATGACGTCTCTGTACACACAACATGCTGAATCTCGAAGATTTTGGACTAGAGCAGCAGAAGTCTATGTTGGGTTTGACACATATCAGCTAAGAACAGGAAAATAATGTAGTGGGCTTGCAATCATTAAAACTGTACAAATATTGTATAAAAAATAGCCTGATATGAGGAATTTGGTATTTGGTACAGATGGTAAGTACAAAATTTGGCAGTCACACATGATTCATTATGTCATTGGTTGAGGCTGTTAGAGGTGTTTAGGTTGAGGTTGTTTTGAAAATCTGGCCTAAGCACTCACCACTGAACACTCTAAAACTCTGCTATGAAGGCCCATTGACTCATACAGTAGCTGCACCCATGGGTAGCCTGAAGGTTGTTCAATTGTTCGTTAAGGGTGCAGTTGCACTGCTTGGCACCATCTAGGTATGTACATGATGGTAGCAAAATTTACCGCCATACAATCACAGTAGTAGTGGAGCCTGCAGACAAATGTAAGTCTCAAAGAGGGCTAAGGTGCAGAATCTAAGGAGCCACCCGCAAGATGACAGGCTTTTTATGTGAAATGGTTTACAGGTTGTGGCTCTTGGATACATAAGAACTGACAACAGCTGATAGGTAGCAGAAGCAATATGTATAGAATCAAGAAATAGGACCATGGTCTCTGGAAAAACAAGAAGACAGGGCAGGTGGCAAATACAGATCATATAAAAAGGCAGTGGACAGGGTGAGCAGATCTGATTCATGGTCAGAGGAGAACTGAGCAGTCTACAGTTATCGGAAATTGAAACAGGAAATCAGGAACAAGGTCATAGAAATTGGAGGCTAGGAACAGAGTCACAGACTGAGGTCTTTGCTCAGGCACCTTGATGTGAGTGACAGGCAAGACTTTAGCAGGATTTGAGTGAAAGATGCAAAAGAAGCTATGACACAAAACGCTCATTAAAGCCCTTTGCTGTCAATCTTCCAAAATGTTGTCAACCTATTCTTCTTTTGTTCTTTTGTCTTTAAAAACACTATTATCTTAACCTTATGGAATCCAATAGTTTTGAAGCTGAAGAAAAATTAGGAAAAAAAAAGGTTCCACAATCCTCCACTGGCAATAACCGTTTGCCAAATGTGGGGCTATTAATTCGCATAGCATTTGACACAGCAATCACACCTCTCTGTTTTGCCTGTCCAGAAGTGTATTTTTTTTTTTTGCTCAATACAAAATGAGACTGATAGATTTTTCAATGCGTAGCTAAGTGACTTACGTCCATCTTATAAAATCTCAACAGTACATTGTGAGACTAAGCAAAAAAGAAAATAAGGACCTAACAGCTGTTTGTCACAATGAAAAGTCCATTTCAATGTCGTCAACGAAATGCGATGACGGGCTTTGAAAGAAAGTCTTGTTTAAGAAAATGAAAGAACCATATTGAGCGCTCCTGACTAGCGGTACACAGGCTTTTCAAGACGTTGGAGAGATGAAAAATATAAAGGCATTTCAGACCTGGCTTTCCATTATGCTGTGCCCCAGGACTTCGTGACTGCATTCAGACCTCATGTAGGTCAAAAATGAGCTGAGCCAAAAAACACTAAGTTCATCGAAAACACAATACGCTACTAATCAGCTTCCTTCCTGCATGGCAAATCACTGTGCTTGATCATGAATGGGAAAGAATTCATCAAGATATTTTTCACAATAGGAGAGAAAAGTAAATGTTTGGAGAGAAGGAAATTCAGAGAACAGATTATTCTATGCGAAAAAAAAACAGCAGTGGATTTTAGGGCGACCTCATTTATTATACCCTTGGTTGTTGGTTTTGTCCCTGTGAGGTCACTCACACTGTGAGGTCACTGTGAGGAACACTGCTAATGCCTTGTTATCTTTGTAGCCAATGAAGGTGGTGCAGTAGTGTAGCCATAGCTCCCAACTGTTCATAATTTGGAGGGATAGTCTCTCTTTTGAACTAAGTCCCTCTGCCCCTCTCTCCTCCCTCTTTTTGGACTGATGTACAGACCTCCACAAAAAAATATTTAACTATTAAAAGTGTTTTACCGCACTAAATCTTTCATCTAACATCTGCATTATTGCATTTGTTATCTTAAAAAAGCCAGAATATTAATTCCTAATGATTCGCATAAAGGAGGCAAGGAAGGTAACCTACACCCCTTGCAGTATGTAGCCCTGACTCCCTTTTCTAGGGATTTGCTGAGATGTTGGGCCCTCCTGCCACTTCCAATGATAACCAGCCCTCTACCTGAACCTGACAGTACCAAAACGCCAGACCATTTGAATTGTTTTTTTCTGAAACAGGTAAAAGTTCTGAAATGGTAATCGGAGTTAGAGAAATGCAATGCAAACAACAATAGCACAGCATTGTATACTGTCACAGACAATTGCAGATTACAGTACAGTAGACAAACACCTCTTTAGCAGAATGGCCTATCTATCGGGACTGTCATGTTACAGGTATCGGATAAGTAGTTTAGGAATTATTGCAAGGTAATTTACCTTTCTTTGGGAGCCTTTCACATAGCTAACTATATTTTCTGGGAATTGCCTAAAAAGCCTGAGGTTGCTTAGAGCTCCTTGAGCAGTGGCTCATTGATCTCCTGCATGTTCCTGCATAGTTCTAACACCAGTGCCACTTGCCAGAGCCATGTGGAACTTCTATTCTCGTTTCTCAGGTAGTAACCAATGACACAAATATGTTCTTCCCATTGTCTCCAAATGTAAGGAGAACTTATCCCAATGACCATTAATGTCACAGGGTGTTCTTTTCACTGACCAGCAGCAAGGTCCCCTTTCTTCCATTGACTACCAGTATGGTATGGCTAATGTTTCATTAACTTAAGATTTATTATTTTTTAGAAAGTGTTTCCTATGACCTAATAATTATTTTAAGGGTTTCTTTGCAGTACAATTGATGGAAGCTTTATGATGACAAATAAATCAATTTGGTGGCTTCAGCTTCTGTACTTATATCCTCACTTGTACTCTTTCATTTAAGAGTTACAACTATTGAGATTACGAAGGGTAGCCTAAATGAGGAACTGGTTTCAAATGTAGCTAGGAGAAAATTTTACAAGTTGCAACCGTTGAATATGAAAAAAAAAAAAAAATAGTCTTATGTAAGTATTCCTGTCACTCCGACTCCTTCCACACCATGTCTCGCATAGACTTGGTCTTTGCCTTGGATGTTATATTTGCTTTTGTTTCCGATGGGTCCTTTTTGTCTAGGGGTATATCTGAACATGCACCACTCTCTGGGGCACTTTTATGTCTTACTGCTGCACTACGTAAAAATACCCAACAGCCTACTGAAAAATTGGAACAGGCCATGCTGACGGCAGAGTCTGATTATGTTACTACCCCTGACCCCAGCACATGGGCTGTGTGGCTACACAAGCGTAGGGAATATAAGCCCTGATTGTTGGATCTTTACTAAAAAAAAAAAACATGCTTTATATCACCCAAAAAAAGTTTGAGCATGGTAACAAAGCTAGTCATCTGCTTGCTTACTTTACTAGACCTGACCATACCCCTATCTCTAACCCCAGATTCTGATGCCCCTGGGACACATCAGCGATACCCCACATGAAATTCTTAATGCCTTCTTATCCTTTTACATTGACCTTTATGCTACCAGGGCCCAGTATTCTGATTGTTAACTAGGGGAATACCTGGTCCAGGTATATCTTCCTTCCCTATCAGCTTGTGCATGGGAGGAGCTGACCATACCCCTATCTCTATCCCCGGATTCTGACGCCCCTGGGAAACATCCGCGATACCCCACATGAAATTATTAATGCCTTCTTATCCTTACTTTGACCTTTATGCTACCAGGGCCCAGTATTCTGAGGGTTAACTAGAGGAATACCTGGTCCAGGTATCTCTTCCTTCCCTATCAGCTTGTGCGTGGGAGGAGCTGGATGCACCCCTCTCTATCGAAGAACTTACCCTGGCCATTTCACAACTGCTAGCACACAAGACACCTGGCCTAGATGGTTTCCCGGCTGAACGGTATGCCCAATTTTGCAACCTGTTATGTCCTTTTCTTGTTCATACATTTATCAAGCTTTGGAACCTGGGTCCTTCTGCTCCCTATGCGTGAGGCACTGATTATTCTGTTACTGAAACTTCATAAAGATCCTCTTAAATGTGACTCTTATTGGCCAATTTCCCAACATTATTGTGGATGTGAAGATCATGGCTAAAGTTTTGGCTAATCATCTGAATAAGGTGGTTGCAAAACTGGTAAAGAGTGACCAAGGAGGCTTTATACCTGATCGCTCTACCAGGATGAACATTCGTAGATTGTTCCACAACTTGCAATATCTCCATGGCTGTCCCCCTACCCATACTATTGTGTTTCTAGACACGTGAAAAGCATTTGGTAGTGTTGAATAGCCCTACCTTTTTCAAGTGCTGAAGCTTTATGGCTTTGGTCCCCTATACACTGCCCCAGTAGCTCGCATTAGAGTAAATTCTAAGGTTACTAATACATTTCGGATCTATCAGCGTACTCGGCAAGGGTGTCGCCCTTCCTATTTGACCTAGCTATAGAACTCCTTGCCATACCTATTTGTACATCCCCTTTATTTAGAGGCCTTCCTATTGGTGCCATAGGGGAGCATATCTCTCTTTACACAGATGATACCCTGGTGTATTTGGCTGACTCTCATGACTCCCTAGCATCCCTCATGTATGAAATGACCACCTGTAGGGAGTATTCTGGCTTTAGGGTACAAGTCCACCCTGTTTCCCTTGGACCAGACAGCCATACCTATGACTCACCTGGACTCCAGACTACAGGTTGGCCCCTCCTTTAGATATTTAGGTATTACAATTCAATTACCTTTATCATTGTACATTGCTAATATTTTGTGTCCCTTATTGTCCCAATTGCAACTTCAAACCAAACAATGGATGGATTTGAACTTAGACTTAATGGGGGTTGGGGGGGGCAATTATTGTCAAAATGATATATCTTCCGAAACTGGTGTATGTTATGGCCAATTCCCCCTGCAAAATACCTAAATCAATTTTAAAATGTATTGACACCATATGTACAGCGTTCCTATGGAACAGCAGCCCTCCTAGAAAAGTACTTGAGACCTTAAGACTTCCAATTCATTTGGCAGGATTGGCGTTCCCTAACTGTTATTTGTATTTTTTAACTTCTCAGTTGGTTCACATCCATGATTGGTTGCACCCTGTCTCTGCTAATGCTTGCAACACCATGGAAGCGGCTTTTGCCTCCTCCTTAGGAACCCTCCACAACATTATTTATAGGAGCTGTGTTCTGGCTTGTCTGGGCACCTCGAGCTTACGGACATCACTTTCCCTGTTTAAAACCATAGTTACCCAAATTTCCAAAGACTCATGGACTCTGTGGCTTAATCCTACTCTTTCCAAATTGCATTCCCTCCCTGATCTGCAAAGGTGCTTCTCTAAGGAATTATTACTTATGTCACCTATACACCACACAGGGCTTTAAGTCCTTTTACCAACTGCAAATGGACTTTAACCTACCCCCCCCCCCCCCTCTTACTTATTTTACTACTACCAACTCCGCCATGCTATAAAGTACGTGTACAATTTGGTTCCCTAGACAATCAGATTCGGGTGCCACCTCTGATAATAATAAAAATAATAAGACAACCAGACCCTACCAAGCTTGTCTCAGCTTACTATTCTGCCCTCATAACAGACTCTAACCCTAGAGTCCATGCTGCACAGGTGAAATGGACATCCCTGGATATACCTTTGACAGAAGCAGACTGCTCTGAGTTTAGTGATACCTATAAAACCTCTGTCATTTCTTCTAAAGATAGAAATATACAACTTAAGTTTTTTCATCACTCGCATCTTACCCCTGCTACATTATATAAAATGGGTTTGAATCCCTCAGCAGAGTGCTTCAGAGCTTGCGCTCAGGTTCCTGACTCTTTACATTGTTTCTGGACATGCCTGGTATTCCAGGGATTCTAGGCAGACATTGGCTCCTTTTATTTCCTCCGCATTGGGTCTACCAAAAAGCTTGAATCCCAAAAACTGCCTCCTGGGTATTTTTGGTGAGCTGTCCATCGCCTTACATGCCAAGAGACTACTACCTACTGTCGACTATACTTTTTTATTCAAAGAAGTCCTTCTGCTTTCTTGGAAGAGATTGTGTCACCCACATGGACCCAGTGGTTGAAATTGGTAAATGACTCCCTGCCTCTGTATAACTTACCTTTCAACTCCGGAAAAAAGTTAAAACATTTCAAAAAATTTGAGGCAAGTGGATAGCAAGTCCCCTGACTCTGGCTCCTGTATCTTTATGAATCTAATGTGGTCCCTTAATTTTCACAATTGCTATACACTTAGCATTTGCAGCTATTACATTTGGCTATGCTGTGTTATTTGTGTGACTCCTTTTATTTTCTGTTAAGGACAACATGAGACGCGTGAGATGGTTTAAACCAATTTTATTGTCTAATTTTTGTACTTTTTTTTTTTTTCTACAACTGTACGATGTTATGTTTTTTTTTTTTTGTTTTACTCTTAAAACACAATAAATATATCTTAAAAAAAAAAAAAAAGTCATTTACATCCCAATTGAAGTCCTCTACTGTGGTATGTTATGACTTTTTACTGATTCTTGCTTGCAAATGCCTTTGAATACCTTTTTCTTTTTTGCCCTTCCTTCTGACATATATGAGTAATGGTGACACCCTATATAACAGGTATCTTCAGTACTTGAGACCTTAAGACTTCCAACTCATTTGGCAGGATTGGCGTTCCCTAACTGTTATTTGTATTTTTTAACTTCTCAGTTGGTTCACATCCATGATTGGTTGCACCCTGTCTCTGCTAATGCTTGCAACACCATGGAAGCGGCTTTTGCCTCCTCCTTAGGAACCCTCCACAACATTATTTATAGGAGCTGTGTTCTGGCTTGTCTGGGCACCTCGAGCTTACGGACATCACTTTCCCTGTTTAAAACCATAGTTACCCAAATTTCCAAAGACTCATGGACTCTGTGGCTTAATCCTACTCTTTCCAAATTGCATTCCCTCCCTGATCCGCAAAGGTGCTTCTCTAAGGAATTATTACTTATGTCACCTATACACCACACAGGGCTTTAAGTCCTTTTACCAACTGCAAATGGACTTTAACCTACCCCCCCCCCCCCCCCCTCTTACTTATTTTACTACTACCAACTCCGCCATGCTATAAAGTACGTGTACAATTTGGTTCCCTAGACAATCAGATTCGGGTGCCACCTCTGATAATAATAAAAATAATAAGACAACCAGACCCTACCAAGCTTGTCTCAGCTTACTATTCTGCCCTCATAACAGACTCTAACCCTAGAGTCCATGCTGCACAGGTGAAATGGACATCCCTGGATATACCTTTGACAGAAGCAGACTGCTCTGAGTTTAGTGATACCTATAAAACCTCTGTCATTTCTTCTAAAGATAGAAATATACAACTTAAGTTTTTTCATCACTCGCATCTTACCCCTGCTACATTAAATAAAATGGGTTTGAATCCCTCAGCAGAGTGCTTCAGAGCTTGCGCTCAGGTTCCTGACTCTTTACATTGTTTCTGGACATGCCTGGTATTCCAGGGATTCTAGGCAGACATTGGCTCCTTTTATTTCCTCCGCATTGGGTCTACCAAAAAGCTTGAATCCCAAAAACTGCCTCCTGGGTATTTTTGGTGAGCTGTCCATCGCCTTACATGCCAAGAGACTACTACCTACTGTCGACTATACTTTTTTATTCAAAGAAGTCCTTCTGCTTTCTTGGAAGAGATGGTGTCACCCACATGGACCCAGTGGTTGAAATTGGTAAATGACTCCCTGCCTCTGTATAACTTACCTTTCAACTCCGGAAAAAAGTTAAAACATTTCAAAAAATTTGAGGCAAGTGGATAGCAAGTCCCCTGACTCTGGCTCCTGTATCTTTATGAATCTAATGTGGTCCCTTAATTTTCACAATTGCTATATACTTAGCATTTGCAGCTATTACATTTGGCTATGCTGTGTTATTTGTGTGACTCCTTTTCTTTTCTGTTAAGGACAACATGAGACGCGTGAGATGGTTTAAACCAATTTTATTGTCTAATTTTTGTACTTTTTTTTTTTTCTACAACTGTACGATGTTATGTTTTTTTTTTTTGTTTTACTCTTAAAACACAATAAATATATCTTAAAAAAAAAAAAAAGTCATTTACATCCCAATTGAAGTCCTCTACTGTGGTATGTTATGACTTTTTACTGATTCTTGCTTGCAAATGCCTTTGAATACCTTTTTCTTTTTTGCCCTTCCTTCTGACATATATGAGTAATGGTGACACCCTATATAACAGGTATCTTCAGGACTCGTAGTGTAGAGAAAGATAGGAGGAGTGTCTGACTGGGTCCAAGATCTTACAAAGGATATAAGTGTAGCATCACCTTGTGTACATAGTTGGTTAGGCTTCACTATAGCCTTTGAAGCCAGGTTGTTTGGGGTCATGTAGAGTTTAGCTTGCAGGCTCTGAAGGCTAGGTCTCAGTCACCTCCCCCTGACTTCTGGAATCTTCTAGAAGGTTCCAGAACATAGTGGGTGGAGAGTTAGAGACCTTAGTCCAAATATTCATGGGGACTCTACCAATACCTGGGAGAAGGACCACCCAGTAGATGAAGAGTGGCCCATAATTATTGAAGAGTCTGGCCATGTGGGAGCAGAGTCCAGGATCCAGAGGCCTGGAGAGGAACCCTGTACAGGAGTGCTGTTGTAGAGAGAGAGAAGGAGAAGAGAAGGATCCAGAGAATTTCTCACCCCCTGCAGTCTCAGTCAGGCTTGGCTGTGACATTCTGCTCGCAAGAAGGATCTGTACAGCAGAAGGCCTGAACAGAAGTCACCATCTTTGGTCCAAAAATCACTAGGGATCGAGTGATCTCTATTGGTTCACCCCTCCCCCCTCCGGCCCCAAACCTACAAGACAGAAAGCAGCCGGGTGCAATACCAAGCTAGTTTTTTATCGAAGGACAGTGCTTAGCCTACCTTCATCCCTGCTGGGGATATTTCAAGTATTGAGCTATTTGGATTAGGGTTTCTGCTGGTGGAAAAGTTCAAGATCTCTACAGTCAATTTTGAAGTTCTCTTAAAGGAGTACAACCCAGGATTTTGTGCTGGGAGTTAGCGAGTGTTATCCATTTTCTCCTCAGTTTGTGCTTTGAAGTCAGTTCTGGGCATCCCATACTTCCCTAACCCCGCCCATGTTACATCCTCTAATACATTTAAAAAAACAAGTCTATGGACTGGATTATTGACTGATGAGTGCTTGGCACAAATTAGTGTTGCCTGGCTGTGCAGGTGAAGGGGGACCCAAAATCCAGTGGCCCTTTAGGGGGTAGCACTACATTAGGCATAGTGGTAAGGCTCATATTCCTATTTGACCACACAGTCATAATTAGACATACTGCCAAGATGAAGAAAAAAGAAGCTAGTATTGCAAGGTCTCTCTGACTAGATGTCTATACCTGGGACTATAGTTGGAATTTAAAGGATTTGATAAATTCCCATTGAACATTCTTAGGTGCCAACCCTGACAAAAATGTCTAGATAATTTGGCATTTTTGTTATTCATCACTTGACAATGACACACTTTTATTGGGATATCAGTTTTGGTTGGATATACATTTTAACACAGAAATATATTAGACTCTGTCCAACCCCCTCTCACTGGCCACTGCATTGGTGTATGTTGGGGCGCAAAATCCAGCATTGTGGCGTTTAAACATTGGTCTCACAAACCTGAGCATAAATGCCCAAGCTGTGTCCCATACCAGTAGTACTGTGCCCTTAAACAGTGGGCAGAAGGTTTCAGCCAGTGGTTTCTCATCATCAAATTAGTCAAGAACACGGCTCCTTCTGCTCTTCATCCAGAATCCGTGAAGTCAGCTGTGACACCAACTCAGCAAAGGACTGCCTTCAGACTAGGTTGCAACATCAGTTTCAGCGATGATGTTCCTACAGACAAGGCAATGCCAGTGGTCTCTACTCTCCTCCTTTCCGACACTGCAATGAGTTACCGAGGATACACATAAAAAAACTGTCAGAAGCTACAGACATACAACAGGAGGTGGTCAGAGACTATCCAGTTGCCGACCGCCGCACGACTATATACTGCGGCGGTCAGCCCCGGCCAGGCAGAGTGACGTATGGATACGTCACTCGCCTGTCACTGACTTGCGAGACAATTGCGGGCGGGCTCGTTCACTGACAAGTCAGTGCGTGTGACCGGCGGACCCGATGTCCGCCGGTCACACTACGATCGCTCCGGTGAAGGGAGAAAGGCGGAGCGGCTTATGTAAACAAGCCGCCCGTCATTCTCCCTGGTGTAAAAATGAAGATCAGACGGTTCTACTATGTAGGACCGTTGATCTTTGTTTTTACACCAATAGCAATGTCCCTGCACAGTTAGAATCACACCCCTAGGACACACTTAACCCCTCCCTGTCCAATAAAGTTAACCCCTTCCCTGCCAGTGTCATTTTTGCAGTAACAGTGCATATGTATAGCACTGATTACTGCAGTAATGTCACTGGTACCCCCAAAAGTGTCAAAAATGTCAGTCAAGGGTCCGATCTGTCTTCCGCAATGTCGCAGTACCGAAAAAAAATCACAGATCGCCGCCATTACGCGTCAAAAAAAAAAACACCAAAAATGACAAAAATCTTTCCCTTTGTTAGTAAACGTGATAACTTTTGCGCAAACCAATCAAAATACGCTTTTTGCGATTTTTTTTACCAAACATAGGTAGCATAAAACAAATTGGCTGAAAATGCAAAATTTAGATTTTTACATTTTTTTGGGGGGGAATTTCATATAAAAAAATGTGAAAAATATTGTTATTTTTGCAAAATTGACGCTCTTTTTTTGTTTATAGCGCATGATCAAAAAATCGCACAGGTGGGGGGCGGAGCCGGCCAGCGCAGGAGATGGTAGTGTGAAAGCACAGCTCCTCGCCTACAGAACATACCGGAGCAAGTTATAGCGATACGGGTCACACCACGGACGAGTGATCATCCTTCTGACATGCCGGGCAGGCACAACACCGCATCGGGGAGGAGAAATCTGCACTCCAAGCCCGGTAAGATGCTGGATTTCTTCCGCCAAGCTGGCGGGCCGCGCAGCCAAGATGGCGCCGGCTCCTCTGCTAGCAGCTCCACACAGGCTTCGCAGCGCGTGTCGGGCACACAGCTTCCTAAAGAAAAAAGGGGCCCAGATAGAGCGTCTGCCACCAGCTCTGGCCACTCCCCAGATGGCTCCCCTTCTGCTGCCAACAGCCCTGCAAAGGCTAAATTGAAATTACATCACCCTAATGAAGGTGACATACAAAACGGAGCTGTGGATGACACCCTAGAATTCCACGATACCATCTCCTCATTCCCTACTAAAAATCAACCTGTCATGGACTCCACACTTAAAGAGATGATGCTTTCCCTCCGCAGTGCAATCCATGCAGATATGTTACAGCTTATGACAAGGTGCAACTCAGCAGTGCAGGCAGTGGAGGGCAGAGTCACACATGTGGAAGAGAAGATGGGCGAATTCGCTGACACCTTTAATAATATGGTGGACGCCCATAACGACCACGATGATGACATTATCTGGCTGAAATCCAAAGTGGCGGACCTCGAGGATCGCTCGAGGAGGAATAATGTAAAAATTAGGGGCATTCCTGAAACGGTTAAACCGCTGGAACTGACGGAATATCTGACCGCAATCATGCAAGAGGCCCTCCCTGATGTTCCACTCTGTGACCTAGCCATTGATAGAATTCACAGGCTTCCTAAGCCTAAACACATCCCAGCTCATCTTCCCAGAGACACCATTGCCCGCATTCACTTTTTTACAGTGAAAGAGAAATTCATGTCAATAGCCAGGAAATCTTCTAGCCTGCCTCCAGCAATGCAGGGCCTCTCCTTCTTCGCCGACCTCTCGGCCCATACGATGAATCGACGTCGCAATCTTATGACTGTTACTAAGCCTCTTAGGAACCACCAGATCCCCTATAGATGGAATTATCCTGCTACCTTACTTATTACCAGAGGAGAGAAGGAGTTCCGTGTCACCACACTGAATGATGGTATTCATTTGTTGGAGCAATGGGGTATTCTGGATCCTGCGGACAATAGCCCTCATGGCTCATCAGCTCACCCTTCAGCGTCCCCACAGGATTGATGGGCTCCAATCCTTTTGTTGTTTGCTCTATCTATGGATCTACGTTGTGACCCACATTGTTCAAGTTCTTAGTTACATAATGCTCCTGTAGTTCTGTTCGGCTATAGACTGAGTTATATCCCCCGAATTGGTGGCTAGGAAGCCACACAGATAGCCCCACGGTTATCGTCATCTTTCTAACCATTTCCTTTTTTACCCATTCCATTGCCACCTAGTGGCTATCGTTGGGACTATTGTTCAAAATTTTCTTTGCTTTTTCTTTTGTGTAACCCTCATTGTTGTTTGTTTGTTTTTCCGGAGTGCCTTCCTTTGCAGACGCTACCCAAGTGCCAACTCTTGGCACTCTTGCTGTGGACAACCGGTTGTCGCCTGTGTCATCTCGGGACTCCGCTGATCTTGACTGTATCTGGTGCGCTTTGCCGGGACTGGACACGTGAGTTTCTATTTTACACGGCATACATACTTACACAACCCTCCATCAACTCGGAGTTACAGCTCCCCCTGCTAACACCACAACTAAACTTTGCCATCCCCCAGTCATGTCTTTCCGGATTACTTCTTTAAATGTTAATGGCCTTAATAGCCCCTACAAGAGGCATGTACTGTGGCGTGAATTGAAAACCGATGGCTGCGATATTGCGGCTATACAGGAGACACATTTTGCTTCCAGTGATCACCCGCGCCTCTCGTATAAGCAATTTCCCCATGTCTTCATGTCTAACGGCCCCAAGAAGAAATGTGGAGTGGCCCTACTTGTTAAAGACTCTCTGAACTTCCAATTGATCTCCCACACAACGGATCCTGATGGGCGATTTTTAGTGGTGACCTGTTCTATCAATAAAATTACTTATACCATTGTAACGGTTTACGCACCAAACGCGGGACAGGTCACCTATATTAACAAATTATGGAGGTTCCTAACCCCCCTGATTCAGGGTCACCTCATCTTTTGTGGAGACTTTAATGTAGTAACGAATTATCAACAAGATGTGTCTCGGAACGCTCCGAGGAGACACCACCGTACCGATCTTTCTAATTTCTTGTCTAAATCAAACCTTTATGATGTCTGGAGGTGTTATCATTCAACAGAAAAGGACTTTACTTTTTTCTCTAAAATGCATAGCTCGTACTCAAGAATTGATATATTCTTTACTGACAAATTTTTGCTGCAGAAGGTTACGGAGGCCAAAATAGGCTCCATAACGTGGTCGGACCACGCTCCCATCTCATTAGTGATTGGAGACGTGGCCCTCACCACGGGAGCCAATAGGTGGAGATATGCAGCGGACCTGCTGGGGGACCAGAGGGATTTCACTGAGGTTAGATCCTCACTGGAGGAGTTTTTTCGCATTAACGACTCGAATGATGTCTGCCCCTTTGTCCTCTGGAATACCCATAAGGCGTTTCTGCGTGGGGTCCTGATGGCAAGGGGTGCGGAGGTGAGGAGGCGGAGGAGGCAACGGATGGATTACTTATTAGCATCCCTTAAACAATTGGAAATCACAAATAAAACTTCACCTTCACCATCAGTGTCGGATCAGCTCTCCCAAGCCCAGAATGAGCTCCGACTATATTTGATACATCAGCATGCCTCCGCACTTAGCCGGCTGAAAGCCAAACAATATACTCATGGTAATAAAGCTGGAAGGCTTCTAGCTTCCCAGCTGAAAGCTAAACAATCAAAACAACACATCTCTTATCTGGTTCACCACTCCTCAGGGGCTAGGCTGACCAATCCTAAAGACATAGCTGATGCCTTTGGGCAGTATTATAGTTCTCTGTATAACCTACGGGAGGATGTGGGGACTCCTCAGCCCTCTCCTACTATTATTCAGGGATTTCTAAGTTCCCTCAATCTGCCCAGCCTAGCTACTGAGGACCTGGCCGAATTAAACACCCCAATTTCAGAATTGGAAATATCTACGGTTATCAAATCTCTGCCAAGAGGCAAGGCACCAGGCCCCGATGGCTTTGCTGCAGATTACTACAAGTCATTCGGTGACCTTCTGTCTCCTTACCTCCTACGAGTGTTTCTTAAGGCTGCGACCTCTGCATCCTTTCCACCGGAAATGTTGGAAGCTACGGTTATCACACTCCCTAAGCCGGGCAAGGACCCAGACAGAGCGCAGAACTTCAGGCCCATATCTCTTTTGAATGTGGACCTTAAGGTGTACGCAAAGGTGTTGGCAAACCGTATATCTAAATTCCTGCCCAAACTGATAAATCCAGATCAAGTTGGCTTCGTTATGGGTCGTCAGGCCACGGACGCCACTAGGAGACTGATTGACCTGGTTCATCATGCTGAAGTCTCGGGGGGTCCCACAGTGTTCCTGTCTCTGGACGCCGAAAAGGCTTTTGACAGGATACACTGGGGATACCTGCGCCAGGTTTTATCGAAATTGGGATTTCAGGGTATGGTCTTAGATGCAGTTATGGCCCTTTATACTTCCCCATCCGCGTATGTGTTTACTGAAGGTATTTTTTCTGATAAATTTCAAATTACCAACGGAACGAGACAGGGGTGCCCGTTGTCTCCCCTTATTTTTGCCATGCTGATGGAGCCATTGGCGGAGTGCATGAGATCACATGCGGGGATACATGGCATTAATATTGGCACAACGTCACATGTGATCTCATTATTCGCAGACGATGTTATTATGTCTTGCACAGATCCCATGTTGTCTCTACCCAATATCCAAACAGTTTTACACACCTTCCAATCAGTCTCCTACTATAAAGTTAATGAATCTAAATCTAACCTGCTAGGTGTAGCCATGCCTCCGCAGCTTTCACTTCAAATCCAGCAGTCGGTTCCATATAAATGGCAACCAGAAGCGATGGAGTACCTCGGCATTAAACTACCTTGTCAGTTAGCCCACCTTTATAAACTCAATCTAGCCCCGCTTTTGACCTCCATCCCCCAGGAGCTCCACAAGCTCGGTAAACATTACCTTTCGTGGTCAGGAAGAAACGCAGCATTCAAGATGTTAATCTTGCCTAAAATTTTATACTTTTTTAGAGCCCTTCCTATCCGAGTACCTGAATCTTTTTATCGGTCCTTACAGAGGATACTTTCATCCTTCTTGTGGCAAGGCAGCAAGCCCAGATGCTCGCACCTGATGCTTACAAAACACGTGACAGTGGGGGGAATGAGCGTTCCGGACTTGAAAGACTACCATACGGCGGCGGTTTTATCCCAGGCTAAGTACTGGTTCTCTTCTAATCCCTCCCCTCGATGGCTTACTATTGAGTCCGACATGTTGACCAGAGGCACTTTGATGGATTTGCTCCTCAGTGCATCACTGTCTAACCAACCCACTGACTGGCATCATCCCACAATCTCCGCCACGCTTCATGCCTGGCGTACATTTTTGCCCAAACACATTCAGTCAGGAGATACGTCTCTAATCCCCATACCACTGCAATCACTGACTTTTTTATCTCCTGATTTAAACTTGGAGACATGGCGCAACAGTGGACTTATTTTCCTCGGGGACATTTGTAAGACTTCTAAATTGGTCAAATACAAGGACTTATGTATTCGTTACCCCAGGCTCCGTAAGGAATTCTTGACTTATGGAAGGATCTGTGGTTTGCTGCCTACCCCAATCCCAACTCACGTAGTATTGCCTGAATCTGTAGCACGTTTCCTCCACTCGCCTACATCTCATAAAGGAGGCATCAGCCTCTTTTACTCACACATGCAGGACAGGCTACACTTTACCAAAGGAAGCCCACAACTAAAATGGGAAAGGGACCTGGGTCAATCTTTTACAGAAGAGCAATGGAAGTCAGCTTTCAAATTAAACAACTCCCTCACCTGTTGTTCTAATTTTAGAGAAGGTGCCCAAAAAATACACTTACGGTGGTATAGAACACCGTACATGCTAGCTAAATTTCATCCCAGACACTCCAATTTGTGTTGGAGGGGCTGTGGCCGAGTAGGCACCCTTTTGCATGTCTTATGGTCGTGCCTCTCTTTACGTAGCTTTTGGGCTTCTATTAACCGTCTGATCGCCGAAGTCACAGGCATATTAAACAAATTAAAAGTTGAGCAGGCATTATTAGGCATCGGAGTGGATTGGTATCCGCCCGTATGCAGAGTGGTAGTCCAACATATCTTGTATGCTGCACGTCTAGCCATTACTCGCAAATGGAAAGACGCATCCCCCCCTTCGCGCAGGGAGGTACTCCAAATACTAAAAGAGTCCTATCAATATGAAAAGCTCTTGAGTCCGCATCTGTCCAATCCCGCTAAATTTTCAGGTAGATGGCACATTTGGGAACTTTTTACTAACAAGTAATCAGAGTGGTGTACCCCGGATTGACCTGGCGACTAGTAAGGAAAAGGGGCTGGCTCCCCCTGGGACATAAAGTGATCCCAGTTGGGTGTCCCGGAGGGAGTGCATGGCCCCTGCCTGCTTTGCTTGTCTGCATCCTTGCCCTCACCCCCTTTATCTCCTCCTTGTTGAATGTATATTCCTTATCTTATACATTTTTTATTATGCTTTCAACTGATGTCAAATGTTTGCGTTTGAATTCCCTCATCTTATGTGCATAATGTACGAAACATTCTGTCAACAAATCCATATATGTCTTACTCTTTCTTGCATTTATTTCTACAGTGTAATTGTTATTCTTGTTTAAAACCAAATAAAAAGATTTTTTAAAAAAAAAAATCGCACAGGTGATCAAATACCACCAAAAGAAAGCTCTATTTGTGGGAAAAAAAGGACGTCAAATTCGTTTAGGTACAGCGTCGCACGACCGCGCAATTGTCCGTTAAAGTCACGCAGTAAAAAATCGCAAAAAAAACCCTGGTCTTTTAGCAGCCAAATCCTCCGGGGCTTAAGTGGCTATACACATGACACAAGAGATGGTCAGAGACTGCAGACATGCTATAGAAATTGCTAGAGACAAGGGACATGCTTCCGCAGTTAGTCATAAACATGAAACACATTACTTGAGACTGCTAGAGCACTGCTATTACAGCCCCTTTACTAATCAATGCTTCCACATTTGTCCATCCGTTATAAAAGATCAGAGGGAAAAATATATAAAACGAGAAAAGAGATGGACAGCACATTAAAAAAAAGTAACATTGTGTGAAAGAATAATACCAAACATTAACAATTTACTTAAAGCCAGTCTAAAAAAAATTTTTTAATTTAGGGCTCTTTCACACCACCTTTGTCCCAACACAAGACAAGACAAAAAACTTTGTTCCCTATAAGGCCAGTGGACACAACACCATATTGCGATGGTGTGCGCTGAAAAATGCCCCATACACACGTGCAGATTATCTGCAGACTTTTGTCTGCAGACTTACCTTTTCTATGTAGTGCAAGGGCCTTCCGGATTGCATACAAATTGAAAGTGTTTAGGTTTGACCTCATATTATATGGTTTTGGTAAGTCTGCAGACAAAAGTCTGCAGATAATCTGCACGTGTGTATGGGGCAAAAGAGTATGGCATGCAGTACTTTTTTCAGTGCATCGTGGGGCAACGAAATCCCCTGTTGCACCCAATAGAACCCTAATGAAATGTCAGGTGTAACATTTCAATAAAGTTCTACCAAAATGTAGCAGGTTTTCCAGGATGTGGGTCTGCCATTGTTACTGGTGACACCTTCAGCCCATTTAAGCTGAATACCCAATGGTGTGAGATTGGAGACAATGACCATTCCGGCATCTTTGGTTTGTTTTGTTTATTTGATAATGGGGATGGGAGAAAGGAATGAGTGGGATACTCCTCTGGCTCAACTAGGTACAACTGGGACACTTTGCAGAAAAATGCCTGTTAGCGCTGTCTTGACGCCAGCTGAATGCCAACCAACGATTGCTGGTGCTTGAGAAATACTGACTTGCTGAACTTGTGCTTGAACTTGACCTTTAACACTCTGGTTAGCTCAAAAGTCTTGGACTAGACTGAGACTTGACTCTTGACACTCTTGTTAGCTCAAAAGTCCTGTAAACAGCTACCTCCAGTCCTTAACTGACTGAGGTAGCTCTTTGTAACTGCTTGTGCTGCTGACACTCTCAACACTTTACACTGCACCCTATACACTTTAACTCTTCAGGGCCCAACCGCCTGCGCCCCCTTTACACTTCAGGGTCCTCTCACTAGGCACCCCCTCTACACTTCAGGGTCAACACTGGCACCCCCTTTACCGCTAGCTGGCTCTTGGATCCCTTGGACCTTCACCAAAGTTGTCCCCTCTGCTAGGCAGACCCCCAGGGGCAGTTTACAGTTCTCACGAACTGGGAATGGTTTCCTGAAACTGGACCCCCTCTGCTCCGCTGGTCCTCGGCACACCGGATCCTCTCCGCAGCTCAGCTCACTCTCTCCCCTCAGGCAAGCTGCCCGGGACACCAGATCCCGCTGACAGGAGGAGAGACAGCCATACTCTCTCTCTCCTGGGACTCTGCTTCCCGACAAAGACGCTGTGTTATGTGCTTCCCTCAAACTTATACCCACTCCCAGAATCCTGTGCGGCAGAATCTGCCTTTCTGGGATACAGGCCTGAGTGTGCCATTGGCTGGGTTTCCTCCACTGCCCAATGGGAACCCTCTCATGGAGCACAGTGGGGAGACTCCCCAAACCCAATACACCTGGGAGACATGACAGCCCAGCTGAAAATCATGGCCCTGCTGTTAGGCAGCTAAGGCCCACTATACTTTGCCTAGCCACTACCTTGTAGGGTGCTACAAAAAAAAAGTAAACAGTGCAATGACATTGGCACTGTTTCCACCCAGTGGCCATGCATTCAGTAGGGCTGCTCACGATAAGTGGCAGAGCCCGTGTGTAGCCCAGTGGCTGTAGGTTCAGCACCAGGGCTCTAGCATATTTGCTGTGCTAAAGAGAGAGGGGATGGGCATGTTTGACCAAGACCAAGTCTGTTAGCCCACAGAGTGCCTTAGGCAGGGTGGTCAGACACTTATGCCCATTGGACTGCCCAATCATATTTAGACACACTGGGCAACTGCTGTAACAGGAAATTGAGATAATTCTAATAAAAATAAGGTTGGTATTGCGATATCTGTCTAACTGAATATCTAGGGCTTCAAAGAAACGTATCAACCCATTATAGGGTATCTAAGCCCCGGAAAAAATATACCATTTAAAGTGTTTTGTTATATCTGTTTAATAAGTTTGGAAATATGCCCGCTGATCTTGCCAGGTTTGTTAACATCTTATGCTCAGTGCCTATGCTGACTGTTGTCAGTTACATTGTTATCAGGTACCTCTGAAGACTACGAAACCTCGTCCCTTTATGTTATGCAAAATACAAGAGGGTCAGTGTTCCATAGCTCTATATTCTTTTATTTTTTTGATACACTAATTCAGTGTTCTTCAACCAGGGTGCTGAGGAACCTTGGGGTGCCCTCTGGGTTCCCCTGGGTTCCTTGAGAATGGGACCCAATGTGCCCCAGATCAGTGTCATGAATTGCCATGTTTTGTGACCACCAGCACCATACCCACCAATGAACACATAAGGGCCAGGATACACAGGGTTATTTGTTTCTTTGGTCACGGTTGCTGGCTCGCATGGCACCATGGCAACGCATGACTCGGATCCAGGGCAGGCAGCATGCAGGGTCAACCCCAGCACTCCGGAGAAGATGAAAGTCTACCTCTTCTAGACAACCTCTACCTCCTGCCCTCAGTCATGCTGCTGGAGCTAACAGGTAGGACTCTGTGAAGAGGGGACTGTGTGATTTGGGGGCCCTGTAATGAGGAGGGGGGCTGCATGACTGGCAGGCTCTGTGATGGGGGAATGAGTGATCAGAGAGGCACTCTATGATGGGGGGGGGGGGGGGAAGGGAGCTCTGATCTGCAGGGGGAACTCTGATGTGAAGAGTGGCTCTAATGTGATAGTGGGATTTTTGATGTGAAGGGGGGCTTCTGATGTGATAGAAAAACCTCTGTTGTGAAGGAGTGGCTCAAATGAGATAGGGGGGCTTGTGATGTGAAGGGGGACTTTTGATGTTATGGAGTAACATCTGATGTGATAGGGGAACCTTTGATGGGAAGGGGTGGCTCTAATGTCATTGGGGGACTTTGGTATGTGAAGGGGGGCTTCTGATGTGAAAGAGGAACCTCTGATATGACAGAGTGGCTCTAATGTGATAGGGGGGCTTGTGATGTGAAGGGGGACTTTCGATTTGATAGAGGAACCTATGATGTGATAGAAGAACCTCTGATGTGAAGGGGTTGCTCTAATGTGATAGGAGGACTTGTGATGTGAAGGGGGGCTTCTGATGTGATAAAGGAACCTCAGATGTGATGGGGTGGCTCTAATGTGATAGGGGGACTTGTGATGTGAAGGGGGGCTTCTGATGTGATAAAGGAACCTCAGATGTGATGGGGTGGCTCTAATGTGATAGGGGGACTTGTGATGTGAAGGGGGGCTTCTGATGTGATAAAGGAACCTCAGATGTGGAATTAATTTCATCAGGGCTGTTATGTGCATTGTCCCAGGCTTAGGCTTTGAAATTTGGATACCTTTAACCGCTTGCCGACCGCCGCAAGTACATATACTGTGGCGGTCAGCCCCGGCCAGGCAAAGTGACGTACCGGTACGTCACTAGCCTGTGAGCCAATAGGGGGCGAGCACGCGCCGCCGGGGGCGCGGTCTCGCCCCCGCTCATTCACAGACACCTCCGCGCAAGTGACCGGCGGACCCGATGTCCGCCTGTCACTCGCGATCATCCGCTGTGAAGGGAGAAAGGCAGGCGGCTAATGTAAACAAAGCCACCTGTCATTCTTCCCTGTGTAACAGCAGAGATCTAACGGTCCTGCTATGTAGGACCGTAGATCTCTGCTGTTACATGTAAAGCCACATCCCTGCACAGTTAGAAGCACGCCCCTAGGGACACACTTAACCCCTCCTTCTCCAATAAAGTTAACCCCTTCCCCTCCAGTGTCATTTTTACAGTAACAGTGCATATGTATAGCACTGATTACTGTAGTAATGTCACTGGTACCCCCAAAAGTGTCAAAAATGTCAGTCAAGGGTCCGATCTGTCCTCCGCAATGTCGCAGTCCCGCAAAAAAAAAACGCAGATCGACGCCATTACACGTTAAAAAAAAAAAACAACAAAAATGACAAAAATCTTTCCCTTAGTTAGTAAACACAATAACTTTTGCGCAAAACCAATCAAACTACGCTTAATGTGATTTTTTTTTTACCAAACATATGTGGCAGAAAACAAATTGGCCAAAAATGTTAAAGAAATTTTGATTTTTTACATTTTTTGGGGGAATTTCATATAAATGTGAAAAATATTGTTATTTTTGCAAAATTGACGCTCTTTTTTTTGTTTATAGCGCATGATCAAAAAATCTCACAGTTGATCAAATACCACCAAAATAAAGCTCTATTTGTGGGAAAAAAAGGACGTCAAATTCGTTTAGGTACAGTGTCGCACGACCGCGCAATTGTCCATTAAATTCACACAGTGCTGAATCGCAAAATAGGGCCTGGTCAGGAAGGGGGTAAAATCTTCCGGGGCTTAAGTGGTTAAGGAAGGCCGCAATTAAAAAAAGGTTGAGAAAGCTGCACCATGGCACAGACACCTCATCTGAAGGCTGGTAAGCTGCCGTATTTTGCATTTTTGTTTTAGGGTTTAGATACACTTTAAATAATCCTTTTTTTTAAATGCGGACCTTTACATAATTAGTCTACCCAATATGGAGTTTTTGTTATTTATCACTGGACACGCAGGCTTTTGGATATCAGCATTGGATAGATGTACATTAAAAACCGGTATTAATCCCTTTCAATCCAACAAGGTCAGACCACAGGGACAAATTCTCAAATAACATTTTCTACATGTTGCCGAAGCAGACGGTAACGTCAAAAGATATTTTGTTATTTTTCTCCAGCCCAAGGAATAAATTCGAGAGGCAGTGGAGTCCTTTTATAAGCCAATTTCAAGCAAATAGGTGTGACATTCAATTTCAAACTTCAAGAATGTAATTGCATTTTTAGATGGAGAGGCTGCGCTCTATCCCGCTGCGTGTTTTGTGCTCATGAAACTCCCGCAGTTTTCAGAATTGCTCCAGGATTCTGCAACACATTAAAAGTTTCGACGTGGGTTAGTCCCCAGTGGAACATTTTAGCAAACATAGCTGAAATTTTTAACAAGGTATCTCCTCAGACGCACATGGCAAGCTGTACGGTTTTAACATTAATAATAGGTCTGCTAAACTGTTTGTGCATCAAAATGTATTCATGATCGCCACAAGCAAAATATCGCTGCCAAGAATTTTGCCGGGAATGATAGACAGATGTGCTCATTGTATGTAACAACAGTTTTTGAATAATAAAATCTTTTATGTGCCCTTTTTCTGCAGTCTCCACGGCCCTGTTATGCCTCAAAGTGTGCTCAATCATTTCTTCCTCATACAGATGTATCTTTTTCTATACGTTGTGCCTCTTTTTTGTCCTTTAAGCCGTAAATATTTAGATGCATTGGAAACCGTAAAATGGGCTCTTTTTATGATTGCATCTTTTTTCTACAGCTTTTTTCAACATGATTTTCAAATGCATATTTAGATGGTAACGTCTATATATGAGAGTCCAGCTTTAGTGAGTTAAATTAAAGTCCACTCCTGGCTACTTCCTGTCTATACGCACTTACTGCGGCGTTGGCGGCATTACTCTGTCTGGATTGACCTTCTGTGGCCATTGTAGCAGGGTGACCCCCATGCTACTGTGTAAAATGGTGGTTTAGGCCAGTTTTTGTGGAAAGCCAGCACACTGATGGCACAGGTCTGTGTTGGCTCCATAATAGAGCCAGAAATAGAGTTCAGAGCCCCACCCTCTGGAGGGAGATCAGTGTGTCTGAGGGGAGCCATGTGAGATGCTTCCCTGCATCAAGATGTTTAGGTTGGGACAGAGGAAGGCCCAAGCCTGAGAGGAAGTCCATGTGGGACGGGGGCACTAAGTAAGCTGTAGAGAAAGTCCCTGTGGGACAAGAGAAACAGCTAGGAAGTTGTATGGAAGATGCGGCACTGAGGTGCAGCATCTGTGCATAAACACTGGGATGTATTTCAAAAGTACTAAAGTTCCGGAGGGACCCTGAAGAGTTACCAGGAGCAGTAAAGCTGTCACAAGAGAGCCCGGAGGCTGTATCAGTGCTGTATCTTGGCCTAGGCCGACAAGGCCCAGGCCTAGGGCAGCACTTTGCAGGGGGGCAGCAAAAAAGCAGATTATTTCACTTATTTGTATAATGACTATGGACGTCCTAGTCATTATACAAATAAGTGAAATATTCCTATAATTACAATCAGTGGCAGCAAACACAAGTCCAAATATCTTAAGCTGCACTAATGGGCACTGAGAGGCTGCACTGGTGGCCACTGATGGGGCTGTACTGATTGCCACTGATGGGGCTAAAACTGATATGCTGCACTGATGATGTTGCACTGATGGGCAGTAATGAGGCAGCACAGATAAGGCTGCACTAATGAGGCTGAACTTATGGGAACTGATGAGGCTATGCTGATGGGCACTGATACACTGTGGTTTACAGATGACAGAATGGGTCATAAACAGGAAGGGGTGTGGCCTTTACAGGAAGGGGTCATATTTAAATTAGGGGGTGCACAAGTTTAGTCAGGCCTAGGGCAGCACAAAACCTAAATACACCACTGGGCTGTATGTTATGTTTTGCAGTGACGATGAGAACCCCCTGCATAGGAAGACATATATGTATGAATTTTTGATGTTCGTGTACATAAAAGTGGGCAAGAAAGCTCTGAAAAACTATATCTTGTGTGGAGTTAACTCATGGTTTTGACAAAACCATTGAGCTAACAAACCCTGACATGTCACACTATGCTTGTACAATGTTTGTCCACACAGTTGTTCATAGTCTCTATCATGGACACTTGTGTCAGGGTGCAGAAGTACAATTGGAGGGAAGTTGTTACCCCAGAACAAAAATAACCATCATGGTAGGATCACCACCACTTTTGAAATTACATTAATATGGTGATATGGCTTGCAAGTAGGGATGAGCTTTGAGGTTTGTAGGTCAACAAAGCACCAATCAAGCTGGCCCAGGTTGGCCAGTTTGCCTGCCCACATTCCCAACTGAGGTTTGCAAACAAAGTGGCAGAGGATCTGTCATTTAGCACTGGTAAATAACAGATTCCTGGCTGGCTTCTTTGTAAACATAGCCAGTCGGGAATCCTGGGTGACATCATTGATTAAATATGGTCATGTCCATATTTGGCTAATGATGTCACCCAGCATCCAGGGCTGGTTTGTTTGTAAACAGAAGCTTGGCAGGAATCTGTAATTTAGCAATGGCAGTGTGGCAGGGAGCATTTTGGTATGGTGGGCTGTCATAGTAGGGAGGCAATATTGTTGGCCAGCTGGTCATCAGGATTGAAGACAGATGTACATCGCTGGATGATGTGATTGACGTTAGATTTACATAATGGGACATCGCTATGTTTTTTTGGGAACTTTTTAAAAAAAAGACTTTAAGGTGTTAAGGCATCCCCAAGCGTGTTATTTACAGGGTTAGTGTATTTTCAACATTGCCATTTAGTCTGCATTAAAAGACCTTCCCCTCACTAAACAATATTTAAAAACAGATGGTATTGGAACATGTCCCCATGGCAATTGCCAGCTACCCGTGCACTTTTGTAAGATTAACTTGCAAATTTTTTATTTTTTTTTTTAAACATTTTATTGAAAATTTTTATAGGCATACAGGTAAGGTCACATTGAATGCGTATACAAAATTTAGAGAAAACAAAAATGCAGTTTTAACTAACCTCAGTAGTTATAGCAATAACACGTGACAAGCGGCACATAGTCAATAACAAAGAACCTATTGAAACGTATAAAAGAGAAGAGGCACATGAGCTAGTCCAGAAAGTCAAGGCAATATGAGCAATAGGGAAAGCGTTTGAGTAACAAGAAGTGTTCGGACTGATTGGGAATGCGCGCCCTGAAGCCGAAAGGCACTGTGGGATCCCTTGGCTGTATTAGAGAGAAATGTGGTCCATGCGATGAAAACTTAGGAGGCCCCTGGATACACGAACAGGGGGGGCAGACACCCCCAAGGGGAACACACTGTGTCCGCGGTCCCCGAACGTGCGCCCGAGGGGGGCTGTGAGAGGACCATGCTCGGAGATAGAGGGAACATGGGGATCAAGCAGAAGGGAATGTTGGAGAGGGTGGATAATTGGTAGGTGCATGTGGACTACTACGTCGTCCACAATATTTTAGTGGATGGGGAGAGAGATAAGAGGGTAGAACAAAAGGGGTGGGAGTGTGGTGACGAGACAGGAACAGGAGGGGTGGTCAAGGAGGAGAGAAGAAAGCAGGGAGAAGAAGAAAAGAAAGAGGAAAAAAAAAGGGGGGGGAGGTATAAATACGGAAGAACCCGTCACATCTACGACTGAAAGAGGGAGAAAGCTACCAGTTAGCCTGCCGCGCCTAGTAGTTTACTGTATTCAGAGGAGAAGTGTAGCCAAGTGGCCCAGGTGGTGTAAAATTTGTCAGGGGTGTCGTGGGCTTGATGAGTCAGGTCTTCCATCTCCGCTATCCTACCCACTCTGCGGAGCCAGTCCGCTACAGTGGGAGGATGGGGCAACAACCAGCGACATGGAACGCACATTCTCGCTGTGTTGATGAGATGGAGAGTCAATGATTTCTTGTATGCTTTTTGTGGCATGGGAGTATGGTGGAGGAGGTACTGAGCCGAGGAAAAGGCTGGGGAGTAGGTGGTGATGTGTTTAATAAGAGAGTAGACCTCCTGCCAGAAGGGTTTTATAAGAGGGCAGTCCCACCAGATGTGAAGCAGAGTAACGTTGTGAGTGTTGCACCTCCAGCACATAGGAGACGTGTCCGATGAAAAAGTGTGCAAAATATCAGGGGTCCTGTACCATTGAGAGAAGATTTTAAAACCACTTTCTTGCACATACACATTCCTGGAGCCCTTGTGCATGTGGGTGAAGATCCTATCCCAGTCATCTCCAGTAAGTGAGAGATTAACTTGCAAATTAGCCTTGAAAAAGGGTGTTAAAAATAGCAAGATTTGGCTCCTATAAATGTAACAGTCTTTGAGGCTCACACACTCCCTGTTGGGTTTGTTGAACCCCTTGTGAGACAAACTTTGCTTGGTTCACTTATCCTCACTTTCACATTTTTTTTTTAGCAAACCTCTTTGTAAATTGCGATCCACTTCTGTGCTGGTAATTTTGACTCTTCCAGTAAGCTCACTGAAAGTTAGTGATAACTGAGAAAATTTGCCCAATATATACAGATGGTCGGTCCAATGTTATAATTAGAATGATTGCTGCTCCATGATGTCCTTTTAAATCTGCAATACCCTACAAGTCCACTATTTAATAGTCCTGATGGACCCTATGGCAATCTTCTCAATAATGCGCAATCTTCACACCACACCATGTGTTCATTTGTCACCAGCTCTTAGTAGGACACTCACTCACCAGACTGGATTACCTCACATTCTCATGCCGGCACAATGCGCATTATCTCTTTAATAGATCCACTCCACCATTGGGACTTCTCCAGACCAACCTCTCCAGACCAGCTTGCTTTTATATATATATATATATATATATATATATATATATATATATATATATATATATAATAAAAAAAACAATTTTGCTCATAATAAAAGGGTTTCTACAATTGTATTATATGTTAAAAACACCATGTATTTCTCATCTGCCTAAAATTGCACTCACAAGCTAATAGATCTTTATAGCCTTAACACTGTGTGTGGACAAGCTTAGCACACACCACCATCAGTTTCAGATCACCACTTTCGGTAGAACGTGTTTCGTCATTTCCAGTTGCCGTATAGCCAGATGCGTTTCGTCATCAGGACTTTGCCCAGGAATCTCTGTCCAAAGTCTATAAAGATCTATAGCTTGTGAGTGCAATTTGAGGCAGATGAGAAATAAATGGTGTTTTTAACATATTACACTATTGGAGTTCAATTTTTTCTTTTCGTATGTTATATCTAATTGTTACCTATATGAGCAAGCTGGTCTGGAGAAGTCCAGATGGTGGAGAGATAATGTGCATTATGCCGACATGAGAATGTGAGTCAATACAGTCTGGTGAGTGAGCGTCTTACTGGGAGCTGATGACACTTGAGCACATAGTGTGATATGAAGATTGCACATTATTGAGAAGATTTCCACAGCGTCCATCAGGACTAATAAATAGTGGACTTATATTTATACACGTTGATATTTTCAAACAAGGACAATGCTGGGTGTTTTTATATTTTTTGCTATTATTTTTTTATGGAATTTTATATTACGGTTGTTTATATCAATGATTGATTTATGTAAGATAGCGCCGCTATTTTTTTCTATTATATGGGAGAAAGTGTATTTGGATCATATGGCACTATTTGGAAAGTGGCAGCAATCTAGATAAAGGTAAGATAGCACTATGGTTTATAGAATTTGTGGCGCAGAGGTAAAATTGTTGAGCATTGGATGGTGGTGCACAATTATTAATATAATTTATTTGCTATTAACCTGCAAGTACTTTTGTAGGGACTTGTCTCATTTAGTAATATTGCGTATTGCATTTGTATTTATATGAGGGAGGGAGGAAATGAGGGCGATGTTATATTAGGGAGTCTGTCGCTGGTAGTAATTGAAGTGGAATTAAGGGCTTTAATTCCCCTGAAATGTAATTGAAAATCTAGACATTTCTGTGAAATGTTGCTATTTTGATTAACTACATTGGAGTCAAAATGGAAGGTGAAATTAAGTTGAATTTTAGTCATTTTAAAGGGGGCTATTGGCTTTAAATGGCCCTTGAGGGTTACAGAAGATCCTTTCATACTGGACCTATTCCTGTGGCAAAAAAGCCAGTTCATTTGCATCATTATTTAAAGTTGTTACATTTTTTTTGTTCAGAAGGACATTTGGACAGTGTAAAAAAATAGCACAAAAAAGGATAAAATATACTTCAGACACCAACACAAGTCAATTTTATTTTTATTTTCACCCAAGATTCACACAACTTTGACCCAGTAGTAAAACATTTTTTCAAATTAGTCCTTGTGCCAATATGTTTATAAGCAGACAACAGACCCCTAAATTAAATAAACTAAAAAACCATAAATGTAAGCCCCCCCCCCCCTCAAAAAAAAAAAAAAAAAACGACATCTTTTGAAAAAAGAGATGTGAATAGTGGATTTTTTTTATTGCCTTTTTTTTACTACTTAACCAGATGACCAAGTTTCTGCTTTGAAAAAAATTACCAAGCAGTAAAACTGACAATTTTGTAGAAACTCGGCTAAATTCACTCGGTGTATTCCTAGTTGTATATCACCAGTGACTGAATTTCTAAATAAAATTAAAAAAAAATACAGAGAACACTTTTTCTTCCTATAGTGGTCCCAAAGAGGTGTGTTTTATGATTGTTCTTTTGATGGTGAGCATAATTCTGCTGTTTCAGACATTGAGGTAACAGCACCAAAGTATCAGGTGAGCATTCTGTGTAGAGCTCTTACTAATACTCAAAGGCTGTGCTTGGAAGTCCTATGTATGTAAAAGTCTTTTCTGCTAAAAAAATAAAAACAAAATTCCCTGTCTCCTTTCATTTATTTTTATAGTGTACTCTACTTGTGGTGCATGCACAGATTCCCAGCAACTATTTGTTTCTGAGGATGGAGCCCAGGACCACGACAAGAGAACTCCTACGTGTCATAAGTGATCACCCAATGGTACAAAAGGAGCAACATGGACCCAGATAAAGACCAGGAAAAGATGATACAAGGGGGTAAATGGAGCAAATAGGGATAATGAGGGACGGCTCTATTTGATCAGCAAATGGGGATGGGGGTCAGTCTGTAAAATGTGCAAGTATGGTTGCAAGCAGGTCACTTATCGGCCACCTGCATCGGCCAGGCTGTCCTAGGGAACCACCCTTTGTCTTTTGTGATATGAATAGGTAGAGGTTTTTAACACACCATTCTCAGGAGAAAATCTGCCATTTTGGCGACGTACATAATCTTGGCCGGAGGCCCTCTCTCCACAAGATACTTCTGAATCTGTTCCCAAATGCTTGTCCACTTGGTCAGCCTTTTTGGATGATGTACTACAAATATATAATGTGATCCAGAGAAATTCCGTCCGTTTCGCATACTGGCTCTTTCTCCAGCAACGCTTGGCAGATCTCATACCAGATAAGGGGTACCAAGCAACTTTTCCTTCCTCTAATCCTCATCAGATTCTTTTGGTGTGGATACACCTCTCCAGTTCCTATCTGGGTCTACCCCAAAGGGTTGATGCTCTAGATCCCCTACAACTCAACTTTTAGCCTAAATAGAAAAGCAGCGCTATATAAAAAGTCCAGGTATAGGTAGGGTCCAGCTGATTGGTCTCCTTAGAGTGCCACCACCACCAGAGAGAGAGAGCAACCCCAATCACACTGCCGCTTACCGTCCCACTAATAAAAGAAGGCTCAAAGGTTCCACCAAACTGCTCCTCCAGAAATCCTCAGCGATTCCAGGATCAAGCCAATTAGGTGCGACTCCATACAGATGGTACAAGGCAGACTGATCACTCATATATACCAGAAAAAAGCAAAAAAGAAAACCATAGTGCAACACCTAATGAAACACCATTTAATTTCCTTATGCCAAATAAATGCTTACAGGTAATAAGAGTAAAAAGAGCTTATCTGCCAGAAATGTTTGACCGCCAACGAGATGACCGCTGCTTCACTCCGTAGTGACGTCCCGCATCACAGGTCCCGCCCGACGCGGCGTTTCGTGCAATGTTAGACTTCTTCCGGGGCGTCAAATGGAAGAAGTCTAACATTGGACGAAATGCCGCGTCGGACGGGACCTGTGATGTGGGGCATCACTGCGCAGTTTTTTGTTATATTTTTTTACATATTTTAGCCTGCATCCGGTCACTGCTTCCCATAAACCTCCTCTTGCCCTGCCTTGAAGTGACCCAACCAGGGTTGCTGTTAGAAATCGTGGGGCCCCGTACAGAATACCTGGCAGGGCCCCCCCAAAGAAAATATTAAAGATATATTTAGCTAAAATTACAACAAAATCACTATTAGCAGACACAAATATAACATAACTCGCATAATTCCTGCTAAATCTAAAATAAAAAAGAAGATGAGATGAGAAAAATATACAGGCTGGGCAGTTGGAGCTCCGAGATCAGAGAGACAGAGAGAAAGAAACAAAGTTACAATTTACAAATAAACTCCTGAGCAGAGATAAGTGCTGGGAGGGGGGCCCACACAGGGAGGGGGATTAGTGAGGGACAACTGTCTCTTTCTCAACAGATAAAAGCTGATAGCAGGGAGAGGGACAGAGATCAGATTCAGGTGCTGGAGGAAGATTTCTGTATTAATTGTCCATCACTAATCCCCCTCTCTGTGTGGGCCCCCCTGTGTGCTCGGGCCCCCTACAAGAGGGCTGGTGTTCCCCCCCCCCCTATCAGCGGCCCTGGACCCAACCCTCAACTACTCCTAGGAGCTGGGCTTCCCGTAAAGGGGTACTAACCTCCTGCTTACATGCTGTCTATATTTTCACATTATAACAAGAACACTATGCCCATCAGTAAACAGTATAGCAATAAACAATTACAGGTAAAACATTTTTTTTAATATCTTTTTCAGTTAAATTTTACATCTACTTTAAGTTTTACTTTTGTTTATTTTGATCATTTCTTGATTTATTATTAACTGCCGCAGTTATTGTGATCATTTTCTAGTGAAGTTTAAGAATTTGTTACTCATCACAGAATGGAGGAGCATGGCGGTTCGAGAGTAAGGACAGCGAATGACAATAACATGTCGTGTTTTGACATGAAAAGAATCATCGGTATTAGCAGATGCCATGACCATCTGATTACTCCAAAGACATCTTCTCTTGGAGATGACAGCATGATGCAAATCTGACATTCACCACAACCAATAACTACTATGCTGTACATTTTAGGCAAATAAATATTGTCTTTGTATACCTAGCATAGTGTAGAAAGTAAGAAATGTTTGCAAAATGAATCATAGACATTTTATTTAAAAAAAAAAAAGTCTTTAGTTTAATTACACTGAACAAAATTATAAACGCAACACTTTTGTTTTTGCCCCCATTTTACATGAGCTGAACTCAAAGATCTAAGATTTTTCTATGTACACAAAAAGCCTATTTCTCTCAAATATTTGTAGCACTACCCCCGTAGGAGCTGCTGATTAGACTATTGCAGTGATGGCGAACCTTGGCACCCCAGATGTTTTGGAACTACATTTCCCATGATGCTCATGCACTCTGCAGTGTAGCTAAGCATCATGGGAAATGTAGTTCCAAAACATCTGGGGTGCCAAGGTTTGCCACCACTGGACTATTGGGTCTACGCCCTGCCTAACAACCCACAGAATTGTCTCGAACCCTCCCTAGGCACAACTGACCCAGAACAGGACTGGAATACCAAATGGCTACACAGATTGGAATATAACACTTCAATAAATAATAATGACCTGTTACCTTCCAACTGTAGTCCTTCTGGGTGACACAATGGGACAACACACAGGATTGCGTTAAGTTAAAGCTTAATTTACTCTGTATCAGAATGAAACAAGTGAGATACAATGAAATATGGCTCTTTAAGGAATTACATGTACCAACTAAGAAAGATAAAAGTACTCCCACACTCATGTATAATAAATGCCAGACACAGTACCAGACAGGTAGGCCTATCTGAGTCCCACATGTGGTTTTGCTGTTTCTTCTCTATATCATCGCTAACTCGCGATTTGTAATCCACATTGAGGATGGATGATCAATAGAGAAAATGGCAGCAAACAGTTAGTAATCACCGCGGGGTGTCTGTGCAGGATTGGCGGTAAAGCTTCTGTGGGAGATGTACTGGGCCACCCGATATATTGCCTTCTACTACTCTAAGGCTAATCCTGACTAAAGTTACTTCTTTGGTAGATAGAGTCAGTTTTTGGGCAGGTGCCCTCTCACCAACAGGACTGTCTCCCAGGAACCCTCCGCTGCGGTCTCAGTCTCCGGCCTCTGTCACCAGCCGCGCTAGGTATTGGTGGGGGATGAGTCTGGTCTCTGCAAAACATCGATGGGACCTCCAGGAGGGATCCTCTACTGGAGACGAAACACTGCAGCTTAGTCACTTCAGGCCCAGGAGTTTCGGCCTAGCATGCAGCATCAGCCCACAGCGCTGGCTTCCTGCTTGTCTCACTGTGTCTTTCCCAAGAGAGTGAGCTTGGCTCCTCCATTCCTTTATAAAGCTTCCCCCAGAAGGCTGTGCGGTGAGGCAATGCACCCTGGTACTCCCAGTGAATTATGGATGATGTAGTCTGTTTATACTTCCTGACAGGAAATCACATCACAGAGAATCCCAGATCAGCTGCAATGTGTCATTTTGGCCACTAGATGGAGCCGAGTTCCTTCCAAATAGTCATCTTTGTGCATATGAAACCTCGCTACATATTGTTCACAAATCTGTCTAAATCTGTGTTAGTGAGCACATCTCCTTTGCCGAGATAATCCATCCACCTCACAGGTGTGGCATATCAAGATGCTGATTAGACAGCATGATTAGTGCACAGGTGTGTCTTAGGCTGACCACAATAAAAGGCCACTCTAAAATGTGCAGTTTTACTGTATTGGGGGGGGGGGGGGGGTCCGAAAACCAGTCAGTATCTGGTGTGACCCATCTCCTTGGCATAGAGTTGATCAGGTTGTTGATTGTGGCCTGTGGAATGTTGGTCCACTCCTCTTCAATGGCTGTGCGAAGTTGCTGGATATTGGCAGGACGTGGAACACGCTGTCGTATACGCTGATCCAGAGCATCCCAAACATGCTCAATGGGTGACATGTCCAGTGAGTATGCTGGCCATACAAGAACTGAGATGTTTTCAGCTTCCAGGAATTGTGTACAGATCCTTGCAACATGGGGCCGTGCATTATCATGCCTTAACATGAGGTGATGGTCGTGGATAAATTGCACAACAATGGGCCTCAGGATCTTGTCACGGTATCTTTGTGCATTCAAAATACCATCAATAAAATGCACCCGTGTTCGTTGTCCATAACATATGCATGCCCATACCATAACCCCACCGCCACCATGGGCCACTCGATCCAAAACGTTGACATCAGCAAACCGCTCACCCTCATGACGCCATACACGCTGTCTGCCACCTGCCCTGTACAGTGAAAACCGGGATTTATCTGTGAAGAGAACACCTCTCCAAAGTGCCAGATGCCATAGAATGTGAGCATTTGCCCACTGAAGTCGGTTACGATGACGAGCTGCAGTCAGGTTGAGACCCCGATGAGTATGACGAGCATGCAAATGAGCTTCCCTGAGACGGTTTCTGACAGTTTGTGCAGAAACTCTTTGGATTGTTGCAGCAGCTGTCCGGGTGGCCGGTCTCAGACAATCTTGGAGGTGAAGATGCTGGATGTGGAGGTCCTGGGCTGGTGTGGTTACACGTGGTCTGCGGTTGTGAGGCCGGTTGGATGTACTGCTAAATTCTCTGAAACACCTTTGGAGACGACTTATGGTAGAGAAATGAACATTCAATTAACGGGCAACAGCTCTGGTAGACATTCCTGCAGTCAGCATGCCAATTGCATGTTCCCTCAAAACTTGCAACATCTGTGGCATTGTGCTGTGTGATAAAACTGCACATTTTAGAGTGGCCTTTTATTGTGGCCAGCCTAAGGCACACCTGTGCAATAATCATGCTGTCTAATCATCATCTCGATATGCCACACCTGTGAGGTGGATGGATTATCTCGGCAAAGGAGAAGTGATCACTAACACAGATTTAGACAGATTTCCGAACAATATTTGAGAGAAATAGGCCTTTTATGTACATAGAAAAAGTCTTCGATCTTTGAGTTCAGCACATGAAAAATAGGGGCAAAAACAAAAGTGTTGCATTTATAATTTTGTTCAGTGGATGTATTAAAGAAGTATGGGCAATGCTCATTTGGCTGTATTCCTATGGATCACAGGAGTGCAGTTTGTTTTGTACTCCTGTGACCTGTATTCAGCAGAAAGAGGGCTAAAGTCCACTCTCTACTGACGTCACAGAAGTCGGTCCAGGCTTGGGCATTATCACGACCAAGGAGTCGGGATCCATCCAAATTGCCTGGACCGGCAAACAGCTCAGCCTGAGACGGCCGCCCCCCGACCCTCCACAGCCCAGCGCTCCAATGAGCGAGGAGGGGACAGAGCAGAGAGCTGCTAACTGACAGTCAGCAGGTCTCTGCTCAGGAAGCTATGAGAACAGCGATCTTCAGTGTTCGATCGCTCGGTTTTCAGTGTTAGAGGCGCCGGGGGACAGATGCAGCATTGGATCGATGCTTCATCCACCTAGGTAAGTATAAATAAAAAAAAACCTTTGGATCAGTGGCGGCTGGTGCATATGGGGCGCAGGGGCACCGCCCCCCCCCCCCCATCTATGCATCCGGCCCCCTAATCTACATGCGGGGCACCGAACGCATGGACTTCAGTGGGGCTTTTTTTTTTTTATTAGCCATGTGATTAGAGCCAGAGGCTCTAATAGGCTAAAAAAAAAGGGTGGGCTCGGGGTGCAGAGCACTGCACCCCGAGCCCACCCAGTTGTGTGACAATAGCGAATGAAAATTTGCTATTGGCAGACGGATCCTCCTCCTGGCCAATCAGGAAGCGGGTTCTGAGACCCATTTCCCGATTGGCCAATAGGAGAAGCCATGCCATTGGGCATGGAGGAGGAAGGAGGAGGAGACGCAGAAGACGGGGGGAGAAGCCGCCGCCGTTTGCCTGCTGCAGATGGGTGAGTGACCCGGGGGGGGGGGGGACCTGTACTGTCATGCTATGCTGTGGGTCCTGTACTGTAATGCTGTGTGTGCTGTGTGCGGCCTGGTGTGGTACGGGGGAGGGGGTGTATGGTGTGGTCCGTCTGCCGCCCCCCCGGCCCATGGAGCACCAGCTGCCACTGCTTTGGATGGTATATCGGGATCAACTTCCAGGATCTGCATCTAATGTTGCTTGTTTCAGGCGACGCCTGCAATGCAAACTCCTGTGTGAATAGGGAAGATACTGAAATACAGCCACTAGATGGCGCTGATGGGCATACTTATTTCCTATCATGCTCAGCACCATCAAGTGGCCACAATACAGTATTTTCGCTGTTCACACATTCGATCAGCCAAGAATATAGCCTGAGAATATTTGATTTTGCCCAATTAGCAAAGAACGAATTTACATGCAGGTTCAATGGTTGAGCAGCTATGCCAATTGCTGTCTGAATGGGGAAATTACTGCATTACAGGCACTAGATGGAGCTGCTGGGGATACTTATTCTTATGATGCTCAGCTCCATTTAGTGACCATAATGTAGTATTTTCACCATTCACACATTTGGTCTGCTGAGAATATAGCCTGAGAATATTTGATTTTGCCCCATTTGTAAAGAACAAATTTACATGCAGTTTTAATGGATGAGCAGCTATGCAAATTGCTGTGTAAATGGGGAAATTACTGCATTATGGCCACTAGATGGTGCTGATAGTCATACTTATTTCCTATGACGCTTAGCGTCATCTAGTGGTCCTAATGCAGTATTTTCGCCATTCACACGTTCGATTAGCCGAGAATATAGCCTGAGAATATTTGATTTTGCCCCATTTGTAACAAACAAATTTACATGCAGTTTCGATGGATGAACAGCAATGCAAATTCCTGTGTGAATGGTGAAAATACTGCATTATGGCCCCTAGATGGCGCTGATGGGCATGCTTATTTCCTATGACGCTCAGCACCATCTAGTGGTCATAATGCAGTATTTTGCCATTCACATATTCGATCAGCAGGCAATAGAGCCTGAGAATATTTGATTTTGCCCCATTTGTAAAGAACAAATTTACATGAAGTTTCAATAGATGAGCAGCTATACCAATTGCTGTGTAAATGGGGAAACTACTGCATTATGACCATTAGATGGAGCTGATGGGCTTACTTATTCCAATGACGCTAAGCTCCCTCTAGTGGTAATGATGCAATATTTTCCACATTCACACATTTAGTCTGCTGAGAATATAGCCTGAGAATATTTGATTTTGCCCCATTTGCAAAGAATGAATTTACATGCAATTTTAATGGATGAACAGCTATCCAATTTTTTTTTTTATAAATACACCCTTTATGTCACACTTGGTCCTTAGCTGGCTATATCAGATTGTGGTAGAGCACCTGAGAGCACTACTGGTCCATGCAAAAAAAAAATAAAAAAAAAAAAATATATATATATATATATATTTGTGTGCTTGAAAAATAACAAAATAAACCTGAGCAATCAGGGCTCAGCTCCAGCATAAAAAAGAATGGCTTTTATTTTTGGCAATGCATGTAAAATAAAGTGCAGTAATATATTTCTTATTATTATTTATAAATATATATAAACTTGGACACAAATGGTCAAGGAAAATATATCTTTGCGCTTGAGGAGGAGTCAATCTCTTGACTATTATAACAAATAAAAATTGCTGCTACTTAAACAAATAATGGAAGATATTTGTAAATACATAAATGGAAAAAGAGTAGCGCACGAGATCAACTATAAGTGACTCAAGATGTTGTAAGCAAGCTATGAGGAATACTGCTAAACAAACATTTCAAAAAGGTAATCAAAAAAGAAGAAGAACTAATGTCCATTCAGTCCATGAAATCCAAAGGTAAGTGAAGTGAGTTGGATTGCTAGGTCACCATCCACCACCAGGTGTCACACCACAAAATAGTAGGATTGGCCACTCACCAGAACTCAATGCTCAGGTGTTCTCACACAAGAGCAGACTGCGCAGAAATGTTAGATGGATATAGAGCCAGAACCTGTTCACCACTGCTTCTTAACAAATCCTTGCACGCACTCCCTCAATATCAGGATATCATGGAGAAAAAGAAATGGCCCCACATAGTGAAGTACCGTAACCACAAAATGCTTTATTGAAAGTAAAAATGTGTTGCACTCACATGTATAGGCTGATCAGAAAGCGTTCCAGCAGGGCTATTTAGATGCCGGATGTTGTCGTTCTGGTCACGCCTCCAGTTGAAGTCGGACATGACGAAACCGGTCGGGGCGTGACCAGACTACACATCCGACATCACGTGACGGTGAGGGACCTACCCGGAAGGTACAGGGCTGGCGTGGAGTGAGCCCGAGAACTGGACGAGCTAGGTTTCCTTCTACCGAGCATTATGTGGTTATATGCTTTCTGATCAGCCTATACATGTGAGTGCAACACATTTTTACTTTCAATAAAGCATTTTGTGGTTAGGGTACTTCACTATGTGGGGCCATTTCTTTTTCTCCATGATATCCTGATATTGAGGGAGTGCGTGCAAGGATTTGTTAAGAAGCAGTGGTGAACAGGTTCTGGCTCTATATCCATCTAACATTTCTGCGCAGTCTGCTCTTGTGTGAGAACACCTGAGCATTGAGTTCTGGTGAGTGGCCAATCCTACTATTTTGTGGTGTGACACCTGGTGGTGGATGGTGACCTAGCAATCCAACTCACTTCACTTACCTTTGGATTTCATGGACTGAATGGACATTAGTTCTTCTTCTTTTTTGATTACCTTTTTGAAATGTTTGTTTAGCAGTATTCCTCATAGCTTGCTTACAACATATTTCTTATTATTATTGCTCACAGCGTAACTCCACTTTTGTTGAGAAAAAAACATTCCCCTCTGGGTGATTTCTGTACATTACACAGATTATAAACTTTACAAACTTATAAACAAACTTTGTTGCAGATTCCTACCTTTTGCTATTCTGAAGAAATCATTGTTTGTTCCTCTGTGCTGAGTGGGTCTAATGGGAGTGGTTTCATGATTATTAATCAGCTGTGGCAGCTGCAGAGCTCTAGTGAGGAAATCTGCTGAGCCTGCATCCCTTTAGACGTGTTCCTATTGGGAGTATCTCACCAAAAATGACATTTTTATTGCAGAGGATGCCAGAAATCTGACTTGTATCTTAGTGCGGAATTCTGGGAAAATTGGTGAGCCAATCACACAAGCAGGAAATTATGTTTCTGGGGAGTTTGGTCAGTATACATTCTGTGTACAGAACAGCTCCAGGCGGCCATATTGTATTGCATTTTCAGAAAATTACAACAGTTGCAGATTGAAAAAGAAAGGTCATTTTTAATAACATTCAATTACAATATGATTTGTGTCGCAATTATATACGATATATTGTTTTTTCTTTATTTGCTGATTCTTTTTCCAAGAAAGTGGAGTTACCTTTTAAATAAAAAAAAAAAAGTGTTGCTCATCTCTCGGCAGATACATGGGATCCGGCCTATTATTATATCTGCCCATTTTGTTTGTTGACATCCTTGGGAAAATAGGAAGAGTGAAATGCATAGTGATAGGGAAGCTGAGATAACTGCCATCCTCTATTGTACTGGAAACATCAGCAGTGAGAAATGAACTGTCAGTCTGTTTTATGGCTAAAAGAATAAGCCGCAGATTTTTCTTTAGCAATCTGTTATATTTTTTCCATAGATTTGAACTGAATTGATAGCATTTGCCGCATCGGTTGAAGTGTACAGCCAAAACTTTGTGTTTCTTTGGATGTCTCCATATAGAGCGCCTGTACCCGCAGGCCCCATTCACACCTGGGCTTTTCATAAATGCATGCACAATAGTGCGAATAAAATGCATGCTGCACTTGCGGTGCCATTCACTGCTAGTGGCACCCCCTAAATACGTCAATGAAAAAATGCACGAAGTTCAGCGCACAAAGAAGCTACATAAGCTATTTTGAGGATATATTTCCACCAGATCTGATGGAATTGTGTTGGGGGGATATTCAATCCCAGTCCCACCAAAAATCAAAGGCACAATGCCTTGCCTCCTACCTGGCTGCCTGGTTCACACCATCGTGTTGTGGTGGTATGAGTCGAAGACCATATTTTTTTTTTAAACCAGTGCAGCACAAGGCAAACCACCACCTTGCACCGCACAGCATCCATGGGCATCCTCAGGTAGGGGCAAGGGGGGGCAAATGCCCCCCCCCCCCCCGGAATCTCTACTTCCCTTTAAAAGTGGTTGTTAAGCCACTTTATACCATCCTGTCTGGTCTGTTTAATAATCCTGTGTGCCCGTGCCCCAGTGTCTGTGTATGTGTATGTATTTTAAAAAAATAAGGCGTTCTTTACCAGTTTTCAGAGCGCCGAGCACTGCTCACGTGACCCGTCGGCTCTCTTCTCTCCCCGTCTGACAGCTGCCTGCAGCGGGTGGGGCCGAGGATTCCTCGCTGATGTCAGTTGGGAGGGGAAAGGGAGAGGAGGAGAGAGGCGTCGGGTCACGTGAGCGGCAATTGGCACTCTGAAAAGCAGTAAAGAATGGCTTATTTTTATAAGACACAGACACAGGAGCACACAGGATTATTAAACAGACTGTAGACAGGATATGAAACTTTAAATGAAACTACAGCAGCAGGAGGGAAGGGTGTGGGCACTGTCACAGGAGCAGACAAGAAATGGAACAAGTGGCGCAAGCTGTTAGCACTACATAAAAATGGTAGTCCACATAATAGCACATCAAGGCTATGATGAAGTCTTAAGGTGAGAGGAGGAAATTGTCTGAATGCTCAGGGCCAGCCTGTTGGGGAGCAGAAGCGATCTCCAAACATGCAACAAACAAAAGAGAAAACAGGCGCCTCTGAGTTAAGAATCCTAACTCAGAGGTGCTTGTTTTCTCTTTTGACTGTCACAGGAACAGACAGGCAGGGAGGGAGGAGGGAGAGAGGAAAGAGGAGGACAGGAGGGCTGGGGATGACAGAGGCACATAAACTGACCACGGTGTCAGGGCTCAGCAGCCATGATATACCGTGGTCAGTTTACAGAGGGGAGGACATAGCCAGCCACTATCAGCCAGGTATTTTAGGTGATACGAGGGGGGGGGGGGCAAATTACATGGCACAAGCACTTTGCTGTATAACATGCTTTAAGGGAACAAGATCAATATTTTTTTTTTTAGGTTAACAAATACTTTAAAAATAAATGCTGCCATATGCCCTTTAAAAATAAATGCTGCCATATGCCCTTTAAAAATAAATGCGCAAAATTAGTATAATGACAATTTTGCGCATCATGACATTAAAAAGTTAAAAAGGGAGGAGCATGGGTGACCTTAAAATGATGCCCCCTCCCCCTGAAAAAAGTTCTGCGGACGCCCATGACAGCAGCCAATAGAGAATGTAATGTTTTTTAAAAACCCACATCATTAAAAAGAATCAATAAATGGTGTATTGCATGCGGTTCATACTCACTCAGTCAGTAGACATGTGCATGATGAAGAAAATGTTTCTCTTCAGTTCGTTTACTGGTTAAGCACTTGCTGACCACCTTTTACTGCGGCAGGCTGGCTCGGCTGTGCGAAACGACGTAGGGGTACATCGGTCGCGTGCATGGTGCTGAGGGGGAGGGGGGAGTGTGCGCCACCAACGGCGCGCTCCTGCCCCCACTAGGCAGCGGGGATGCACGGGGCCGCTGATTGCCGCCATTACTAGTAAAAAAATAAATAAAAATTACATAAATCTTTCCCCTAGTTTGTAGACGCGATAACATTTGCGCAAACCAATCAAAATACACTTATTGCGATTTTTTTTAACAAAAATATGTAGCAGAATACAAATTGGCCTAAAGGGATGAAAAATTTTGATTTTTAATTTTTTTGGGGGGCAATGTTATATAGCAGAATGTGAAAAATATTGTTTTTTTTCAGAATTGTCGCTCTTTTTTTGTTTATAGTGCAAAAAATAAAAATTGCAGAGGTAATCAAATACCACCAAAAGAAAGCTCTATTTGTGGGGGAAAAAAAAGGAAAGCAATTTTCTTTCGGTACAGTGTCGTACGACCGCTCAATTTTTTGTTAAAGTAACACAGTGCCGAATCCCAAAAAAATGGCCTGGTCATTAAGGGGGAAAATCCTTCCAGTCCAGTACTGATTAATCTAGTTATTTAGTTTCGTTAAATTTGGTTGATCGTTCAATGCGTATACTGGATTCGTATTCGAATTAGTTCTAGGTATTTTTCGAATTTACAGATTTTTTTTTTTCTCAATTCGAAATGTTTGAATCAATAAATTTCAAATCAAATTTTTTTTTTTATTCGAATTCGGCAGCCCAGTAAGCAACAGAGTTGCATAAAGTACTCGAAAACCATACTTGAGTAAAAGTAGAAGTGCTCGATCAAAAAGTGACTTGAGTAGAAGTAGAAGTGCTCGATCAAAAAGTGACTTGAGTAGAAGTACTAAAGTATTCAACATTTTTTGTACTTAAGTATTGCAAGTAGTTTTTTAAAACATTTTGCTACTCAAGTACTGAAAGTAAAAGTACAAGTACTGTGTTATGTAGTTATTAAAGAAAGAAGTCAAAAGTTTGAACATCATATTGTTTTTTATTATTTCAAATGCAGCTTTTATTTATACATACAGTAGCTTTTATTTTCGTATGCGCTGATAATACACATGTTTTGAGCTTCATGAAACCTGCCATCTACTGTTCTGGCAGTGGTAATTTTTATAATTGTAACGAGTAACTATGCAGCACAAAAAAAAATATTGGAGTAGAAGTATTGAAATCATTGAAAAAATTTAGTGAAGTAAAAGTGGAAGTAGGTGAAAAAAATTATACTCTAGGAAAGTACAGATACCGCTTTTCGGGACTTAAGTACAGTAGTGAAGTAGTTCTACTTAGTGACTATACATCTCTGGTAAGCAAACATCCGTTCTTTATACACATTGATCTTGTTTGTATTAATTCATTCATTTTTTAAAATATGTGACGTGTTCTAATTAATAAAAGTTGTATCTTTCAACATTTTACTATGTACAGTTCTGTGCAGAAGTTTTAGCCAGCTGAGAAAAAATATTCAAGTCAAGTACAAATGCTTTTAAATATTTATATTTTACTGGTTTCTTTTCATCAATTTTACACTTGCAAAGTGAACGAACAAAAGAAAAATTTTCATCAAATGATTACAATGACTCTTTAACTGCTTGCTGACCAGCCGCCATAGTTTTACTGTCTGTCCCATGAAACAATGTACCTGTACGCTGCTTTGTGGGACCACTATCCCCATTGGGCCACAGGGGGAGCCAATCAGCAGGAACAGCGGTCTTTGTGTTCATGCAGCAAGCCGATCCCTTCCACAGTTAGAAAGCACACCCTAGGGACCCATTTAACCCTTTGATCGCCCCTGGTGTTAACCCCTTCCCTGCCAGTGTCATTATTACAGTAACAGTGCATATTCTTAGCACTGATTACTGTAGTAATGTCACTGGTAACCCCAAAAGTGTCAAAAATGTCAATTAGGGGTCCGCTCTGTCTGCCGCAATGTCGCAGTCCCGCTAAAAATCGCAGATCGCCGCCATTACTAGTTAAAATAAATAAATAAAAATGACATAAATCTTTCCCCTAGTTTGTAGATGTGATAACTTTTGCGCAAACCAATCAATATACGCTGGAGATTTTTTTACCATGATGAAAAAATTTGATTTTTTAATTTTTTTATTGGGAATGTTATATAGTAGAAAGTAAAAAATATATATATTTTTTTTTTTTCCCAAAATTGTCGCTCTTTTTTTGTTTATAGCGCAAAAAATAAAAATGGCAGGGGTGATCAAATACCACAAAAGAAAGCTCAATTTGTGGGAAAAAAGGACATCAATTTTATTTGGGCACAGCGTGGCACGACTGCGTAATTGTCAGTTAAAGCAACGCAGTGCCGTATCGCAAAAAATGGCCTGGTCATTAAGGGGGAAAATCTTCCGGTCCAGAAGTGGTTAAATCACCTTTGGCTTAACAAAAACAGCATTATTTCGAAATGGTACTCTAATAACACACGCAGTCTTTGATTTCAATAATATGTTTACAATTTGAATTCAAATGGAATTTGATGTAAAATTTTAGACGAATTTCGGAAATTCTGACTAATTTAGTTTTTTTTTATTCTGAGAATTCATTAAAAATAGTTTGTACTGTAATTTGGGGATTCGAATATATTCAAATCTCTGAAAAACAAAAAAATTGTCTGAATATTTATTTGGAACAAAATGAACCACACATGTCTATCAGTCACTTGGATTTGTTTTCTGTATTCTGCAAAAAACCTGTTTGATCCTGCTGCTCTCTACCTCCCCCTCCTGTCAATGTCCCCACTGCAGTTGGGGATTTTGCAAAGCACTGTTGGCAGCTCTGCACATGCTAAGTTTTCAGTGCATTTCAATGTTGAGCATTTCCTCCCTATCACATATGAGCAGCCCATGTGACTATAGAGTGTGGGCGTATACACAGTGGACACATGTGGGCGTATACACAGTGGTAAATGACAGCCCTCTCCCTCCCTCCTCCTCTATGCCCACTAACCAGCTAAACACAATGGGGGCTGGAAATTACATCTTGATTGATGGAGGCTTTACCTCCCTCTTATTCTAATATACAGGCTGTAGGGGTGTGACACAGACTGTGACTGGCAATATAGATCTCTGCTGTGCAATATTTACAAATTTATATATAGGATTTCACCAAGTGCATTCGATTAATGCCCCCCCTAGCCAAACAAAAATCTGACAGGAATAGGTTAAAAATGCTGAAATTAACATTCATACATATATACACAAAATAGGTGATGGGTAACATTTCAAAGACCCGAGGATCCTGTACAAGCCTGTAAAGCAGGGGTGGGGAACCATTTTTTGGCCAAGGGCCATTTGGATATTGATAACATAATTTGGAGGACGTACAAAATTATCAACTTACAAATTTGACTGTTATATTTGATCAAACATTTAATTAACTCACCCCTAATGTGATGGCTCGGACTGCTTCTCTTTGGTGAGATGTGTGATGTTAGCTGGTATTGATGATTTTGCTACTCACAACTAGTTTTCCAGGTTTGCGTCGGTCAGTCTGGAGCACAGTCGATTCTTTGCGGTGGTAAGTTTTGAAAAGAACTGCTGACGGGTTCTGCTGGTGGGTACTGCTGGCTGGTACTGCTGGTTGTTACTGCTGGTTGTCACTGCCGGCTGGTACTGCTGGTGGGAAATGCTGGCTGGTACTATTGTGGGTACGGCTGGCTGGTACTGCTGTGGGTACTGCTGGCTCAGGCTGGTACTGCTGGCTGGAACTGTGCTGTCCTGTGGTTACTGCTAGCTGGTACTGCTGTGGGTACTGCTGGCTGGTACTGCTGACTCAGGCTGGTACTGCTGTGCGTACTGCTGGCTGGTACTGCTGTGGATACTGCTGGCTCAGGCTGGTACTACTGGCTGGTACTGCTATGGGTACTGCTGACTGGTACTGTGCTGGCGGGTACTGCTGGTTGTTACTGCTGGCTGGTACTGCTGGTGGTCACTGCTGGCGGGAAATGCTGGCTGATACTGCTGGCTGGTACTGCTGTGGGTACTGCTGGCTGGTACTGCTATGGGTACTGCTGGCTTAGGCTGGTACTGCTGGCTGGTACTGTGCTGTCCTGTGGGTACTGCTAGCTGATACTGCTGTGGGTACTGCTGGCTGGTACTGCTGGTGGTCACTGCTGGCGGGAAATGCTGGCTGATACTGCTGGCTGGTACTGCTGTGGGTACTGCTGGCTGGTACTGCTATGGGTACTGCTGGCTTAGGCTGGTACTGCTGGCTGGTACTGTGCTGTCCTGTGTACTACTGGCTGGTACTGCTATGGGTACTGCTGACTGGTACTGTGCTGACTGGTACTGCTGGTTGTTACTGCTGGCTGGTACTGCTGGTGGTCACTGCTGGCGGGAAATGCTGGCTGATACTGCTGGCTGGTACTGCTGTGGGTACTGCTGACTGGTTCTGCTGTGGGTACTGCTGGCTCAGGCTGGTACTACTGGCTGGTACTGCTGTGGGTACTGCTGACTGGTAGTGCTGTAGGTACTGCTGGCTGGTACTGCTGTGGGTACTGCTGGCTGATACTATTGGCTCAGGCTAGTACTGCTGGCTGGTACTGCTGTGGGTACTGCTGTGGTCATTGCTTGCTCAGGCTGGTACTGCTGGATGGTACTGTGCTGTCGGTACTGCTGTGGGTACTGCTGGCTCAGGCTGGTACTGCTGTGGGTACTGCTGGTGGGAAATGCTGGCTAGGAGCAGTGTCGTGTGGGAGGAAGATAGAGGTGATGCTTCCTGTATTGATCACAGGCCGAGTGCATTTGTTATCACTCCACCTGTGACTTACTTAGACTGTCAGGATGAAGCCGGAACTATTCAGGAAACATTGGCTCTGTTCTGACAGGTCAGCTGAGAGACACAAACTCAGCGGCATGGCGGGCCATAGGTTCCTTACCCCTGATGTAAAGGAAAGGGTGAGCACATAGTAACTATACATCCTACATAGTCACAGTGAGACTGCCCTCTCCTCAGATGCTACCTTCTCCCCTGCAAAATCTTTAGCACTAACATACTCGCAGAGACTTCTGATGCATCCAACCCCCTAAAGGCATGCTTGACTCATCTTGTTGTGAACTTGTAATAGACAAAACAGAAAAATCCTGCCAATCTAACTAGCTGAACACTTCTGTACTCGTTCCATATGGAAACCATATGACTAGCAATAGGCACAGTCCCTCTCAATTACCAGGGCACTAACTCTTTCCTATCCTAGTCAGACCCACAAGTTAGGATGCAGAAGTGCGGAGTCCACCCGACTGGTATTCAGTGTCCTTCTCTCTGTAACACCGAGGCAACATATCTTCTCCTGGTGGCATGCTATTAATGCTGGAGTCTAAGCAAAGCTTGCTTTACTTGTGAGTGTCTTTAGGAGCTCTTTAAGTGAACCTTCACTCTGGCATCCCTCTCTCTGAAGAGGCAATGAGCCGCCACCCTTATCTCACAAGGTAGCAACTCGCACAAAGTATCCTCCAACATCACTCTGGCCCACTGGCCCAAAGGAATCTTTGCACAGTGTCCTTTAAACAAAGTATCTTCGTAAAGTGTCCTTTCTCTTACTTGGGCAAATACTCGGCCGTTGCCAGTGCTGTAACTCCCAGAGGAAATCCCGGACGACGCCCCCAAATGTAGCACTGTCCCTGTAGAGCTTGCTCTATGATGACTTGTTGGGCCTCCTCTGATTACCTTCAGGCACTTAGGGACAGTTAACACATCTACAGTTAACACATCCATCCTTACTTTCAATGGCTTGTTACTCAATAAACAGTCCAGTGGTTTTGGTTTTTGATATTTATTATGAAACTTGGATGGGAGAAGGGAATAGTGGGATACTCCAACTTGAACTATATACAGTTGATAAGGACAACTCTTACTTGGCCTCACCAGGTTACTTGCGGAAGCAGTCACATTGCTTTACCCATACTGCCACATGTATGGAAGGGGTTAAATCTTCTTGCTCTCTCTCTCCATCAACAGACTTGATGAACTACATTATCTTCAGGACACTCTCTAGCATCCCCTTTACTGACACCAGTCCACTAAATCTTCTACCTAAAGGGATGGCCCCCCTCAGGACGGGCCCCATGACACAGATCTGTACTTACTGTATGCAGAATCCTATCCTTTCCAGTGTCTCTCTTCCAGTCAGCTCTGCAGGACATCCAGGTTCAGTTCTGCTCTGACTCCTAGGTCCTCAGATCGAGCACCTGAGGCTGCAGGGAAGCTTCTACACTGAAGGGGCAGCCACCCCCTTCCTCCGGGATCTCTAGCTGAAAGATACCGAGCACATGTGTCCTTGGCATTTATACAGTATCCCAGCATACACTGAGGCACTTTCCTATGCCAATCACCAGGGCTGTACTAAATGCCTACGCACTCATTTGTCAGGTTTCCTCCCAATGTCCAATATGCCTCCCTATTTGACTAGTATGAAACAATTTAGACAAAATGAGCTGCACCTGAGCACCATGAGCAGACCTCACTAGCAGATTTGGGGATGGCCCCTATGCATTTTATGCATTAACATAAAAAATACGTCTGTGTGCAGCAGCCCCCTAATACTTACCTGAGCCCCAACTTGTTCCAGTAATGCTGCACGAGAGTCTTGGCTATCTGGAATTCCCTTCCTCATTAGCTGAGATAGCAATGGGGCCCCACTGGCTCCGCTGTGGCCAATCAAAGTCAGTGAGCCAATGAGGTGATAGAGGGGGCAGGGCCGAACCACAGCTTTGTGTCTGAATGGACACACAGAGCTGTGGCTCAGCACGGGTGCCCCCATACCAAGCTGCTTGCTGTGGGGTCATTTAGAAAGAGGGAGGGGCTAAGAGTGCCTGAGAGGGACCTGAGAAGAGGAGGATCCGGGCTGCACTGTGCAAAACCACTTTACAGAGCATATTTGTTTGTTTGTTTTTTAATACAAAAAAAAAAAAAAAAGAAAAGAAAACGAGACTTTAGGATCACTTTTAGTCCCGGTTCACACTAGGGCGACCTGTGAGGCGACCTGGTCGCCTCACAGGTCGCCGCAGGTCGCCTCCCATAGGGAAGCTGCGGACTCGTTCTAATAGGAGCGACACAAGTCGCTCCGACTTAGAAAAAGGGTCCGGAGCTTCTTTGGGGCGACCAGGAGGCGACCGCCATAGACTTCAGTGTTATGAAGTCCGTGGCGGCCGCTCCGAGGTCGCGGCGCGCTGCTCGCACCGCGACCTCCGAGGTCGCGGTGCGAAGTAGCGTCACCCCTATGTGAACGGGGCCTAAGGCACACTGGGGCGACGCTACTTCCCGGGGCGACCTCACAGGTCGCGGCGCGCTGCTCGCACCGTGACCTTGGAGCGGCCGGCACGGACTTCATAACATTGAAGTCAATGCAGGTCGCTCCAGGTCGCCCCAAAGAAGCTCCGGACCCTTTTTCTAAGTCGGAGCGACTTGTGTCGCTCCTATTAGAACGGGTCCACAGCTTCTCTATGCCAGGCGACCTACGGCGACCTGTCAGGCGACCAGGTCGCCTGACAGGTCGCCCCAGTGTGAACGGGGGCTAAAATGAGGGAAAGAATTTGCAAATGGGTCAAAGACAGAAATGAATACCTTTTCAACTCCTCTTCACCTGCAAAAACTTTAAACTTAAATATTTTATTTTTACAAATGTTTTACTAATTTAATTAGCTTAATACATGTGAGTGCCTTTTTAAATTATCAAGCAGTTAAAAAATAGATCTAAAAAAAAAAAAAAAAAGATAATAATATTAAATATATACATTTAAAAAACACATGCCATTAAATCTTAAATAAACAGAATGCAGAAGAGCGGTAAAGTCCCTCTAATTAATACATTTATTCAGTAAATGAAATATGCACACACCCATGTGATGTGTGCGTTTGATGGAAAGTGATCACATACTGTATTATGATAACCCACTCCCTCCAGACCGAGGAACCTGGCGCTGGAGACATGTTTTTCTCCAAGTGAGAAGCATCAACATAATTTAAATGCCACCTCAATATGTGCATGCATAAAAGATCTTCTGCCCCGCTTCCGTCTCCACAGAAACGTGGCAGCTTGCCAACTTTGTTTATGCCTCCGTAACGTGATTAAAATTAGACAAAATGCAAGCCAGGAAAAAAAAAAAAAAAAAATACTCCCAATGAACATTACCACAGTAACTGGATATTTCAATTCCCGTAAGTCGTGTTGCAAATACGAATACTCTTAGCAAAATAATTTAATAGAACAGAAGAGCAAAATCTCATGAAATAATGATGAAAGAGAAGAGGGAAGGAGGAGGTGGGAACAGTTGTGTTTCTGTTAGTTTTTTTTTGGCTTGTAACGTGACCTAAGCTATTGGTGAGTTTCCAAGAACGCTATTGTCAAGTGAAGGAATTTTCAGCTGGGGTTTGCTGCATTGTATGTTGTGTACAATACAGGTTTCATCATGCTTAGGAACATTTCGATTCTACAGAAGGGTTACAGTAGTGGATGAATATTTTAGACTCCTGTAATAAAATTTTTATCCAGAGGAGTTCTTCCTGCAACAGGTGAAGTGTGATGGTCTTTGTAACCCAATGGGATGTTGTATCTCTGGAGAACTTCAGAGACTAGACTTCTCCAGTAGAGTTCCTGGTTCTGTTCTCATCCACCAAGAAGCCTCAGTCCTGATGCTAAACTGATTGCTCTACCGAACGTCTTTGGTTCCCTCTAAAACAACAGCTCTTTAAACATTGTTCTAAAATAAACCATATTTCCATATAATGTGTATTTAAGAGCTTGGTGAGACTCCAGATATAATATCCTTACACAACAGAACAGCTGGGAATGCATAAAAGCAATATAAAATTTACCAATAAAAATAAAATAAATGACCTAAGCAATTAGGTACCCCTAAAAGTAAAATACAACATTATTACAGATGGGCGCATATGGGCAAGGTGTCTTTAACGGTTATTACGCAGTTTTAAAACTCCTCTATTAATATATGTGTACAGTAAACGAACAGCAGTGAAGTCAGTCCCGTAACATATCTGAATTTAGTATGCTTTTTACTGTAAGATTATAGTCTTAACATTTCCTGAAATGTAGTAAAAGCATTTTCATTACCATAAGTGTAGTATGTGCTTCCAATTACTTATTTAATGTTTCCTTATTTTCTAGAGAGTGCGGAGGTATTTTGCAAAAACAAGAGGTGAAGGAAAGTGTTTCTGATGATATGGTTTTTCTTTTTTGGTTTTATTACTGATCCTTTTTACCATAGCCATGATATGGGTAGCATAGAGGCTATGGGGTTTTTACTTCCACCTGGCAGTACTGGGGTTGTCGGTTCTAATCCCAACCACGGCACTACCTTGTTCTGGAAATCTTATTAATATTTTTGTGGACATTTTTCAGCATGTGTTTTTAGTTAAATTACCATTATGTCTCCCAGTGTCAGTTTACCAGTAATCGCTATGCACAGCAAATATGGCTTTAACTGGCATTGAGGAAAGACCTGTAATTGTGGAAACCTTCCATTAAATGGAGACTGCACACTACTTGTAGCCCGATCCAGGGCCAGATTAAGAGCATCATGGGCTTGGTGCTGAGGATTTTGAAGGGCCTTAAGGGCCGTGCCTTGGCATGCACCCAGAGGAGGAAGGGTGCAGCCATGCATGCCTAATTCAACATGGGATGCTGTCTCTGAAGCCCATAAACACATCCATGCATCGGCAACTGTCCCTCCTTGTCCGGCCTTCGTGCTGTGTGGGGAGGTTCTGAGGGAGCTGCCTGGGGAAGCGAGCATAGAAGCCAGACTTCTGTGTTTACAAGTGACAGAAGTGCGGTAACAGTGAATATGGCCAACCCGGGGCCTATATAAAGGTAGGGGCCTGGAGCTGCAGCTCCAATAGCCCCTACGTTAATCTGGCCCTGGCCCGATCATCCCTATCGGCAGTGTCGGTCCGGATCTATGGCAGTGCAAGGCAAACTCCACCGCAAAAATGTATATCAGCCAGCCGGGGCCCCGGTATTCACTGACGGAGATATGTTTGTGATGTGGAATTCTTATCATTTTGATAATATCTGCCCTTTTGCCAGGATTATTGGCTGGTAGCTTTCTGTTATGCTTCATCCGCATGATTGAAATACTACTGCTATTGTCCTTTGCAGATAAAGTCTCATTCACTGGAGAAGCAGTAGCATGATCACTATCAGATATGGTTTTTATGAACTATATTATATAGGATTCATTCTAACAGGTTATAATGGGAGTGCATGCTTGTGAATTAGCGTGGCTGAGTCCATGAGAAACCACAATAGTGTTTGGCAGTTTTAATTTCACTTGACAGTTGGAGTCTCGTGCACATGGTCTTGTTTCTCCATAAACATACACTCCCCTTTCCTATTGTACTTTTGAAAGTATACATGTCTGTGATTGGTTGTGTTGACACCACCACCCCTGTAACCCCCTTTTGTTCTCTGACTATAAAATAAACAGGAGTGCTTTCTTAAGCAGGGCTGCTACTATGGACATCGACTGTGAAACAGCCGAGTGCTTGGATAACTTTATACAAAAGAGCTGTACATTGTACTTCTCAGTACAAGGGATTAATGGCACTTGGCGCGTATTAATATCCACAAGTGCGCTTTTCAGCGCAGCAAAGTTTTCGGCGCACCGATCGAATTTCTATGCTCCAAACTCCATTCATTTCCATAATAGCCTGTACAGAGTTTGCATGGCCCTCCTCTGGGTACTCGAATTTCCTCCCAAATGCTGATTAATTGTCTCCTGTCTAAATTTTCCCTAGTATTTATGGTTAGGTACCTTAGTGTGTAAGCTCCTTAATGGTGGGGACTGAAGTCCTGCATAAAATTGGTGGTTCTTTACAAGTACCTGAAATAAAAAATCCCTATCCAAAAGCTCACTCTTCCCAGCAGATTGCCTCAGGTGGCAAGTCACATGGCCCCAGTTAGATTAGGCTGCTTGGCCAGCTGCCATCGGGAGACGTTAGTCTTCGTCCAGCCATGACGTAGGTCTCCTTGTACATTCTTTTACGACTTTATTAACATCGACTGCTCATGCTTAGGTCTGAACCTGTGAACCTGTGCATCTGATATTGTCTCTTCTTGCTGAGCCACCTGAGATGCTGGACAGCACCCTGTCTGATCCATTAGACAATCCTGCATTGTACCTTGTTTCTGTTGATCCTTGCTCCTTCCATGAACTTCCTTTTAAGCAATGCCTTTGCACTTCCTGTTTGCCAGATTATTGTTCTTTCTCAAGCCAATATCACACTCTTGTCACTCCTACTCGTTACCGACTTTTGGCTTGTTCCTCGACTTCACTTATGCTTAATCCCAACCTGTGACAACTTGTTATCAATCTTTGGCTTGTTTACTGACTACGCTTCTGCTTGATCCTTTTTAGCTATATCTGCTACTGGACTCCAGCTTGCTCACCTCCTGGTGGGATGATCCTGAGGACATTGACTTGGTACTAACACACAGCAAAACCCATCTCCACCATCAGGAGTTCTCGTAAACACCGGTCAGTGTTTAGACTCCACACCTCAGGTGAGCCCGTGTCATCTGCCATGGTGACCTGCTGCTGCACTTATCCAGCTGGTTGTAGGGATCTTCTCTACTGCTATCGCTACTGGCCTCTGAGCCTGATCCCAGACAATGACAGCTCAAGCCCTGAAGAAGTAAGCTTTTTTCCTCGATATGCGTTGACTGTCTGTATGTGATGTTCTGAAAAAAATTAAATGTTTCAAAAAGTCCTTCAAGTGAAAGGAACTTTTGTACTAGGTGCTCCTCAGTACACATCTAATAATTTCAAGATGGATTAAGGCAGAATGTGACCCTCAGCAAGATATCAGCTTTTCCCCCTTTATTTCTTCAATTAACATTTGATTGAACAATAATGATTGCAATAAGCTCAGAGGAGCCACCTCCTTTGCCTTGTTTGTAATAGCAAAGCCTCATCAAACACTAACTACCTACTTGTGCATCGTTCCTTGTGAAGGGGCAAGCTGGTGCACAGATGTACTGCAGCAGTATTTCATTGATTGTACCTAGCATGTTCCTGGGTGTTGTGTGTTACTTAGCACAGCCCTAGCCAGAAACTTCCATCATCCCATTCTACAAGTTTGTTTCAATTTCTAAGGGGGTCTTAGAGATTAAGGAGGCTTTTTGATCAAAATGATTTTTCACTTCTAAGAAAGACAAGAAAACATTGCCTAGCCTGGAGTAAACTACATTGGATTTCACTTCTGAGTCTTCCTGCTGAGTTAACACTGTCTATGAATTTTGTTGAGTCAGCAAGTTTTCACAATGTCTGCACTGACTGGGTCTTAGGAGGTATATCTTTTTTAAAGAAAGATTTGAGACAGAACAACAGCTTTAGGCCCCTTTCACATGAACGATCCAATCAGATCCGCCTGTCAGTTTTTTAGGTGGATCTGATCGAATCCTCCATGCATCCCTACGGGGAAGCAGATGTCAGCGGAGACATGTCCGCTGACATCCACTGCCATCCACATCCGACCCTGTCCGTGAAATCCGGATGGATGGAAACCCTATTTTCCATCCGACCAGGGGATCGGATCAGATGGGATTGGATGAGAACGGACAGGCGGTCCGCTCTCATCCGATTCCCCCATAGAGGGCTCTGACACGTCCTTCTCCGCACACAGAGAGGGAGCTGTCACCTGCCTGCTCAGCGGGGATCGGCGGACCCCGTGAAAGGATCCTTAACAATATACACTATATTCTAGAATATGTCAGGAGCGTGAGGGTTGTAGCTGAGTTTCTTGATTAGTTCACCATGTCTATGAATCTTGTTGAGTCAGCAAGTTGCCGCAATGTCTGAACAGACTAGATCTTGGGAGGTATGTTTTTGATTTAAGACAGAACAATTGCTTTGACCAACTGCAGTATATCCTGGATTATTTCCGGGGCTTGAAGGTTGTAGCTGGATCTGCTTTGTGAGTTGATACTGTTTATGCATCTTGTTTAGTCAGCAAGTTGCCACAATATCTGAACAAACTAGAACGAGAAAAACAGCATTGACTGACTGCATTATATCCTGTATTATGTCAGGATCCTGAAGGTTGTAGTTTAGAATTCTTGGAGATATTCTTAGGAGGAATGTTTTTTTTGCATTAGGCAAGATTTGAGAAAGAATAACATCTTTGACCAACTTCACTATACTCTGGATTATGTCAGGAACTTGAAGTATGTAGCTGAGTCTTCTTTGTGAGTTGACACTGTCTATGCATCTTGTTCAGTCAGCAGGTTGCCACAATGTCTGAACAAACCATAGGCGTGCGCACAGGGTGTGCCAGGTATGCCTGGGCACACCCTAATCACCCCTCGTGGTGCAGATTCCCCCTGTTTAGAGCCCCTATATTTTACCAAAGCTCCCTAACTGGGCTATCAAAAAAAAAATTGTAAAAAATAACAATAAAACTACAGACACTGATCTCTACCCTACTGATACCATCAGTATATACAGAGGGATGTGTGCTTGGGCTTTGGGGTGCACACCCTAATGCAATAGGCTGCGCACACCTATGGAAAAAACTACAACCAGAACAACAGCTTTGATTGACTGCACTATATTCTAGATTATGTAAGGAGCCTGAAGGTTGTAGCTTAGATTTGAGATTTGACACTGTCTATGAATATTGTTCAGTCAACAAATTGCCACAAAGTCTGAATAGACTGGATCTTAGGAGGTAAGTCTTTTGTGTAAAGCGAGATTTGAGACACAACATTAGTTTTGACCAACTGCACTATATCCTGGATTATATCAGGAGTTTAAAGGTTTTACCAAATTTTTTTTTTTGTAGATTGCGATCGGCAATCAGAGTAGCAGCCGGCCATTCCCATTGCATCCTGGGATTGATGGCTCACATCTCCCAGAACGCAATGCGACACCGGAAGTGACGTCCAGGGCCGCGGCCGCAGAAGGAGGAAGTTGAACAGAGATGCCCCTAAATAAAGGTAAGTTACCCCAAAAAAAAAAATTAATGTTCAATTCTTTTTTAACATACTTTTCCCTACAGGAATCAGAAAATAAGAAAATGAGGCCGGAACTCCACTTAAGTCACTGGTCCCCAAAAAGTGTCACTTATACCTCGTTTCCACTGAGCGGATCGGTTCGGGTCGGTTCGGTAGGCTATTTTGAGTGTTTCCATTATGAGAGTGGCCCATACAACCGAACCAAACCGCACCATTCCTGGTCCTCCTTCAGATGTAGGGCCATAGGAAATGGTACGGTACGGTTAGGGCGGAGCTACTGGAGTCACACAATACATTCCACATTCCAGGAAGACATCAATGCTCACCTCAAACCAAAGCGCAAAAAAAACACCAGGTTAGGTGTAAACCCCGCATGGCCCCTGGCGGTCCGACTTGCAGTGGAAACGTTCACCTGAATAGACCGGACCATTCTAACCCTTCCAAACTGTACCAACCCGAACCGTTCCGCTCAGTGGAAACGAGGCATTAGTGTCAGATTTGTCCGCCGCAATGTCGCAGTCCCGATAAAAAACCCTGATCACCGCCATTACTAATAAACAAAAATAAAAAAGTCTTGTAAACGCTATAAGTTTTGCGGAAACCACTTATTATACGCTTTTTGGGATTTTTTTTTTTACCAAAAATATGTAGCAGAATACAAATTGGTCTAAACTGATGTGATTTTTAAAAAAAAAAAAATTATTGGGAATGTTTTATAGCAGAAAGTAGAAAATATTGGTGTTTTTTCAGAATTGTCTCTATTTTTTTGTTTATAGCGTAAAAACGAAAAACCAAAAGAAAGCTCTATTTGTGGGAAATAAAGGACATTAATTTTTTTTGAGTACAGCATCGCACGACTGCGCAATTGTCAGTTAAAGCAACGCAGTGCTGAATCGCAAAAAAATGGCCTGGTCATTAACCACTTACCGACCGCCGCCCGACTATATACGGCGGCGGTCAGCCCCTCCCAGGCAAAGTGACGTACCGGTACGTCACTAGCCTGGGAGCGAATAGGGGGCGAACGCGCGCCACCGGAGGAGCGCTCCTGCCCCCGCTCGTACCCGAAGAAGCCGGCGCGTGTGACCGGCGGACCCGATGTCCGCCGGTCACTCGCGATCGTCGGGTGGAGAGGGAGAAAGGCAGGCGGCTAATGTAAACAAAGCCGCCTGTCATTCTCCCCTGTGTATTGTTACACATTGATCTGTGCTGTTACACACAAAGCCACATCCAATCACAGTAAGAAACACGCCCCTAGGGACACACTTAACCCCTCCCTTTTCAATCCAATAAAGTTAACCCCTTCCCTCCCAGTGTCATTTTTACAGTAACAGTGCATATGTATAGCACTGATTACTGCAGTAACGTCACTGGTACCCCTAAAAGTGTCAAAAATGTCAGTCAAGGGTCCGATCTGTCCGCCGCAATGTCGCAGTACCGCAAAAAAAAAATCGCAGATCGCCGCCATTACTCGTTAAAAAAAAAAACAATAAAAATTACAAAAATCTTTCCCTTAGTTAGTAAACGCGATAACTTTTGCGCAAACCAATCAAAATACGCTTTTGCGATTTTTTTTTTTACCAAACATAGGTAGCATTAAACAAATTGGCCGAAAATGTTAAAAAATGTTGATTTTTTAATTTTTGTTTTTGGGGGGAATTTCATATAAAAAATGTGAAAAATATTGTTATTTTTGCAAAATTGATGCCTTTTTTTGTTTATAGCATATGATCAAAAAATCGCACAGGTGATCAAATACCACCAAAAGAAAGCTCTGTTTGTGGGAAAAAAAGGACGTCAATTTCATTTGGGTACAGCGTCGCATGACCGCGCAATTGTCCGTTAAAGTCACACAGTGCCGAATCGCAAAATAGGCCCAAGGTCAGGAAGGGGGTAAAATCTTCCGGGGCTTAAGTGGTTAAGGGGGGTAAAACCTTCCGGGGCTGAAGTGGTTAACAAGAAAAATCACTTTGCGGAGTTCTTCAGGAAATGTTTGTGTTCTTCTAAACTCCATCAAGTCAACCCAATTAATTGGCTTCTCACTTTGCATTCTCATGACTGAACTTTGCATTTGGCCCGGAGTGCGGCTTTAACGCGGCCCAGCGATTAAAGCGAACATACAGAAGACGTCTGCGCTCGCAGCCCGCTGATGCCCAGAAGACTCTCGGCGGATCAGCCTGTAAGTCAAACAACGTCTCGTCAGCACAGTCGGCAGAACATAAATATTCCGGCAATGTCAGAATCCTTAATCTTCTGACGCCGCCAAAGGGCACGGCAAAGAAATCCGCCGTATTAGTGTGACATTTGGTGTCCTCGCGTCCTCATGTTAAATTCCCCCCCGCTCCTCGTCCTGCACCTTGAGCGCCAGTCGGTGATGATTAGGTTTACTGGCAGACCTCCGTGTTCAAGTGACACGGAGCAGAGAAAAGCGACTTTCAGGCGAAGCATCGGATCACAGGCGATTATAGGGAAACCCGAAGGACTGCAAAGAACTCTGCTAACAATTGGATTGGCCAAACAACCAGGAGAAGGAGTTCTGCCCCACTTTTAGGTCCTGTATTGAAATGCATCTAATCATTATTGTTCATTAGTATGCTGACAACTTGTGGTCGTTTAAGGCCACTACACCATGTTTACTAATAGGATTTTAGTACTCCACTCCTGTTTAGTGCCAGTTTAATCCTAGCTAGATCCTCCCCATTTCTTCCATGTTCCCTCAGTGTTAAGCTGTACCAGTGATGCACTGGTACACTATACCAGTGGTGGCATACCTTGCCACCCTAGATGTTTTGGAACTACATTTCCCATGATGCTCAACTGTGCATGAGCATCATGGGGAATGTAGTTTCAAAACATCTGGGGTACCAGGGTTCACCATCACTGCACTATACAATTCTCTTTAAATGTTCTCCTTTACCAAAACCATATAATATGAGGTCAAACCTAAACGCGTTCAATTTGTATGCAATCAGGCAGGCCCTTGTACTACATAACTGCAACCATATAAAAAACACACAGAGGGGGCTCTGACCTAGTGCATTATCCTGAGACAAATCATTTATTGTATAAAAACATGGTAAGTATTATACTCATAAAGTTGCAATTGTTAAAAGCGCATCACAGATCTCAGCAAGTTCCATCCACTTGTATCAACATATAAAACAGAAACTGAAGACCCCCGTGGGCTGACGCGTTTCGAGGAGTTCCTCTTCCTCAGAAGATGAAAGAGGAATTGACCCTGTGGGCTAACACATTTGGAGGAATTCCTCTTCTTCTTCAGAAGATGAAAGAGGAATTGACCCCAAGGGCTGACACGCTTGGAGGAATTCCTCTTCTTCTTCAGAAGATGAAATAGGAATTGACCCCGTGGGCTGACACATTTCAAGGAATTCCTCTTCTTCTTCACATGATGGAAGAGGAATTGACCCCGTGGGCTGACACGTTTCGAGGAATAGCTCTTCTTCTTCAGATGAGGAAGAAGAAATGCCCTCATGGGCTGACACGTTTTGAGGAATTCCTCTTCTTCTTCACATGATGGAAGAGTAATTGACCCCGTGGCTGACACGTTTCGAAGAATTCCTCTTCTTCTTCTCAAGATGAAAAAGGAAATAACCCCATGGGCTGACATGTTTCTAGGAATTCCTCTTCTTCTTCAGAAGATGAAAGAGGAATTGACCCTGTGGGCTGACACGTTTAGAGGAATTCCTCTTCTTCAGAGGAATTCCTCGAAATGCATCAGCCCACGGGGGTCTTCAGTTCCTGTTGTATATGTTGATACAATTGGATGGAACTTGCTGAGATCTGTGATGCGCTTTTAACAATTGCAACTTTGTGAGTATAGTACTTACCATGTTTTTTTACAATATATTTTTTTACTTCTCAGGATAATGCACTAGGTCGGAGCGCCCTCTGTATGTTTTTTATATGGTTGCAGTAGTGTATACTTCCCCAAGTCATTGAGGGCAGCAAGACTGTGGTTATCTGCTTTTAAGTGTAATGGAGATCTAAACATACCCATATGGAGGGGCCATTTTCCTAAGCGCAGGAGACATCGTGTTTGTCCTTGTACTACATATTTGAAGGTAAATCTAATGGGTCATGGATGGGTCTTTCAGCATGACAATGACCAAAAACATACCACCAAGGCATGAAAGGAGTGGCACAAGAAGAAGCACATTAAGGTCACGGAGTGGCCTAGCCAGTCTGCAGACCTTAATCCAAGAGAAAATGTATGGAGGGAGCTAAAACTTCAAGCTGCCAAGCGACAGTCATTACATTTTAAGGATTTAGAGAAGACCTGTAAAGAGGAGTGGACCAAAATCCCTCTTGAGATGTGTGCAAACCTGGTCATCAACTACGAGAAACATCTTACCTATGTGCTTGCCAACAAGGGTTTATCCACCAAGTGCTAGAGGTACGTAGATTCGCGGGAAGTGGTTAAAATAAACCTATGATAAAAATTATAGACCCTTCATTTCTTTGTAAATGGGCAAACTTACAAAATCTGCAGGGGATCAAATAATTATTTTCCGCACTGTATATTAAAGTGGAACTTTAGTCCTGAGTTTTAAAATGGGCAGACAGGCAGGAATTTTAATGCAGAAGAGAAACATGCTTTGTCTCTTCTGCATTAAAGTTACTTACCTGTCTGTCCGCAACTGTACAATGAGCCACGCACGCCCTCCGCAGAGCCCGCTCTGCTGTCCGTTTACACCGACTGCGATTTTGATCTGATCCGCCCAGACGGAGGGGAACAGATTCTCTTCCGTTTGTTTTTAGCAGATTGGATTGGATTGGAGATTACACCCGCTGCTCCATAAAGGCGAATGGTGTGTCCAACTGGGTCTGCCTGAAAGATGGACAAGCCAATCCAAATGAAATGCTCAGGTGAAAGGGGTGGGACAAACCATCCCCAATCCACCTCCCCCTGGGCATGCAAGTATGATCTCCATTGGGATTTTAATTTTTAATTTCTGATCGGTATGAATAAACTATGGAATGTTTTTATCTTTTGTTACACTTATGCCTTCCACTGTTTTTTATTCACTAAGGCTACATTCACACCTGAGCGTAGCGTTTTTCGCGCGTTTTTTACCGCGATTTTACCGCGATTTTTGCGGCGTTTTTTACCGCGATTTTACCGCGATTTTTGTGCAGGCGTTTTTAGATTGAATAGAGATCAATGGAAAACGCCTGTAATCTGCCCAAAAAGAAGCTCATGTACTTTTTTGAGCGTTGGGCGTTTTGTATACAGCGTCAAAACGCTCAGATGTGAACAGGGGCCATTGAAATGAATAGGATTAGTCTTGTTGGGCGTTTTGAGAGCTGATCCTAGAGCAGAAAAACGCCCCAAAAACATCCCAAAACGCCTAGATGTGAACGGAGCCTTAATGTTTTTAGTCTGTTACTTGTTTCTCATTTGGTCCCTAATAGAGTTGAGAGGACACCTGGATGTCCGTGTTCGGTGGGTCCGGCCGAACTTGAAAAGAAAAGTCTGGGTCCATGACCGGGACTTTTTCCGAACCCCGAACCCCATTGAAGTCAATGGTGACCCGAACTTTCAGGCACTAAAATGGCTCTAAAAAGCAAATGGAAAGGGCTAGAGTGCTGCAAATGGCAGCAAAATGTAGTTAAGAGCATGGCAAGTGCTCTTAAGAAAAAAAAATTCCCCTTTAAATTTGTAATTTTTAAATAGCAGATTAGAACAGCACTGTGTAGTAAAATATAGCTGAACGCTGCACACAACAGACTGATAAAAATATTTTTTTTTCTCCCTCCTCCTCAGTGGGCTCAAGTGAAGGCAAAAAGATTGTTCACTGCACCACCCCCCACACAGCAAAATCGATGTAGATCGCTAACGGACGATTGTTCTGTCCTGTATCTCCTAATCTCTCCCTGCCTACTCTCTTCAGCCTGTCCCTAAAATGCTTTTCTATCTTTCCCTGCCTACACTCCGACCTGTCCCTGCATTCTTTTCTAACAGCCACAATGTTTTTTTTGCCTGTCTCTGTCCCTAATCAGCAGCAGCCAGCACCGTTGTGTGTGCTCTCTCCCTACACTAGAACAGACTGACGCGCACCGCGCTGTGTCTCTAGTTTATAAAGACCTGGGTCACATGCTTCAGCTGGCCAATTACAGCCATGCCATTAGTTGGCTTCTATGGCACACCAGTTAAACGCTTGTTGACTGGCTGTTGAAACCGCGCCATTAAAACCGCGCCATTACATACAAAACAGGAAATAAAATTACCGAACACTGATTTTAAACCCGAATATACAGTCCGTGTTCGCTCAACCCTAGTCCCTAAGTCTGTGAGCTGCCTTCTTGTGGTCTGAACTATACATTGGTAAACCTTCCCTTTTGCGCCCACTTTTAAATTGTTTGTTGTTTCCCTGAGCTGTGGCTGCCTGTCTTCCCAGGCAATGGTGCTTAGTTTCAGGTCCAACACCACTTGGCAGAGTCAGAGGCATGACTTTAAGGGTAACAGACTGACCATCCATGTAGGAGAAGCATTATTCCAACTGTTCTTCACCAATGTAATGTAAGTCATTTTCCCAAAGACCACCAATGGACTAATCTTCGTATGGGTTACCTGGGATCTGAAAAATATTGCAAGGGTTCCTTTTGGGTAAAAGGATTGAGAAAGGCTGCCCTAGTGTATGTACAGTAGATGGACATCCTTCACATGCGTATTCAACTTACAATTGACCTCTTTTTCAACCTGCAGTTGACCTTCTTTTGATCCGGACTTGAACTTCTTCTGACTTGCAGCTTGCCACCTTTTAAGGTGCATTTAGCTGCTTCAAGCTGCTTTTGCATTCCCTTTGATTTGTATAGAGCAGTGATGGCGAACCTTGGCACCCCAGATGTTTTGGAACTACATTTCCCATGATGCTCATGCACTCATGCAGTGTAGTTGAGCATCATGGGAAATGTAGTTCCAAAATATATGGGCTGCCAAGGTTCGCCATCACTGGTATAGAGAGTAAAGCAGTTCTGACGTAAACAAAATTCTGTGTAGACAGGTCCAAAAAAAGGCACAATGTAAGTAGGCACTGTTGGGCTGTCTTTTTAGAAACACTGTATCATGGATCCACCCTTTGTAGTTCTCATTTAGGATTAAACTAAAAAAAAAAAAAAAAAACTACAATTTTACAATTATAATCACTGCAAATTTCATTTTTCAAATTAATAATTGTAGTTCTTCTTTAGGACTTAACTAAAAGAAAAATACAATTCTAAAACAGCTCTCATGACTGGATGGCGACCATTCAGGGGTATTCCCTTTATCGCAGAGATAGAGAAGGTAAAAAAGGGGGAGGGGTATGTCTGTATATTAAGAACAGTATACAGGTAAATATGAGGGATGATATTAATAATGGAGCTATGGACGAGGCAGAATCCCTATGGGTAGAGCTTCAAAGGGAAGGCACGGTGGGGAAGGTAATATTGGGCGTATGCTATAGGCCCCCCAACCAGAGGGAGGAGGGTGAGGTGGACCTCATTTTACAGATAGGATTGGCAGCAAGGATGGGAAATGTCATTATAATGGGGGACTTTAATTATCCAGATATAGACTGGGCAGAAGGAACCGCACACTCAGCTAAGGCTAGGCAGTTCCTAAATATTTTGCAGGACAATTTCATGGTTCAGATGGTGAATGCACCGACGAGAAACAATGCGGTACTTGACCTACTGATTACCAACAATACAGACCTGCTCACGGATATTGAAATACGGGGCAACTTAGGAAACAGTGACCATAGGTCAATAAGTTTCAGTATTAATTACAGTTATAGGAAGCAGATGGGTAATATAAGGACGCTGAATTTCAAAAGAGCCAATTTCCCAAAACTGCGCTCGCTGCTAGAAAATATCAAATGGGATAGAACCCTGGGAACAAAGAACACGCAGAAAAAATGGGAGTGCTTCAAGAGCATACTTAACAAGGGGATTGACCAGTGCATTCCAAAGGGAAATACATTTAAAAGAGCAAAATTAAACCCTGGATGGCTAAACTCCAACATAAAAATGCATATTAGTGCTAAAGAAAAGGCCTTCAAAAAATACAAGGCTGAGGGGTCATTGGCAGCATTTAAGCATTACAAAGAGTGTAATAAGAAATGTAAAGATGAAATCAGGGCGGCTAAAATAGAACACGAGAGACATATAGCGGAGGAGAGTAAAAAGAACCCCAAGAAATTCTTTAAGTATATAAACAGTAAGAAAGCAAGGCCAGAACACATTGGCCCCATAAAAGATGACAAAGGAAATATGGCCACTGAGGACAGAGAAAAGGCGGAAGTGTTAAATAATTTCTTCTCTTCAGTCTTCACAAAAGAATCAGGGGGCTACACGAACCCAGCTTGTAAGGCCAAACTAAACAACACACCTCAGGAAGTGCCGCCATGGCTAACAGAAGATAGACTTAGAACTAAACTAGAGAAACTTAACATAAAAAAATCACCGGGACCGGATGGCTTGCACCCGAGGGTTCTTAAAGAGCTCAGCCAGGTGATTGCCAGACCATTATTCCTGATCTTTAAGGATAGTTTACAGACGGGTATGGTGCCAGCTGATTGGAAAAAAGCCAACGTGGTACCAATATTTAAAAAGGGGCTGAGGTGTATCCCGGGTAACTATAGGCCGGTCAGCCTAACATCTGTAGTCTGCAAGATTTTGGAGGGGATGTTAAGGGACCACATACAAGACTTTAGTAATGAAAACAGTATTATTAGTAGTAATCAGCATGGATTCATGAAAAATCGTTCTTGCCAAACCAATCTATTAACCTTCTATGATTAAGTGAGCTGCCACCTAGATAAAGGGAAGCCTGTGGATGTGGTGTATCTGGACTTTGCAAAGGCCTTTGACACCGTTCCCCACAAACGCTTACTGTACAAACTAAGGAAGGTAGGTATGGACCATAAGGTGAGTACCTGGATAGAGAACTGGCTCCAGGGGAGAGTACAGAGGGTGATGATTAATGAGGAGTACTCGGATTGGGCGGGTGTGGAAAGTGGGGTCCCCCAGGGTTCTGTCCTGGGACCAATCCTGTTTAATTTATTCATAAATGATCTAGAGGAGGGGATATCTAGTACAATCTCAGTATTTGCGGATGATACTAAACTAAGCATGCCAATATCTTCTATGCGGGATGTGGAAACCTTACAAGCGGACCTGAACAAAATAACGGGGTGGGCAACTACATGGCAGATGAGGTTTAATGTTGAAAAATGTAAAGTAATGCACTTGGGGGCCAGAAACCAGAAAGCAAGCTACACACTAGGGGGGGAACCTCTGGGGGAGTCTAGGATGGAAAAAGACTTGGGGGTACTGGTAGACAACAGGCTTGGCAGTGGCATGCAATGCCAAGCCGCTGCAAGCAAAGCCAACAGAATACTGGGATGTATAAAAAAGGGGATTCACTCCAGAAATAAAGAGATTATTCTCCCACTCTACAAGACTCTGGTCCGGCCACATCTGGAGTATGCTGTCCAGTTCTGGGCACCGGTCCTCAGGAAGGATGTGCTGGAACTGGAGAAAGTCCAGAGAAGGGCAACAAAAATAATTAGGGGAATGGAGGACATCAGCTATGAGGAAAGACTACAAGCACTGAACCTGTACTCTCTGGAGAAGAGACGATTGAGGGGGGATATGATATCAATGTACAAATACTGTACTGGCGACCCTAGCATAAGGAACAAACTATTCAGAGTAAGGGAATACAATAAGACACGTGGCCACTCACTAAAACTAGAGGAAAGGCGGTTTAACCTTAAAATGCGTAAGGGGTTCTTCACTGTAAGAGCGGCAAGGATGTGGAATTCTCTTCCACAAGCAGTCGTATCAGCAGGGAGCATTGATAGTTTCAAAAAACTATTAGATGGGCACCTTAGAGACCACAACATACAGGGGTATACAATGTACGGTTAAAAGCAAACACACACACACATCATAGGTTGAACTGGATGGACTGATGTCTTTTTTCAGCCTCACTAACTATGTAACTATGTAAAAACCATAATTTTTCATTTATAATACACACTGCTCAAAAAAATAAAAGGAACAATTTGAAAATACATCAGATCTCAATGGGGAAAAATATTGTGCTGGATATCTATACTGATATGGACTGGGTAATGTGTTAGGAACGAAAGAATGCCACATCGTGGCATTATCAACCTACAGAGGGCTGAATTCAAAGACACCCCAAACATCAAAGGGAAAAAAATTATGAAGCAGGCTAGTCCATTTTGCTGAAATTTTATTGCAGCAAATCAATATGGTACTCAGTAGTTTGTATGGCCCCCACATGTTTGTATGCATGCCTGAAAATGTTGGGTCATGCACCTAATGAAATGATGGAGGGTGTCCTGGTGTATTTCCTTCCAGATCTGGATCAGGGCATCACTGAGCTCCTGAACAGACTGAGGTGCAACCTGGTGGTGTCAGATGGACCAAAACATAATGTCCCAGAGGTGTTCAATATGATTTAGGTCAGGCGAGGGTGGGGGCCATTCAATGGTATCAATTCCTTCATCCTCCAGGAACTGGCTGCATACCCTCACCACATGAGGCCGGGCATTATCGTACACCAGGAGGAACCAGAACCCACTGCACCAGCGTAGGGTCTGACAATAGGTTCTAGGATTTCATCCCGATATCTAATGGCAGCCAGGGTGCCGTTGTCTAGCTTGTAGAGGTCCGTGTGTCCCTCCATGGATATGCCTCCCCAGGCCATCGCTGATCCACCACCAAACTGGTCATGCTGAACAATGTTACAGGCAGCATAACATTCTCCATGGCTTCTCCAGACCCTTTCACCTCTGTCAAAGCATGCATAGCAAGCTGCTTGCTGTGGGGACACTTGACAGGAGGGAGAGGCTAGGAGCAGCAACAAGGGACCCCAGAAGAGGAGGATCCAAGCTGCCCTGTGCAAAACCAACTGCACAGTGCAGGTAAGTATAACATACAGTGCCTTGCGAAAGTATTCGCCCCCCTTGAACTTTTCAATCTTTTGCCACATTTCAGGCTTCAAACATAAAGCTATAAAACTGTATTTTTTTTTTTTTTTTGAAGAATCAACAACAAGTGGGACACAATCATGAAGTGGAACGAAATTTATTGGATATTTCAAAATTTTTTAACAAATAAAAAACTGAAAAATTGGGCGTGCAAAATTATTCAGCCCCCTTAAGTTAATACTTTGTAGCTCCACCTTTTGCTGCGATTACAGCTGTAAGTCGCTTGGGGTATGTCTCTATCAGTTTTGCACTTCGAGAGAATGACATTTTTGCCCATTTCTCCTTGCAAAACAGCTCGAGCTCAGTGGGGTTGGATGGAGAGCGTTTGTGAACAGCAGTTTTCAGTTCTTTCCACAGATTCTCGATTGAATTCAGGTCTGGACTTTGACTTGGCCAATCTAACACCTGGATATGTTTATTTGTGAACCATTCCATTGTAGATTTTGCTTTATGTTTTGGATCATTGTCTTGTTGGAAGACAAATCTCCGTCCCAGTCTCAGGTCTTTTGCAGACTCCATCAGGTTTTCTTCCAGAATGGTCCTGTATTTGGCTCCATCCATCTTCCCATCAATTTTAACCATCTTCCCTGTCCCTGCTAAAGAAAAGCAGGCCCAAACCATGATGCTGCCACCACCATGTTTGACAGTGGGGATGGTGTGTTCAGGGTGATGAGCTGTGTTGCTTTTACGCCAAACATAACATTTTGCATTGTTGCCAAAAAGTTTGATTTTGGTTTCATCTGACCAGAGCACCTTCTTCCACATGTTTGGTGTGTCTCCCAGGTGGCTTGTGGCAAACTTTAAACAACACTTTTTATGGATATCTTTATCCGGTTGCCGACCGCCGCACGACTATATACTGCGGCGGTCAGCCCCGGCCAGGCAGAGTGACGTATCGGTACGTCACTCGCCTGTCACTGACTTGCGAGCCTATCGCGGGCGGGCGCGCACCCGCCGCGGCTCGTTCACAGGCAAGTCAGTGCGTGTGACCGGCGGACTCGATGTCCGCCAGTCACACTGCGATCGCTCCTGTGAAGGGAGAAAGACAGAGCGGCTTGTGTAAACAAGCTGCCTGTCAGTTCTCCCTGTGTAAAAGTGAAGATCTGTCCGTTCTACTATGTAGAACGGTTGATCTTTGCTTTTACACCAATAGGAATGTCCCTACACAGTTAGAATCACGCCCCTAGGACACACTTAACCCCTCCCTGTCCAATAAAGTTAACCCCTTCCCTGCCAGTGTCATTTTTGCAGTAACAGTGCATATGTATAGCACTGATTACTGCAGTAATGTCACTGGTAACCCCAAAAGTGTCAAAAATGTCAGTCAAGGGTCCGATCTGTCCGCCGCAATGTCGCAGTACCGAAAAAAAATCGCAGATCGCCGCCATTACGCGTTAAAAAAAAAAACACCAAAAATGACAAAAATCTTTCCCTTTGTTAGTAAACGCGATAACTTTTGCGCAAACCAATCAAAATACGCTTTTTGCGATTTTTTTTTACCAAACATAGGTAGCATAAAACAAATTGGCCGAAAAATGTTAAAAAATTTTGATTTTTACTTTTTTTTTTGGGGAATTTCATATAAAAAAATGTGAAAAATATTGTTATTTTTGCAAAATTTACGCTCTTTTTTTGTTTATAGCGCGTGATCAAAAAATCGCACAGGTGATCAAATACCACCAAAAGAAAGCTCTGTTTGTGGGAAAAAAAGGACGTCAAATTCGTTTAGGTACAGCGTCGCACGACCGCGCAATTTTCCGTTAAAGTCACGCAGTAAAAAATCGCAAAAAAAACCCTGGTCCTTTAGCAGCCAAATCCTCCGGGGCTTAAGTGGTTAAGAAATGGCTTTCTTCTTGCCACTCTTCCATAAAGGCCAGATTTGTGCAGTATACGACTGATTGTTGTCCTATGGACAGAGTCTCCCACCTCAGCTGTAGATCTCTGCAGTTCATCCAGAGTGATCATGGGCCTCTTGGCTGCATCTCTGATCAGTCTTCTCCTTGTATGAGCTGTAAGTTTAGAGGGACGGCCAGGTCTTCGTAGATTTGCAGTGGTGTGATACTCCTTCCATTTCAATATTATCGCTTGCACAGTGCTCCTTGGGATGTTTAAAGCTTGGGAAATCTTTTTGTATCCAAATCTGGCTTTAAACTTCTCCACAACAGTATCTTGGACCTGCCTGGTGTGTTCCTTGTTCTTCATGATGCTCTCTGCGCTTTAAACGGACCTCTGCGACTATCACAGTGCAGGTGCATTTATACGGAGACTTGATTACACACAGGTGGATTCTATTTATCATCATTAGTCATTTAGGTCAACATTGGATCATTCAGAGATCCTCACTGAACTTATGGAGAGAGTTTGCTGCACTGAAAGTAAAGGGGCTGAATAATTTTGTACGCCCAATTTTTCAGTTTTTTATTTGTTAACAAAGTCTGAAATATCCAATACATTTCGTTCCACTTCATGATTGTGTCCCACTAGTTGTTGATTCTTCACAAAAAATTACAGTTTTATATCTTTATGTTTGAAGCCTGAAATGTGGCAAAAGGTCGCAAAGTTCAAGGGGGCCGAATACTTTCGCAAGGCACTGTATTTGTTGTTTTGCTTTTTTTTTTTTTTAATTAGACTTTACAATCACTTTAATAATATGGAGGTGAGGATAGCCGGAGATGTTTTGTACTACACGTGAGCAGAATTGGCAACAGTATTTGGGATTTCAGCATTGTTAGCAAGATGGAAAGTCATGGGAAAAGTCCAACATTTTACAGGTGTTAACGGGACAGTAGGTGAAGGGAAATATCCGCACAGGGATACTTGCTTAGGTGACAGGAAAGGGTTTTCCTTCTGCTCACATTCTGTTGTGTCTCTAGGACACAAAGTAAGGGGAAATTTCCCCTATGGCAGACAGACAGCAAAAAAAAAAAAAAGAAAAGTAAGTAAAAAAAATAAAATAAAAGAAAGAAAGAATGTTTCAAAAATGTAAGAGGGTATCTTGCCATTCTTTTCTCTAAAAGAAGAAACGTTTTGTCTTTAGAATACAGTGCTTTAATCTTTTTGGTCCTTCTGGAGCTGATCTTAAAAACAGAGAATTCCCAGATGAACATATTCAAATACAAATTATGAACGTTTACTATTAGTTCTTTATATTTTTTCATAAATTACAAATATTATGTTTCATTCTAGAATAGCTTTGATAAAAGGATAAAAAGTTGAAAGTCATTTTTATTGTTTTTTTTTATTATTTATTTATTTTGTACAATGCCTGTTGCGCTTTTGTTGTATATGTGAAAAAAAAAATCAAAATATGAAACACCATTTTACAGGCTGCAAGGACAGAATTTTATTTAGAAAATGATTAAAAACATCAGCTGTTTTTTAAATAAAAGTTAAAATAAGAAATTTTTTAATCCTCCTAAAATGATTCTTCTCTGTGGCAGGGTTGGTTTTTTAGTTTTAGTTTTTAAAAAGGACAGCAAAATAAATAAATAATCTTTTTGTTTTTTACACATAATTTCATGAGTAATTTTTGCACTAGTTTTTAGAGATATTTTTTATAGCATTCTAGACAGATAAGACATGCAACCTAATATACAGTAAGGCTATTTATTCCCAAATGTAAATGTAGCAATATTCCCAGCTATTTTGCTGGATATGGGTCCGCCTGGGTTGCCGCTAGTACCAACAGCAAATTTAAGCATGTTCTCCAAGTGTGAGCACTGAGACAAGGAACAGTCCAGTATCTTTGGATTTTTTTGTATTTATTTTGAACTTGGATCGGAGAAGGGATACTCCTCTGACTCAACTATACACAATTTGAGTTGGACAACTGAAAAACGCCCGTTGGCGCTGACTTAACGCTGGCTAGATGCCGGTCAATGCCGGTTGACGCTGCTTAACGCTGACTTGCTGTCTGTTAACGCTGAACTGACTTCTGGCACTTTCATGTGGCACAAAGTCCTAATTAAAGCTTCCATTCCAAGCCCCCTCTACTGGTTAGCTGGCTCCTGGATCCCTCCGACCTTCTGGAGTGGTCTACTATCCTAGGCAGACCCCTGGGCAGTTTACAGTACTCACGACACTGCTTTTCTGGAAACTTCTGCCCCAGCAACTCCACTCTGTCCTCAGCACACTAGATCCCTCTCTGCAGCTCAGCTGTCAGAGAAACGGCCATGCTGCAACTGGCAACTCCGCCAGAACTTCCAATGGCCGCAACAGACTCAGGCCATAGACTCATTATCAGTGAAATGGCTGTGCTGCAACTGGCAACTTTGCCAGTACTTCCCATGGCTGCAATGGACTCAGGCCATAGACTAATTCACTGGCCTATAAAAGGACTCTGCTCAGCCCATCAGATTGCTGGATTGTCTTCAGCTCTTCCTGTTTCCTGTGCATTGTTACTTCCTGGATTCCAGTTTGACCCGGCTCGTTCCTGACCTGTCTGCTCTCTCTCCTGGCTTTGACCCACGGCTTCGTCTGACCCTTCGATCGTGCTCCAGTGTTTGACCCTCGGCTTGTGTGACCATCCTTGCTCTTTTGTCCTCTGCCTGACTTCTAGTGTACTTGCTCAACGGACTTGCTTCTGCTCAATCCCCTTGTCTTGGCAACCTGTTTGGACTGATACCTGTGTATGACCCTCGGCCTGGCTTTTACCTGCACATTGCTTGATTCCCTGGAGGCCCTGCAAGTTGTTCCGGATACCCTTGTGAACCTTTACCTGCACTCCACAAGCATCCAGTGCTCCTTGGGACGCGTCACCTCCTGTCCCACTTCCAGGGGTGATTCGCACCGAGCTGCAAGGGAAGCCCTCTCAGAATTTCGGCCTCTACCAAGAAGTGATCTGACAGTACAATCCAGCCATGTCAGAGGCCGACAGAGGTGCTTCCCAGCTCGAGGCTCTTTGTCAGCAAGTCTCCTCTTTAACACAGGCAGTCCAGAGACTGCAGGACGGTTATTTTCAATTAGAGGGTCGAGTGTTGAACCTAGCTGGCGCACCCTCTCCTTCCAACCCCAATCAACCGCCCGCCAGCTCCGGGGGCACCTCCACTCAGCAAGGACCAGCCAGCCCTGCTCAGGCAGCCATGGTTTTCCCACCTGAACCCAGGGTACCTACACCCGAACGCTTCCGTGGGGAACGGAGAAGGTTCAGATCCTTTAAAAATGCATGTCTCTTGTATTTAGCCCTTCAGCCCAGAACCTTCTCTTCAGAGACTGTCAAAGTAGGATTCATAATTTCTCTGTTGTCAGAAGAACCCCAGACCTGGGCCCAAAACCTCCTTGAGCAAAAGAGCCCCTCATTGAACTCTGTAGACTCCTTCTTCCAGGCCATGGCCCAGTTATATGAGGACCCCCAACGGACTGTTACGGCTGAATCAGCCCTACATGCCTTACAACAAAATAAACGTCCTGTAGAGGACTATACCATTGACTTCCGCAGATGGGCCGCGGATACAGACTGGAATGAGGCAGCACTCAAGTACCAGTACCGTCACGGATTGTCTGAAGCCCTTAAGGACGAGTTAGCTTGGGTAGAAACCCCTACGTCTTTGGAAGGTCTAATCTCACTGGCAATCCAACTGGACAGGCGCCTGCGGGAGAGACGCTCAGAGCGCCTTCAAGGGGCCCGACCTACCTGGGTACTCCCGAAAGTCCCACTTGCTGCTTCACCCCATCCTGGGCCTTCTGTCTCCGGGGGATCAGAAGGAGAACCCATGCAGATTGGTCTAATCCGTTCTGCCTTGACCCCCGAGGAAAGACAACGTCGCCGGCAAGCTAACCTCTGCCTTTATTGTGGGGAATCTGGCCACTTCCTACGCAATTGTCCTGTGAGACCCAGTAAGTCCTATTCACGGCCTCTGCTGAACTGTCAAGTTGCCGGGTCATCCCCTACTCATCTTATTCTCCCTGTCTCCCTACAGGTAGCAGAAAAGAAGATTCGGCTTCTGGCGATCGTTGATTCCGGGGCATGTAGTTGCTTTCTGGACCGTTCTTTAGCTCAAAGACTGTGTGTCCCCATGCAAGCTAAGGAACAGCGACTCCATATTCTTCTGGCTGATGGTTCTTTGCCCAGTTCTGGGCCTGTTACTGAAGAGACGTGCCCCATCTTCACCACAACAGATTCTCTTCACCAGGAATTCCTCCGATTCAACGTCCTTTCCTCACCAATGTTTCCCATTATTTTAGGACTTCCCTGGCTACAGGCCCACAACCCACAGATTGACTGGGTTAAGAGAAGGATCTCCTTCACGTCTAATTACTGCCTGAACCATTGTTTCCTACCCGGATCTGATACTTCTGCTGCTTGCCTGGTCGTCCAACCAGTACATGATCTCCCAGAAAATGTCCCCGCAGTTTATGAGGAATTCATGGACGTATTTGATAAAAAAAGGCCGAAGCTCTGCCTCCTCACAGGCCTTATGATTGCCCTGTAGAACTTCTGCCCGGAGCCGAGATTCCTTTTGGAAGGATATTCCCGTTATCTGAGAAGGAGCTGGAAACCCTACGGATTTATATTAACGAAAATTTGGAAAAGGGTTTTATCCGCCCCTCCTCCTCACCAGCAGGGGCCGGGATATTCTTTGTCGAAAAAAAGGATGGCACACTAAGACCTTGTGTAGATTACCGGGAGCTTAATAAAATTACTATTAAAAACCGGTATCCTCTACCTCTTATCCCAGAACTGTTTCAACGTTTCCGGGCAGCTCGGATCTTTACCAAATTGGATCTCCGTGGAGCTTACAACCTTGTTCGCATTAGGAAAGGAGATGAGTGGAAGACGGCGTTCAGAATGAGGTTTGGCCATTTTGAATACCTGGTCATGCCTTTCGGGCTGTGTAACACCCCTGCTACCTTCCAACATCTAGTTAATGACATTTTTCGGGACTTCCTGGATCTCTTTCTGATTGTCTATTTAGATGACATACTCATTTTTTCCTCCACTCTGGAACTCCACCGGACCCATGTTAAGAAGGTACTATTTACTTTAAGGAAACACGGACTTTATGTGAAACCAGAGAAATGCGAATTCGAGAAAGACTCCATTCAATTCCTGGGTCTCATTATCTCAAAAAACTGCATTTCCATGGATACACAGAAAGTGCAGTCAATTCTCGATTGGCCAGCCCCTTGTGATAAGAAAGGAGTTCAACGCTTCGTGGGGTTTGCTAACTTCTATCGGAGGTTCGTGAAGGGGTTCTCTATGATTATCTCCCCCATTACCCAATTGACCCGCCAACAGGTCCGTTTCCATTGGTCACAGGAAGCTCAAACGGCCTTTGACAAACTGAAGACGTTGTTCACCTCAGCATCTATTCTCCAGCATCCTGATCCAACCCTACCTTATGTGCTTGAAGTGGATGCTTCAGAAATAGCCACTGGAGCAATCTTATCTCAAAGACAAGGCCCAAAGACTTTTCTGCACCCTGTGGCTTTCTTTTCCCGGAAGATGACACCTCTGGAGAGAAACTATGACGTAGGGGATCGGGAACTCTTGGCCATCAAATGTGCCTTGGAAGAGTGGAGATACTTGCTTGAAGGGGCTACTCATCCCATTTTGATATTTACAGACCACAAAAACCTGGAATACCTCAGGACAGCAAAACGCCTGAGACCCCGTCAAGCTCGATGGGCCTTGTTCTTTTCCCGGTTTAACTTTCATCTGACTTACACGCCAGAGTCCAAGAACGGGAAAGCAGACGCCTTGTCCAGAATGTTTCCAGATACCCCAAACACAGCCGAACCTAACACCATCCTCTCGGCTCAAAATTTTTTACTTATTCAAACAGATCTGCAATCAGCAATTAAGCAAGCCTCAGTTCAATGTCTCGAGCCTGGGACCTCTTCCTTGGAAAAACGCGGGGGATTCTTGTGGTTCCAAAAAAGGATTTTTGTTCCTTCACAAATCAGACTACAGGTCCTAAAGACTTTGCATGATCACAAGCTTGCCGGGCACTTCGGGGTCAGGAAGACATGTGAACTCATTCAGCGCAACTTTTGGTGGCCCAATTTAGTTCGGGACTGTAAATCCTATGTGGGTTCTTGTATTACATGTCAGCGTAACAAGGGGGCTAAGACCAAGTCCTGGGGCCTGTTAAGGCCATTGCCCATCCCAGAACAGCCCTGGAAGCAACTATCCATGGATTTTTTAGTGGAATTACCACCTTCAGAAGGTTTCACTACTGTCCTGGTGGTGGTTGACCGTCTCTCGAAGATGGCGCACTTTTTGCCTATGATTGGCACACCTTCTGCTGTGGAAACAGCTAACATGTTTATTAAAGAAGTGGTCAGGCTACACGGTCTCCCAGACAGTATAGTATCGGACAGAGGCGTCCAGTTCACTTCCAAATTCTGGAAAGAGCTTTGCAAATCCTTGTCCATTAAGATATGCCTATCATCAGCCTACCACCCGCAGAGTTATGGTCAAACGGAAAGGACCAACCAGACCCTTGAACAATACCTACGTTGCTTTTGCACTTGCTCCCAGGATAACTGGGTCTCTTTACTTCCGTGCGCGGAATTCGCGTATAATAACGCCCTGCATTCTGCAACCAACCAGACCCCGTTCTGGGTGAATTACGGGTTCCACCCTTCTTTTTTGCCCAGTGCTTTCTCAGAAACTTCGGTTCCTGCAGTGCAAGACCGGATAATGGCTATCAGGGATAACTACCGGGTGCTACAGGACTCCATATCCAAAGCCCAACAGGAGTACAAGAGGTACTATGACCGCAAGAAAAAGGAAAATCCTATGTATAAGGTCGGGGATAAGGTGTGGCTCTCCTCAAACAACCTACGACTATCTTGCCCTTCTAAAAAATTGGGACCAAGGTTTATTGGGCCTTTTAGAATCAAAAGAATGATAAACCCTGTGGCTTTCGAACTAACTTTACCTAATTCATACAAAATCCATCCTGTATTCCATGTTTCCCTGCTTAAGCCTGCAATTTCTAGCCCCTTCCCAGGGAGGGAAGAATTGCCTCCACCTCCAGTTTCAGTGGAGGGTGAACCTGAATATGAAGTGGAAACCATTCTGGATTGTCGAAGAAGGGGTGAGCTCATACAGTATCTTGTTAAATGGAAAGGTTACCCCCCTGAAGACAATTCCTAGGAACCCGCTAGTAACCTGCATGCCCCCAGGCTGGTACAGGAATTCCACAGGAGATTCCCAGAAAGATTGGCCCGGTTGGGCATCCGGAGGCTGCCCCTTGGGGGGGGGGGCACTGTCAGAGAAACGGCCATGCTGCAACTGGCAACTCCACCAGAACTTCCAATGGCCGCAACAGACTCAGGCCATAGACTCATTATCAGTGAAATGGCTGTGCTGCAACTGGCAACTTTGCCAGTACTTCCCATGGCTGCAATGGACTCAGGCCATAGACTAATTCACTGGCCTATAAAAGGACTCTGCTCAGCCCATCAGATTGCTGGATTGTCTTCAGCTCTTCCTGTTTCCTGTGCATTGTTACTTCCTGGATTCCAGTTTGACCCGGCTCGTTCCTGACCTGTCTGCTCTCTCTCCTGGCTTTGACCCACGGCTTCGTCTGACCCTTCGATCCTGCTCCAGTGTTTGACCCTCGGCTTGTGTGACCATCCTTGCTCTTTTGTCCTCTGCCTGACTTCTAGTGTACCGTCCCCGGCTTGCTCAACGGACTTGCTTCTGCTCAATCCCCTTGTCTTGGCGACCTGTTTGGACTGATACCTGTGTATGACCCTCGGCCTGGCTTTTACCTGCACATTGCTTGATTCCCTGGAGGCCCTGCAAGTTGTTCCGGATACCCTTGTGAACCTTTACCTGCACTCCACAAGCATCCAGTGCTCCTTGGGACGCGTCACCTCCTGTCCCACTTCCAGGGGTGATTCGCACCGAGCTGCAAGGGAAGCCCTCTCAGCATTTCGGCCTCTACCAAGAAGTGATCTGACATCAGCTCAACCTTCTGTCCTTCAGGCCGACCACCAAGGACACCTTCTCTAGTGCTGACAGGAGGAGAGACAGCCATCACCCTCCTCCTGGGACTCTGCTTCCTGCCAAAGACACCCTGTCATGTGCCCCGCTCAGACTTATACCCCATGCCAGGATGCATTGTGGCAGATTCTGCCCTCTGGGATAGATACAAGCCCTGCTGTGCTATTGGTCAGGTTTCCTCCACTGCCCAATAAGAGCCCTCGTTGGACACAGTGGGGAGACTCCCCAAGCTTGGACCTATACCGAAATACCAGCCCTGAATAGGACTTTTTTTGGACATTAACAGGAGGACATCTTCGTCTCCTTCCTCCGGTCGGGTGCGGGTGGTGTGCGGTCCGGGGCTCGCTCGGCACGGAGACAACCTGCAGGTCGCTAAGTGCGGAGTGCTGAGGCAGAGGGAACCGGCGGTGTACTGGGTGGACTCTCAGCAGAAGAGGGTCGGCATCTGAGATCCGGTCTTCAGTTTTCTGCACACATCCACCATTAATATCTGCCTATATATATCATCTGGGAAGGATATTTAATGTTGGTGTTGAGGATACGGTTCCAGTATATTTGGGATCTTCTGTGAATTTTTACTATGAGCTTCTATACTACTCCTTTCTGGTAAGCTGCATTCCTATCGGTGGAGGTGTCTGGGTTTACCATTTAGCCTGTCACTTTTTACATTTGGTAAGGAGAATTTAACTGGTCTATCTTGGTGGTAGATGCTTCACATACTTCTCACCACAACACTTGGAATTTATGTGTATTCATAAGTTCACCTATACTATTCCTTTTTATCACTAGCACTTTTATCACTGAATGTGTTTGGTGTTAGTTCCACACATCGAGTGCATCAGTTTTTGTTTTCCATTTGTTATTTTGGTTTTACGCTATGGCGTTTTAAAAAATTTTTCACGCATAAAACTTCATTCTGGTGGTCGTTCGAGATTTCGGCATTTATTGTGTACAGCCTTTGCCGGATTTCCTTTGGAGTCTATGCTATCATTTGGCACGTTATCTACTGATTTCAGGTAAGCCTTTCATCTACACGGATATCCACAATCACGTTCATCAAATTTGGTTTTTCACTGACTTTATGGACAATTCATCAATTTTCACTTCACAAATCACATTTTTGATTTAAATGTTTGATCATTTGTAGCGCGACTTGTATTTATTATTATATAAGGTCAACAACTAGGTGGGGATGAATAAAATGTCTCTTTATTTCGTCCAAGAAGTACACATGTTCCAAACAGAGCCAACACTAGTGAAACTAGCAATTTTATAAATTGATACCTAGGCTATAAAAAAAAGTCTCACACATGTGGTATCCCCATACCCAGGAAGACTATCAGAATGTGTTTTTAGGGTGTAATTACAAGTATGCCTATGCCATGTGTGAGAAATAACTTGTTAATATGACAATTTTGTAAAAAAAAAAAATCTATTTACTGTAATGTCTTTATTTTCCAAAGAATTGTGGGAAAAAATTACAACTTTTTGTAACAAAAAACTCACTATGCGTCTTACTAAATGCCTTGGACTGCCTACTTTCCAAAAATGGGTAACTTAAGGGGTATTTGTACTTTCCTGGCATTTTAGGGCTTCAAGAAAGGAGATAGGCAGTCAGTAAATTATGGTTGATCAATTTTTAATGATACGTACCATAGCTTGTAAAATCTATAACTTTCACACAGACAAAATAATATACACTGCTTTTGGTTATTTTTACCAAAGAAATGTAGCAGTATACATTTTGGCCTAAATTTATGAAGAAAAATTACTTATTTGCAAAATTTTATAAAAGACACAAAGAAAAATGCATTTTTTTTAAAAAAAATGTTTTGGTCTGTTTAAGCTTATTTCGCATGAAAAAAAAAAAAAAAAACAGTGGTGATAAAATACCACCGAAATAAAGCTCTATCTGTTTGGGTACAGTGTTGCATTACTAAGGAATTGTCATTCAAAGTGTCAGAGCACCGAAAGCTTAACCACTTTACCACCGGAGGATTTTGCTGTCTTACGTCTGGGCCACTTTTTGCGATTCGGCACTGTGCGACTTTAACTGACAATTGCGCGGTCATGTAACGCCGTACCCAAACAAAATTTACGTCCTTTTTTTTCCCACAAACAGAGCTTTCTTTTGGTGGTATTTGATCATCTCTGCTATTTTTATTTTTTGCGATATTAATAAAAAAATGCGACAATTTTGAAAAAATAACAATATTTTTCTACTTTGACAGTTAAAAAATATCCAATATATAAAATTTTTGTCATATATTTAGGCCAAAATGTATTTAGCTATATGTCTTTGACAAAAAAATTTTCAATGAACGTATTTTTAACCGCTTTAAGACCGGAAGATTTTACCCCATTCCTGACCAGGCCATATTTTGCAATTCGGCACTGCGTTAATTTAACGGACAATTGCGCGGTCATGCGACACTGTACCCAAATTAAATTGATGTCCTTTTTTTTCCACAAATAGAGCTTTCTTTTGGTGGTATTTGATCACCTGTGCGATTTTTACTTTTTGAGCTATAAACAAAAAAAGAGCGCCAATTTTGAAAAAATAACAATATTTTTCACATTTTTTTATATGAATCCCCCCCCCCCCCCAAAAAAATGTAAAAATCTAAATTTTTTAACATTTTAGGCCAATTTGTTTTCTGCTACATATTTTTGGTAAAAAAAAATCACGATAAGCGTATTTTGATTGGTTTGCGCAAAAGTTATTGCGTTTACTAACTAAGGGAAAGATTTCTGTCATTTTTGGTGGCTTTTTTTTTTAACGAGTAATGGCGGCGATCTGCGATTTCTTTTGCGGGACTGCGACATTGCGGCGGACAGGTCGGACCCTTGACTGTAATTTTTGACACTTTTGGGGGTACCAGTGACATTACTATAGTAATCAGTGCTATAAATATGCACTGTTACTGTAAAAATGACACTGGCAGGGAAGGGGTTAATTTTTATTGGAGAGGGATGGGTTAATGTATGCCTGGTGCTTACTGACGTGTGTGGGGGGAGGTGACTGAGTGACACAGGGACAGATCGCAGGTTCAGCTATGCTGAACCCTGCAATCTGACCCTGCCTGTCACTTAGGAGATCCGCCCGCTTTGTTTACACAAGCGGGCGGATCGCCACACTCGATCCCCGATGATCGGGGAAGAGCAGCGGTGATCACCGCTGCTCCCCCCCTGGCCCGACTCCCGCTGTAGCTGAATACAGCGGGAGCGAGCCTCCGGCGGTGCGCGCGCCGCCGAGAGAGGGGAATGTCTGGTGACATAGACCTACGTCGCCAGACGATAATGAGCCACTGTGCCGCAGTAGCAGCACAGTGAGCAGTACGGAAGTGGTTAAAATTGCCCTGGGTAGGAAGGGGTTTAAAATGCCCGGTATTGAACTGGTTAAACACAGTTGGGGGATGCCTTAAACCTGCACAGGGAATGGCAAAATTGTAGAATGTACTTCTGCAAAAGTGACATTTAAAATGAAAAAAAAAAATGTTGCTGCTAAATTTTTTTCCCAGTCGGATTTGTTCCTTTTGTACAAAAACAGCTTGGGGTCCCTCTCAAAATCCATACCAGACCTTTATCCAGGCCATGAGCCTGGATGGGCAGGAAAGGAAGGGGCAGCAAATGTACCACATGCCATATGCCCTTAACATCAGGAAGGTAGTGTGCCAGGGGGGGCCCATAGCAAGTTGCCTTGTCCTCATGTTTATGGGAACAAGGACCTCATCCCCGCATCCCCAGTCTGGTGAATATGGGGGTCTGTAGGGGAGACTTATAAGATATCAGAGGTCCTCTTCAATATGAGGGGCCTGAGATATCTGGTCTGCCCTCACCCCATGTTAATGAGTAAGTGGTACAGGACAAAATTACAAAAACACACATACACAGACAGAAAAAGATATAGTCATCTGATGTAAATCCAAAGTCAGTCTTGCCATCCAGTGGTATAGATCCATTGTCAAACGATGAATAATGCACCCCAAATACTTCCACGAAGGGTCTGTTATGAATTTTGGGGGGAACGCCACTGTGCTTTTTATTGCCTGGGGCTTTCCTCAAAATCTAGAAGCTCTTATATTTTATGGATTTTGGGGGAGCACACATTTTTTTTTTGCTGTTTTGTATGGGTTCCCCTTCAAAATTCATACCAGATCCTTATTAATGGTACAGATTTTGAGCAGGGCTCCACACTTTTTTTTATGTTGCCTTGATAGAGAGAGGGAGGACATCCAGGCAAGACACACTTCTGATGTTGAGGGCATGTGGGCTTGATATGCTCCAGGAGAGGAAGGGCCGCATTTGTGCTGCCCCCACCCTTTTTCTGGCCACCCAGGATGCAAGGCCGGATAAAAGATCTGTATGGATATTCAGTGTGACCCCATACAAAACAATAAAAAGCATGCAAAAAGAGCATAGAGCCCCCTCAATATCCATACCAGACCCTTAGCCTGGATAAGGACATGATATGGATTTTGAAGGGAACCCCAGGCAAAAAGCAAAAAATTATATAGGTTCCTTCCAATGCCAAACCAGACCCTTATCCAGACATGGGGCCTGGCTGACCAGGAAAGAAGAGGATTAGAACATATGGCCTCCACTCCTGAACCGTGCCTAAACCACATGCCTTCAACATTAAAAGCATTGGGGGCTGGTGCTGGAGAATTTTGGGGGGGGGGGCGCAGGTGGGCCCCCTAGGTCCACACTCACCCTACAGCCAGAGCCCTCCAGCAGTCACGGCTCCCCTGGTGCTTGGTGCCACACCCCGAGGACAACATGAAACAGGTCAATTGGGGCCTCGGGCTCTGGCCACATGCATGTGCTTGTGAGGGGGTGACGGACCTGGTTGAGACCTGTTGGTCCAGCGCCCACACAGTGCACAGCCACGAATGGAGCGATAGGGGGGCGGATTGTGTGGGTGGGGGGGCAGCGCCCCTTGTGGACCGGCCACCACTGATTAGTAGGGTACCTTGCAAAAAGGGGATGTTTATGGGGACAAGGGTCTCATCCTGACATGCCTGGCTTGGGGGATGTGGGGGTCTGCGGAGAAGGACTTATTGGTATCTGGAAGCTTCCTTTAGAACAAGGGGGCCTCCAGATATCCAGTTCTACCCCTATATGATTGTTAAGGGGGTACTTAACATGCTACGAAGCAACAAACAGAAATAATACTTTGAATAATTTGTTCATGTTTCATGTCTGAGGTTTACAACCAATTTAAGCTTTAAAATAACTCAACCAATTAGTGAATAAATCCTTACCTGGTAATGGACCTCTTTTACCATAGCCAAAGAGGCAAAGGTCATAAGTTAAGAAAGATTTTGTGGTTACTGATCATCTCTCATTTGTACTAAACAAAAACTTTTTTGTATTTTATTTCTTAGTTTACTTTTGTCTGCATTACATTTTTCTGCTTGGACATGGGTATAAATTTCTAGTCCCACACCCACAATTTAGAAAAACAAAAATCCTTGAATTGATGTTAAGCCTTCACTCACTGAGTATGCAGCTTCTTTATCTTTTAATCCTTGTCCATGTTCCAGCTAATGCTGATGGCATGACCTCTGTCCCAGATTTCCACCCTTGATTGCAGGGACTAGAGTTGTGTCTCTCAACACAGTGTGCATCAATAGAAACACACGGCCCCATAGCCTAGGAGGGTAAGGCACTCCCTTGTTTCTCCCCCCCCCTTCTCTCCTCCTCCTTACAGTATGACCAGAGACTGCACTGTCCACTTTTAACCCTTTCCTGTGAAGATTAAAAGCTCAGGGAAGCAGCATTAGAAGTTGTACATTGCAAGTGCTGGGGTAAAAATGTTAACAAAAAGTTTACTGGGGAATGTTTATTATATTGTGCTCAGTATGTTAAACCAAAAATTGCTGAGGGTGCAAATGTAAAGTTTATTTGATGAAAACATTTTTAAGTCTTCAGTAAGAGACAGCGGTAAAACCAAAAGGTTTTATTTCCATTGAACTTCTTTCTTTCTGAGTGGTATAATGATAATAATAATCAATGTGCCTGTCGGGTCTCTTGATACATGTGAATTTTTCATGACACAGATCACTCAAGTAATATGTGTGTGTATATTACAGGGACGTCATCCATGATTAATGGGCTTTAGTACATGGGGCTGTAAACGTTATATGGTGAAATACTGCCATCTTCTGTTTCTAGGTGGAAAAAACGTTGATGAGTGTGGTCTCTGTTTATATTGTATATGGAGAATAATGAGTATTTTCCTCTTTCTTTGTTCTCAGAAGTACAGTTTACTAAAATACTGTCTAGCAGATGCAAACTGGGTAACAAATATTTTTTTTAAAGATTGTAGCATAAACAATTGCTATTTTAGTGTAGCACCCTCCTACGTAGGTGCTAGTGAAAAAGTATAGTTTTGAGCTCTGTCTGCTTACCAGAGGGGCTGCAGGTAAATCTATATTGTTCTCTGCCTACCAGAGAGCAGGATCTGTTAGTGTGGTCTTCTCATTGTGCTCAGAGGGCAACTCATTCTGTCTAGAGAGTGTTTCACACTGGTCCAATAGGGAGGCATGTTGGACAGTGGGAGGAAACCCGACCAATGGGTGCATGGGCTTTTGATACGGTCCTGACGATTGGCAGAGGGGCAGTCGCCTTGGCGCATGTTGGGATTTTGTATAAAAGCCAGGAGCACATGTGCTCGAGGTCTTTTGTTGGGGAGCGGAGTCCCAGAGAGAGGGGGTGGTTGCCTCCTCCTCTGTAGAGGTGCCATACAGCCTCAGGGGGTCATCCTGAGGGCCAAAAGAGTAGCAGAGAGGAGCTGAACCCAGAGGTTCAGGGAAGCTGGCTGAAAGGGGAGACACTTAAGGTCCTGTTTCTGCAGTATTGTGAGTACAGAAACTCGTAACAAGGGGCCTGACCTGAGGGGGGCCACCCCTGCTCATAGGATAGTCAGTGTCAGTGGACGGGTGTCAGCTGAGAGGGGGTGCAAGTGAGAGTGTCCTGAAGATAAGATATCAATCCCCAAGTCGTCTTGTCAGAGAGTAAAGAGAGCAAGAGACTTAACCCCATCTACATTTGTGGCAGTGTGGATTAGCAACCTAGCTGTTCCTGTTCGCTAAAGAAGTTCCAAAGATAGAAGTCCTCATTTACGTGGATAGTTCAGTTGGAGTATCCCACTATTCCCTTCTCGTATCCCAATTATAAAATAAGCAACAAAAAACCAACACCCCTAGACTGTTTATTTCTGGGAAGAACCAACAGGAGCAAGGAGGGATTGAAGAACTCTATTTACTTACTGTATAATCGTTTTGGTAACCAGGGGAGCCCGCAGAGTTAATATTCAGCAGTCCCTGCGGGGGCAGTGCTACATTTGTAATAAAAAAAAAATTGTTTTGTTTTTTTCATCCATTTTTGCATTTCAGTGATTCTATTCTCCTGCAGCCTCTTTCAGCCACTTTATGTCTACCTCTCCAGTGTCAGTCATTAGTCAGCATGCCCTGTCCTTCCAAAGCTTCCAACCTTAACCTTGTTGGCAATTCCCAACTGTCAAAATGACAGCAGGGAGTTGTTACGTACAGTCAGGTCCATAATTATTGGGACATTGACACAATTCTAATTTTTTGGGCTTTATACACCACCACAATGGATTTGAAATGAAACAAACAAGATGGAATTTAACTGCGGACTTTCAGCTTTAATTTGAGGGGATTTACATCCAAATTAGATGAAAGGTGTAGGAATTACAACAGTTTGTATATGTGCCTCCCACTTTTTAAGGGACCAAAAGTAATGGGACAATTGGCTGCTCAGCTGTTCCATGGCCAGGTGCGTGTTATTCCCTCATTATCCCATTTAGAAGGAGCAGATAAAAGGCCCAAAGTTAATTTCAAGTGTGCTATTTGCATTTGGAATCTGTTGCTGTCAACTCTCAATATGATATCCAAAGAACTGCCACTATCAGTGAAGCAAGGCATCATTAGGCTAAAAAAAACAAAACAAACCCATCAGAGAGATAGCAAAAACATTAGGTGTGGCCAAATCAACTGTTTGGAACATACTTAAAAGAAAGAACGCACCGGTGAGCTCAGCAACACCAAAAGACCCGGAAGACCACGGAAGACAACTGTGGTGGATGACCAAAGAATTCTTTCCCTGGTGAAGAAAACACCCTTCACAACAGTTGGCCAGATGAAGAACACTCTCCAGGAGGTAGGTGCAGGGCCGCTGATAGGGCAGTACAACCAGCCCTGTTGTACCGGGCCCGGGCTCCATCAGCTCTACAAGGGGCCCGGGCAGCATCACAGTAAATTTCTGCATGTTCAAAAAAAATCGTTTTTTCTAAACCTTTTCCTAATTTGTAATTTTTTGGGGGTGTAATTACATTTTCCTGGTCCCTATAATGACAGCAGAAGGGCCCAGGAAGTGAGTGCAGTGGCGGGACTTTTTTTCCATTTTCGGGGCGCATGTATACATAGGATTTAGTTCCATGGTGATTTGCTGCCATATAGTCCTGGCTGCTGCTGTCCACTGCCTTGCCTGGCGGAGGGATACAATAATTCTCTGCTCAGCCCCGCCTCCCCTTACTCAAGTGCAGAGTGTGATCATGTACGGAGGCAGATTGCTCAGCAGCTGACAGGGAACAGCAGGAGGACAGCGTGGCTGGATTGGACACAGTGAGTGAAGAGCAGAGGACAGAGACCTCACTGTGTCCTATGATCTCAGCATGAAAATCACACAGGCTACAGGTGCCCTGTCACAGTGTCACATGAATGCTGGGGATGCTGACTTTAAGCTATGGCTGTAGTGAGTGTTACTGCATAACAAAGTCAGCATCCCCAGCATCCATATGACACTGTGACAGGGCACCTGCAGCCTGTGTGATTTTCATGCTGCTGATTATAGGACACAGTGAGATGCTACTTTAAACTTGTGTTTGGGGGACAGTAAACATGCACAGTCAAACCACTCCCCTTTAACCTCTTCCCGCCCATTGATGTATCAGTGTTCTGTCAGAATAGCGCTACCTATCAGATTCTGCTAGCAGAAGTGGCATTCGGAAAGAACAACTTACTGCGCATGCACCATGTGTTCCAACATGGCTGCTATGCGTTCCAATAGGTTTCCTAATGTGACAGAACACCAAGCAGCAGCGGACATCTTCTTACACCCACGCAAGTCTGGAGTTTTACATTTATTTTAGCAGTAAACTCACCTTATATACTGAAATAGACTATTTCACCGCAGCCGAGTGGAACAGTCTATTTCACTATATAATCAGTTTGTCGCTGAGCAGTGCGGGGTGTACCAAGGTGGCCGTCACCACATTGGCCGCAGGTTTCTCGCTATATTTACTAGAATACAATAATAATACAAATGTAATACTGTGATTTATTCTATAAGGTCAGTTTACTGATAAAATAAATGTAAAATTGAAGACTTGCGTGGGTGTAAGAAGATGTCCGCCGCTGCTTCGTGTCATTAGGAAAGCTATTGGTATGCATAGCAGCCATGTTGGAATGCATGCCGCATGCGCAGTAAGTTGTTCTAGTCTGTATATTACTTCCGGTAGCAGAATCTGATAGGTAGCGCTATTCTGACAGAACACTGGCATGTCCCTGGATTGGAAGGGTGATATCTTGGTCATCCCTGCATCATAATAGCCCCAGCAACTTTGCACAAAGTAACATAAATAAAATAAAATGTAAAACCTTTTTAAAGCCCCCATTCCCCCTTGTTCATGAGTAATTGCAAACATGCATGTTGGTCCCGCACATATACGTAAACGGTGACAAACCTGCATTTTGTTTTGAGGCGGGGCCAGGGATGGGGTTGAAGGGGGCCCCATCAGGTAGGCTGTACGGGGCCCCATCATTCCTAACAGCAGCCCTGGGTAGGTGTATGTGTGTCAAAGTCAACAATTGAGAGAAGACTTCACCAGTGTGAATACAGAGGGTTCACCACAAGATGTAAACCATTGGTGAGCCTCAAAAACAGGAAGGTCAGATTAGAGTTTGCCAAACAACATCTAAAAAAGCCTTCACAGTTCTGGAACAACATCCTATGGACAGATGAGACCAAGATCAACTTGTACCAGAGTGATGGGAAGAGAAGAGTATGGAGAAGGAAAGGAACTGCTCATGATCCAAAGCATACCACCTCATCAGTGAAGGATGGTGGTGGTAGTGTCATGGCGTGGGCATGTACTGCCAAGGGAACTGGTTCTCTTGTATTTAATAATGATTAGACTGCTGACAAAAGCAGCAGGATGAATTCTGAAGTGTTTCGGACAATATTATCTGCTCATATTTAGCCAAATGCTTCAGAACTCATTGGACGGCGCTTCACAGTGCAGATGGACAATGACCCGAAGCATACTGCGAAAGCAACCAAAGAGTTTTTTAAGGGAAAGAAGTGGAATGTTATGCAATGGCCAAGTCAATCACCTGACCTGAATCTGATTGAGCATGCATTTCACTTGCTGAAGACAAAACTGAAGGGAAAATGCCCCAAGAACAAGCAGGAACTGGAGACAGTTGCAGTAGAGGCCTGGCAGAGCATCACCAGGGATGAAACCCAGCGTCTGGTGATGTCTATGCGTTCCAGACTTCAGGCTGTAATTGACTGTAAAGGATTTGCAACCAAGTATTAAAAAGTGAAAGTTTGATTTATGATTGTTAATCTGTCCCATTACTTTTGGTCCCTTAAAAAGTGGGAGGCACATATACAAACTGTTGTAATTCCTATACTGTTCACCTGATTTGGATGTAAATACCCTCAAATTAAAGCTGAAAGTCTGCAGTTAAAGCACATCTTGTTTGTTTAATTTCAAATCCATTGTGGTGGTGTATAGAGCCAAAAAGATTAGAATTGTGTTGATGTCCCAATAGTTATGGACCTGACTGTAAATACATCAGCTGTAGAAACTGCTGCTGTCAAAAAAAAGGAAATGTACCATCAGACACAATGTTTATAAACACTATTTCTGATCAACTGCAGGTATAGGATTGTGTATATGGGATTGCATGGTTGGGTTTTCTTTACTGTTTTTTTTTTTTTTTTTTTTATTGGTTGAGCCAGATGGACTTGTGTCTTTTTTCAACCTGACTAACTATGTAACTATATGTATATATTCAGATGGAGGGACGGTTTACACTGGAACATGAAAGTTTTCCATCACATCCCAGTTTTGACAGCCCATTCAATTAAATGGCCTACAAAAATAAAAAAGGGAGATACTGTGCAAATGGTGAGAGATGGGATTAAGATAATAAAAAAAAAAAATTGTTGAAAAGCTGCAGCAATTAATGCATAGGAATAGGATAAATAGCCCATTTGATTTTCAACCCCTAGAGGGCAGCATTTTAGTTTGGGTGTCCCCGTGTAAGAGATTTTGGCTGACAGACATTAAAGCCCCGTACACACGTACCGAATGTCGGCCGAAAGATCGGCCGTCTTTTGTCCGTTGCTGTCCTGTCGGTTGAAAAGTGCTAAAGACTGCACACGAATTTTGTCGGCCAACAACAGCCAACTGCAGAAGTGATGCCATGTGATGGTTAACTTTCCGTGTGTTTTTTCTTCTCTGAGCATGCCCAGTCTTGCTCATCTGCTGTTAGTTGGCCGAATTCTGTACTGACTGGCGAACAATCGGCCGTTCTGGTGACGGCCAACACAAATTTTATTGCCTACACACCCGATTCTGTTCGGCCGAAAAGTCGCAGTCGGTTGTCGGAAGCATCATACTAACAAGCCATCAATAGGCCCATCGTTCGGCGGCCAAATATTTACATATATTCTTTCGCTATTGTCCCACAACTGGGTGAGCCCACCCTTTTTTGAAGCCTATTACAGCCTCTGGCTCTAATCACGTGCTTCAAAAAAAAAAAAAAAATCCCCCGTTGGAATCCATGCGTCCAGTGCCCTGCATGTAGATTAGGGGGCCGGACGCATGGAAAGGGGGGCGGTGCCCCTGCACCCCTAATGGACGGGCCCCTGCTGTTCCAGTGTGAACCGGCCCAGGGAGACAGAAAGTAACATTGTTCCATTTTTTCCATTCTGTTTCACTCATCTACAGATCACAAGAGACAGAGACAAGTAAAAAAAGAAGCTTTCGTTTTTGTTTTTTTTTCATTTCATTTCATTGTTCTTGAAGCTGACTGCCAGAGACAAGACATGGGGTGGAGATAATGCCAGAAGTAATATTGACCAAAGGGTTGCAGTGTTGTCACAGGAGGATTCCAGTTATTGTCCACAAAATTCAGCCTCACCAGTGAAGATGCCAGCTTGAATGTTGCTTGAGCAAGTGAATCTGGCCACCCCACGCTCACCGTTTGATTTGGTGGGAAAAATGCATGATGGAACCCCTGTTGAGGAATTTTACTCTGAGAACACTCCACTCTCGCCTGAGTGGAAGGAAAGAGCCAAGACTCAGCTCCGGAGATGGCAAAATATATTCCTCAAGAGTTAGTTCGATGTGGGGTGTGCGAAGAGTGCCCAAAATGGGATCCGCCTTCAAGAGGACAAGCCATTCAAGGAAAGAGTGTGACGGATTCCCTTTGGGGAAGACTTGCATGAACAGCTGGCAGAGCTGAAGAGGGCAGGTATCATCCAAGAGTCTGGGAGTCCATATGTTTACCCCTATAGTGGTGGTGCAGAAGGTGGTGTTTCTATAGGTTGTGCATCGACTCTTGGACACTAAACCGAAGGACCACCCCCGACCAATATACCACCCTAAGGATAGGAGATGCCCTGCAGAGCCTGTCAGGAGTGAAGAGGTTCAGTGTGTTGGATTTGAAGAGTGGGTACTATTATACCCGCGCACCGTGAAGATCAGGAGAAGATAGCTTTCATTACCCCAGTGGGGTTCTTCGAGTTTGATAGGATGCCCCAAGGTCTGTCTGGTGCTCCAGCAAGGTTTTAGAGACTGATTGAGAAGAGAGAGGGAGACATGAAATTGATTGAGGTGTTGGTGTATCTAGACGATATTATCGCCGTTGGCAACACCCTGGAAGAACGCAAAGAGTGTCTGGAGAAGGTCCTTAAGAGACTCCATGACGAGGGGGTTGAAGCTGTCCCTGGAGAAATGCCAGTTTTACCAAGCTTCAGTTAACTACCTTGGCCATGTTATCTCTGCTGAAGGAGTGGCCATTGACCCCCAGAAGCCGACACCTTCTGGCCGAGGCCTACGAACATTATCGAGTTTAGTTCTTGGGATTTTGCTCCTACTACAGGAGATACATCGAGGGATTCGCCAAAATAACTCGCCCACTTAAAGAAAGAGGGCGAAGACGATGACTCAGGTCTAACAAAGCCTGCTAGACCATCTGGAGGGCCTCGGAGGCCTAAGGAGTTGATTCAAGACCAGTGGACTGACCAGCGCAAGCAAGCTGTTCGGCAGCTGGAGGGGATCCTAACAACTGCTCCTGTTCTGGCCTATGCTGACCTAACGAAGCACAATGAGCTGCCAGCCGAGATGTTTTGGCGAGGTGCTTTACCAAGAACATGATGGGCACCTGCAGCCTGTTGCGTATGTGAGTAGAGGCTTGACACCCACTGAGAAGAACTATTCCACTCACAAACTAGAATTTCCAGCCCTAAAGTGGGCAGTGGTGGATAAGTTGAGGGATTACTTGTACGGTGCAGACTTAGTGGTCAAATTGGATGCCACTGGTCACAGGTGGTTTGCTGCCCTATTGGAATTCACCTTCAACCTAAAATACTGTCCAGGGTCAGGAACAAGGATGCGGATGCTCTCTCAAAAATACCTTATGGTTCAGGAGCCCCCCATTGAAGAGTGGGCTCAACTGACCCCTGAGGCCTATGTTGAGGGGCAGAATATCAAGCTGGAGGTGGGTCAAGAGCCTAAGACATTGCAGTCTCAGCAGCTGGTATCTCTAGATGCTACTGTAACATTGCGCAGTTTGGGGATGAAGGCCTACCCAACCTCACCAAGAAAGACTTGAGAAGGGATCAGATGGAAGACCCCCCTTTGCAGCCTGGTATTGAAGGCTCTGAGGAGCCAATGTCCTGATTTACTACTTACTGACCCCCAAAAGGAATCATGTCTGTTGTACAGAGAGTGGGATCGGTTGCAGTTGTGCAATTGAGTGGTCTATCAAAGGGGCCCCTCTGACGATCCTGAAAAAAAAATGCAGCTGTTTCTCCTAAGGAAACATAAAGAGACGGTGCCGACTGCCCCACATGCCAACCATGGCCACCTGGGGCCTGAGAGGACATTTAGCTTAGTGAGGAACCATTTCTTCTGTCCCTACAAGTGGGCTGAAATTGAAGGCCACTGCCATTCCTGTATAAGGGGCACATAGAGGAAGACTTTTCCCCACTGAGCTGCCCCAATGGGCCATCCTCAGAGTCAAGGATCCATGGAGCTGGAGTGAAACAAAATTTGACCTTTGACCTCTGGCTTGTTCTACTGACTCTGCTGCTACCTGATTACCCATGTATGACCTTGGCCTGCTCTCCTGGCTCTGCTGCTGCCTGGTCTGCTAACTATAACCCGACTCTGCTTCTTGCTTCTGTTCCTGGCTGACTTCCTGTTCATGACTACTGGCCTGGCTCCAGACCCTGCTTCCTGTCTTGCCCTGCTGCCAAGTATCACTTGGTACTTCTAAGGAACACCTGCCCTATAGTGCATCCTGCTCGTCCGGCTATCATCCGGTTAACATAATCCCAGCACCTCAGCCTATTGCAGCTGGCAACCCATGCTGCTTTGGGTGCATCTCCTTCACTCAGTCACAAGGGGAGTCCTCTTAGCACTCTGGCCTCTGACCAGGTACGTGACATATTGACTACTGAGGGAACATGGAAGAAACAGGAAGGGTCTACCCAAGAATGAACTAACTAGCACTAAATAGAACTGGAGAACAGATTGAGACACCAAATCAAAACAAGTTGTTGGATCAAAAACACCACTAGATGTCAAGATACTAAAAATCATTAATGACCTGATGCAGTTCAATACAATACATATACATGGGATAGAGCACTATAGTGAGTCTCAACAGGGTTAAAGGATTCTACAGCCTGACATCAATAAAGTAACATCTAGCAGAAGTGTAATTGTTAATAAAACACCTATATGTCAAAAGTGTCATGAAGTGACATAGTCAGCATCATCTGAATGACAACCTGTACTAGGAGCTCCACCAGTGCTGCAGGAAAAGGAACAGAACATCACTGGAATTGAATATGGCATCAGTAATTATCCTTCTGAAAAGGTAAAAGGTGAACTGCCTGCAGCCTTGATCAGAAAGTCTGTGTGATCCAATAAGGGATCTTGTTATACACATTATATATGGTTCACAGTGCCACAGCTTGAGTCAGTAGTAAATGCAAAAGCAAAACGGTTCATGAGAAGAGAGGACACCTCTCATCCAGCTCCGAGATTGGGGACTTCTATTATTCAAAGGTTTATACACACTTGGGTGTGGGACCCGTGGAACCCAGCTTACCTTTGAGAGCTCTGGAAACCTATTTCCCAGCTCCCCTGGCCCCTCTTACATGTAAGTCACCCTGTGTCTATAAGGGGCACAGGGTGACCAAGAAAATGATGGACAGCTACTTAACCACTTAAGCCCCAGAAGATTTTACCCCCTTTCTGACCAGACCCCATTTTTCAACTTGGCACTTTGTGACTTTAACTGACAATTGCGCGGTCATGCAATGCTGTACCCAAACGAAACAGAGCTTTCTTTTGGTGGTATTTGATCACCTCTGCGCTTTTTATTTTTTGCGATATTAATAAAAAAAGAGCGAAAATTTTGAGAAAAAATGACATTTTCAACTTTGTCTTTTAAAAAATATCCAATATACTCAATTTATGTCAAATTTTTGGGCCAAAATGAATTTAGCTACATGTCTTTGACAAAAAAATTTCAATGAGCGTATTTTTATTGGTTTGCACAAAGTTTATAGCATCTACAAACTATGGTGTAAATACTGAAATTTACGCAGCTTTAATTTCTGACTGCCTATCTCATTCCACGAAGTGCTAAAATGGCAGGGTAGTACAACCCCCCCCCCCCCCCCCCCCAAAACTACCACTTTTTGGAAAGTAGACATCCTAAGGAATGTCCTGAGAGGCATGTTGAGCTCATTGAATATTTAATTTTTTTGTAACAGGTGTTTGAAAAATGACTAAAAAAAATTTTTTTTTACACAAAGTTGTCATTGAAATGATATATTGCTCACACATGCCATGGGTATATGTGTAATTACACCCCAAAATATATTCTGATGCTTCTCCTGAGTACAGGGATACCACATATGTGAGACTTTTTGGGAGCCTAGCAGTGTACGGGAGCCCGAAAACCAATCACAACCATCAAAAAGGGCGTACATTTTTCATTGCATTTTCTCACTACCTATAACGGTTTAGGAGACCCTGAAATGTCAAGATACCACAAAACACCCCCAAATGACCCCATTTTGGAAAGTAGACACCCCAAGCTGTTCGCTGAGAGGCAAGTCCATGGAATATTTTATATTTTGCCACAAGTTTTGGGAAAATTAAAATTTTTTTTAAACACAAAGTTGTCACTAAAAGATACATTTCTTACACATGACATGGGTATATGTGGAATGAGACCCCAAAATACATTCTGCCACTTCTCCTGAGTATGGGGATACCCCATGTGTGAGACTTTTTGGGAGCCTAGCTGTGTATGGGACCCCAAAAATCAATCACCATCTTCAGGTTTTCTAATGGCGTACATTTTTGATTTTACTCCTCACTACCCATCACAGTTTCAGAGGCCCTGAAATTTCAAGATAGCACAAAACCCCCCCAAATGACCCCATTTTGGAAAGTAGACACCCCAAGCTATTTGCTGAGAGGCATGGTAAGTCCATGGAATATTTTATATTTTGCCACAAGTTTCGGGAAAATTAAATTATTTTTTTTTTAACACAAAGTTTTCACTAAACGATAAATTGCTCACACTTGCCATTGGTATATGTGGAATTACACCCCAAAATACATTCTGCTGCTTCCCCTGAGTACAGGGATACTACATGTGTGAGACTTTTTGGGAGCCTATCTGTGTACAGGACCGCGAAAACCAATCAACACTCTCAGGTTTTCTAATGGCGTAAATTGTGCATTTCACCTCTGCACTACCTGTAACAGTTTCAGAGGCCCTAAAATTCCAAGATAGCAAAAAACCCCCATTTTGGAAAGTAGACACCCCAAGCTATTTGCTGAGAGGCATGGTGAGTCCATGGAATATTTTATATTTTGCCACAAGTTCCGGGATATATATATATAGTACAGACCAAAAGTTTGGACCCACCTTCTCATTCAAAGAGTTTTCTTTATTTTCATGACTATGAAAATTATAGATTCACACTGAAGGCATCAAAACTATGAATTAACACATGTGGATTTATATAAATAACAAAAAAGTGTGAAACAACTTAAAATATGTCATATTCTAGGTTTTTCAAAGTAGCCACCTTTTGCTTTGATTACTGCTTTGCACACTCTTGGCATTCTCTTGATGAGCTTCAAGAGGTAGTCACCTAAAATGGTCTTCCAACAGTCTTGAAGGAGTTCCCAGAGATGCTTAGCACTTGTTGGCCCTTTTGCCTTCACTCTGCGGTCCAGCTCACCCCAAACCATCTCGATTGGGTTCAGGTCCGGTGACTGTGGAGGCCAGGTCATCTGGCGCAGCACCCCATCACTCTCCTTCTTGGTCAAATAGCCCTTACACAGCCTGGAGGTGTGTTTGGGGTCATTGTTCTGTTGAAAAAAAAATTATGGTCCAACTAAACGCAAACCGGATGGAATAGCATGCCGCTGCAAGATGCTGTGGTAGCCATGCTGGTTCAGTATGCCTTCAATTTTGAATAAATCCCCAACAGTGTCACCAGCAAAGCACCCTCCACACCATCACACCTCCTCCTCCATGCTTCATGGTGGGAACCAGGCATGTAGAGTCCATCCGTTCAACTTTTCTGCGTCGCACAAAGACACGGTGGTTGGAACCAAAGATCTCAAATTTGGACTCATCAGACCAAAGCACAGATTTCCACTGGTCTAATGTCCATTCCTTGTGTTCTTTAGCCCAAAAAAGTCTCTTCTGCCACTTGTTTTCCTGTACTTAGCTGCTTTTTTCTTGCTATAATACAAATTCTAATCAGGGCCGTCTTTATTCTTGATTGGACCCTGGGCAAAAATTTTCTTGGGCCCTCTTGAATCCACTTATCAACTATTTGGGGGCTCAAGGGGCAGCTGCTTTGGGCCCCACAACAATGACTAGACCCGGGGCAACAGCCCCTTTTGTCCTGTGTTAAAGACAGCCCTGATTCTAACAGTCTATTCAGTAGGACTATCAGCTGTGTATCCACCTGACTTCTGCACAACACAACTGATGGTCTCAACCCCATTTATAAGGCAAGAAATCACACTTATTAAACCTGACAGGGCACACCTGCGAAGTGAAAACCATTTCAGGTGACTACCTCTTGAAGTGTGACTCTACAATTTTCATAGTCATGAAAATAAAGAAAACTCTTTGAATGAGAAGGTGGGTCCAAACTTTTGGTCTGTACTGTATATATATATATATATATATATATATATATATTATTTTTTTTTACACAAAATTGTCACTAAATGATATATAGCTCACACATGCGATGGGTATATGTGAAAAGACACCCCAAAATACATTCTGCAGCTTTTCCTGAGTACAGGGATACCCCATGTGTGAGACTTTTTTGCAGTCTAGCTGAGTACAGGACCCCGAAAACCAATCCCCACATTCAGGCCTTCCAAGGGCGTAAATTGTTGATTTCACTCGTGACTACCTATCACAGTTTCGGAGGCCATGAAATGCCAAGACAGCACAATCCCACCCCCCCCCCCCCCAAATGACCCCTTTTCAGAAAGTAGACACCCTAAGCTATTTGCAGAGAGGCATGTTGAGTGTTTTGCAGATCTCACTTTTTGCCACAAAGTTTTGGAAATTGAAAAAAGAGGAAAAAAAATGCATTTTCCTGTTTTTTCTTCATTTTCCAAAAAAAAAATTAGAGCTACAAAATACTCACCATGCCTCTCAGCAAATAGATTGGAATGTCTACTTTGCAAAATGGGTTAATTTGGGGGGGTTTTGTGCCATCTTAGCATTTCATGGCCTTCAAAAGTGTGATAGGTAGTAAGCAGTGAGATCAACAATTTACGCCCTTAGAAAGCCAGAAGGTGCGGATTGGTTTTCCGGGTCCTGTACGCGGCTAGATTGCCAAAAAGTCTCACACATGGGGTATCCCTGTACTCAGGAGAAGCAGCTTAATGTATTTTGGGGTGTCATTTTACATATACCCATGGCATGTGTGTGCATTATATCATTAACTGACAACGTTGTGTAAAAAAAAAAAAAAATAATAATAATTTTCCCGAAACTTGTGGCAAAATATAAACTATTTCATGGACTCATCATGCCTCTCAGCTCATAGCTTGGAGTGTCTACTTTGCAAAATGGGGTCATTTGGGGGGGGGGGGGTTGAGCTATGTTGAAATTTCAGGGCCTCCGAAACTGTGACAGGTAGTGCAGTGGTAAAATCAGCAATTTACGCCATTAGAAAACCTGAAGATGGGGTCCCGTACACAGCTAGGTTCCCAAAAAGTCTCACACATGGGGTATCCCTGTACTCAGGAGAAGCAGCAGAATGTATTTTGGGGTGTCATTTCACATATACCCATGGCATGTGTGAGCATTATATCATTTACTGACAACTTTGTGTAAAAAAACAAAAAAAGAAATAATAATAATAATTTTCCCAAAACTTGTGGCAAAATATAAAATATTCCATGGACTCACCATGCCTCTCAGCAAATAGCTTAGAGTGTCTGCTTTGCAAAATGGGGTCCTTTGGGGGGGGTTTTGTGCTATCTTGAAATTTCAGGGCCTCTGAAACTGTGACAGGAAGTGCACAGGTAAAATAAGCATTTTACGCCATTAGAAAACTTGAAGATGGGGATTGGTTTTCGGGGTCCCGTACACAGCTAGGCTCCCAAAAAGTCTCACACATGTGGTATCCCTGTACTCAGGAGAAGCAACAGAATGTATTTTGGGGTATCATTTCAAATATGCCCATGGCATGCGTGAGCAATATATCATTTAGTGACAACTTTTTGTAAAAAAAAAAAACAAAAAACAAATTGTCATCTTCCTGAAACTTAGGGCAAAATATAAAATACTCCATGGACTCAATATGCCTCTCAGCAAATAGCTTTGGGTGTCTACTTTTCAAATAGGGGTTATTTGGGGGATGTTTGAACTGTCCCGGCATTTTATGCTCAATCTTAGCCACACATCACCCACTCTTCTAACCACTTGAAAACCAAGCCTTTTCTGTGACTTTTTGTTTACATGAAAAAATATTTTTTTTTTACTAGAAAATTACTTTGAACCCCCAAACATTATATATTTCTTTAAAGCAGAGGCCCTATAGAACAAAATGGTGGATGTTACAAATTTTTTTGTCACACGGTATTTGCGCACAGAATTTCCAAACGCAATTTCTGCGAAAAAATAAATTTTTTTTCATTTTTTGCACAAATACACTATATAATTCCAAATTGTTTGGTAAAATTTAAAAGATGATCTTATGCCGAGTACATAGATACCAAACATGACATTTAAAAATTGCGCACACCTGTGCAGCGGCAACAAACTACGTACATTTTTAAAAGCCCTTAAAAGTCTTTACAGGTTACCACTTTAGACTTACAGAGGAGGTCTACTGCAAGAATTACTGCACTCAACCTGGCGTTCGTGGCGATACCTCACATGCATGCTGCAATTGCGGTTTACATATGACACTAGACCAACGCCTGTGTGCGCCATTGCGGGGGGGGGGGCTTGATTTTTTTTTCTTTTTTTCCTTTCATTTTTTTTTTTTTTAATCATTTTTATTGTTGTCACAGTGAATTTAAATATCCCCTATGATAGCAATCTGTAGTGACAGGTACTCTTTTTTTTAAATATTGGGGTCTTTTAGACTCTAGATCTCTCCTCTGACCTTAACGCATCTGACCACACCAAAATTGGTGTGATAAAATACTTTCCCAATGGCGCTGTTTATTTCTGGTGAAACAGAAGTCATGAAATGCTCGTAGCTTCCGGTATCTTAGGCCATAGAGATGATTGGAGCCATTCTCATCTCCAATTAGCTCTATGGTTAGATAATTGAACCACAGGCTGCACTCTCGGGTTAACCGATGGAACAGGAGAGCCCGAGAAAAACCACAGAAGGCGGCAGAAGGCGGCGGTGGGGGGAGTCCCCTCCCACTGCATGTAAAAGCAGTCTAGCGGCCAATTATACGCTAGGATTGCTTTTACATGTAAGCCGACTGCTGGCTGTAAAAACGATACCAAGATGATGCCTAAATCTGCAGGCATCATCCTGGTATAACCACTCAAAGTCCAGCAACGTACCAGTACATTGCTGGTCCTTGTTTGGCATATAGTGTAGGTTTTTTTTTTTTCATGCAGCCTGTGGGCTGAACGAAAAAAAAAGAGAACCTAACAGAAATCAGCACAGGAATATTGTGTAGTATTACTCATCATTAACCGCCCAAACAACCACCCACTGAATTTAATGATGTGTATACATGACAATATTCCATGTATACCTAAAAGGTATTTTAACTGCAGTGCTGAAATCAGAAAATCACCACAGCTGCTGCCACCTGCCAGCAAAGGTATCCATATATGCTGTTCGCAAACACTGTGTCAGAATATATAAAATCAATGTGGCAGCCGACGAGTACCTACAAGAGAAACAGGTTAACAAAAGAATGAAAAACAAACAAAGTACAGTAAAAGTACAGTAGGAAGAGTAGAAGAACATCTAAAATGACTGACACGACAACTGTTTTTGGATTTTTTTATTTTTTTTTTCCTAACAGTTTTTTCTCTGAACTGCGATTTTCCAGCTTGGGTCTCTCAAAATGTCGATAGCCATCAAACATCTTTCGAGACCCTGTGTTTGTGTGCCCTACACTGTGTCGTGCTGTACCCTACACCAATACTCTACTAGTGTATGGTAGCGCTCAAAACATTCCCCGATGCAGAGACCAGGTTGGTCAGGACATCTGGGACAATAAAAGCAGGTGTCACGCCTAAATCCGCGCCTGCTACAGACACAACATCTTCTTTGGGGGTGTCTTTGGGTAGGGGTACGCGGGAGGAAAATGTCTCTCATGCAGCCGGCTCACTGCATCTGGAAGGGGAAGTTGGGCAGGCATGCCTCCTGGGTACAGGTAGCCAAGGATGATCTCTTCCTGGAATTCCCGGAAAGGATCCAGTTCGTCCTGACGCCCTGTATAGGACAAAGGCGTTCAGCATAGCCAATTGGAATAAATAAACAGACACTTTTTTGTACCAGCGTCTGGCTTTACGGGCAATACGGCGCCAAAAGCTGGTCGTTAAGGTCCACCCCTCCCATATTAAGGTTATATTCGTGGACACAGAGGGGTTTCTCGATAACGCCAGTTGCCGTAGGAATTTGGATCGTCGTGTCTGCGTGAAGGGAGGACAGAACGACAACATCCCGTGTATCCCTCCACTTCACTGCAAGCAATTTGTCCGTTTTCAAGCAGGCTCTCTACCCCCGACTAAGATGGGAATTTACAAGCCATTGGTGGAAGCCCCGGCAATTAGGTCGCGCAGTGCCACATGCACCAATTTGTAATTCGAGCAGGTGACTAAATAGTGGCACGCTTGTGTAGAAGTTGTCCACGTACAAATGGTACACCTTTCCGGATAAGGGTGACACCAAGTCCCAAACTATCTTGCCGCTGCTCCCTATGTAGTCTGGGCAGTTGGGGGGCTCCACAGTGCTATCTTTTCCCTTATAGACCCGGAAACTAACTGTATAGCCTGTGGCCCTGTCACACAGTTTAAACAGCTTGACCCTGTACTTGGCACGCTTGCTGGGGAGGTACTGTTTCATAGAAAGGCAGCCAGTAAATTTAATCAGGGACTCGTCAATGCAGACAACTTGTTCGGGGGTGAACAAGGCTGCAAACCGCGGATTGAAGTGGTCTATGAGGGGCCGAATTTTGTGAAGCTGATCATATGCAGGGTCTCCCCGAGGACGACAGATTTCATTGTCGCTGAAATGCAAAAATGGCAGAATTTGCTCGTATCTCGTCCTGGACATGGAGGCAGAGTACATGCGCATATGGTGAAGTGGGCTAGTGGACCAATATAGCCGCAATTCACTCTGTTTGGTTATGCCCATGTTGAGGGAAAGGCCCAGAAAGATTTTAAATTCGGAAACCGTTATTGATTTCCACCCGAATGGTCTGGCAAGGGGCGAATTTGGGCCGGCGGTGATAAATTGTTGTGCGTATAAATTTGATTGATCCACAATAGATCTAAATAGATCTTCCGTGAAGAACAGATCAAAAAAGTTCAGGGGCATAAAACCAGCTGTCTCCACGTGGATTCCAGGTTGGGCAGTGAATGGGGGAAGTACTAGCGCTGTAGAATCAGTGGGTTGCCAATTGGGATATGCCAGCGCATCAGGGAGGGCACTATGGGCTCTACGGGCCTGTCTTTGAATACGAGGTGGCTGCGGGCCACTACTCATGCTAGCCACCGCACCAGCTTCAACTGCACTTATGGGACTCGCCACGTCACCAAGTGATACTGCAGTGCTGGTTGTACTAGGTCCAGGGTGTACTAGGCCGCTGGCGCTTGCCAGGCCACCAGAAGGATGAGCGGCCGTAGTACCGACACTCTGCTCCATACAAGCACCTGCGATTCCTGCATCTCAACAACTCCAGAATGGGGTCGGGTACGCCTGGGTCTAACAGGGACCCGTCTGTCGTCGGAGCTATATGTCAGGGAGCCGCTGCTGTCATCAGGTTCGTATACTGACCCTGATTCTGCCAGTGAGGCTTCCCCATCGCTCTCATCTGACATGGCCAGTATACTGTAAGCCTCTGCACTACTGTACAAACGTTTGGTCATTTAGTTAATTTTAGTTAAATTTACCTGTACAGTGGTGTTGACTCACAGGTAATAAAAGTACCTGGTTGTCAAGGACTATTTCAAGCGCTACCAAAAAAAACTGCTAATGCTAGCAGGGATCAGGCCTGACTCTGCTAACACAGCGGTTTTGTGCATTGTGTTTTTTTGTAAGTGACAGTAAACTTTTGATTACTACACTTGCATGGGTGGGGTGGGCTGGGGGCAGAGGGGTTAAACGCAGGTGCTGGCAGGAATCAGTGCTGACCGTGCAAACACCGTGTTTTGGGAAGCCTATACTATGGGGACGCTAGTATAGTTCTGATCAGATCAGATATTGATCTGTTAAAACACTATTCTAGTAATGGAAGTGTGTGTGTGTGTGCGGTAATCAAGGGGTTATTTCTAACTATGCGCCGGGGATCTGCGCTATTTTAGACTGACACTAACACTAGCTGATGTCACCTGTGTCACAAATAATAGTGATCAGAAAAAAAAACTGTACACTATAAAAGTGACACTGTGACAGGGCAATGAAGGGGTTAACTGGGGGTGATCAGAGGAGGATCAGGGGGTTAAATCTTTATTGGGGGGGGGTGGCGGGGACCCTAAACCTCCTTTGGGATAGAAACTAACTCGCTAGCACAAACTCAAGTCACAATCACACTAATACAAAATACAGTAAAACACTATATTACGTGTGTATTAGTGTGCAATGTGACAGGGGGTAAGGGGTTAACTGGATGTGATCAGGGGGGGGATCAGGGGGTTAAATCTTTATTGGGAGGGGGTGGCGGGTATCCTGAGGATAAAAGGAACGGCGGCAAGCGCTAAACCTTGTCACAAGTCACACTTATACGGATATATAGGAAAATGCTATATACTGTATACAGTGTGTGTTGTTACAGGGGGTGCAGGGGTGATCAGGGGGGGATCAGGGGGTTAAATCTTTATTGGGGGGGGTGGCGGGGACCCTAAACCTACTTGGGACAGAAACGAACTCGCTAGCGCTAAATCAAGTCGCAATCGCACTAATACAAAATACAGAAAAACAGTATATTACGTTTGTATTAGTGTGCAATGTGACAGGGGGAAGGGGTTAACTGGGGGTGATCAGAGGGGGATCAGGGGGGGTCAGGGGGTTAAATCTTTATGGGGGGGGGTGGTGGGTATTTTAAGTGAAAAAGGGGGGGCCGCAAGCACTACACCTGGTTACAAATCACACTTATACAGGTATATAGGAAAATGCTATATGCTGTATACAATGTGTGTTGTGACAGGGGGTGTAGGAGTTAACTGGGGGATATTATCAACAATATCCCTTAAGAAATATGAAGATTTAATCCCACTTTACACTGTGAGACCTATAGCCTGTTGTAGATCATTGCCATGAAGACTGTGACTCCTGAATAATTAAAGCATTGATTAGATGTAGATTCTGTGTACTTCAATGTAGGAGACGGACAGTCTGCTACTGGGGTCTCCTGCTATTGTCTGTTTAATAAGGTGTTCTGTGTTTATACTTAGGATGATGTGTGGTGTGCTTTGTTTTGGTCTTGTTGCAGTGCTGAATTAATTACATTTTAATGGTAACATTGTCTGGGTCTGTATTCCCATTCACCTATTGTTTCTGTCCAAATGGTAGGCTAGGTTACCGGAAAGGAACTGAATGACGATGGACATCATTCAACCCAGAAGAGGACCTGTACTGGGGCTTACAGGAAATGAACTGAATGACGATTGACGTCATTTGACCCAGGAGAGAGCCTGTACTGGGGCTTACAGGGAAGGAACTGAATGATGATGAACATCATTTAACCCAGAAGAGGACCTGTACTGGGGCTTACAGGAAAGGGACTGAATGATGATGGACGTCCTTCAACCCAGTAGAGGTCCTGTACTGGCGCTTACAGAAAAGGGAATGAATGAATGATGATGAATGTCATTCAACCCAGTAAAGGACAGGTACTGGGGATTTGGATTGAATCATGATGGGCATTATTTAACCCAAAAGAGGACCAGTGCTAGGCCTAAAAAGAAAGGGGCTGAATTAAACTATATATTATGTAACCAAGAGGACCACCAGTTCTGGGGCCTACAAGAAGGTGAGGTGAATGACACTGGACATAACAACCCAGAAGAGGACCTGTGCTAGGGCTTACGGAAAGTGGGATTGAATGACAACGGATGACATTCAACTCAGAAGAGGGCCTGCGCTGGGGCCTAAAGAAAGTGGACTGAATGATGATGGGCATTATTTAACCCAGAAGAGGACATGTGATAGGACTTACTGGCAGTTGGCTAAATCATGCTGGGTGCCATTCAACCAATAAGACAACCTGCATTGTGGTTAACAGAAAGTGGATTGAATGACGATGGGTGCCATTCAACCCAGAAGAGGACCAGGGCAGAGGCTTACAGGATGTTGGTCAAATGAAGATGACTGCCTTTCAACCCAGTAAAGGACTTTCAGGAAATGGTTTAAAAGACTATGGTTGCCATTCAGTCCAAAAGAAGACCTGTGCTGGCGCTTACAGAAAGTTTGTTGAATGATGATGAATGCCATTTAACCCAGAAAAGAAGTGGCACTGGGGCTTAAAGGAAGTGGACTGAACGATGATGGGCGTCATTCAACTCAGAAGAGGACCTGCGCTGCGGCTTAAGGGATGTGGTCTGAATTGCAATGGACATCATTAAATCCAGAGGAGGACTGCCTCTGGGTCATAAAGGAAGTGGATTGTATGATGGGGATGTCATTCAACCCAGAAAAGTTCCTGGGGCTTACAGGAAAAGGATTGGATACTGATGGACATCATTCAACCCAGAAGAGGACCAACACTCGGGGGCTTACAAGTAGTGGATTGAATGATGATGGATGTCATTCAACCCAGAAAAGGACCTGCTCACAATAAGTGGACTGAATGATGATAGATGTCACATCAACCCTGAAGGTGACCTTCTCTGGGACTTACAATAAGTGGATTTAATGATTATGGATGTCATTCAACCCAGAAGAGGATCGGCTCTGGGGCTTTGAAGAAGTGGATGGAATGATGATGGACATCATTCAACCCAGAGGAGGACTGCCTTTGGGGCTTACAAGAAGTGGATTGAATGATGATGGACATAATTCAACCCAGAAGAAGACTTCCTCTGGAGCTTACAGGAAGTGGACTGAATGGCAACGGACGTCATTGAATCCAGAGGAGGACCTTCTCTGGTTCATACAGGAAGTGGATTGTATGATGGGGATGTCATTCAACCCAGAAGAGGACCTGCTCCGGGGCTTAAAGGAAATGGATTGAATGCTGATGTACATAACTGAACCCAGAAGAGACCAACCTCTGGGGCTTACAAGTAGGGGATTGAATGATGATGGATGTCATTCAACCCAGAAGAGGACTTATTCACAATAGGTGGACTGAATGATGATAGATGTTACATCAATCCTAAAGAGGACCTTCTCTGGGACTTACAATAAGTGGATTGAATGATGATGGATGTCATATCAACCCAGAAGATGACAGGTGCTGCAGCATTATATCTTTTTTATTCTAACAAAAAATTGGTCTATAGAATTTTTGTAAAAATAAAAAGTAAAGCGGGACTTAGGTTTTAAAAGATTAGAATTTCCCTTAGATCTTGTTGGAAGAAATTCTCTATTTTGATGTGATTTGATATTGCTCTATATAGTAGGGACCCTGTCATGTCTATAACTTCATAGGGCAAATTAGGCAGATTTCTGAGGGAAAATAAAAGGTAACATAAGTTACAGTATATTCATTTTTTTATACAGTAACCTTTTAAGTCATATATAAAACAATGTACAACAAATGTAGACTTTTCTAAGTATGAATTCAATTAAGTTTCCCTTTCTCAGCTTAGCAGCCTAGTTTTATAATGCCAGATTGCCCTCTCGTATAAAATAACATGTCACTGCGAAACCTATTACACAGACCTGCAGAGTGAATCGAGGTTAGTCCGCTGCACATTTTTTTTTGCTCGCTCCCTGTTAATGAAGCGCGGTTCGCTCACTCTCTTTAGATGGAGCCTGAGTAGCGTTTCCATGGATACATTACAAAAAAAAAGCGTAGAGAAGATTTCTCTACTCATAAACAAATTCTGGCACATAGATAATGGAGAAGGAAGCCGCATCGTCTAAGAGGTTCTGGAAGGCAAATCTACGGCCACCAGTTCCACCTAATTGAATATATTACAAATCTATGATCGCCATTGATAGTTTTATTTTGCCTTTAATTTGAATCCGAACATTATGTTCATTGTTGATTATCAAAGGAAAACGGTGAATTGTGGCTGCAATCAGCCTCACAGTAGAGGGCAGCTCGGAGAAGCAATTATGGCGTTTACTTACGATTTGCCTAATCTACTTCCTAAATTTTTATATGCACACATAACCGTTTTGCCTGATATCCTGTAAAAATAAAATGAAATGATCTTTATTGCTGACTGCCAAACTCTGATTGAACTCAACAACGATACCCTGCAAATTGCAGAGATGATATAATTACTATAACCGGCTCATTAGAAATGATTACTATTAAAATATTAAAAAAAGAAAAAAAAAGTTTTACACGCTTTTCCTTCCTTCACTAAAAATCACATCATAATGGTGATGTGAAATCATCTTACATTCATTAGTTAAAGCTGAATTTCAGGTATGGAGATTTTCTTCATAGTACATTAGTCCAGCTTGGAGCAATGGAAGTATGTACAGTATGTGCTATACCTGTGGAAGCTGGAAATCACCATAGTAGGCTTTGCTATGCCAGTGATCTGCCCTAGCTTCTGGGATCCGTGCAGAGTGGCTGCCCTGCTACTTAGCGAACACAGAAGGTCGCTCTGTCCGCATGGGCATCTTTCAGAAAACACTTTACATTTTCTCAAGTAATGCAAAGTGTTCTCTCATTGGATAAAGTGAAGACTGCGATGTCACAGCGCCTCCTCTCCAACCAGTGACATCACTGGTCCTATTCACTTACATGTGGCCTGGCAGCACTAGGGTCATTGGTTTGAATAACAAGTACATCACTACCTACCTGGAGTTTGCATGTTCTTCCTGTGCTTGCATGGGTTTCCTTTGAATTTTTTGGTTTCCTCCCACACTCCAAAAGACATGCTGATAGGTTAGTTGGCTCCAGTCTAAATTGGTCTTAGTATGTGAATGTATGAATGTGAGTAAGACTTCATAAACACTAGCAGCTCCTAAACTTGAGTCTAGAAGCTTTTGGGGTTTTTTTTTGACAAAGCTCCTAAACTCAACTCCATAAAAGCCTATCTGTCAATGTAATTCTACACATAGGCTTTTACCAGAGTTTAGGAGCTGCTGCGGTTAGGTGAGGTTCAACCTCCCTCAACCCTCCCTTACCTGAACGCCGAAGAATCACGTTCAAGATAGGAACGTTTTGACCACTGGCAAAACAGGGCAAAGCAGGGAAAACGCAAAACTCAGTAAAACCGTGGCAATTTCGACAAGCTTTGCAATTTCCCACGATCGCTGTAAATGTAGGCCAAGTGTACATGAAGCCTAAAACTGGCCATAAATTATACAGTTTTCCTATTCAATTTCCTTTAGATTTACCTTTACCTACTGTATGCAGTAGAAGGGCCTGCCTGATTGCATACAAATTGAAAGTGTTTAGGTTTGGACTCATATTATATGGTTTTGGTAAATCTAAAGGAAAATTGCACATGGGGGACCTTAGGGACCTTAATAAATAAAAAAATAAATAAATGGCCAGGAATACCATGTTTTCCCCACTTCCCTGAACCATACCAGGCCACATGCCCTCAACATGGCTTCAAAATTGACCAAATGTAGTCATGTCCAAATATGGTCAATGACATCACCTGGAAGATCCCGCTCAATTGTATATATCAGCTGTCGACGAGTGTTGTTGGGCATCATAATTGATGTAGATCTACATCAATAATCAATGGATGACGTGAGTGACAAAGAATGTAAGAATGTAAGACTTTTCTTTGTTTTTGCTTATTTTTTTTTTAAGAAACTGCCTTTGTCTTTATTTACACTTTACATTTTTTTTGAGAATAATAAAGAAAATTCTGTATCTCCTATTTGTTCACATGGGGGTCCTGGTATCCACTTTTCAGGGTTATATTAAAGGGGGTTTTCAGATTCTGATAAGCCCCCCACCTGCAAACAACTAGGGCAGGGTTGAGTAGAAAAGGTCCTTGCCCACATTAACATGTGAACAAGATGCTTTGCCAAGATGGTCCCTCCTTGGAATGGCGCCCTCATGCTGAGGACATGTGACCCCCTTTCCTGGCCTGCACGCTTGAATAAAGGTCTGGTATGGGTTTTTGGGGGGGACCTAATGCTTTTTGGTTTTGGGATTTTTGTTTAGAAATCCCCCCTAGAATCCATACCAGACCTAAAGGGTCTGTATAGAATTTGGAGGGAGGGAAGATCATGCCTTTTTTTTTCTTTGCTTAGGGGTCCCTCATTAACATCTATATGATACTGTCATATACTGTAGAAAAAGTAAAAGGGGTTGTAAACCCTATTTTTTTATGTAGCACTGCCCCCTTGAGGGTTGCTGGTTAATGGGTGTTCTTCAGTAGGGATGATTGAACGGTTCGGATTGACCATCGGTTCGACCCGAACATTGGCTGTTCGAAATTTGGCCGAATTTCGAACTTTTTGCGATAAAAGTACGGAATTCGGCCACCAGAACTGCCCAAAATGCAATGGGACAGGAACTGGGCTTTAAAAGCCTGTTATTGGCCCAGAAACATCAGTAAAAGCAGATTGGAGTGACTAGGGGGTCCAGAGGCCAATCAGGAGTGAATACGTCCCCCATACGCCCCCCAGTATATAACATAGCCCCGCCAAATCTCTAGCACTGTAATAGAGAGGCTGTGCAATAGAGTGGAAGCATTTCTGTCACTCCTGTTGCTCCAGTGTAGGGATGATCGAATGGTTCGGGTCGACCATCGGTTCAACCCGAACATTGACTGTTTGAAATTCGGCCGAATTCAGAAACTTTTGCTGAAAAAGTTCGGAATTCGGCAACCAGAACTGCCCAAAATGCAATGGGACAGGAACTGGGCTTTAAAAGCCCGTGATTGGACCAGAACCATCAGTAAAAGCCAATTGAGGGGGCAGGAGGATGCTAGGAATGTGATTGGAGTGACTAGGGGGTCCAGAGGCCAATCAGTAGTGAATACGCCCCCCAGTATATAAGATAGCCCCGCCAAATCGCTAGCATTGTAATACAGGGATGTGGAAGAGAGTGGAAGCAGTTCTGTTACTCTTGCTGCTCCAGTGTCATTTAGCAATTATTTGTGTGAGGAAAGGGATATCTAGTGTAGTTAGGGTACTATTTTCCACTATAGTTAGATTCAAAAATCTAGTTTCTGTAGGGAAAGTGTTAAGTGTCAGGGTGACCGTAGTGTAGTTTAGGGTGAACTGATCCTGCTATGCCAGGGTGACCGAACTCTTCCATGTCAGGGTGACCGCCAGAAAAAAAAGATAATTTTTCTTAGAATTTTTAGTAGCGCAGGGATGGGGTTCCTCTCCTGTCACACCTGGGCGTTTTTGTTTCATGCGTTTATTGGACTTTTTTGTGGACGTCTTTGGAGGCAGGCATGACATCTGAACTTCTGTATAGGGGTATATATACACACACACATGCCTGCCTCCAAAGACTTCCACAAAAAAGCCCAATAAATTCCTGAAACAAAAACACCCAGGTGTGAAAGGAACGGAACCCCATCCCTGCGCTACTAAAAATTCTAAGAAAAATTATCTTTTTATTCTGGCTCTGGACATGCTACAGAGCTGAAACTTCACAGGTACACTTTTTAGACCCCCCCCCCCCCGACACTAAATCCAAAGAAATCTAATTTTTTTTTTTCAATAATTTTTTCAATAATTGGCTCTATCAAAAACGACAATTTTTAAGAACTTTTTTGTGATCAATAGTCCCTGGAGCATTTCCCAGAACCCTAGGCACCCTAGGCACTTTTTAGTGGCATTTATTGGGTTTTAGGGCTTCAAAATGGTGTTTTTTGATTACTGAAGTTCGGGTCCCATTGATTTCAATGGGGTTCTGGAATCCGAACCGAACTTTCGGGAAATTCGGGTGTTCTGGCCGAACCGAACTTTTCAAAAGTTCGATCATCCCTATTCTTCAGCACTACTGTGACCCTGTAAACTGTCCAGCCCACCTGACACTCTAGGTTCAGACATTGTGTGTACACCTTTAAGAATTATACTGACACAGTACCTATGAGTTTTGACTTTTACTCAGTGAGTAAGCAAGTGAAATTATGTCAGTCAGCTGAACCCCTGTCTAAACCATCAGGTTTCAGCGAGACTAACACAGAAACAACAAAACAAAAGGCCTTGCTACGTTCTTCACCAGCAGTTGGAGCTCTTAAACAGTCTCCACTGTGGTTTAGTAAAGCAAAGAGGATCAAAGGTTAAATTGTAATCCTAAGAGAATTGATGCTTGCTGTAGTGTCTGCAGTCAGTGTAAAGATAAGATGTTATACTTGCGGTCGGAACCAGGCAAAGACACCCTCTCTCACTCTGAGATGTCCGTCCGTGAGTGCCCTGCAGGATAGGCGATGCGATCTCCCACACTTGGGCGTCTGGGAACAGGCTGCGCTCTGCCACCAAAGGATGTACTACCGACCTCCACTCTGTCTCCTTCAGCATTGCTCCCAACTGTCCCTGATTTGGAAAAATTTCCCTCTACCCCTCCTTTCTCCTCATTTGGGTCTGATCTATAAAGTTGTATATAAAATGCACTTTTTATCTTTCAAAAACTGTTTCCCAGTGCTAAACCTTTCATCCAATTTCTATATTGCTGCATTTGTACATTTCAAAACCCAGTATAAAGGAAAAGTAGTGGTAAAAATAAACCACATGTAGGGTTAACCAATATTTTTTTGTATAATTCTCCTTTAAGGGTCAAGGGTGTGTCCTATGCCTGCATAGTTTTTGTTAATAGGTGTCCCTCATTCCTATCTCAAAAAGTTGGGATGTATGCTTCAGCAACACTGTGAAAGCATCAACAGTACAGCGACCAGCATCCGCTTCGCTGAGGCTGAGTGCCGTGAGCGAGTCAGGCCTCGTACACTAGGCCGCAGTTGCCATCAGTCACACACTCAGCAGGCTGATGTGCACTCAATGGGTCCCGGAAGCAAGAGAGCTTTCAAGCTCTAGAGCAGATAGTTTTATATATTCTCCCATGATGCACCGCTCCCCCTTCAGCCTCCTGGGAAGATAGTTTCCTCGGTTATCCAAACAATGATCAGCTCCTTGCCAGAAACTATATCTCCCACAATCCCAATTTTCCATTTCCTGCCAGAGGACGATTCCATTGAAATTAACTTGAAAGGGGCACAGGAACAGTTCAAATAACAATGATAAATCTGTGTATTTATGATGGTAGTTCAATCCAGGCTACATTAATATAAAATTACAAATATGCCTATACTTACCTCCTCTGTGCAATACTTTTGCACAGAGCGACCCCGACCCTCTACTTCTGGGGTCCTCTGCCGGCGCTCCTGGCTCCTCCTCTTTATCGGGTGCTCCCCCCTAAAAAAACGCTTTGCATGGGGGCACCAGTACAGGCTCTCTCCCGAGTCCCGCTGCTGCGTCCATTGATACAGACAGTGGTACTCAGCCCCGCCCCCCGTCCCTGTGCCACTGGATTTGATTGACAGCAGCAGGAACCAGTGGCTCATGCTGCTATCAATCTGTCCAATGAGGAGAGAGACAGCAGCTGGAGCCACTGCACATGTGCACATTGCTCGATCGGATCAGGCTCAGGTAAGAATAAGGGGGGGTCTGGAGGGAGCTTCAGAACAGAAGGTTTTTCACCTTAATGCATAGAATGCATTAGGGTGAAAAACCTTGAGGCTTTACAACCACTTGAATCTCCGGCTGCTCTGTTTACTACCAGAACGAAGCAGCTCGTAACGGTCATTTTGCTGGCAATTAAAACACACTTTTTTTATTGTAAATGTGAGTTTTGCTGCAGTAGGTTGTGAACATTATACACTTGACAAAGCTCATGTGCATGAAATGAAATGTGATTTATAACTGCAACCTGATACGCCTGCGTTTCACGCTGGTTCTCTGCAGCCTCCATATTGGTCCTCCTGGCTTCCGCCTGTCTGCTCCTCGTGACGTCATCTGGGCGTGCAGGCGTACCCAGTCTGGCATCTTGAGTAGCTCGGGTTTCACTTGCTAGGGTTTGCTGGATTGGCGCCTCTCTCAGCAGCCCCCCTCACTGCATTGGACAATCTTAGCCCATCCACTCCCAGCGACCCAGCTTGGTTTCAGACGTTTACACATTTTTTTCCCTTTATTGTGGACAATAAACTGTTTTTTTACACTCAAGGATTGACCAGAGCGACTTACTTTTTACTCCTTACGATTACATTCAGTCTATCCTTCTACATTGACCTCTCAGGGCACTGAGTGCTGTCTAAATCTTTGAGTTCCTATTAGGGATATACTGATATGGTTTTTTTCAGGGCTGATACTGATATTTTGGTCACAACGTATCGGTATGGGCCGATATGGGCCGATACTTTGTACATTTAAAGTTTTGAAAAATAAAGAATTTTTGACACAAATCTGGTACTGAACTTGTTAAATTTTGTTTAAAGCTTAATGGCTGGCTTGCTGGCACCATGTGGTGGGTGGCTGGCTGGCACCCTGTGGTGGGTGGCTGTCTGTTTGGCACCCTGTGGTCTGTGGCTGGCTGGCTTCCTGTGGTGGGTGGCTGGCTTGCTGGCACCTTGTGGTGGATGGCTGGCTGGCTAGCACCCTGTGGTGGGTGGCTGGCTGGCACCCTGTGGTGGATGGCTGGCTGGCTGGCACCCTGTGGTGGGTGGGTGGCTGGCTGTCTGGCACCCTGTGGTGGATGGCTGGCTGGCTGGCACCCTGTGGTTGGTGGCTGGCTGGCACCCTGTGGTGGATGGCTGGCTGGCTGGCACCCTGTGGTGGGTGGCTGGATGTCTGGCACCCTGTGATGGGTGGCTGCCTGGCTGGCACCCTGTGCTGGGTGGCTGGCTGGCACCATGTGGTAGGTGGGTGGCTGGTACAGGGCCTGTGGGCAGCTGGCTGGTACACTGCCTGTGGCTGGCTGGTACAGGACCTGTGGGTGGCTGGCTGTCTGGCACCCTGTCTGTAGGTGGCTGGCTGTCTTGCACCCTGTGGTGGGTGGCTGGCTGTCTGGCACCCTGTGGTGGGTGGGTGGTTGGATGGCACCCTGTGGTGGGTGGGTGGCTGGTACAGGGCTATGGGTGGCTGGCTGGTTCAGGGCCTGTGGGTGGCTGGCTGGTACAGTGCCTGTGGCTGGCTGGTACAGGGCCTGTGGGTGGCTGGCTGGTACAGGGCCTGTGGGTGGCTGGCTGGTACAGTGCCTGTGGCTGGCTGGTACAGGGCCTGTGGGTGGCTGGCTGGTACAGGGCCTGTGGGTGGCTGGCTGGTACAGGGCCTGTGGATGTGGGTGGCTGGCTGGCACCCGGCTGCTGTGGGGTGGTATACGGCTGTGATACACTCCCACGAGACTAGTCCGAAATCCAGATGAGGCTGTCCAAGGCGAGGGAGGCGGCCTAAGAAGGCAGAATGACGTCACAAATATATCTGCAATATCGGCCAGTTCCGGGGCTGATACCGATATATCGGGGAAAGTGCATATCGGCCTTGCCGATAATCAGTTTATCCATAGTTCCTATACAGAGACACCACTTACCATGCAGGGCAAGAACAGCCCCAGACATATTATTTAAGGGATACAAACAAAATTGCAATGGTCATGGGACTTTAAATGAGGCATGTCACTTCAAAAATAATACATACTGTACATATATTTTCATTTTTTTTAGCAGTCTTAATTAAACATCCCATGGTCATAAAAGTACATAATAACAATTTTAAATTGTAATAAAGACATATGTATAATAAAAGGATCTGACATATAAGAAATTCATAACTGATGGAATAAATATCGTACTAGTACATAATGGTATATACACATAACAAGATACATGATTGAAACAGATTGTAATAAACAAAATATATTTTGTTTATCTAAATATCTTTTGTAATATCTAAGACACTATGCATTTCGGGGATCCCTGTCCACTTAATCAGCAGTTTGATGCAAGAAGGTATGAGTCAGCTCAAAAAATGAACCCAGCATCTAAAAGGGTAATAGGGGCATCAGACAAATGTCTAACCCGGGGCCGAGGCAGGAGAGCCTGTACAGGCCAAGGGAACAGCCAAGGGACAGGCCAGGTTTCCAAGGTGCAGTCCATGGAATATAGAGGATAATAAAGGCACATCTAGCCCACACTTATGTGTATGGTTCCATAATGTGGAATGTGGTCCCATACCCCTCTAGGTGAAGAGAGATACCTGGGAGTGCCCAGTAGGTGTCTGAGTAGGAGATAAATAGTCTGAGGCCTGGAACAGTAGGGTTATTGTCCAGGAAGAGAAGATTCCACGATGAAGAGCTGCTGCCCTTCTGAGCAGGTTAGCTGAAGCCTGCTGCAAAGAGTTCACCAAGGTCCTAGCTCAGCGAGGGCTGGAGGCCTATTGTAGAGAATTCATCGAGGTCCCAGGTCAGTGGAAGCTGGGGGCCCTATTGTAGAGAATTACCTGAGGTCCCAGCTCAGCGGGAGCTAAGGGGGCTATTGCAGAGAGTTAAAGAGGTTGTAAACTCGTTTTTGTTTTTTTGTTTTTTTTTACACCCTGCAAGAGAAAGACATACTAGCTCATTATGCAATACTTACCTTAGAACGAGGATACTAGCTCATTATGCAATACTTACCTTAGAACGAGCCCCCGCCGTGCCGCTCACTCACCTCTATGACGGGCGACATGTTCAATCGCCCGTCTTCCGGGATCGCGGCATCCGGCCATCTGATTGGCTGGAGCCGCGGTGACGTCACTCCTGCGCATGCGCGGGAGAGCCGACAGTCACGGCACGGGACTCTGAAGGAGCGGCCGTCCCTTCAGAGCGCATGCGTCAGTGACGTCACTGGCTGCATGTAAGGTAAATATCTCCTAAACGGTGCATGTTTAGGAGATATTTACAGTACCTATAGGTAAGCCTTATCATAGGCTTACCTATAGGCACAAGTTGTGAAGGAGGGTTTACTTCCTCTTTAATCAAGGTCACAGCTCAATGGGAGCTGGTGGGGCCTATTTTTCTGGAAGCAGGTTGAGCAGAGTCAAAGGGGTGCACTGAGGATCTGGTGTGGAGATTCACAGGAGAAGTGATTGGGTGATATTGGACAGGAGGTATCCAAGTATTCGGGGTCATAGTGAGTGGAGGCCTGGAAGCAGGAGTAGACAGAGAGCGTCATTCAGTCACTTTGTGCACTAAACTTGGAGTATCCCAAGCTAACCAGCAAAAACGTCTAAAAATGCACTTACTATCTGGCTATTGTGAGAGACTTTATCCAAGTGTTGTGTGCATGGGGACCCAAACGGAAAGAGTACCTGGGACAAATCAGCAGGACCTGTCGGAGGTCTGCGCTGAAGTAAATTAAATCAGAATACCCCTCCAAAAGAAGATTATACTCACCTCTTCAATGGCAGTGTCTCCTACTTTCCCTACTTTTTCGAAACTGCAGCCTTCTTCTGCATCTTCCACATGTAGCGGGACCCTCGAATGGGACCTACTGAATAGATTATTATGATGATGAGTTCACCCCTATTTGTACAGAGGCTGCCAGCACACCAAAGCACAGTCCAGAGCACACTGACTCAAGAAAACAGTCTAGGGAAATGTCCTTTATGATTTATTGTTCGAACTTGAACAATGGGAGAGGGTGCATGGTATGGGATAGTCCAGACTGAAAATTTCAATAAGATAACACTCTCCTCTGTACTTCACTCCTCAGAGATAGATCTTCTACTAAACTTCCAGTTCCCCTTGAGAGGCTAAATAGTTCTTTAGGGTTGGAGATCGCGCTGGACTGAGTCAATCAGTTGTAGGCCAATGGGTAGGTGATGATGGGGGTGGGTTGGAATAGTTCTCTTCCAATGATTTCTGCTCAAGTTAAAAATAAGGTGTCGGAGAGCCCTTGTTAGGGGCTTGGGCTGTTACCTCAGGGTACGGCTTTGAGGTAATTTCAGCATGTATTTGTAAAGGAAGGTGAAAAGGAGTGCCTGATATCCAGTGAATGTAAGTTGGAAGGTGAATTTATAATCCTTTATTGAAAGTAGCAACACGTGATCAAGCCAACACATGGGCTATTGGACAAAATTAAGAGTGTACAAAAACATATATATAGAAAAATATGAATATGTATGTAGCACCCTACAAGGTAGGTGCTAGGTAAAATATAGTAGGCCTTGACTGCTTATCAGCAGGGCCATAATTTTCAGCTAGGTTTTCATGGTTCCCAGGTGGGGCTGTTGAGACTGGGGAGTCTCCCCACTGTACTCAATGAGGCCTCACATTGGGCAGTGGAGGAAACCTGGCCAATGGCACACCCTGGCTTGTATCTACCCCAGTGTAACGCTCCTGCGTTTTACGTATGATGTGGATTTTCAGCTGCAGAAATATTCCACTTCAGTAGTCATGTAGAGAAACGCTGAGACACCATTCCCAACTCTCAATGACTCATCATTTGTGGATGATCTCAATTCAGCAAGTAAATACACACACTCAATAAGATGTTTCCTAGAGTGACTTATGTATATAGTAACACAGTGATGATAGGCTGAAGAGACAGGTTGGGTAGAGATGGTAGATGACAGACACTTGAAAGGAAATGTTCTTGAAAGTAAGATAGTAGCAGATGGGATGCAGATAGGTTTAGCAATCATGTATGGTAGTAGATGACAGAGTAGCAGGTGGACATACAAGAGAGATCAACCCAGTGCAACAACAGGTGGTAGTAGGCTCAAGAGCTAGCAATCTTAGATAATGCAGATGTAGTAATAGTCCTTAGTATGCAGAGCTAGATAGTGTAAGCTTTAGTATAAAGGTTATAGGGTTTCCCCTGTGGGGTACTTATCACTAATAGCAATGTAGCAGAGGAGAGGTTCGGCAAGAGCGGATGATCCGGTAGCGGGATACAGGGATCAGCGCAGCGTGGTTCCGACAGCGAGGTATGCTTGCAAGCATGAGAGCTTCAAGACAGGTTAGCATCAAGGCACAAAGCAGTTTGAACGAACACATGTGAGTGAGAGCCGGCGATCTAAATAGCCATCCAGTCCGGCGCTCAGTGATGACAGCATCAGTCTTAAAGGTGTATGCGCACCTTACCAAAAGAGAATGGTGGGGCGCATACACTTATGAAAGAGTAATTAGGGTACCCAAAGGTACCAGAACATTACACCCAGAAAGGCAGATTCTGCCACACAGCATTCTGGGAGTGGGTATAAATTTGAGGGGAGCACATGAAGCAGCGTCTTTGGTGGGAAGCAGAGTCCCAGGAGGGAGAGTACGGTTGTCTCTCCTCCTGTCAGAGGAATTGGGTGTCCCAGGCGGCTTTCCTGAGGTGACAGAGGGCTGAGCTGAGCTGCAGAGAGGATCCGGTGTGCTGGACCAGCGGAGCTGAGAGGGGTCGAGTTTCAGGAAAGTATTCCCAGTCGTGAGTACTGCAAACTGCCCCCTGGGGGTTTGCCTAGAGAAAGAGGGGACCACTCCGGAGAAGGTCAGAGGGATCCGGGAGCTAGCTTGCCAGTGCAGGAAGAGTAAAAGGGAGTGCCAGTGTTGACCCTGAAGAGTAAAGGGGGCGCAAGTTGTTGGACCCTGAAGTATCCAGTGTACAGTGGAAGTGTACAGTGTTGAGAGTTGCAGCAGTGTTACCAAAGGCTACCTCAGTCAGGAAGGACGGGGGGAGGGTCAAGGACTTTTGAGCTAACCAGAGTGTCAGAAGTCAGTCTTCAGTACAGCACAAGCAAGTCAGTGATTTCAAGAGCCAGCAAGCGCTGGTCGGCATTCAGCCGGCGTCAACTCAGCGCTGAAAGGCATTTTCACAAAGTGTCCCAATTTGTACCTAGTTGAGCCAGAGGAGTATCCCACTCATTCCCTTCTCCCATCCCCAATATAAAATAAACAAAACAAAGATGCCGGACTGTTCATTGACTCAGATCTCACACTTGGGCATTCAGCTTAAATGTGCTGTTAGTGTTACCGGTGACCATGGCAGACCCACATCAGGCCCAATGCCTGGAAACCTGCTACATGTAGAAATGGAAGTTCAAAATGTAATTTTCGTAATTGTATCCCAAAACCTCTTGTAAAAGAGTAAAGCATATAGAACAAAAAAATCTTTTAAATTTACAGCATGTAAGGTGTATACAATTATATAAATGACATTTTCAACTTCCATTTCTACATATTCATATTTTTCTATGTACATGTTTTTGTACGCTCTTCGGCGTATTTATAACGATAATTTGCTGTGCCATCAGTAATAATTCCCGTAATGTCTCTAATATGTTTAGTTCCTATGATCATCAGCTCTATCTAGTGGCCATAATGTGGTGTTTTCCTGAAATACCTCAATCAGGAAAATTCTGCTTTATGGCCACTAGATGGAGCTGATAATCATCTTCATCATGAACTTGTCATTATTTTTCGCCCCTAGGCACGTATGCTTAGTTAAGCGTACAAAAAGTTGCACAGGCATCCAAATAAGAAAAAGAAAAAAGAAAAGATGAACACACCCTGAAGTATCCTTTTAAAAAAGATTTATTATGACTAAATTAGCACACATAATAATAAAAATAGACAGCATCAGCTACCCTAAATCCCTCAAAGGCCCTCTCCCCTCTACTCCACTCCTCTTAATGGTCCCCCTAAACTAACTCACATGGACCCTAGGTGACACATCACAACCAATCTAAAACCCCCCCAATGGGAGTTGGTGCAAAACCCCCCCTCAGAGTCCCCTCCTTCCTAAATCTAAAGCCTGCACACTAGATCCACTAAACGCATTGGATGCTTGCCCTGTGAGATCTTCACCCCACCTTAGAACCACAGTGGGTGAATGAGGTGCTAGATCGCTACTGGGCAGCTAGAGTAAAATCCGATTAGCTACACCAATCCAGGGACTTTTAAATTACAACAGTACAGTGTGTATGTGGCAACTACACAGGTTTATATTTAAGTCTAAAGCGATGGTAATAAGGTGTAATCATTAGAAGTGGGGCTATTTTGCTTACCTTGCCGAAGCCTTGTATGTGTATTTAACCAATTTAAGACCGGAAGGATTTCCCCCCTTAATGACCAGGCCATATTTTGCCATTCAGCACTGCGTTACTTTAACGGACAATTGCGCGGTCATGCGACGCTGTACCTAAATAAAATTTATGTCCTTTTTTTTCCCACAAATAGAGATTTCTTTTGGCGGTATTTGATCACCTGTGCGATTTTTATTTTTTGCGCTATAAACAAAAAAGAGCGACAATTTTGAAAAAAAAAAAAAATTATATTTTTCACATTCTGCTATGACGTTCCCAAAAAAAAATTTAAAACTCAAATTTTTTTAACATTTTAGGCCAATTTGTTTTCTGCTACATATTTTTGGTAAAAAAAAATTGCACTAAGCATATTTTGATTGGTTTGCACAAAAGTTATTGCGTCTACTAACTACGGGAAAGATTTATGACATTTTTATTGTTTTTTTTTTTTACTAGTAATGGCGGTGATCTGCGATTTTTTGCGGGACTGCGACATTGCGGCGGACAGATTGGACCCCTAACTGACATTTTTGACATTTTTGGGGGTACCAGTGACATTACTACAGTAATCAGTGCTAAAAATATGCACTGTTACTGTAATAATGCCATTGTCAGGTAAGGGGTTAACCCTGTGGGTGATCAAGGGGTTAAATGTGAGCCTAGGGGAGTGATTTTAACTGTGGGGGGGGGGGGAGCGTGGCTTCTGAAATGACCATAGAGACATTTGATCCTATATAGAAGGATCACATGAGCTCTATGATCATTCCAGGGAGAAGAACGGTCGGCTGTGTTTACAACAGCTGACCGTTTCCCCTCTCTCAGCGGGGAATGATCGCAGGTGTCAGGCGGCAATCAGAGCCGCCTGCCTGCTGCATCAGCTTCCCCGCTGATGAGCGGGAGCGGGCCGTTGGTGGCGTGCGCTCGCCCCCTAGCCTCCTGCTTGCGACCAACGTATAGCTATAGTGGTTCGCCCAGGAGCGGCTGCCTGCCGCAGTATAGTATAAAGCGGCTAAACGGGATCTTGTAGTAAAATGCAAGATCCATTCAAAATGCATATGCCCTTACCCTTTACAAGTCGCCTAATGTTAGTATGTGTAAAATGTACCCTGACACTTGACAGTATCTCTTCTTGCTCATCTGAGAAGCTGGATAGCTTCCTGGACATTTCCTTGGATGATCTTGTCTTGAACCTTGTTTATGGTAAACCTTTACCTCTTTGCTCCTCCCATGAACATTCTATTTGAGCCATGGCTCTGCAACCTGTTTGCCAGATTACTGTGCTCCCCTCAGCCAGTATCTCGCTCTTATCACTCCTGCTGCCGTCCGTATTTTCACTACTACTTGTTACTGACCCTTGGCTTGTTCCTTGATTACGCTTCCACTTGATCTCAACCTGCAACCACTTGTTACCGACTCTTGGCTTGTTCCTCAACTACACTTCAGCTTGGTCCCTAAGAGTTATATGTGCTACTGAACCCCAGCTTGCTCACCTTATGGTGGGGCGATCCATAGGACCCCGATCTGCTGCTAACATGCAGCAAAACCCATCTCCACCATCAGATGCTCTGGTGAATACCGGTTAGTGCTTAGACACTGCTCCTCAGGTGAGCCCTTGTCACCCACCTGGGATCTTGAACAGGATCTTGTAATAAAATGCAAGTTCCGTTCAAAATGCCCATGCTTTTACCCTTTACAAGTTGCCTAATGTTAGTAGGTGTAAAATGTACCTGTCAGGACCCAAATCTGAACCTACAACCTCTGCTGTGCTTGACAGTATCTATTCTTGCTCATCTGAGATGCTGGACAGCTTCCTGGACAATTCCTTGCATGATCTTGTCTTGAACCTTGTTTGTGGTAAACCTTTAACTCTTTTCTCCTACCATGAACTTTCGATTTAAGCAATTTCTCTGCACTCCTTGTTTGCCAGATTATTGTGCTCCCCCCAGCCAGTATCTTGCTCTTGTCACTCCTGCTGACGTCCGTATTTTTACTACTACTTATTACTGACCCTTGGCTTGTTCCTTGATTACGCTTCCATTTGATCTCAACCAGCAACCACTTGTTACTGACTCTTGGCTTGTTCCTTGATTATGCTTCCACTTGATTTCAACCTGCAACCACTTGTTACCGACCTTTGGCTTGTTCCTCAACTATGCTTCAGCTTGGTCCCTAAGAGTTATATGTGCTACTGAACCCCAGCTTGCTCACCTCATGGTGGGGCGATCCTGAGGACCCTGACCTGCTGCTAACATGCAGCAAAACCCATCTTCACCATCAGAGGCTCTGGTGAATACTGGTCAGTGCTTAGACATTGCTCCTCGGGTGAGCCCATGTCATCCACCTGGGTGTCCTGCTTGTATACCTGTCCTGCTGGTTAGTGAGAGCCTCTCTACTATATAGCTATAGCTATTGGTCTCTAAGCCTAATCCCTGAGGGCCCATTCACACTAGAATGCAGTGCATTATAATTGCATTGCCCTTGGGAGCTGCTGCAGGGGTCAGTGCAAAGTTAACAACACCCTAAATGTAGGTAGCCCTTATTAGACTTTTGTACCATGTGATGCGGTTGCCCTGCGTTTCAAAAAGTAGGGCATGCATTACTTTTAGTGCGATGTGGTGAGATTTCAGGCCATTCAAAATGAATGATCTCAAAACGCACTGCACAGAACTGCGTGTGAATTGCACAGGAACCGCACAGAGTTCCTGTCCGATTCCCATGCAGTTCACAGTGTGAATGGTTCCTGATTGTGACAATACCTGTATGGAAAAAAAATTAGATTTACACTTATCGTACCCCTGTTTTCCACGTCATTTGAATATGTCACTGCTCCCTTCTTTAAAGATTTCTAGGAAATGCAGAGCAGGCAAAATCCCCTGAGAAGACACTCCAGTCCATTGCAAGAGCATTTTCTCATGACATTCTGGGTACTCTGTATTCTGGAGGATCTAGCCAGACATCACCTACACACCATGGGTGGAAAATGGGGGTGAGCTAAGTATAAATCCAAACTTTTTCTTTACAGGTTCATCTTACACCTACCAATAGCAGGTGATTTGGGAAGAGGGAGGGGGCCTGGGCAATGCACGCAGACTTTGCGTCTTAATGCAAGGTCCGCTTTAAGCTACAAGCAATTATGTGTTTATGTGACTGAATTTCTGGCTGATTTTCAGACATTATATTCATTTTCCAGCCAAAGCACCAGGCATGTTGAACATCTGGTTATCATAGGGTGAGTTTCCGTAGCAACGAGAGCATCCTGAAGAGCCGTCAGAGCAGAAGTCACCTTAATCATCAGTCAGTGAGAGCAAAATCAGACACATCCTAATTACTGCAGAGTATGAAGGTGGTATTGTTGTAGCATACTGCCATCTAGTGGTGAAAAAATAAACTGCAGTGGAGGCAATGTCAATAACTCAAAATGTTAATCGTATACTGTATCTATCTATCTATCTATCTATCTATCTATCTATCTATCTATCTATCTATCTATCTATCTATATATATATATATATATATATATATTATTTTTTTTTTTACAGTAGCTGCGCAAGGTAACAAAACAGTGATTATATACCAACACTCAATAGTGCATTAATTTGACGTTTGACACAACTGTGCTCTCAATGCTCAATGCATGTGAAAATAAATGTGAAAGCAAACATAAAGTGTCCACATTATGTGATATGTCATGCTTCACAGCTGTTACGCCCCCCTGAAGATGTCAGCATGATAAAATGCTGTGTGGATTGTTTTTTGGAACAACAAAGTTACTGCTATGTGTGATTAAGCACTGTTTTCCTGGTGCAAGGCTGTGCACCAATGAATGTGAGTGAGCATTTTAATGATTCTGGGAAACTATTTTAAATAAATTGAGGATTTTGCACAGTGCAAGTTTTTTTTATTGGTGGTGACTATAGGAAGTAAAGATTGAGCTGCTGATCCGGGACCCCCTTCCCTTGAAGGTGAAAAGCGCTACACGACCCATATTGTGAAAGGGCTCATGGTCATCCGGTGAGTGTTCTGTGTCAAAGGTGACGGCACTTGGGTGTTTGTTTGCACAGAGGAATAAAAGAAAATCTTTATGAAGCTTGAAATATCACATAATGTGATGAATACTTTAGGGGAACTTTTTATTTTTGCACGTTAATTTTTACATGCATTGAGAGCACAGTTCTGTCAAAAAGATGCACTATTGAGTGTTTAATATTTGGCATATAATCACTTTTTTTTTACCTAGCGCAGTTGTATGTATACATCTATATATATCTGTACTTTCTTTCAGTGGTTTTTAAGATTTGATTTGAACTCATAATGTTATTCCAGGCTTTCTCAAACTGTTTAACCCTTGAAATAATTTTCTGAGACTCAGGGAACCCCTGCTAATAATTATAAAATCTACAGCTCAGGGTCATAGGTATGTGAAGCCTATTGCATTAGGGTGTGCACCCCAAAGCTCAAACACACGTGTGTGTGTGTGTGTGTGTATGTATATATATATATATATATATATATATATATATATATATATTATATATATATATATATATATATATATATATATATATATATATATATTGTACATACACACACAAACACAGTCTTATAAATAAATGTAATTAAAGTTCAAAATGTATTCAAACATGGACGGTTTAAGTAGAGCAGGGGATGGTGTCAGTAGGGCAGGGGACTGTGATAGTAGGGCAGGGGATGGTGTCAGTAGAGAAGTGGACGGTGTCAGCAGACCAGGGGATGGTGTCAGTAGGGCAGGGGACTGTGTTAGTAGGGCAGGGGATGGTGTCAGTAGAGCAGTGGACGGTGTCAGTAGAGCAGGGGACAGTGTCAGTAGGGCAGGGGATGGTGTCAGTGGAGCAGGAGACAGTGTCTGTAGGGCAGTGGACATATCAGTAGGGCAGGGGATGGTGTCAGTAGAGCAGGGGACAGTGTCAGTAGGGCAGGGGATGGTGTCAGTAGAGCAGGGGACAGTGTCAGTAGGGCAGGGGATGGTGTCAGTGAAGCAGGGGAAAGTGTCTGTAGGGCAGTGGACAGTGTCAGAAGGGCTGGGGACGCTGTCAGTAGGGCAGGGGATGGTGATAGTAGGGCAAGGGATGGTGTCAGTAGAGAAGTGGACGGTGTCATTAGAGCAGGGGACGGTGTCAGTAGGGTAGTGGATGGTGTCAGTGGAGCAGGGGACAGTGTCTGTAGGGCAGTGGATGTATCAGTAGGGCAGATGTTGGTGTCAGTAGGATAGTGGATGTGTCAGTCAGCAGAGCAGTGCACGGTGTTGGTGGGCAGTGGACTTTGTTAGTAGGGCAGATAATGGTGTCAGTGGAGCAGTGGACGATGTCAGTAGGGCAATGATTGGCATCAGTAGGCCAGTGGATGGTGTCAGTGATTATTTTTTTATTTTATTTTTCAATTATTTTTTGCAATGTTATTTTTTATTATTTTTTTTTACAATGTTATTTAGGAGCCCATTTGGGGGGGGGGGGGGTTGGGAAAATATCAGATGTCTAAACGGACCCTTGATGTCTCATTTAAGACAGAGAAAAGGACTGGGGACAGAGATTCCCTAGTGACTGTCCAGCTGCACTGGACAGTGAATGGGAAGTACTCTTGCTGGCCGGCTTCCTGTTCATTTGCAAGCTGAAGCATAGTAAACAGAGCAGAGAGAATCAACACCCTGTGTGCATGCCTATGCTCAGGGTACATTAATGTGATGGTCAGTGGGAAAAGTGCTCTTTACATTGGTGGTCTTCAGCACACACAAAATATCAGGTATGCCAAGTTTATGTAAGGGTTTTACCCCAAAGTTAGCAGCATGCAGCTTCAGATGTTTGTCAGCTTCCAGCACACGTGGAGCACTCAGACAAGTCTCCTCTCAACTCCTTCTACTCCACCACACCCAGCTGTGTAAATTATTGCCGCCGCACCATGCTGCACCCCAACTACAAGTATACAGCACTATGTACCGGCAGAAATACCATGACTTCCTTCCCTGTTCCTGGAACAAAATTGAGTCGGGCTTAGCACAAGCCTTGTATTTTTATGAATAAATACAAGTCTTCCTCTGATTGGTAAAAAGGTGGGCAGATGGCATCATGATCCTGACCTCTAGATAGACTAGATTTTGTTCCAGGAACAGTACGGGAAGTTCTCATATTGCTATTGGAACATAGTGTTGCATACTGTAAGTAACTAATGCTATATACAGTTTATACAGTGCCCACAGCGGATACATGTGTTAGTGAAGAAAATAGTTTATTTGGATCAATTTGGCCCAAACAAGTTTAAAGTGATAACAAAGTGCACCTAGCATGGAGACCAATGTGTCACCAACAATTCTGGTATGACTGGGAGCCAGGAGGACCGGGTCTTGATAAAATGATCATGATGACAGACTGTGATTGGCTATCACAGTGATCAGTTACTGTACAACCCGCCTCTTGAATGGAGAAAAAGATACATTGTTTTCTATAGGAGAAGTACAGTATGTAAGTGTAGCACCCTCCTAGTCAGGTGCTAGGCAGTGAATATAGTTTTGACTCTATCTGCCTATCAGAGGAGCAGCAGGCAAAATCTCTCTTGCACTCTGCATATCAGGGAGCAGGATTGGTAGTTAGGTCTGCTCAGTGGGCCCAGTGTGTGATTCATCTGGTCTCAGGGAGTGTCCCCAGCTTATCCAATGGGGAGGCACGTTGGATGCTGGAGGAAACCTGACCAATGACACACAGTCTTTTGGTACTGCCCCGGGATTGGCACAGACCGTTGGTCTCGGTGCATTATGGGGCAGGGTATATAAAGCCACGGGCACATGAGGTAGAGGTCTTTTGGCAGGAAGCAAAGTCCCAGAATGAGGGTGGCGGCTGCCTCCTCTTCTGCTGTAGTTGGTGATGATCACAGGCAGTCAGCATGGTGAGCCATTGGAGTGAGGCTTAACCCAGAGGTCCAGGAGAGCTGACTGGAGAAGTTGGGACACTGCGAGACTCTGGAAAAACAGTATCGTGAGTACAGAGGATCTTGCCCAGGGATCTGCCCAAGAAGGGGACCACTCCAGAGTGTAGAGTCAGTGGACAGGTGTCAGCTAGCACAGAGAAAGGGGGTACTGGGGGAGTGTACTGAAGAGAAACACAAATAGGAACACTTACCTCATCTTCATTCAAGTGGCAGGCAAGTAGCGGCCTTGCCGCATTCTCAAGTTAGAAGTCCCCTGAAGTGTGAATAGTTAACAGTTGTAGTATAGCACTCATCCCTTCTCCTATCCCAAAATAAATAAAACAACAACCCCTAGACTGATCATTGACTGAGCCACGAACTTAAAGTATTAAGACTTTAGCAGTTGCTACGGGTATAAAACCAAATAGTGTAGCGCTAATAACAAACAAAGTAAAAAGTTTTTGTGAGTGCCACAAAAATCAAAGATTGACGTGCTGCTTAAAAACATATGTGATAAAGTCAAAAAACATGAGTCCCAGGATGGACAATAAGTAGACAGCTATTATCCAAAGATGGAATCCCAATAGATGGTGAGGCAGGAGGGAAGACACCCGTGAGAGATGATGAGAAATGGCTGCTTACCAAAAGATATGGGCCCCCAAATTAATGGACAGGCCACAGGAAGCTTTGTAGAAAATCAGCATTCAATCTTGCCTCCACATACACAGGGATAAGGACATGAATTCATGAACCAGTAGTCAATGTTGGCTCCAAATACAAAAAGATAAAGTAGTGGACTCATATGCAGCTCCAACCGTGTGTGATACCGTGTGATACCATACGCATAGGAAGGAAAATTGAGGAAAACCATAACGTAATCCACTTTGATTAAAATAAGCATTTAATTGAGTTGCACTTACATGTGGGTAGACAAATACAGGCAAAGCATTAAAACCGCGGCGTCCCGCAGGTGTACAAAAGAGCCGGCTTTCCGAGGGGCGTGGTCAGCGTGGTGTCTCACCATCTATTGGGATTCCATCTTTGGATAATAGCTGTCTACTTATTGCCCATCCTGGGACTCATGTTTTTGGACTTTATCACATATGTTTTTAAGCAGCATGTCAATCTTTGATTTTTGTGCACTCACAAAAACTTTTTACTTTCTTTGTTATTAGCGCTACACTATTTGGTTTTATATGGTTTCGGCAACGAACAGAATTTTGTTGGGACTGTAATCTGTTCTCTCAAGAAATATGCAGGAGAGTTGGAGAAGGAAAGTTGCATCACGCTGTGTAAAAGGACTGTGTCTGCTTAACAGTGAATGGTGCAAGTGTGGACAGAGAAAATGATGGCCCAGGGCACGTGGATCGGTGTGCCGGGGGCCATGTTTGTGCCAGTACTATACAGAAAATTGTTGACCGTGCAACTAATGACAGTGGGATACTTTTCCCAGATAGTGGCAAGGAGAATGCTGTAGAGATAATTGTTGACTGTGCAACTAATGACACTTTCCCAAGACAGCATGGCGAGTACTGCCTGTACAAGTGCTATGAAGAGGAATGTTGGCCGTGCAATGTCTGACAGCGGGACAATTCTCCTAAATAGCAAAGGGGGTCAGTTGGCCTGGAGAGATGGAGGTGCAACTGGGGCAGAGAAGGATGGCGGATGCGTGCGGATTGAAGCGCACGATCCGCTTTACAGTGACTTTCATGCCGGCTGAGCTATAAAAAGGTTACTGTACCGCGTGGAAAAGCACGCGCCGAAGAGATCTGCCCGGCAGGAGGAGCCACCGCCAAAGAGTCAGCTAATCTGGAGTTGTGGGAGGAGAGGCCGCCCATGCACAGCCAATCCGGAAAGAGTAAGGAAGCCTATAAATTACTTTCAGTTTCGGGTGGAGCTGGGAGGGAGACACATGTGTGGAGGAGCAAGATGCCGGAGTGAGCCGGAACACGGAGGCTATCCCACGTGTTGGTGGAGATCCTGCAGAGCAGACCGGAAAGCCGACATCGACCCTGTGGGACACTGGGGTGCGATCGGTGCCCGATGGAAGACTGGCATTGTGTACCGGAGCAGGCGTGGAATATTTGGGCCTGGTATGTAGTCAGTGTCTGAACGTTACCATGCGGATGCAAGTGTGGAGCCAGTGCAGACACTGTGGCAATCTTCTGCTGCAGGCAGAGAGGAGTGAAGGTCAGCCCCGAAGACTGAGTGTGACACAGAAGACCGGGGTCACTCGTGCTCTGTCGGCTTCTGAATCGGGACTCTTTGTTGGCAGAGGAAGAGGAATGCTCAGAGTGTTGATGGATGGAACTGGGCTCCGTGACATCTGCTGGTGCAACAGTGTGCAAGATAAGAGAAACCCGTACTTCCGAGGCTGTGTGCATGCAAGTAGTGAGGGCCGAGGAGTGGCCACATGTTGTACAGAAGACTGCAGTGGCAGACACTAGGTCTGCTCCAATACAGGCAGAGGGAAATAGCCTGCGGTGACCAGGGCTGCAAGTGCAAGCAGAGAGGAAGAGGCCGGGGTCATTGATGTCGGGTCTCCCAGATTCCAACATCGTTACGGATCCTTGGAGGAGGGGATGGATGTCTGGAAATCAAAGGAAGAGACCGAGTGGGACTGGGGGTCGGATGAGCAGAGCAGTTTGGCCAGTCCAGGTGTTCCTGATGAAGAGACTAGGGATTCTGTGGTGCGTGGACAGTGCGTAAAGAATCTGGGGTTTTGTGAGGACTACTCTAATCGGGTCCCCGATCTATCCCCGCCTCGAACCTATGCCCAAAATGAGGCCTATGTAACTCTCATCAATAAGGAGGTGACCCTGTATTCCCTACCTGGGAGAGGTAACAGACAAACCCTCCCCAGGTTCTCCAGAATGCAACAGCTAATACAGAGGAAGGTGGCCTTAAAGTATGGATATGATTAACCTTATGCTCCCAGGGAGATCATGTTGGAAATCGAGGCCAAGAGAGAGGCTTGGTGCGACGAGGCTGTGTGGGACTTCCTTTATATCCCGAAACCCCACCACAACCAGTCATAGCTGGATTGGGGAAGACCTTCCAGTCTGTAAAGGCTAATTGGAACTTTGGGCAAACTATCCACATAGACCGAGTGGAAGTCCGCCGCCCAGACGAATCTGGCCAGGCCTGGTCAATCCGGGTAAGAGACTCAGAGGGGAAAGTTGTGTGAATCCCCCATCCTGGCTACTATTGCTAAGGACACAGAATGCTGAGTTTAGTGAGGCTGGCTAGCCTAAGTTTGTGTACTTGCTACAGAAGAAAAGGGGCTGGATAGCCCAATGTTTCCAGTTCATCTTTGTTGCTAGAGCCCCTGCCCTATTTCCAAAAAAACCCTTTCCCTTCTATCTTTGCAAAAGGGATTGAGGAAATCTACAATACCACTGCTGAGTGGTTCCACTAAAGAGGGCCTACCCTCCAACTTTACAGAAGAAGAGACCCTTGCTAAAGGAGGATTCTAGTGATACTGTAACTGTGCAAAAAGAGAGATCCTTTGGGCCATCGGACCAGGATCATACAACACCTCAAGTGAAAAAGGACACTCTATGGAGTAGCTTGAGCCAATGGGCCAGTAATGGAACTTTGTCGTGTTGCTACCCAAGGAGAATGGGTAGTGGTGTGAGGTCTTTTTGGTGGGGGGTGCCATAGTGCATGGGGCCCCTGAAGGGACTGTTAATTCCCACAAGTCAGACAGGTTGCTCAGGCTCCAGCAAACACCCTGTATTGGAGAAGACATGTTGCTTCGGTGCTCCAGGTGTAAGGGACACTGCGAGCACCAGTTGGATGGACTCCACATGTCTTCGAGAACTTGTGGGCATGGCTAAAAGGTAGATAGATAGTTTGGCAGGGTTTGGTTATCACCTTTACAGGAGTGAAGCTGAACGCCGGGTCAAGACTACTGGAAGTGTTATATACCAGGATACATAGCTAGGGACCTTGGGTGAGAAGGTTGCCTCTACGGAGAGGATATTCTCACTTCCCTAAGTAGAAATGTGATTGTTAATGTGCAAATGTCAGAAGTGCTCAAATGTATTTCTTCCTTTGCAGGCTTGTACAGGAGGTTCGGGTCTGGCTAGGCCCTCCATTTCTTTTTTGAAGTAATGTTGTAGTTATTTAGTCAGGATTAGTGTTGAGCGAACACGGACTGTATTATTCGTGTTCGTACCGAATAATTGGATTTTTTGTACCCGAACACGGACACGGACACTTTACTGTATGTTCGGGTAAAAATCCGTGTTCGGTCGTTTTATTTCCGGGTTTTGCATGCTTTGGCGCTCTTTTCATGGCGGGCTTTCAACAGCCAATCAACAATCGTTTAACTGGTGTGCCTTAAGCCATCCCAGCCATGCCTGCAAATGTCTCAGTAGCTGTGATTGGCCGTCTGAAGCATGTGACCAAGTCTTTATAAGTTCGAGGCAGCCGCAGCGGCGTCATTATGCTGCTTAGATTCAGGGACAGAGCACACATCAACGTGCTGGCTGCTGATTAGGGAAAGATAGGCAGGAAAAAACCATTTGTGTCCGGATAGAATTGAGGGACAGGTCGGAGTGTTTAGGCAGGGCGAGTTGTAGGCATTTTAGGGATAGAGTCTGCTGAATTATATAGGGTCAGTGTCTTCTACAAACTACAATCGATATTGCTGTGTGGGGGGTGGGGTGAATCTGCACTCAATCCTGATCTACGATCTCTTCTCAATCCTGTTAGGGACAGAGTCTGCTGAATTTTAGGGAAACTGTGTTCTACAAACTACAATCGATATTGCTGTGTGGGGGGTGGGGTGAATCTGCACTCAATCCTGATCTACGATCTCTTCTCAATCCTGTTAGGGACAGAGTCTGCTGAATTTTAGGGAAACTGTGTTCTACAAACTACAATCGATATTGCTGTGTGGTGTGGGATTGGAGATAGGCAGGTGTCAGTGATCCACATCCATTTTTCTGTGTGTGAGCTGCAGTGAACACAATCTTTTTGGGCTGCAGTGAACACAATCTTTTTGGGCTGCAGTGAACACAATCTTTTTGGGCTGCAGTGAACACAATCTTTTTGGGCTGCAGTGAACACAATCTTTTTGGGCTGCAGTGAACACAATCTTTTTGGGGTGCAGTGAACAAAATCTTTTTGGGGTGCAGTGAACACAATCCTTTTTGGTGTGCAGTGAACACAATCTTTGTGGGGTGCAGTGAACAAAATCCTTTGTGGGGTGCAGTGAACACAATCTTTTTGGGGTGCAGTGAACAAAATCCTTTTTGGGGTGCAGTGAACAACATCCTTTTTGGGGTGCAGTGAACACAATCTTTTTGGGGTGCAGTGAACAAAATCCTTTGTGGGGTGCAGTGAACACAATCTTTTTGGGGTGCAGTGAACACAATCTTTTTGGGGTGGAGTGAACAACATCCTTTTTGGGGTGCAGTGAACAAAATCCTTTTTGGGGTGCAGTGAACAAAATCATTTTTGGGGTGCAGTGAACACAATCTTTTTGGGGTGCAGTGAACACAATCTTTGTGGGGTGCAGTGAACACAATCTTTTTGGGGTGGAGTGAACAACATCCTTTTTGGGGTGCAGTGAACAACATCCTTTTTGGGGTGCAGTGAACACAATCTTTTTGGGGTGCAGTGAACACAATCTTTGTGGGGTACAGTGAACAGAATCTTTGTGGGGTGCAGTGAACACAATCTTTGGGGGGTACAGTGAACACAATCTTTGTGAGGTGCAGTGAACACAATCTTTGTGGGGTGCAGTGAACACAATCATTGTGGGGTGCAGTGAACTCAATCTTTGTGGGGTACAGTGAACACAATCTCATACTGAAGGTTTGAGGGTGCTGCCTGTTCCATACTCCCCCTACTCCTCATCTAGCCTTTTAGGGGTACAAACAATAGTAATTGGGGCCTAGTGTGGTTGTGTACGTGTGATATACATACACTTTTTTGGGATCATATTTTCTATTCCGCTATTTAATCAAAAACCTTTGGGGATCAGTTAAATTGGGGGATAGTCTGTGTTGGTACGTGTGAGAGAGATCCACCTTTCCAAGTTGTTGGGGTTCATCTCATACTTCTGAAGGTTTGAGGGTGCTGCCTGTTCCATACTCCCCCCTACTCCTAGCCTTTTAGGGGTACAAACAATAGTAATTGGGGCCTAGTGTGGTTGTGTACGTGTGATATACATACACTTTTTTGGGATCATATTTTCTATTCCGCTATTTAATCAAAAACCTCTGGGGATCAGTTAAATTGGGGGATAGTCTGTGTTGGTACGTGTGAGAGAGATCCACCTTTCCAAGTTGTTGGGGTTCATCTCATACTTCTGAAGGTTTGAGGGTGCTGCCTGTTCCATACTCCCCCTACTCCTAGCCTTTTAGGGGTACAAACAATAGTAATTGGGGCCTAGTGTGGTTGTGTACGTGTGATATACATACACTTTTTTGGGATCATATTTTCTATTCCGCTATTTAATCAAAAACCTCTGGGGATCAGTTAAATTGGGGGATAGTCTGTGTTGGTACGTGTGAGAGAGATCCACCTTTCCAAGTTGTTGGGGTTCATCTCATACTTCTGAAGGTTTGAGGGTGCTGCCTGTTCCATACTCCCCCTACTCCTAGCCTTTTAGGGGTACAAACAATAGTAATTGGGGCCTAGTGTGGTTGTGTACGTGTGATATACATACACTTTTTTGGGATCATATTTTCTATTCCGCTATTTAATCAAAAACCTCTGGGGATCAGTTAAATTGGGGGATAGTCTGTGTTGGTACGTGTGAGAGAGATCCACCTTTCCAAGTTGTTGGGGTTCATCTCATACTTCTGAAGGTTTGAGGGTGCTGCCTGTTCCATACTCCCCCTACTCCTAGCCTTTTAGGGGTACAAACAATAGTAATTGGGGCCTAGTGTGGTTGTGTACGTGTGATATACATACACTTTTTTGGGATCATATTTTCTATTCCGCTATTTAATCAAAAACCTTTGGGGATCAGTTAAATTGGGGGATAGTCTGTGTTGGTACGTGTGAGAGAGATCCACCTTTCCAAGTTGTTGGGGTTCATCTCATACTTCTGAAGGTTTGAGGGTGCTGCCTGTTCCATACTCCCCCTACTCCTAGCCTTTTAGGGGTACAAACAATAGTAATTGGGGCCTAGTGTGGTTGTGTACGTGTGATATACATACACTTTTTTGGGATCATATTTTCTATTCCGCTATTTAATCAAAAACCTCTGGGGATCAGTTAAATTGGGGGATAGTCTGTGTTGGTACGTGTGAGAGAGATCCACCTTTCCAAGTTGTTGGGGTTCATCTCATACTTCTGAAGGTTTGAGGGTGCTGCCTGTTCCATACTCCCCCCTACTCCTAGCCTTTTAGGGGTACAAACAATAGTAATTGGGGCCTAGTGTGGTTGTGTACGTGTGATATACATACACTTTTTTGGGATCATATTTTCTATTCCGCTATTTAATCAAAAACCTCTGGGGATCAGTTAAATTGGGGGATAGTCTGTGTTGGTACGTGTGAGAGAGATCCACCTTTCCAAGTTGTTGGGGTTCATCTCATACTTCTGAAGGTTTGAGGGTGCTGCCTGTTCCATACTCCCCCCTACTCCTAGCCTTTTAGGGGTACAAACAATAGTAATTGGGGCCTAGTGTGGTTGTGTACGTGTGATATACATACACTTTTTTGGGATCATATTTTCTATTCCGCTATTTAATCAAAAACCTCTGGGGATCAGTTAAATTGGGGGATAGTCTGTGTTGGTACGTGTGAGAGAGATCCACCTTTCCAAGTTGTTGGGGTTCATCTCATACTTCTGAAGGTTTGAGGGTGCTGCCTGTTCCATACTCCCCCTACTCCTAGCCTTTTAGGGGTACAAACAATAGTAATTGGGGCCTAGTGTGGTTGTGTACGTGTGATATACATACACTTTTTTGGGATCATATTTTCTATTCCGCTATTTAATCAAAAACCTCTGGGGATCAGTTAAATTGGGGGATAGTCTGTGTTGGTACGTGTGAGAGAGATCCACCTTTCCAAGTTGTTGGGGTTCATCTCATACTTCTGAAGGTTTGAGGGTGCTGCCTGTTCCATACTCCCCCTACTCCTAGCCTTTTAGGGGTACAAACAATAGTAATTGGGGCCTAGTGTGGTTGTGTACGTGTGATATACATACACTTTTTTGGGATCATATTTTCTATTCCGCTATTTAATCAAAAACCTTTGGGGATCAGTTAAATTGGGGGATAGTCTGTGTTGGTACGTGTGAGAGAGATCCACCTTTCCAAGTTGTTGGGGTTCATCTCATACTTCTGAAGGTTTGAGGGTGCTGCCTGTTCCATACTCCCCCTACTCCTAGCCTTTTAGGGGTACAAACAATAGTAATTGGGGCCTAGTGTGGTTGTGTACGTGTGATATACATACACTTTTTTGGGATCATATTTTCTATTCCGCTATTTAATCAAAAACCTCTGGGGATCAGTTAAATTGGGGGATAGTCTGTGTTGGTACGTGTGAGAGAGATCCACCTTTCCAAGTTGTTGGGGTTCATCTCATACTTCTGAAGGTTTGAGGGTGCTGCCTGTTCCATACTCCCCCCTACTCCTAGCCTTTTAGGGGTACAAACAATAGTAATTGGGGCCTAGTGTGGTTGTGTACGTGTGATATACATACACTTTTTTGGGATCATATTTTCTATTCCGCTATTTAATCAAAAACCTCTGGGGATCAGTTAAATTGGGGGATAGTCTGTGTTGGTACGTGTGAGAGAGATCCACCTTTCCAAGTTGTTGGGGTTCATCTCATACTTCTGAAGGTTTGAGGGTGCTGCCTGTTCCATACTCCCCCTACTCCTAGCCTTTTAGGGGTACAAACAATAGTAATTGGGGCCTAGTGTGGTTGTGTACGTGTGATATACATACACTTTTTTGGGATCATATTTTCTATTCCGCTATTTAATCAAAAACCTCTGGGGATCAGTTAAATTGGGGGATAGTCTGTGTTGGTACGTGTGAGAGAGATCCACCTTTCCAAGTTGTTGGGGTTCATCTCATACTTCTGAAGGTTTGAGGGTGCTGCCTGTTCCATACTCCCCCTACTCCTAGCCTTTTAGGGGTACAAACAATAGTAATTGGGGCCTAGTGTGGTTGTGTACGTGTGATATACATACACTTTTTTGGGATCATATTTTCTATTCCGCTATTTAATCAAAAACCTCTGGGGATCAGTTAAATTGGGGGATAGTCTGTGTTGGTACGTGTGAGAGAGATCCACCTTTCCAAGTTGTTGGGGTTCATCTCATACTTCTGAAGGTTTGAGGGTGCTGCCTGTTCCATACTCCCCCTACTCCTAGCCTTTTAGGGGTACAAACAATAGTAATTGGGGCCTAGTGTGGTTGTGTACGTGTGATATACATACACTTTTTTGGGATCATATTTTCTATTCCGCTATTTAATCAAAAACCTCTGGGGATCAGTTAAATTGGGGGATAGTCTGTGTTGGTACGTGTGAGAGAGATCCACCTTTCCAAGTTGTTGGGGTTCATCTCATACTTCTGAAGGTTTGAGGGTGCTGCCTGTTCCATACTCCCCCCTACTCCTAGCCTTTTAGGGGTACAAACAATAGTAATTGGGGCCTAGTGTGGTTGTGTACGTGTGATATACATACACTTTTTTGGGATCATATTTTCTATTCCGCTATTTAATCAAAAACCTCTGGGGATCAGTTAAATTGGGGGATAGTCTGTGTTGGTACGTGTGAGAGAGATCCACCTTTCCAAGTTGTTGGGGTTCATCTCATACTTCTGAAGGTTTGAGGGTGCTGCCTGTTCCATACTCCCCCTACTCCTAGCCTTTTAGGGGTACAAACAATAGTAATTGGGGCCTAGTGTGGTTGTGTACGTGTGATATACATACACTTTTTTGGGATCATATTTTCTATTCCGCTATTTAATCAAAAACCTCTGGGGATCAGTTAAATTGGGGGATAGTCTGTGTTGGTACGTGTGAGAGAGATCCACCTTTCCAAGTTGTTGGGGTTCATCTCATACTTCTGAAGGTTTGAGGGTGCTGCCTGTTCCATACTCCCCCTACTCCTAGCCTTTTAGGGGTACAAACAATAGTAATTGGGGCCTAGTGTGGTTGTGTACGTGTGATATACATACACTTTTTTGGGATCATATTTTCTATTCCGCTATTTAATCAAAAACCTCTGGGGATCAGTTAAATTGGGGGATAGTCTGTGTTGGTACGTGTGAGAGAGATCCACCTTTCCAAGTTGTTGGGGTTCATCTCATACTTCTGAAGGTTTGAGGGTGCTGCCTGTTCCATACTCCCCCTACTCCTAGCCTTTTAGGGGTACAAACAATAGTAATTGGGGCCTAGTGTGGTTGTGTACGTGTGATATACATACACTTTTTTGGGATCATATTTTCTATTCCGCTATTTAATCAAAAACCTCTGGGGATCAGTTAAATTGGGGGATAGTCTGTGTTGGTACGTGTGAGAGAGATCCACCTTTCCAAGTTGTTGGGGTTCATCTCATACTTCTGAAGGTTTGAGGGTGCTGCCTGTTCCATACTCCCCCTACTCCTAGCCTTTTAGGGGTACAAACAATAGTAATTGGGGCCTAGTGTGGTTGTGTACGTGTGATATACATACACTTTTTTGGGATCATATTTTCTATTCCGCTATTTAATCAAAAACCTCTGGGGATCAGTTAAATTGGGGGATAGTCTGTGTTGGTACGTGTGAGATCCACCTTTCCAAGTTTTTGGGGTTCATCTCATACTTCTGAAGCTTTGAGGGTGCTGCCTGTTCCATACTCCTCCTCCTCCTCATCCATCCTTTTAGGTGTACAAACAATAGTAATTGGGGCCTAGTGTGCTTCTGTACGTGTGAGATACATACACATTTTTTGATCATATTTCCTATTCCGCTATTCAATAAAAACCTTTGGGGATCAATTGAATTGCGGGATAGTCTGTGTCGGTACGTGTGAGAGAGATCCACCTTTCCAAGTTGTTGGGGTTCATCTCATACTTCTGAAGGTTTGAGGGTGCTGCCTGTTCCATACCCCCCCTACTCCTCATCTAGCCTTTTAGGGGTACAAACAATAGTAATTGGGGCCTAGTGTGGTTGTGTACGTGCGAGATACATACACTTTTTTTGATCATATTTCCTATTCCGCTATTCAATAAAAACCTTTGAGGATCAATTGAATTGCGGGATAGTCTGTGTCGGTACGTGTGAGAGAGATCCACCTTTCCAAGTTGTTGGGGTTCATCTCATACTTCTGAAGGTTTGAGGGTGCTGCCTGTTCCATACTCCCCCTACTCCTCATCTAGCCTTTTAGGGGTACAAACAATAGTAATTGGGGCCTAGTGTGGTTGTGTACGTGCGAGATACATACACTTTTTTTGATCATATTTCCTATTCCGCTATTCAATAAAAACCTTTGAGGATCAATTGAATTGCGGGATAGTCTGTGTCGGTACGTGTGAGAGAGATCCACCTTTCCAAGTTGTTGGGGTTCATCTCATACTTCTGAAGGTTTGAGGGTGCTGCCTGTTCCATACCCCCCCTACTCCTCATCTAGCCTTTTAGGGGTACAAACAATAGTAATTGGGGCCTAGTGTGGTTGTGTACGTGCGAGATACATACACTTTTTTTGATCATATTTCCTATTCCGCTATTCAATAAAAACCTTTGGGGATCAATTAAATTGCGGGATAGTCTGTGTCGGTACGTGTGAGATCCACCTTTCCAAGTTTTTGGGGTTCATCTCATACTTCTGAAGCTTTGAGGGTGCTGCCTGTTCCATACTCCTCCTCCTCCTCATCCATCCTTTTAGGTGTACAAACAATAGTAATTGGGGCCTAGTGTGCTTCTGTACGTGTGAGATACATACACATTTTTTGATCATATTTCCTATTCCGCTATTCAATAAAAACCTTTGGGGATCAATTAAATTGCGGAATAGTCTGTGTCGGTACGTGTGAGATCCACCTTTGCAAGTTTTTGGGGTTCATCTCATACTTCTGAAGCTTTGAGGGTGCTGCCTGTTCCATACTCCTCCTCCTCCTCATCCATCCTTTTAGGTGTACAAACAATAGTAATTGGGGCCTAGTGTGTTTCTGTACGTGCGAGATACATACACTTTTTTTGATCATATTTCCTATTCCGCTATTCAATAAAAACCTTTGGGGATCAATTAAATTGCGGGATAGTCTGTGTCGGTACGTGTGAGATCCACCTTTCCAAGTTTTTGGGGTTCATCTCATACTTCTGAAGCTTTGAGGGTGCTGCCTGTTCCATACTCCTCCTCCTCCTCATCCATCCTTTTAGGTGTACAAACAATAGTAATTGGGGCCTAGTGTGCTTCTGTACGTGTGAGATACATACACATTTTTTGATCATATTTCCTATTCCGCTATTCAATAAAAACCTTTGGGGATCAATTAAATTGCGGGATAGTCTGTGTCGGTACGTGTGAGATCCACCTTTCCAAGTTTTTGGGGTTCATCTCATACTTCTGAAGCTTTGAGGGTGCTGCCTGTTCCATACTCCTCCTCCTCCTCATCCATCCTTTTAGGTGTACAAACAATAGTAATTGGGGCCTAGTGTGCTTCTGTACGTGTGAGATACATACACATTTTTTGATCATATTTCCTATTCCGCTATTCAATAAAAACCTTTGGGGATCAATTAAATTGCGGGATAGTCTGTGTCGGTACGTGTGAGATCCACCTTTCCAAGTTTTTGGGGTTCATCTCATACTTCTGAAGCTTTGAGGGTGCTGCCTGTTCCATACTCCTCCTCCTCCTCATCCATCCTTTTAGGTGTACAAACAATAGTAATTGGGGCCTAGTGTGCTTCTGTACGTGTGAGATACATACACATTTTTTGATCATATTTCCTATTCCGCTATTCAATAAAAACCTTTGGGGATCAATTAAATTGCGGAATAGTCTGTGTCGGTACGTGTGAGATCCACCTTTCCAAGTTTTTGGGGTTCATCTCATACTTCTGAAGCTTTGAGGGTGCTGCCTGTTCCATACTCCTCCTCCTCCTCATCCATCCTTTTAGGTGTACAAACAATAGTAATTGGGGCCTAGTGTGTTTCTGTACGTGTGAGATACATACACTTTTTTTGATCATATTTCCTATTCCGCTATTCAATAAAAACCTTTGGGGATCAATTGAATTGCGGGATAGTCTGTGTCGGTACGTGTGAGAGAGATCCACCTTTCCAAGTTGTTGGGGTTCATCTCATACTTCTGAAGGTTTGAGGGTGCTGCCTGTTCCATACCCCCCCTACTCCTCATCTAGCCTTTTAGGGGTACAAACAATAGTAATTGGGGCCTAGTGTGGTTGTGTACGTGCGAGATACATACACTTTTTTTGATCATATTTCCTATTCCGCTATTCAATAAAAACCTTTGAGGATCAATTGAATTGCGGGATAGTCTGTGTCGGTACGTGTGAGAGAGATCCACCTTTCCAAGTTGTTGGGGTTCATCTCATACTTCTGAAGGTTTGAGGGTGCTGCCTGTTCCATACTCCCCCTACTCCTCATCTAGCCTTTTAGGGGTACAAACAATAGTAATTGGGGCCTAGTGTGGTTGTGTACGTGTGATATACATACACTTTTTTTGGATCATATTTTCTATTCCGCTATTCAATAAAAACCTTTCTAGGGCAAGATCTTAAATTACAGAAATATGAGGAGACCGTCAAATAAGGGCCGTGGCCTGGGTCGTGGTGCTGCTGGTAGAGCTCCTGTTGCAAGGAGAGGACATGGTCGATCTGTGCCAGCTACACGCACAAGTGAAACACCTTCCTCAAGTGTGAGTAGGCGACAGAACCTGCATCAGTATTTGGTAGGGCATCAAACGCCCCTAGAAGTGATGAGGCCAGAACAAGTTGAGGCGATAGTAGATTGGTTTGCTGCTGACAGTGCCTCCAGTTCCTTCACATTGTCTCCCACCCAGTCTACTGCAGAAAGGTCAGAGTTGGCACCTGCAGCCAATGTCCAACCGTCTTTCACCTCACCCCCTTGCAAATCAGGCCAGCAGTCTGAGCCCCAAGCCATACAGCAGTCTCTTATTCTTTTTGAGGACTCTGTCAGCAGGGTTTCCCAGGGCCATCCACCTAGCCCTGCCCCAGAAGTGGAAGAGATTGAGTGCAGCGATGCCCAACCACTTATTCCTCAAGATGAGTACATGCAAGGATCATCGCAGCACGTCTCCGATGATGACGAAACGCAGGTGCCAACTGCTGCGGCGTTCAGCATTGTGGAGACCGACAAGGAGGGCAGGGGTGAAGACTGGGTGGAAGATGATGTGGAGGACGATGAGGTCCTCGACCCCACATGGAATGAACGTCATGCAGGTGAACTGAGTAGTTTGGAGGAAGAGGCGGTGGTCGCACAGAGCCACCAGCACAGCAGAAGAGGGAGCAGGGTGCAGAAGCGGAGCGGCCGTGCCCTAGACACTACGCCCGCTACTGCCCAACGCAGCAAGGGAACGAGCGCACCAAAGTCAGCTCAAAGGAGTTCTCTAGCGTGGAAGTTCTTTAGAAAATGTGCTGATGACAGGACACGAGTGGTTTGCACCCTGTGCAATCAGAGCTTGAAGCGAGGCATGAACCTTCTCAACCTGAGCACAACCTGCATGATCAGGCATCTAAGTGCAAAGCACGAGCTGCAGTGGAGTACACACCTTCAAAACCAAGAAACGTCTCTGGCTCATCCTGCTTCCTCTTCTGCTGCAGTCTCGGCCGCTCCAGCCACATCTGTAGTGATACCGGCACCTGCCACCCCGCAAACAGACGATCTGTCAGCAACACCACCACCTGGGTCACCAACAACCATCTCCACAATGTCCCGTGGAAGCGTTCAGCTTTCCATCTCCCAAACACTTGAGAGGAAGAGGAAGTACCCCCCTACCCACCCGCGATCCCTGGCCCTGAATGCCAGCATTTCAAAATTATTGGCCTTTGAAATGCTGTCATTCCGTCTGGTGGAGACGCACAGTTTTAAAAACCTTATGTCGGTGGCTGTCCCACAGTACGTCGTGCCCAGCCGCCACTACTTTTCCAGGCAAGCCATCCCTTCCCTGCACAACCAAGTGGGGGAAAAAATCAGGTGTGCACTGCGCAACGCCATCTGTGCCAAGGTCCACCTAACTACGGATACGTGGACCAGTAAGCACGGTCAGGGGCGTTATATCTCCCTAACGGCACACTGGGTAAATGCAGTGGCGGATGGGCCTGAGGCGGATAGCAATTTGGCGCATGTCCTTCCACCACCGAGGATTGCAGGGCGCTTCAGTTTGCCTCCTGTTCCTAACTCCTCCTACTCCGCTTCCTCATCCTCTACCGCCTCCTCATCCGGACAGCGTAACACCTTCACCACCAACTTCAGCACGGCCAGGGGTAAACGACAGCAGGCAGTTTTACAACTTGCCTGTTTGGGGGACAAACCACACACCGCGCAGGAGTTGTGGAGGAGCATGGAACAGCAGACAAATGAGTGGTTGCTGCCAGCGAGCCTCAAGCCCGGCCTGGTGGTGTGCGATAACGGGCGAAATTTCATAGCAGCTCTGGGCCTAGCCGGTTTGACGCACATCCCTTGCCTGGCGCATGTGCTGAATTTGGTGGTGCAGAGGTTCCTTAAAAACTACCCCGATATGTCAGAGCTGCTGCAGAAAGTGCGGGCCGTTTGTGCGCACTTTCGGCGTTCTCACCCTGCTGCTGCTCGCCTGGCAGCGCTGCAGCGTAACTTCGGCCTTCCCGCTCACCGCCTCATATGTGACGTGCCCACAAGGTGGAACTCCACCTTGCACATGCTGGAAAGACTGTGCGAGCAGCAGCAGGCCATAGTGGAGTTTCAGCTGCAGCACGCACGCGTGAGTCGCTCTGCGGAACAGCACCACTTCACCACCAATAACTGGGCCTCCATGCGAGACCTGTGTGCCTTGTTGCGCTGTTTTGAGTACTCCACCAACATGGCCAGTGGCAATGACGCCGTTCTCAGCTTAACTATCCCACTTCTATGCCTCCTTGAAAAAACAATTCGGGCGATGATGGAAGAGGATGTGGCACAGGATGAGGAGGAGGAGGAGGATGAAGAGGTAACATTTCCAAGGCTTTCAGGGCAGTCATTCGCAAGGGGCTCCGAGGGTGGGTTCCTGCACACGCAAACGCCAGGGACGCAATTGTCCAGCAGGGGCACAGTTCTGGAGGATGAGGAGGATGAGGAGGAGGAGGAGCTGGAGGAGGAGATGGAACCATGTTCACAGCAGGGTGGCACCCAGGCCAGCTCATGGCCATCACTGGTGCGTGGCTGGGGGGATACAGAGGACACGGACGATACACCTCCCACAGAGGACAGCCTTTCGTTGCCTCTGGGCAGCCTGGCACACATGAGCGATTACATGCTGCAGTGTCTCCACAACGACCGCCGAGTTGCCCACATTCTAACTTGTGCTGATTACTGGGTGGCCACGCTGCTGGATCCCCGTTACAAGGACAACGTACCGTCCTTAATTCACTCACTGGAGCGCGATCGCAAGATGCGCGAGTACAAGCGCACGCTGGTAGACGCCATGCTGCTGGCATTCCCATCTGACAGCGGGGCCACAGTGGAAGCACAAGGCAGAGGAGGAGGAGGAGGAGGTCGCCAACGCAACCAGGGCACCGCCAGCACCTCAGAAGGCAGGGTTAGCATGGCCGAAATGTGGAAAAGCTTTGTCAGCACGCCACAACAAACAGCAGCACCAGCAGCTCAGATGGAACGTCTTAGCAGGAGGCAGCATTTTACCAACATGGTGGAGCAGTATGTGTGCACACGCCTACATGTAGTGAATGACGGGTCTGCCCCCTTCAACTTCTGGGTCTCCAAATTGGGCACATGGCCTGAGCTTGCCCTTTACGCCTTGGAGGTGCTGGCGTGCCCTGCAGCCAGTGTATTATCTGAACGGGTATTTAGCACGGCTGGGGGCGTTATAACAGACAAGCGCAGCCGCCTGTCCAGAGACAATGTGGACAAGCTCACGTTCATTAAAATGAACCAGGCATGGATCCCACGGGACTTTTCCGTACCTTATGCAGAATAGCAATGGATACCGACCTTACCCACCCATTGTTCCATTTTTGCTCTTTCTCACTCTTTTGGGGTGTACCCTCATTTAAAATTTGTGAAAAGAAGCAGTGTTGGCTACCTCGTCCTCCTCCTCAGGGCCAGATTAATGTAGGGTCTATTGGAGCTGCAGCTCCAGGCCCCTACCTTTTATATAGGCCCCGGGTTGGCCATATTCACTGTTACCGCTCTTCTGTCACTTGTAAACACAGAAGTCTGGCTTCTATGCTCGCTTCCCCAGGCAGCACCCTCAGAACCTCCCCACACAGCGTGAAGGCCGGACAAGGAGGGACAGTTGGCGATGCATGGATGTGTTTATGGGCTTCAGAGACAGCATCCCATGTTGAATTAGGCATGCATGGCTGCACCCTTCCTCCTCTGGGTGCATGGCAAGGCACGGCCCTAAGGCCCTTCAAAATCCTCAGCACCAAGCCCATGATGCTGTTAATCCGGCCCTGGTCCTCCTCCACCGCCGCTTCCACCTACACCGCCCATAGGTGTGCGCAGCCTATTGCATTAAGGTGTGCACCCCAAAGTTGAAATACACATGCATGTGTTTGCCAGCAGGGAGAGTAATGTATCGGGGCCATGTACCTGTAGGCAAGGAGAAATAGAGCAGAGCAGGTCCCAGGGAGATCTTTCCCATCTCCTCACTGGCAATGCTATGTGCCCTAGGTGATTAGGGTGTGCCCAGGCACACCCAGCACACCCTGTGCGCACGCCTATGTCACCGCCACATCCACCACCACCTCAACCTCCCTCCTACTCCATATGGGCCTCGTCCTTCAGAGATGAAGAAGAACATTGTTTTATTTTTCTGTTTTTTTTTTGTTGTTTTAAGTTATTTCCCTATCCACATTTGTTTGCAGAGCACTTGCCATGCTCTTAATTACGTTTTGCTGCCATTTGCAGCACTCTAGCCCTTTCCTTTGGTGTTTTAGAGCCATTTTAGTGCCTTAAAGTTCGGGTCCCCATTGACTTCAATGGGGTTCGGTGTCCGGGAAAAGTTCGGTAAAAGTCCGGGACACGGACCCGGACTTTTTTTTAAAGTTCGGCCGAACCCGTCGAACACGGACATCTAGGTGTCCGCTCAACCCTAGTCAGGATGTCATGTTTGCCCACCTAAGCAGAGTTTTGTTTGCTGGGGGGTGCATTACATTAATGTTAAATATTTTTTATACGTAATTTTTTGCTTGTAAATTTGTTATCTTCCCTTTTCCCCCTTTCCAGGTTGTGGGATTCTCCGTTAGGTAAATTTTGGTAGAACATTTTTGTAGTGGGCGGCTGCCCCAGAGCCAGTATGGACATGGCTTGTTTGGTGGGGGGTGGATGTGGCACCCTCCTACTCAGGTGCTAGGTGGTAAGTTTTGACTCTGTCTGCCTATCAGCAGGCAAAATCTATCTTGCACTCTGCTTAACAGAGAGCAGGATCTGTAGTTAGGTCTGCTCAGTGTGCTCAATGTGTGATTCATCTGGTCTCAGGGAGTGTCCCCAGCTGATCCAATAGGGAGACACATTGGATGCTGGAGGAAACCTGGCCAATGACACACAGGCTTTTGGTACTGCCACGGGGATTGGCACAGACAGTTGGTCTCGGTGCATTATGGGGCAGGGTATAAAAAGCCATGGGCACATGAGGTAGAGGTCTTTTGGAGGTAAGCAAAGTCCCAGAAGCAGGGGGCGACTGCCTCCTCTTCTGCTGTACAGCTATACAGCTGTCTCTCTTCCTGTCAGCAGGATCGGATGTCCCAGACAGCTTGCCTGAGGTCACAGAGGGCTGAGCTGAGCTGCAGAGAGGATCCGGTGCGGAGGACCAGCGGAGCTGAGAGGGGTACAGTTTCAGGAAAGCATTCTCAGTTCGGGAGTACTGCAAACTGCCCCCTGGGGGTCTGCCTAGAGAAAGAGGGGACCGTGGGGTCGCGGGGATCCAGGAGTTGGCTAGCTAGCCGATGCAGGAGTAACAATAAAGGGGGTGCCAGTGTTGACCCTGAAGAGAAGACAGAGAGGGTGCCAGTGTGTGGACCCTGAAGTGCAGAGAGGGTGCCTAGTGAGAGGACCCTGATGTGTAGAGGGGGTGCCTAGTGAGAGGACCCTGAAGGTAGAGGGGGTGCCTAGTGAGAGGACCCTGAAGTTAAAAGGGGGCACCAGCGGTTGGGCCCTGAAGTGTTAAGGTGTACAGCGTTCAGTGTACAGTGTTGAGAGTTGCAGCAGCACAAGCAGTTACAGGAGCTACCTCAGTCAGGAAGGACTGGAGGGAGCTGTATGCAGGACTTTTGAGCTACCATAGAGTGTCAGAAGTCAAGCCTAAAGTACAATCCAGGACTTTTGAGCTGATCAGAGTCAGAAGTCAAGTTCAAGTACAGTTCAGCAAGTCAGTGTTTTTCAAGCGCCAACAAGCGTTGGTCAGCATCCAGCCGGCGCCAAGACAGCGCTTGTCAGGGTTCCACTGCCTATGCACATGCGCGTCCAAAGAGGCGCCTTGAATAGCTAGAGGCTACCTTAGAATAGCTCAAGGCTACCTTGCAATAGCTCGAGGCTACCTTGCAATAGTTCGAGGCTACCTTGCAATAATTTGAGGCTACCTTGGAATAGTCAGAGGCTACCTTGGAATAGTTCGAGGCTACCTCGGAATAGTTCGAGGCTACCTTAGAATAGTTCGAGGCTACTAAATTGGCACCAAAACGGCCTATTTAAACACAGCAGTCACTCCAGGTAATTGCTGTGTTATCTTCAGCTCTTCCTTGTGATCCTGTGTTCCTGTGTACCTGTTGTTCCTGATTGTTTGACCAGGCTACCTCTTGACCTTGCTACTTGCTGCCCGCCCTGACCTTTGGCTCGTCTGACTACTCTTTTGGTTATACCTTGTCTGCTTCTCCGCTTCTGGACCGGAACCTGCCCTCTGCCTGGCTGGGTGATCCTGGGGACCGGGACCTGGTGCTAGCCTGCAGCGTAGTCCATCCCCACCACTAGGGGCTCTGGTGAAAATCAGCTAACACTTAGACTCCGCACCTCAGGTGAACCTGTGTCCTTATCAGAATACTTACCTTAGTGTCCATCCGGCATCCAGCTCTGCTACAGCGGCCTTTCATCAGGTGAGAGTTCTCTCTATTAGTCAGGCTCCACCTGCCATCCTGACAGCGCTGAAAGGCATTTTTACACAAAGTGTCCCATTTGTACCTAGATGAGCCAGAGGAGTATCCCACTCATTCCCTTCTCCCATCCCCATTATCAAATAAACAAAACAAACCAAAGATGCCGGAATGGTCATTGTCTCCACTCTCACACTTGGGTATTCAGCTTAAATGGGCTGAAGGTATCACCTGTAACCATGGCAGACCCACATCAGGCCCAATGCCTGGAAAACCTGCTACACAAACAAAAAAGACCAATCCCCTGCGCTCAAGAGAAGTGCACTGGCAAATGTCAATCAACAATCTTCGAGTAATCTAATATTTGCTTTGATGCCCCATCCAGGCCGAGGAAACCCAGAAGAAATACTGCATAAAAAAAAGGAACAGAGGGTGCACCAACCTAGCGCATTACCTTTTGTGATAGCTTTATTAGTGTTAAAAAAACTGATCTATACTTACAGCACGAGAAGAAGGAAGGCTGACGCGTTTCGAGGAGTCAGTCTATTTGACACTTCCACTTGAAATTATGAGGTTCTTTTGAGTTATTATGCATTCATATCTTTCTATGAATGCCTATTTTGGCACTTTACTTTTCTGAGCTCTCTATATAGATATAGTACATTGGACCTTATATACTACCTAATAACATTGCCTTGTAAGTCAATATAGAATTTAGCAAGGATTATAATGAAAAGCCTTTTATTAAGTGCGTTATTAATTATTGATTAATGGCAAGCTATTTATCACTCTCTAGGTCACGGGTCAGCAACCTTTTTCCACTTAAGGGCCAAATTCAATGTATGTGAATGTATGAAGGTCCGCATTCACCTGCTAATAAATGAAGATAATAAAAAACCTAACATAGTAATAATAACAGTACAGATTTACCTTCCTTTAAGGGGCTTCACTAATACAAAGCCAGTTCACCCTGAGGGAGCATGTGGCTGGGGATTCGGATTCTACTGCCCCCCCCCCCCCCATCCTGGCACCCAAGGGTGGCTGACGCCAGCCCTGCCAACCAGCATTGTCTGGAGATGGGGTTCCTGTCCCTAGGGAAAATTGAGTCCCTGTCCACAGGGGAGAAGGTGTCCTTGTCCCCAGGGGAGATGGGGTCCCTGTCCCTAAGGAAGATTGGGGTCTCTGTCCCCAGGTAGGAAGGGGTCCCTTCCCCCAGGGGAGATGGGGTCCCTGTCCCCAGGTAGGAAGGGGTCCCTTCCCCCAGGGGAAATGGAGTCCCTGTCCCCAGGGGTGATGGGGTCCCTGTCTCCAAGTGAGAAGGGGTCCCTGTCCCCAGGGGTGATGAGGTCCCTGTCCCCAGGGGAGAATAGGTCCCTGTCCCCGGGTGTGATAGGGTCTCTTTCCCCAGGATAGATGGGGTCCCTGTTCCCAGGTAGGAAGGGGCCCCTTCCTCCAGGGGAGATGGAGTCCCTGTCCCCAGGGGTGATGGGGTCCCTGTCCCCAAGTGAGAAAGGGTCCCTGTCCCCAGGGGTGATGAGGTCCTTGTCCCCAGGGGAGAAGATGTCCCTGTCCCCAGGTGTGATAGGGTCCCTTGGTCCCTTTCCCAAGGGGATATATGGGGTCTCTGTTCCCAGATTGAGAAGGTGTCCCTGTCTCTAGAGGAGATGGGGGTCCCTGTCCCCAAATGAGGAGGGCTCCTTATCTCCAAGTGAGGAGAGATCCCTGTCCCCAAGTGAGAAGGGGTCCCTGTTCCTGTCCCCAGGGGTGATGGGGTCCCTGTCCCCAGGGGAGATGGGGTCTCTGTCCCCAGGTGAGAAGGGGTCCCTGTCCCCAAGTGATAAGGGGCCTCTGTCCCCAGGGGTGATGGTGTCCCTGTCCCCAGGGGTGATGGGGTCCCTGTCCCCAGGGGAGAAAGGGTCCCTGTCCCCAGGGGTGAAGGGGTCCCAGTTCCTAGGTGAGAAGGGTTTCCTGTCTCCAGGGGTTATGGGGTCCCTAACAGGGTCCCCTCATTTCAGTGTCTTCTGTACCCCCATAGCAGTGTCTTCTGTCCCCCTTCACATCACTTCCATAGTGTCCTCTCTGCCCCCTCCCCCCATAGCAGTTTCCTGTATTCCCCAAAGCAGTGTCCTCTGTCCTCTATAACTCCAGCTTCTCCTGCCCCCATCCAGCCCAGTGAAACTGGCCGCTGTCCAATGAAGAGGAGAGCAGCGAAAATGTCCGCGGCCCGGATGCACGTTGGGCACTGATGGGCTGGACATTTAGCAATGGCGGGCCGGGTGAGGCCCGAGGCCCGAGGGCCGTCGTAGGTTGCCGACCCTGCTCTAGGTCATTGTATACTTTGGGTGGCTACTTACCTGTGTATCCTCCTGGATGTCTAATCTGTGGGGCTGTGCCTGGAGCCTGGATGCCATCTTGCCTTTATCATTTTTAATGTATGCTTTGGAAAATTGCTGTTCGGTTGAGGTAAGTAGTAACTGTTGATCATACATTGAGGTGTATCTAGTCTTTTAATGATATTCTTTTGGATTTATTATGGTTTATATTGCAGAGCGCATACACTTACCTCTATATATCTTCTGGGGAAGCAAGTCTGTTGACCTGAGAAACGCGTTAAGAGCTCCTACTATAAGCCAAGAAGATAAAGATGAAAATTTATGCCATACTCGTGTGTATAAATGGACTGTAATGGGGGACTGTGTGGTAGATGTTCTATGTTAACCACTTGCCAACTGTGCCATAGCCGAATGACAGCTACAGCGTAGTCATCCAGTCCTGGGAGGGTGTCATATGACGTCCTCCGTGATCGTGCCCGCTGCGGATACTTCTGATCCTCTGGACACTGCGGATCACAGATTGAGATAAGGAGCCAATCAGTGGCTATTTACCACGTGATCAGCTGTGTCCCATTACAGATGATCATGATGTAAACAGAAGCCAGTTATCGGCATCCCTTTCCTCACACTGACGGCATGAGGAGAGGAGAGCCAATAACCGGCTTGTGTAAAAGGGACATGGACACTGATAATCAGTGCAGTCCCAACAGTGCCCACTAGTGCTGCCTATCAGTGCCCACCAGTGCCACCTACCAGTGCTACCTATCCGTGCCTATCAGTGTCACCTCTCAGTGCCCATTAGTGTCATCTATCAGTGCCACCTCTCAGTGCCCATCAGTTCCATCTATCAGTGCAGCCTCATCAGTACCTTTTCAGTGCCCCCTTATCAGTGCCCATCAGTGCCACTTATCAGTGCCCATCAGTGCCACCTATCAGTGCCCATCAGTGCCACCTCTCAGTGCCCATTAGTGCCACCTCTCAGTGCCCATAAGTTCGGTCTATCAGTGCAGCCCCATCATTACCTTATCAGTGCCCCCTCATCGAAGCTCATCAGTGCCACCTATCAGTGCCAATCAATGCCACCTCCCAGTGCCCATCCGTGCCACCTACCTGTGCCTATTAGTTCCACCTATCAGTGCCACCTCTCAGTGCCCATCAGTTACATCTATCAGTGGTGCCCATCAGTGCAGCCTATCAGTGCCCATCAGTGAAGGAGAAAAATTACCTGTTTGCAAAATTGTATAATAAACTATGAAAAGGCTTCTTCTTTTTTTTTTTTAATTTCCGTCTTTTTTTATTTGTTTAGCAAAAGATAAAATACTCAGTGGTGATTAAATACCACCAAAAGAAAGCTCTATTTGTGTGAAAAAAATGATAAAAATTTCATATGGGTACAATGAAGCATGACCGCACAATTGTCATTCAAAGTGTGAGAGTGCTGAAAGCTGAAAATTGACCTGGGCCAGAAGGGGGTAAAAGTGCCCAGTAGGCAAGTGGTTAAAGTAGACCTTCACCCTTTTCCACTACTTTCCTCCACTCCACATCTCCTTCCATCCTCTATACGTTTCACACTTTTTTTTTAACCATTTCTAGGGCAAAAATTTCCGACCTTGCCTCCCCATGCACGTCAGTCACCTTGGGGAAATGATGTGCACACTGTCCTCTGTGCCTCCCGTCATAGACTTCCATTCAGGAAAGGATGAGGGGGCAAGCCTATTGGCGCGTCATCGGGAGGCCCACCCACTGAACCATGAAGAGTTGTCAGGCCTCTCGATGACGTCAAAAAGAACAGGGCGGCATGGGACAGAGCTGTGGCCAGGCATGAGCGGATCTCAGCCTGACATCGCTGGATCTGCTGGATGGGTGAGTATCAGAAATATTCAGATACCACCATAACCACTTCCCGCACACCGACGTACCTGTACATCAGCTTGAAGAAGTGGTTGTACCGCTGCAGGTATCAACCCAGTACCATTTTTAGATGGCTTTCTAATGATAACAACCAATGTGGTTCAGCAGCCGCTCTACCATTATCACAGGAAGATAATGTTAGGGGTTCTAAGTAATTTTCTAGCAGAAAATACTGATTTTAACTTGTAAACAACATATGTCAGAAATAGGCCTGGTCCTTAACCACCTAAGCCCCGGAAGATTTTACCCCCTTCCTGACCAGGCCCTTTTTTGCGATTCGGCACTGCATGACTTTAACGGACAATTGCGTGGTCGTGCGACACTGTACCCAAATGAAATTGACGTCCTTTTTTTCCCACAAACAGAGCTTTCTTTTGGTGGTATATGATCACCTGTGCGATTTTTTGATCATGCGTTGTAAACAAAAAAATAGCAACAATTTTGCAAAAATAACAATATTTTTCAAATTTTTTTATATGAAATTCCCCCAAAAAAATTTAAAAATCAAAATTTTTTAACATTTTAGGCCAATTTGTTTTCTGCTACATATGTTTGGTAAAAAAAATCGCAATAAGCATATTTTGATTGGTTTGCGCCAAAGTTATTGCGTTTACTAACTAAGGGAAAGATTTTTGTAATTTTTATCGTTTTTTTTTTTATCGAGTAATGGCGGCGATCTGTGATTTATTTTTGCGGGGCTGCGACATTGCGGCGGACAGATCGTACCCTTGACTGACATTTTTGACACTTTTGGGGTTACCAGTGACATTACTACAGTAATCAGTGCTATACATATGCACTGTTACTGTAAAAATGACACTGGCAGGGAAGGGGTTAACTTTATTGGAGAAGGAGGGGTTAAGTGTGTCCCTAGGGGCGTGCTTCTAACTGTTATGGGATGTGGCTGTTTGTGTAACTACAGAGATATACGATCCTACATAGCAGAACCGTATGATCTCTGCACTTACACAGGGGAGAATGACAGGCGGCTTTGTTTACATTAGCCGCCTGCCTTTCTCCCTCTCCAGCAGGAGATCGCGAGCGACCGGCGGACGCCGGTCACACGAGCGGGGAAGTTAGGGAGCGAGCGGGGGCGGGAGCGCGCCTCCGGCGGCGCGCGCTCCCCCTCTAGAGCCTCAAAGGCTAGTGACATACCCCTACTTCACTTTGCCTGTGAGGGGCTGACCGCCGCCGTAAATAGTCGTGCGGCGGTCGGCAAATGGTTAAGTTGTTAAGGTAAGAGGGGGGTGAAAAAAACAAACAAACAGGGTGGTTGTGCAGATCCGCTTTAAGACATTTATTGATTATACCCTAAGTGTTGTGAACAGCACTTGATTACATTTTAAATACTGATTTTATTAATGTAAAACAATAAAAAAAAAAAATCTTGAAAATTTTATGAATGATCTTGTGTCAAAGGAATTTATACAGTATGGTACCCTAGTCCTGTTTTTAGCCTAATAGAGATGTTTTTGGTTTTTTATAACAATTTTCAGAATGGGAGTACTCTAGCTCAGGGCTGGCCCAAGACATTGTGTTGCCTGGGTCCAAGAATGACCCCCCCCCCCCCGAAAAAAAAATCACGTCCACCAAAAAGCCCCCACATTCGTTATTTTATATAAATATAACATTTAGAAAATATTATATATCCTGTTATCTTCTTCCATAACTCACCCCTGGACAGGTCCATTAAACTCCCACTGTCTCTCCTCAGTCCTCCTGTCACTCCTGTGTCTGCCGCGGCCACCAACCTAGAAGATCCAGCCTGTCCTGCGTGAAATGGAGTGCGCTGATGTCTGACGTCATTGCGCACACCACGATCACGCAAGGGACGTTCCCCGGAGGAGAGTATCAGCCTCTTCATACTTATCAGTTTGCGCTACGGGCGGCAGTATGAGATGGAGAAATGCCGCCTGTAACGTGCCGCAAACTGATCACACACAAAACCGCTGTAAAAAAATCTTGGGAGTCAATTTGCCGCCCCTCTCCAAGTGCTTCCTGGGTCAAATGAAACCCAATGGGACCCATGGTAGGGCCGGCCTTGTACTAGCTGCCACTCAGGTCTAAAGGATAAGTAGCCCTACAGTCAACTGAAGGACCTCACACAACAGGCTGACAACACTGCTGCTTAGTGTTGGCCAACATGGCATCGACTTAAAGCGGTTTTATACTTAAAAAAAAAAACATAAAAAAAAAAAACCCCTGCAAGACAAAGGCATAATGAGCTAGTATGCATCGCATACTAGCTCATTATGAAATACTTACCTTTAGAACGAAGCCCCGACACGGACCCCCGGACACCGCTGTGGGAGATGACATGATCCCTCAGCGTCTCTTCCGGGTTCGGCGGCTCCGGCGCTGTGATTGGCCGGAGCCGCGATGACGTCACTCCCGCATGCGGGAGTCATTTTTCGGCAAGTTCCCGGCAAGAAACGCTGAGTGGCTGCATGCAGCGCAAATATCTCCTAAACTGTGCAGGTTTAGGAGATATTAATTGTACCTACAGGTAAGCCTTATTATAGGCTTACCTGTAGTTAAAAGTCGCAAAAAGCGGGATACTACCGCTTTAAGGTTGTCAGGGTTATTTTTTGTAATTATTTGCTTAACCGGTTGCCGACCGCCCGCCGCCTTTTTACTTATACTTTAAAAAAAAATAAAAATAAAAATGACATAAATCTTTCCCGTAGTTAGTAGACACGATAACTTTTGCGCAAACCGATCAAAATACGCTTATTGTGATTTTTTTTTTACCAAAAATATGTAGCAGAAAACAAATTAGCCTAAAATGTTAAAAAAAAATTTACATTTTTTTTTTTTTTTTGAGAATGTCATATAGCAGAAAGTGAAAAATATTGTTTTTTTTTTTTTTCAGAATTGTTGCTCTTTTTTTGTTTATAGCGCAAAAAATAAAAATCGCACAGGTGATCAAATACCACCAAAAGAAAGAAAGCTCTGTTTGTGGGGAAAAAAGGACGTCAATTTTATTTGGGTACGGCATCGCACGACCGTTCAATTCTCCATTAAATAAGGCAGTGCCGAATCCCAAAATATGACCAGGTCATTAAAATCTTCCATTCCAGAAGCGGTTAAGGAAATGCTAGGCATTGAGACATGCTGCCAAACACATTTAATAACTGTTTTAGGGTTTACATACACTTGAATTACACAGTGGGATTTACATCGACATCTTCTATTATTACCACCAGATGGCAGCAGAGCTCCCTCCATGGTGCCTTCGGTTTAATTAACGGCCTATGGCTTGCTGAACATAGCCGTAATACATTGGCTACCCATTAGGCAATCTTCTGGCAATTTTGGACGTTTCCAACCACAGCAATTTCCAAGCTAGTATTTCTATCGCATCCAGTAACCAGATGACAATTTAAAAAGCGGCAAAGCCTTTTACATCCATTTCCAACTCGATTTCATTCCTTGTATGCTTGAAACTGGCATATGATTCCAACTGTGTGACAGATTGCTGCGAACTGTTCAATTTCATGGTGCGTGTGTTCAACAAAAACTGCCAACAACATTGCCAAGTGTATGGCCGCCATTTGACTTTATATCATCATACTAAACACATATACCAAAACTTCAAGGGGCTGCTTTTATTGTGCAACATCCATGTCCAATGAGTGTACAATTCCTGCACCTCCAGTGATAGAAATCTGTGTTCTATTCAATAAAAAGGGAATTTATTAGTGCTTCACCCTTCAAGCATTTGTTCCCATGAATGTAGGACTGTGCAAATCTCAGTCAGGACACAATCTGCATGGAGTTTGCATGTTCTCCCTGTGCTTGCATGGAGTTCCTCTGAGTATTCTGTTTCCTCCTGCGCTGCATTCCAAAGACATGCTGGTATGTGTATGTATGTATGTAAGATAGGGGTCTTAGATTGTAAGCTCCACGAGAGCAGTCCTAGTATATGTATGTATGCATGTAAGATAGGGGCCTTAGATTCTAAGTTCTTCCAGGGCAGTCCTAGTATGTGCATGTAAGATAGGGACCCTAGATTGCAAGCTCCTCAAGGGCAGACCTAGCATGTGAGATAGGGACCTTGATTGTAGGCACCTGGAGGGCAGGCCTAGTATGTGTTAGTATGCGTGTAAATTAGGGACCTTAGATTGTAAGCTCCTCGAGGGCAGTCCTAGTATGTGTTTGTATGCATGTAAGATAGAGGCCTTAGATTCTAAGTTCCTCGAGGGCAGTCTTAGTATGTGTTCTGTGTATGTATGTATGTATGTATGTAAGATAGGGGTTTTAGATTGTAAGCTCCTCTAGAGCAGTCCTAGTTTATGTATGTATGCATGTAAGATGGGGCCTTAGATTCTAAGTTCCTCCAGGGCAGTCCTAGTATGTGCATGTGAGATAAGGAACCTAGATTGTAAGCTCCTCAAGGGCAGACCTAGCATGTGGGTGTATGCATGTGAGATAGGGACTTTGGATTGTAGGCTCCTGGAGGGCAGTCCATTGTATGTGTTAGTATGTGTGTAAGTTAGGGACCATAGATTGTAAGCTCCTCGAGGGCAGTCCTAATATGTGTTTGTATGCATGTAAGATAGAGGCCTTAGATTCTAAGTTCCTCAAGGGCAGTCTTAGTCAGGGCCGGTGCTTCCACTAGGCAAACTAGGCAGCTGCCTAGTGCGCATTGCCACCTAGGGGCGCAGCCATGAGTCCGCACTCTCTCTCTATCATGAATGATCCTTGTGAGCTGAGGGGAGGGGCGGCCGTGGGGGAGGAAGAAGGGGCAGTGGAAGATGCCAGGTGTCTTGGGCAGTGCGAAACAACAAGGCCCTGGCTTTCCACCACTGTTAGGGGGCCCCAAGAGGCAGGAAGTGAGTCCACCAGCGTGCTGCATGAATGATGATCCTCTTCGGCTGGAGCTGAGCAGCCTTAACCCCGGGCAGGAAGTGACTCTCTGCACTGAGCTGATGGGCAGCCATTCATTTCCCTGGGTCGGTATTAAGCAGGGAGCTGAGGAGAGCTGAATCTGAGCTAGAGCTCCGCATCGGAGGGCTGAACCTTTACTGGAGCAGAAGTGACGAGGCACTGGAAGGGTTTAAGGAGGTTGGCGGTGAAATAAGTATGGAGCTCTCTGACTGCTGCTTTTCCCTCCACCAGGAGCACGGGGTCCCTGGGTGTGACATGGAGGAACATTGGGGTCAGTGGATATGACAGCATGACATGGAGGAATATTGAGGTACCAGGGTGTGACATGGAAAAACATCAGGGTCCCTGGGTGTGACATGGAGGGACATCAGGATCCCCGGGTGTGACATGGAGGAATATGGGGGTCACTAGGTATGAGAGCATAACATGGAGGAAGCATCAGATCAGGGTCACTGGGTATGGCATAGAGGAGTTTTTAACAATTTCCCTTTTTTTTTCTTTTTTTTTTGGGGGGGGGGGGGGCGCAAGTAGCTGGTCTTGGCTAGGGTGTAAAATAGTCTAGCACCGGCCCTGGTCTTAGTATGTGTACTATGTATGTATGTATGTAAGATAGGGGTCTTAGAGTGTAAGCTCCTCGAGAGCAGTCCTAGTATGTGTATGTATGCATGTAAGATGGGGCCTTAGATTCTAAGTTCTTCCAGGGCAGTCCTAGTATGAACATGTGAGATAGGGACCCTAGATTGTAAGCTCCTCAAGGGCAGACCTAGCATGCGGGTGTATGCATGTGAGATAGGGACCTTGATTGTAGGCTCCTGGAGGGCAGTCCTAGTATGTGTTAGTATGCGTGTAAGTTAGGGACCATAGATTGTAAGCTCCTCAAGGGCAGTCCTAGTATGTGTTTGTATGCATGTAAGATAGAGGCCTTAGTTTCTAAGTTCCTCGAGGGCAGTCTTAGTATGTGTACTATGTATGTATGTATGTATGTAAGATAGGGGTCTTAGATTGTAAGCTCCTCGAGAGCAGTCCTAGTATGTGTATGTATGCACTTAAGATGGGGCCTTAGATTCTAAGTTCCTCCAGGACAGTCCTAGTATGTGCATGTGAGATAAGGAACCTAGATTGTAAGCTCCTCAAGGGCAGTCCTAGCATGTGTGTGTATGCATGTGAGATAGGGACCTTAGATTGTAAGCTCCTCGAGGGCAGTCCTAGTGTGTGCATGAATGCATGTAAAATAGAGACCTTACATTGTAAGCTCCTCAGGGGGAAGTCCTAGTATGTGTATGTATGAATGTAAGATAGGGACCATAGATTGTGTAAGCTCCTCAAGGGCAGTCCTAGTATGTGTATGTATGAATGTACAATAGAGATCTTAGATAGTAAGCTCCTCAAGGGCTGGGACTGATGTGAATGTACAATATGGAAAGCACTGTGTAAATTCTCAGCTGTATATAAATACCTGTAATAAATAAATAATAGAATGTGATAAAGTAAAGAAAACAGAATTCCACCCCATTTCATTACCTTGAAATTCTTTCATGCTAGACAGCAAATAGGGCTTGCTTTAGGAGTTAGAATAAATGGTATAAAATGATGGTAGGGAAATATGAGTCAAAAGAATTTGGGAGAAACCAGCCCTGTGTGTATATCAAAGAGAAGAGGAGGGGAAGAGGAAATTGTCTTACCCCTCCAAAAAAAATGGGCCTTTAAATGGTAACTCCCAAATGGTAAATGAAAGCAATACAAATATTTTTAGATTTAAAAAAAAATACAAAAATATATTTAACAAACATACAAATACATATACCTAGTTAAAGACAGGGTCACACGTAGGGGGACCCCTGTAATATTTGTAGCACCCTCCTAGGTAGGTGCTAGGAAAACGCATCTATTTGCTCCTTCTGCTAATCAGGAGAGCCTGATCTGTTAGGTTGCCTGTTGCATGTCTCCAGGTGTGATTCAATGGGTCTGAGGGAGTGTCCCCACTGTATCAAATGAGGGAGCTTGTTGGACAGTGGAGGAAACACAGCGTGTGACACATTAGCTTTCATGGGAGTCCCAGTGGGAGGGCATTCTTGCCATGCATCCTGGGATTGCTCATATAAGCGGAGGGGACATGTGACAGGGCATCTTTGGCGGGAAGCAGAGTCCCAGGAGGAGGCAGGTGGCTGTCTCTCCTCCTGCTGTGTGTGAGGAAGGTGGTCTTAGGCAGTCGGCCTTGTGAACCAGGATTGGAGCTGAGCTGTAGAGGTTCCAGTGTAGCTGATGGTGGACCTGCTGGCAGAGTCTCTCAGGAAAAACAGTGTCTGTGCATGAGTACTCAGGGACCTGCCAAAGGGTCGGCCCAGGAAGGGGGACCACTCCAGTGAAGTCGGGGGATCCAGGAGCTAGCTCACACAGAGAGTATTATAGTAAAGGGGGTGCCGTATATAACCCTGAAGAATAGGAATACAGGGGGGACATGGTTGGGCCCTGAAGAGCGATTCACAGAATAATACAAGTCCAGTAAAATTCTTCTTCACTGCTAGTGACAAGGTGAAGAAGTGGCCTTGCCGCACTCAGTTGTATGTAAACGTCCCAGCAAATTGTGCATAGTTTATTCAAGTTGGAGTATCCCACTCATCTCTTCTCCTATCCAAGTTCTCAAATAAACTATAAAAAAACAAAACCCCTAGACTGTTTCTTGACTGAGCCAAGCACTTCGAAGTCGCTACACTATTGTGTTGTTGCTATGGGTAACCCAGGGGAACCCGTCACCAGCAGCTCCCAAGGGAGTAGTGCTACATATTTATAAATAAAATGACATAAAAAAAATATGCCAACATGTTTCGCGGTGTAGGTAATCCGCTTCTTCAGGGCTTTTTTTCCACATATATTTCACACATTTAAAAAACGAGGGAGGAAAAATTCACAGGAATCAACATTGTCAAATGTGTCCCAGTTAAGGGGAGATCATAAACTGTGTGCATCAGGTGCCTCGGATTCCCAGGAGGTACTGCCTTAACGCAGGGCTCGACAAATTTGCTATGAATCTAGGAGCCAGCTAAAAAAGTTAGGAGCCAGTTTTTTTTTTTTTGTAGCGTGCTTTGTCAGGGCAAGTAATTTGCGCACCCTAACTTACAGCAGAGCGGTCAGTCAATAACTCCAATGTAACGCATTACGTCAAGGTAATGGGCTGGCCAGAAAGAATGACATTAAAAACCTGTTATAGGGGAAACTCCTTTTTATGCTAGTGCATCATGACTGCGGCATGTAAAATACCCTCATCTGCTGCCTATTGTAGCTTAAGGGTGGCTGTTGGTGGGTGGCAAAAACATGTCTTTACAGCACATTTTTACCACCCACCTGCACATCTAAATAAAGCCTTTGTGACATTTTAAATAAAACACAGAAAAGGATGAAAGAAGTATCACAGCACTGCTGATCTTCTGTTGCCTCTTTGCAGCTACTTCCTGCCTGTGTGTCCCCCTGTGGTGATTGTTGATAATACACAGGGCTTTATCACAGGGCTTTATCAGAGGACATAAAAAGACAATTTTAAAGCATGCCTTGCCTCATCTCCCCTCCTCCACCTCACAGCACACCTTAACCACTTGCCGACCGCCGCACGACTATCTACGTCAGCGGTCAGCCCCTCACAGGCAAACTAACGTAGGGCTACGTTGCTTGCTTGTGAGGGTCTAGGGAGCGAGCGCGCGCCGCCGGAGGCGCGCTCCCGCGTGGTCACGGACCCCCCCGCGCGTGTGACCAGCGGACCCGATGTCCGCCGGCCACTCGGCGATCGGCGGGGGAGAGGGAGAATGTCAGACAGCTTGTGTAAACAAGCCACCTGTCATTCTCCTCGCTGTAAAGACACTGATCACACGGATCTACTATGTAGATCCGTTGATCAGTGTCCTTACAGCTCAAGCCACAGCCAATCACAGTAGAAAGCACGCCCCTAGGGACACACACCACCCCTCCCTCCCAAATAAAGTTAACCCCTTCACTACCAGTGTATTTTTACAGTAACAGTGCATATATATAGCACTGATTACTGTAGAAATGTCACTGGTAACCCCAAAAGTGTCAAAAATGTCAGTCAAGGGTCCGATCTGTCCGCCACAATGTCGCAGTACCGCAAAAAAAATCGCAGATCGCCGCCATTACGCGTTAAAAAAAAAAAGCAACAAAAATGACAAAAATCTTTCCCTTTGTTAGTAAACGCGATAACTTTTGCGCAAACCAATCAAAATATGCTTTTTGCGATTTTTTTTTACCAAACATAGGTAGCATAAAACAAATTGGCCGAAAATGTTAAAAAATTTTGATTTTTACATTTTTTTGGGGGGGAATTTCATATAAAAAAATGTGAAAAATATTGCTATTTTTGCAAAATTGACGCTCTTTTTTTGTTTATAGCGCGTGATCAAAAAATCGCACAGGTGATCAAATACCACCAAAAGAAAGCTCTGTTTGTGGGAAAAAAAGGACGCCAAATTCGTACAGCGTACAGCGTCGCACGACCGCGCAATTGTCCGTTAAAGTCACGCAGTGCCAAATCGCAAAATACCCCCTGGTCGGAATGGGGGTAAAATCTTTCGGGGCTTAAGTGGTTAAACAACTTTGCACTATGAGAACAGCAGCTCAGTGTGTCACAGCATGGACACAGGAACACACACAGGCAGCCCCCGTGCTCTGTCCTCCACCAGAACTCCCCCCCCCCCCCTCACAGTAGTGACAGTCTGCCTGCTAGGTCAGGTAAAGGCCACACAGGCTGCCGGGTCCCCCTCCTCCTCACTCTTCTCCAAGGTCTGAACTACTGTGGGCTCTGGGGGAGGAAGACCAGCCTGATAAGGACGCTACGGGCAGCATAGGAGAGCTCAGAGAGCAGCCATTCCGGACCTTACTCTGGCAGAGGAGAGGAGGCCGGCCCCCTCCCCTCTCATGTTACACACAGCCGGACTTCAGATTACTGCACGAAAACACGGAGACCAGGGAGGGGGGAGAGCGAAGCATCAGCTGCCTGACACTCTGAGCTGCGTGTCCGGGCAGTCAGTCAGAGAGTGGGCTGGCGGCAAATCAGGAGCCAGGACGCGGTTTCTGGTCGCCATGGCGACCTGGCGACCGGGGTTTGTCGAACACTGCCTTAACAGGAGAGTCTGATGGACTCCCAGCTATAAGGCAGAGGATCTGTTACCTCACCCAACACCAGAGATAGGATATCGTATCCGGATCAGTAGTTCTATATCAGTTTTTGCAGATGACAAAAAATTGGGCAGGGCAATAACTGCACAGCATGAAGCAGATATCCTACAGAATGACCTGGACAAAATAACAGAGTGGGCAACGGCATGGCAAATGAGGTTTAATGTGGAGAAGTGTAAGGTTTTGCACAAAACATAAAAGCACAATACACTTTAGGGGGGGGGGGAACCTTTGGGGGAATCAAAAATGGAGAAAGATCTGGGAGTCATGGTTGATGATAGACTAGGCAATAGCATGCAATGTCAAGCGGCAGCTGCCAAAGCTGGCAGAATATTGGCATGCATAAAGAAAGGGATGTATTCCAGAGATAAGACTATAATCCTTCCACTTTATAAAACTCTGGTCCGACCGCATCTGGAGTATTCTGTCCAGTTCTGGTCGCCAGTCCTCAGGAGGGATGTGTTGGAGCTGGAGAGAGTCCAGAGAAGGGCAACTAAACTAATTAGGGGATTGGAGGACCTTAACTATGAAGAGCGTCTGCAATCGCTTGATTTATTCTCCCTGGAGAAGAGACGCCTGAGGGGGGACATGATAGCAATTTATAAATATCTCAATGCTGATCTCAGCATAGAAAAAAAGCTATTCAGTCGAAAGGATTGCATGAGGACTCGAGGGCATACAATGCGATTAGAGGAGAAGAATTTTAACCTCAGGCAATGCAGGGGGATTCTTTACTGTTAGGGCTACAAGATTGTGGAATTCTCTACCACAAGAGGTGGTTTCTGCGGGAAGTATGGTGGCTTTCAAAAGACTCTTAGACTTACATCTCAAGGATCAGAACATTCAGGGGTATGAGAGATGATTACAGTCACACACACCTACACAGGTTGAACTGGATGGACTATTGTCTTTATTCAACCTCACCTACTATGTAACTATGTATCCTCCTTCACCTACGTGAATGGGCAACCAGGTCCAAAGATATAGGGAACCAGGCTGGGTCTCCTGAGACCCCACCAAAAATCAACATTGCACATAGACTGGGGAATACATTGTTAGATACACACACATATAGATTTTATTTCTATTTATGCACAAGTGACCTTTGGATTATTTTATTCAAATTGATGTTCAAAGATTGCGTCAATGAAACAAATATCAGTCCTATGTTGTCATATAGGAATATACACAATTATACGTGGTTCTTACAAAGTGTTCTAACCACTCACATCCACAAGGTTTGATAAGGAGAAGTGCGAAATTGGAAATGCTAATGTGTTTAAAGTGCCCTTGTTTTGGTGTACATTAATAAGAGTTAATGAAGTGATTATTAATAAAACTGGGTCATGTCGCAGGAAGTGTTTTCTGTATTTTAACATCTTCCAAGTATCCCAAGTGAAATCCTATTAGTATCTGATAAAGAATGTTAGCAATTTACTGAACTAAATTTTATAGAGGTGAGAGCCAACATAAGCCAGGGATTGTGCTGAACAACACTCGACCGGAGATTATTAAAAAAAAAAGACAAGTGGAGGTTTACATAAAAAGTCCCCGTCACTCACTCCCTACCCTGTAACTTTCAGTGTTTAACCACTTGCTGACCACTCACGTTGAGCCTACTGCGGCAAAGTGGTTAGTTATCGTCCAGCGACGTAGACTCCTCCCCTTGTGGGCGGCGCGCGCGCGCCGCCGGAGGCTCGCTCCCGCTGTATTCAATCACAGCAGGACTCAGGCCAGGGGAGGAGCGGCGGTGATCACCGCCGCTCTTCCCCGATCGTCGGGGAATCGAGTGTGGAGATCCGCCCGCTTGTGTAAACAAAGCGGGCGGATCTCCTAAGTGACAGACAGGGTCAGATTGCAGGGTTCAGCATAACTGAACCTGAGATCTGTCCCTGTGTCACTCAGTGACCTCCCCCCCACACATGTTAGTAAGCACCAGGCATACATTAACCCCTTGATCACCAATAAAAATTAACCCCTTCCCTGCCAGTGTCATTTTTACAGTAACAGTGCATATGTATAGCACTGATTACTGTAGTAATGTCACTGGTAACCCCAAAAGTGTCAAAAATGTCAGTCAAGGGTCCGATCTGTCCGCCGCAATGTCGCAGTACCGCAAAAAAAATCGCAGATCGCCGCCATTACGCGTTAAAAAAAAAAAACAACAAAAATGACAAAAATCTTTCCCTTAGTTAGTAAACGCAATAACTTTTGCGCAAACCAATCAAAATACGCTTATTGCGATTTTTTTTTTTACCAAAAATATGTAGCAGAAAACAAATTGGCCTAAAATGTTAAAAAATTTTGATTTTTACATTTTTTTGGGGGGGAATTTCATATAAAAAAAATGCGAAAAATATTGTTATTTTTGCAAAATTGTCACTATTTTTTTGTTTATAGCGAATGATCAAAAAATCGCACAGGTGATCAAATACCACCAAAAGAAAGCTCTGTTTGTGGGAAAAAAAGGACATAAATTTAATTTGGGTACAGATTTGCACGACCACGCAATTGTCCGTTAAAGTCACGCAGTGCCGAATCCCAAAATAGGCCCTGGTCAGGAAGGGGGTAAAATCTTCCGGGGCTTAAGTGGTTAAGGGGTATTAAACCAAAAAGCAAACATTTATTATATTGCAGTCTACCAATTTCTAAATGATGGCTGCATTAGATTTCTTTGATAGGCTTTCCTTACTTTTACCTGGTGATCCAGCCAGTAGATTTTTAACAGAGCTAGCTACTATCCAGATGTATCAGTCAGAGTTTTGGGACAAGCCATTGACCACAGGAAGGGGTGCCTGCAATGGTCAACTTTTGGGGCTCTTCCCACTGATCCTGGGGCCCTTTATTCTCATTGTGAGGGCCCTTTATTACGGTCCCACAGTGGGACCCTTTCACAAGTTCTGCAGTGGGCCCCCTTCCTGCCATCTTGGGGCCTCCCCACGGTGGTGGAATGCCAGGGCCCGGTCACAAGTGTGACCTTTGCAATCCTGGAAGTTCACCCACTGGTGTCAGTAGTTTTTATTTTTTGGTATTTTAATTGTATTATTTTTTTATCAATTTATTTTATTTTTTTACAATGTCACTGACTATGACTCTGTCCAATCAGAAAAGGAAGGAGCTGGTAAATTGCATATTTACCGACCCCCTTCCTGGTTCTCTATTGTGACACATCCCCTGCAGCAGCCGGCAGGAGAGGGAAAGGGGGCACAGTGGGGGGGGGGGGGGGGCAGAACAGTGGGGGGCAACCAGGGGAGCACACAGGGGCCCAGAGACAGCAGAACACAAGTGAACTGGATAGGAGGAGTGGCGGGGGCAGCATACAGAGGAACCAATCTCCTCCATTTTCCTCCTGCAGCTACAGGGGGAAAAGGAGGACAGTGATTTCTCTACATTCTGCACCCACCGCCCCTCCTATCCAGGTGTACAGGGGAGCCGCATAGACCCCTGGAGCATGGGGCCCGGCTGCAATTGCCGCCCCTGCAACCCTTGTAGTTACGCTCCTGCCTTTATCCCATAAGAAAAAAAAAAAAAACTTGCTGTAACTGCAGTGTGAGCTGGGAGTTTCACTTCAATTTGTTAGTAGATCTCAATCTGCTAGTCCGTGTAACACTCCCCCCCCCCCCCCCAATGCTGTTATCGAAAGGGCTCTCCTGTGCTCATCCAGAGTGGGGGCACCCTAATACTGGAGGTGTGTTACCGGCCAGATCACCAGGTGAAAACAAAGGGGAAAAAGCCTAAAAGATGAAAACTAATGCAGCCACCACCACTAATGATTGGTAATTGGTAAACTTCAATATAGTACATTTTTGGTTTAATACCACTTTAATAGTTTGGAAGGTAAGTTTTGAAAATGTTGCCAAGCTGTAGAAGTATTTACACTGAAAAGTCTTTGTATATTCTAATTTAATCTTTTTTAAGGGCAACATATATTGTAATGAATGTTGTTTTAGTGTTGCTCAGTATTGAGCTCCATAAAAGACCTATCTAACAAACAGTATGTTGCAGAGCTGCATAAACAGAGAGAAGGAGAAAATAGAGAGAGAGAGAAGGAGAAAATAGAGAGAGAGAGAGAGAAGGAGAAAATAGAGAGAGAGAGAGAGAGAGAAGGAGAAAATAGAGAGAGAGAGAGAGAGAGAGAGAAGGAGAAAATAGAGAGAGAGAGAGAGAGAGAGAGAGAGAGAGAGAGAGAGAGAGAAGGAGAAAATAGAGAGAGAGAGAGAAGGAGAAAATAGAGAGAGAGAGAGAGAGAGAGAGAGAAGGAGAGAAGGAGAGAAGGAGAAAATAGAGAGAGAGAGAGAGAGAGAGAGAGAGAGAGAGAGAGAGAGAGAGAGAGAGAGAGAAGGAGAGAAGGAGAAAATAGAGAGAGAGAGAGAGAGAGAGAGAGAGAGAGAGAGAGAAGGAGAAAATAGAGAGAGAGAGAGAGAGAGAGAGAGAGAGAGAAGGAGAAAAGAGAGAGAAGGAGAAAAGAGAGAGAAGGAGAAAAGAGAGAGAAGGAGAAAAGAGAGAGAGAGAGAGAGAGAGAGAGAGAGAGAGAGAAAGAGGGAAAGGGAGAGGGAGATAGAGAGACAGAGATAGAGAAAGAGAGAGATAGAGAGGGATAAATAGAGACAGAGAGAGAAAGAGAGAGAGAGAGAGAGAGAGAGATAAAGAGAGAGAGAGAGAGAAAGATAAAGAGAGAGAGAGAGAGAAAGATAAAGAGAGAGAGAAAGATAAAGAGAGAGAGAAAGAGAGAGAGATAGAGAGGGATAAATAGAGACAGAGAGAGAAAGAGAGAGATAGATAAAGAGATAGATATAGAGAAAGACGAAGAGAGAGAGAGAAAGAAAGAAAGAAAGAAAGAAAGAAAGAAAGAAAGAAAGAAAGAAAGAAAGAAAGAAAGAAAGAAAGAAAGAAAGAAAGAATTGCCAATTTTACTACGCTTAACTGATAAAAAGAACTCTGAGAGTAATAGCGTTTGCTAGAGAAAGAAAGAAAGAAAGAAGGAAAGAAAGAAAGAAAGAAAGAAAGAAAGAAAGAAAGAAAGAAAGAAAGAAAGAAAGAAAGAATTGCCAATTTTACTACGCTTAACTGATAAAAAGAACTCTGAGAGTAATAGCGTTTGCTAGAGAAAGAAAGAAAGAAAGAAAGAAAGAAAGAAAGAAAGAAAGAAAGAAAGAAAGAAAGAAAGAAAGAGAGAGGGATAGAGAGAAAGAAAGAAAGAAAGAGAGAGGGATAGAGAGAAAGAAAGAAAGAAAGAAAGAAAGAAAGAAAGAAAGAAAGAAAGAAAGAAAGAAAAAGAGAGAGGGATAGAGAGAAAGAAAGAAAGAAAGAAAGAAAGAAAGAAAGAAAGAAAGAAAGAAAGAAAGAAAGAAAGAAAGAAAGAAAGAAAAAGAGAGAGGGATAGAGAGAAAGAAAGAAAGAAAGAAAGAAAGAAAGAAAGAAAGAAAGAAAGAAAGAAAGAAAGAAAGAAAGAAAGAAAGAAAGAGAGAGAAATATAAAGAGAGAAAGAAAGATGTTTGGCGAATCGTCAGTCACAGCTGTATAAATTGTCTCCATGTCACTGTCTTCTTGCTAAAAAAATAAATTCTTCCATGATTTTGTGACCTTATAGTTCATTTCTGACATGCAAAAGTTCCTGGAAAGAAAACATAATTATAAGTCATTATATTGTTTTCCTGGTAACTCGATCTTCTCGTTCAAAAAGTCAGCTATATTTACAGGAAAAACATACTTAGAATAATTGTCTAACTATTAAGAAACAAAATGTCTCTTTATCAGTAATTTCTCAGAGAAGAGTCCTCTGAGTTCTCTGCCCTTAGTAATTAGAGATGGAAATCCACTCCACTGATGATTTGGGTGGAGTCCATTACTTGCATAGGAAGGTGGTCGTCCTACCCAAGAGAGACTTCCAATCAGCTGCCAAGAAGCAATGGTTAGGGAAAAGCACAATTACCAATTAGGTGAAATTTGCTTGAAAAAAAAAAAAGAAAATACCTTTTCCCTGTATTTAGATTATTAAAGTATGGATACAAATATATAGTGTTTTTGCATTTGTGTTTTTTCATTATTTGTGTATTTGAATTTGTATTCTCGATGTAAGGGCTCATTCACACCAATCACATTGGGCTGTGTGGGGAAGCATTGTGCAAATGCACTCCCAATGCCAAGACAAGGTAAAAATGCCTTGCATTGATCAGAGCCTGTTCACACCAACATGTTGCATAAGTTTGCATTGCAATAAATTGAAACCTGCATATGATTTGTCAGAACACTGCACGTTATAATGAACAGCAACGACCCACCATAGGGTAAAAGAAGTGTATTTACAGTGCCGTGAAAAAGTATTCATACCCCGTATGAGACATTTTTTTAATATTTGAGATTAGTAACACCTTTAGAGATACTTTAACTGTGAATGTCCATCCTGCATATTCTCCTTCTGGGTCACAGTTTGAACCCATTAGGGGTGTCCTAGAAGGTGGACCCGAACATATTGTTTCTATTGATACTCTCTATCCCACTTGGCTACAAATATTTAGACTCCTTATATTTTTTGTTGTATCATGTGTACATTTTTTGTTATATCTATTGTATGTTCATGATATAATAATATAATAAAATACTTTGAACGAGAAAAAGTATTCATACCCCTTGACATTTTCTACATTTTGTCATGCTACAACCAAAAACATAAATGTATTTTATTGGGATTTTATGTGATAGACCAACACAAAGTGGCACATAATTGTAAAGCGGAAGGAAAATGATAAACAGTTTTCAAAAATGTTTTGCAAATAAACATGTGAAAAGCAGTGGCGGCCCGTCCATTGGGAGCTCCCTGTGTTTATGTAATGACGGCGGCAGGATAATTCGCTCTGCGCGCCCCCAGGGGGCGCGCAGAGTGGCGATCGGTGATGCGAGGTGTCAGTCTGACTCCCCGCATCTCCGATCTCGGTAAAGAGCCTACTGACGTAGGCTCTTTACCATGTGACCAGCCATGTCCAATCACGGCTGGTCACATAGTAAACAGGAAGAGCTGTTGATCGGCTTTCCTCAGTACGTGCCTGACAGGCACGAGTAAAGGAGCGCCGATCTGCGGCTCTCCTGACAGGGGGGGGGGGGGTCTGCACTGGTAATCAGATCATTGATTACCAGTGCAGACCCTTGGGGGGGGGGGTGCCACTAGAACCACCAGGGATGCCCACCCATGACCCCAGGGATGCCCACTTTGGCCACCAGGGATGGCAATCAGGGCTCAGGAAGCCCCCCAGTGCTCTCCCCATCAGTGCTGCCCGCCAGTGCCCTCCCCATCAGTGCTGCCCACCAGTGCCCATCATTGCCATCTATCAGTGCCACCCACCAGTGCCCACCAGTGGCGCTTATCAGTGCCCATTAGTGCCCATCAGTGCTGCCCATCAGTGCCCACCAGTGCTGCCTATCAGTGCCCATTAGTGCCCATCAGTGCAGCCTATTATTGCCCATCAGTGCCACCTATCAGTGCCCATCAATGCCGCCTATCAGTGCCCAGCAGTGCCGCCTATCAGTGCCCAAGAATGCTGCATATCATTGCTACCTATCAGTGCCACATATCAGTGCCGCATATCAGTGCCACCCATCAGTGCCACCCCATCAGTGCCACCTCATCAGTGCCTGTCAGTGCAGTCTCATCACTGCTCATCAGTGCAGGAAAAAAAAACGTATTTATTTACAAAATTGTATAACATAAACAAAAAAACTATTTTTTTTTCAAACTTTTCGGTCTTTTTTTTATTTGTTTAGCAAAAAAAAAAAACTTGCGGTGATCAAATACCACCAAAAGAAAGCTCTATTTGTGGGGGGAAAATGACATAAATTTGGTTTAGGTACAGTGTTGCATGACCGCGCAATTGTCATTCAAAATGCAACAGCGCTAAAAGGTGAAAATTGGCCTGGGCAGGAAGGGGGTCTAACTGCCCTGTCTTGAAGTGGTTAATAACTAACACAGGGAAAATTACATTTTTTTTTTTTTTTTTTTTGCGTGGATTTGGAGATTTTAAATTAGTTGGTATATATACACGTATATATATATATATATATATATATATATATATATATATCCTTAAATAAACTATTCTTAGTATATAATTATCAATTTTTAAGTTTTCTGTTCACAATTCTATAGGGTGGAACGGGGCGGATAACTATGGTTTCTAACCTGATATACACCCCTCAATTTTATTCACTAACACAGGGAAAATTACACTTTTTTTGTGTGGATTTGGGGGATTTAAAATTAGTTGGTATATATATATATATATATATATATATATATATATATATATATATATATATATATATATATATATATATATATAGAGAGAGAGAGAGAGAGAGCTATATATATATATACCCTTAAATAAACTATTTTTTGTGTATAATTCACCATTTGTAAGGTTTTTTTTTTTTCACAATTATATGGGGTGGAACAGAAAATTTGTTTTTATTTTATTTTTTCCCCAGGGTGTTGTAATTAGTTGGTATATACAGCTGCAAGAAAAAGTATGTGAACCCTTTGGAATGATATGGATTTCTGCACAAATGGGTCATAAAATGTGATCTGATCATCATCAAGTCACAACAATAGACACTCACAGTCTGCTTAAACTAATAACACACAAAGAATGAAATGTTGCCATGTTTTTATTGAACACACCATGTAAACATTCACAGTGCAGATGGAAAAAGTATGTGAACCCCTAGACTAATGACATCTCCAAGAGCAAATTGGAGTGAGATGTCAGCCAACTGGAGTCCAATCAATGAGATGAGATTGGAGGTGTTGGTTACAGCTGCCCTGCCCTATAAAAAACACATACCAGTTCTGGGTTTGCTTTTCACAAGAAGCATTGTCTGATGTGAATGATGCCTCGCACAAAAGAGCTCTCCGAAGACCTACGATTAAGAATTGTTGACTTGCATAAAGCTGGAAAGGGTTATAAAAGTATCTCCAAAAGCCTTGCTGTTCATCAGTCCACGGTAAGACAAATTGTCTATGAATGGAGAAAGTTCAGCACTGCTGCTACTCTCCGTAGGAGTAGCCGTCCTGTAAAGATGACTGCAAGAGCACAGTGCAGACTGCTCAATGAGGTGAAGAAGAATCCTAGAGTGTCAGCTAAAGACTTACAAAAGTCACTGGAAAATGCTAACATCCCTGTTAGCGAATCTACAATACGTAAAACACTAAACAAGAATGGATTTCATGGGAGGATACCAAAGAGGAAGCCACTGATGCCCAAACAAAACATTGCTGCACGTTTACATTTTGCACAAGAGCACCTGGATGTTCCACAGCAGTACCGGCAAAATATTCTGTGGACAGATGAAACCAAAGTTGAGTTGTTTGGAAGAAACACACAACACTATGTGTGGCGAAAAAGAGGCACAGCACACCAACATCAAAACCTCATCCTAACTGTGAAGTTTGGTGGTGGGGGCATCATGATTTGGGGCTGCTTTCAGCGTCAGGACCTGGACGGATTGCTATCATCGAAGGAAAAATGAATTCCCAAGTTTATCAAGACATTTTGCAGGAGAACTTAAGGCCATCTGTCTACCAGCTGAGGCACAACAGAAGATGGGTGTTGCAACAGGACAATGACCCAAAGCATAGAAGTAAATCAACAACAGAATGGCTTAAACTGAAGAAAATACACCTTCTGCAGTGGCCCAGTCAGAGTCCTGACCTCAACCCGATTGAGATGCTGTGGCATGATCTCAAGAAAGCGATAAACACCAGACATCCCAAGAATATTGCTGAACTGAAACAGTTCTATAAAGAGGAATGGTCAAGAATTACTCCTGACCGTTGTGCACATCTGATCTGCAACTACAGGAAAAGTTTGGTTGAAGTTATTGCTGCCAAAGGAGGTTCAACCAGTTATTAAATCCAAGGGTTCACATACTTTTTCCACCTGCACTGTCAATGTTTACATGGTGTGTTCAATAAAAACATGGCAACATTTCATTCTTTGTGTGTTATTAGTTTAAGCAGACTGATTGTCTATTGTTGTGACTTAGATGATCAGATCACATTTTATGACCAATTTGTGCAGAAATCCATATCATTCCAAAGGGTTCACATACTTTTTCTTGCAGCTGTATATATATATATATATATATATATATATATATATATATATACCCTTAAATAAACTATTCTTAGTATAGAATTCTAAATTTTTAATTTTTTTGTTCACAATTGTACAGGGTGGAACGGGGCGGATAACTATGGTTTCTAACCTGATATACACCCCTCAATTTTAATCACTAACACAGGGAAAATTACACTATTTTTGTGTGGATTTGGGGGATTTAAAATTAGTTGGTGTATATATACAGTATATATATATATATATATATATATATATATATATATATATATATATATATATAGAGAGAGAGAGCTATATAGATATATATACCCTTAAATAAACTATTTTAGTGTATAATTCACAATTTGTACATTTTTTTTTTTTTCACAATTATATGGGGTGGAACAGAAAAATTGTTTTTCTTTTCTTTTTTCCCCTGGGTGTTGTAATTAGTTGGTGTATATATATATATATATATATATATATATATATATATATATATATATATATATATATATATATATATATACAGTGGGTACGGAAAGTATTCAGACCCCCTTAAATTTTTCACTCTTTGTTATATTGCAGCCATTTGCTAAAATCATTTAAGTTCATTCTTCTTCCTCATGAATGTACACATAGCACCCCATACTGACAGAAAAACACAGAATTGTTGACATTGTTGCAGATTTATTAAAAAAGAAAAACTGAAATATCACATGGTCCTAAGTATTCAGACCCTTTTCTGTGACACTCATATATTTCCATTTCTTCTGATCATCTTCGAGATGGTTCTACGCCTTCATTTGAGTCCAGCTGTGTTTGATTAAACTGATTGGACTTGATTAGGAAAGCCACACACCTGTCTATATAAGACCTTCCAGATCACAATGCATGTCAGAGCAAATGAGAATCATGAGGTCAAAGGAACTGCCTGAAGAGCTCAGAGACAGAATTGTGGCAAGGCACAGATCTGGCCAAGGTTACAAAAAGATTTCTGCTGCACTTAAGGTTCCTAAGAGCACAGTGGCCTCCATAATCCTTAAATGGAAGACGTTTGGGACGACCAGAACCCTTCCTAGAGCTGGCCGTCCGGCCAAACTGAGCTATCGGGGGAGAAGAGCCTTGGTGAGAGAGGTAAAGAAGAACCCAAAGATCACTCTGGCCGAGCTCCAGAGATGCAGTCAGGAGATGGGAGAAAGTTGTAGAAAGTCAACCATCACTGCAGCCCTCCACCAGTCGGGGCTTTATGGCAGAGTGGCCCGACGGAAGCCTCTCCTCAGTGTAAGACACATGAAAGCCCGCATGGAGTTTGCTAAAAAACACCTGAAGGACTCCAAGATGGTGAGAAATAAGATTCTCTGGTCTGATGAGACCAAAATAGAACTTTTTGGCCTTAATTCTAAGCGGTATGTGTGGAGAAAACCAGGCACTGCTCATCACCTGCCAATACAGTCCCAACAGTGAAGCATGGTGGTGGCAGCATCATGCTGTGGGGGTGTTTTTCAGCTGCAGGGACAGGACGACTGGTTGCAATCGAGGGAAAGATGAATGCGGCCAAGTACAGGGATATCCTGGACAAAAACCTTCTCCAGAGTGCTCTGGACCTCAGACTGGGCCGAAGGTTTACCTTCCAACAAGACAATGACCCTAAGCACACAGCTAAAATAACGAAGGAGTGGCTTCACAACAACTCCGTGACTGTTCTTGAATGGCCCAGCCAGATCCCTGACTTAAACCCAATTGAGCATCTCTGGAGAGACCTAAAAATGGCTGTCCACCAATGTTTACCATCCAACCTGACAGAACTGGAGAGGATCTGCAAGGAGGAATGGCAGAGGATCCCCAAATCCAGGTGTGAAAGACTTGTTGCATCTTTCCCAAAAAGACTCCTGGCTGTATTAGATCAAAAGGGGGCTTCTACTAAATACTGAGCAAAGGGTCTGAATACTTAGGACCATGTGATATTTCAGTTTTTCTTTTTTAATAAATCTGCAACAATGTCAACAATTCTGTGTTTTTCTGTCAGTATGGGGTGCTATGTGTACATTCATGAGGAAGAAGAATGAACTTAAATGATTTTAGCAAATGGCTGCAATATAACAAAGAGTGGAAAATTTAAGGGGGTCTGAATACTTTCCGTACCAACTGTATATATATAACTATTTTAGTGTATAATTCACCAAATTTTGAAGGTTTTTGTTCACACTATATATAGGGTGGAACAGGGCGAATGACCATGGTTTCTACCCTGAGATACACCCTTTAATTTAATCACTTTTTTTGGGTGGAGGGAGTGTAGAGATTGGGGGGGGGGGGGGGGGGTAGGGGAGGAAAAAGAAAGGGGAAATTAAAACAAAAATAGTTAAAGGGTAACATGGTTTTGTGTAAATTTAAGTCTTTGTTTTGTAATGTCATCTTTATATTTGGTATGTATGTAAAGAAATTTGATAAAAATATTTATAAACTAAACGAATAAAGATAGGCAGGCCATGTTAGCATCTTGTAGCGGTATAAGTAAATCAATAAAGCTTTTTTTTCTTGCAGGTCATTCTTTTTGGATAATTCATTCAAGGTCAGATACAGAAAGAGAAAATGGTTTGGTAATTTTTTCTTTCCTCTTTTTCACTTTTGTACAGCTAATTTGCTGTGTGGGAGTGAAGCTCGTAGGCAGAAAAGAACAATTTCTGGAAGCGAGCTCATTTATTAGAGGATCTCTTCTATCGTGGACTGCTTATCCCTTTTACTCTGGTCAAAGGTTCACCTATTGCAGACCTGAAAAGTAATTAGATGTTTGTTTAAAGGACAATATACAGTAAAAGGTAAACTATACTTTCACCCATGGAGCACAGAACATCATACTTCTGCAAGGTTAATTTCAAATTCTTAGAATCCTATAACTGCTCTTTCTAGGTTACATTGACCTGTAATAGCTGTGAGCAGGGAATAATAAAAATTAAAGGATAAATATTAGCATTGTAAGGGATTGGTACCAAATGGAGCGGTTTCAATGGTTTTCTCCTGCCGACCATCACATCACTACAGGAAATGGTGCTGTGGAGGTCAGTGGGGAAAGTTGAAACCACAGAGAACAGCAGTGTGCCAGGAGATTGACACTCCCAGAAGCAGAATTCAATGGATGATTGCCCTTCAATGGGGCGGCATTAAGCACTGCAGACACCGGGAGAAGTAAGTATTAACTCTCTTCTTTAATTCTGACAAATTCATTTTCACAACAGAGTCACTTTAAAAGAAACACCTCTGGCATCCTTCGGCAGATTAAAAACCCAGTTATCATGTACCTGGTGGAGCCTGAAGTGATGAGGACAGCTTCTCTTGCACCTCAAGCTCGTGGCCCCTGGTAAAGTGAACTGGCGGCGCAAGGCCATGGAGTGGCACAACTGCCTCATAGTTCTTGCCAGCAACTGGTACAGGTAGATAGGCTGAATTTCAGCAGTGTCAGGCCGGGCAGCAAGCAGAGGATCAGCAGATACTGGCTGGGCAGCAGGTGAATGATCAGCAGAGACGGTGAGCAGCAAACAGATGAACACCAGAGACTGGCTGGGCAGCAGGCAGGTGATCGGCAGAAGCTGGGTGAGTGGCAGCAAACAGACAATCAGTGGAGACTGAGTAAGCTGCAGACAGATGTACAGCAGAGATCGATTGGGCAGCAGGCAGGGATCGACAAAGGCTGGCTAGGAGGCAGGTGGACGATCAGCAGAGACTGGGTGAGTGGCAGGCAGATGAACGGCAGAGATTGGCTCGGCAGCAGGCAAGTGATCAGCAGAGGCTGGTTGGGCAGCAGGCAGGTGATCAGCAGGGGCTGGCAGGGTGGCAGCAAGACATTCAGTGGAGACTGGGTAAGGGCCAAACAGATGAACAGCAGAGGCTGGCTGGGCAGATGATCAGTGGAGACTGGCTGAGCAGCAGGCAGATGATCGACAAAATCAGGCATGCCAGGTCAGTAGCTAACAATAAGATCGAATGTAAACACATAAGAAAAAGTGTATTCGGAATAAAGGCCAGTCGGTAATGGATGAGCAGGTTAGGAACAGAAGGAGCAGGCAGAAGCATAGACCAAGTGCAAGCCTAGGTTAGCATAGGCAGATATCAGGAGTAATCAAGGCAGGCTGGGTTGATAACAGATCATATACAGAGTTGCAGATAGCAGGTTTTACAGGAAAGCTATGAACAAGACAGCACTTTTCATGTGCAGCAGACCAGTAGAGATGGGCCGAACACCCCCCGGTTCAGTTCACGCCAGAACTTTCGAACATTACAAACGTTTTGAGCCAAACAACAAACCACATTAAAGCCTATGGGACTGGAAAAGTACTGCCTTGGGGGACATGGATCAATGCAAAAAAAGTTTTTAAAAAAGATAATTTTAAATGAGCAGTGATTTAATAATGCATAAAAGTGAAAAAATAAATATGAAAATTTCCTTTACCTATAGTGCCTGAGAGATCCCCTTAGTCTGCCTGTAAAGTGACGCATCTGTACCGTGTATAGAACCTGCTGCAGCAAAAATTTAATTTATCAAGAAAAAAAAGTCCTCCTTTTCCTCCGCTACTGTGCCTCGAGTGCCCTGCCCATAATGCCTTTATGAGTCTGCTTCAGGAGGAACACAACAGGGATTGTGTGTTGCTGATGCATGCAATGCCAATTGCCAATGGGCTGAGTGGTGGGAGGTTAAATGCATTGTCCAACATGTGATACCCAAATGGCTGGTGTTTTTGCCAGGCTTGATTTGCTTGAGGCAAAGTTTGCAAATTGCACCAGTATGATCGGCTGCATATGTGCTAAAAAAGGCCCAGACAGCTGAGCTGTGGGAAGTGGGCCGGGAGAAAACAGCTCCACAATCTGATGGAATAGGGTGGCTGCTCTCTACTCTTCCATGATGGCTGCCTCTGGAGGACATCTTGCCTTGTTGGGGTTGTGCCTCACCCTCACTTTCCTCCTCTGTTCTATCCGGCAACCAAGTCGCGTCACTGTCAATGTTTTACCTTGCCTTCCTGTTGGTAGCCATCTTGGACATGTGCAGACTGCTGTCTCGTATAAACCCTGTTTGCATCATCACTTCCCTGCTGCCTGGGCATCGCTCAGTGATGATCGGTGGCCTCATTATCATCATCCCCTCCATCCTTATCATCACTGGAGCCAACTTGGTAAAACACTGTGGCTGGGGGAACATGACAGTCAATTTGATGTTTATCAGTGCTCTCCCCTCTCCTTAGGCTCATGTTCCTACCTTCCTAAACCTCAGAGTCAGAACCAACATCAGAATCAAGTAATGCCTGTGCATCATCAAGGACGAAGTGTTCAAATTGTTAGGCTGACTTTTCCATGTTGCATGATGCTGGGACTATGGACAAGGATGCAGCATAAGCCGCTCTGGCAGCTGTGGTGGACTGTGCACTAGTCTCTGCTTGGGTACTAGCGGACGAAGAGGATGAGGATGGTTTAGTAAGCCAATCCACCACCTGCATGCTGTGGCTAGATAGCATTGGCAACATCACTAAACAGAGAATATGGTGCTGTGTATAAAGACTGACCACGTCCACCTTTGCCTGTGGACAGAGACGCTGCTGGCCTCCTCACAGTGGCATGGATTTTGTTTGGGGAAGTTGGGCAGGAGAACCTGCTGGAAACAGAAGGGCTCTGATTGTCTCTTCCTGGTAGTGTAGGAAGGATAATGTTCCAGCAGACGCTTTGTATAAGACAAAAGCGTTGTAAATAGCCAATTGAAATAGGTATACAGACACTTTTTGTTACCAGCATCTGGCTTTACGGGCAACTAAGTACTGTCCCATCATCTGGTCGTTGAAGTCCACCCCTCCCATTTTACGGTTATAGTCATGGACACAGAGGGGCTTCTCAACAACAACACCAGTGACCGTAGTAATTTCGACTATCGTGTCTGGGTGAATGGAGGACAGAACGAAAACGTTCCGTTTGTCCCTCCACTTCACTGCAAGCAATTCATTGCACCTCAAGCAGGCTCTCTCCCCCAGACTTAGTGGGGCATTTACTAACCGTTGGGGGAAGCCCCGGCGATTATATCGCACGGTGCCATAAGCGCCAATTTGTAATTGAAAGAGGTGTCTCAAATAAAAATTGTCCACGTACAAGTGGTACCCCTTTCTGAATTAGGGTGACACCAAGTCCCAAACTACCTTATTGCTGCTCCCTATATAGTCTGGGCAGTCGGGGGGCTCCACAGTGCTATCTTTTCCCTCGTAGACACGGAAACTAACTGTATAGCCTGTGGCCCGGTCACACAGTTTATACAGTTTGACCCCGTATCTGGCACACTTGCTGGGGAGATGCTGTTTCATAGCAAGGCAGCCAGTAAACTTTTTTAGGGACTCGTCAACGCAGACATCTTGTTCGGGGGTAAACAAGGCTACAAACCGCTGATTGAAGTGCTCTACGAGGTGCCGAATTCTGTGGAGCCGGTCATATATAGGGTCTCCCTGAGGACGACAGAGTTCATTGTCGTTGAAATGCATGAACCAAAATATTTGTTCGTATCAAGCCCTGGACATAGCAGCAGAGAACACACGCATTTGGTGAATTGAGTCAGTGGACCAATTCTTCAGCTTTGACAGCTCATTTACGTCACCCGGTGGGCCCGCCCCCTTCTGACGTCACATGATGTCATTAACTTTGGCCTGGTATGGAGGGGGGGGGGGGGGATACCCTACGCCATTTTTTTTATGCTTTTTTATCTGTATTGCTGGGAGCTGACAATACATTGCAGCCGTGAGCAAGTTTAAATGACATGTTTTCCTTTAGAAATGTCAGTATTGCTGCAGCAGGCTCCATACATCGTACAGATGCGCTACTTTACAGGCACATTAAGGGGACCCCCCCAGGCACGATATTTAAAGGAATTTTTCATTTTTATTGTTTCACTTTAGGCATCATTAAAATCACTGCTCCTGTAAAAATTGTTGTTTATGGCAATAACTTGCATATATAAGCCTTAAAATGAGGACTTTTGATTTTTCATGTTCGTGTCCCATAGAATTTAATGGAGTTCGCATGTTCCCTAGAACATTTTCCCTGTTCGAGATGTTCTGGTGCGTACCGAACAGGGGGTGTTCGGCCCATCACTAGTGGTGTGTTACTCTGGGTTTAGCTCCAATTTCATTAACTCTGAATAGATTATTGTCTTAAAAAAGGGGGAGACTGGCTGGTGTGTCCTATATTGAAGGGTACTTAGGTATTTAGGATGATCAGCCAGTTATTATATTGCTTATGGCTGTATGAAATATATGTGGGATCTTTTGAATCTAAAATCAGACCGAATTACACGGAATCGATTTTTCCTTCTTTTACAGCTCTTAACAGCCGAAAAACAAACGATAGCTAATATCATAATCAGTGTAGTGCAACTATTATCAATATGAACAAACTGTGAAAACCAATACTGAACAAAAGTCCCAGTGCATATAATCCCCCGCTGTGCAATTCAAAGTGACAGTTCAAAATTATGTTGATCCAGTGAATTTGGTGACCACCACCCTCAGCTGAAATGCCTGCTCACCTCCAGATAATGATCCCACCACAGAGTCATTATGGCCTGTAAGTATATCTCTCAGGATCCCATAGGGGTAGTCCTCCAAAGGGTATCTGTGAGTTTCGCTGACCTCCTCTTAGGACTCAATCATTCATGTGCGGCTATAAAATGTAAAAGAAAACCATAGTGCTCTCTGCTTCAAATATTATAAAACGTAACACAGGGATTAAAAATACTCACAAACGTAAGTAGAAAACCATGCATGTCATTAGCTCTTATTGCTGGCCCATATGGAAAAACATCCAAGATAACAACTCGTTCCACCTGTACGCGTTACGCCCTCTGCTGGGCTTCTTCAGCAAGTAGGGAGCTATTAATAATGCACACCTTATATAGCTGCACCAATTAGTCACTATTAGTGTGGATACCTGAGTACCAAACAGAGAGAGTGGGGATCCCAACCATAGCTATGGCATGGAGAATTCAAAATCTGATTGCAGCCGAAACCATTCACAGAAACAATAGAGCCCTTGTCCATGCTAAAATGGAAGCAATTGAGAGTGATCGGATCTGCAAATTTGAAAAACTTTGGTTAGCATTGTTGACCTCCAGACTTTGATGACACCCTTTCATCACCCTTAATTCAGTTGAAGCCGCACTACCGATCAAATTTACCCTTTACTCCCAATGTATTTTTTCCAATTTCTTTACTTCTTCTATTCTCTTACTCCTTTTTCATGACCCTTTCCCTTTTATCAGTTCTTAGGTGGTACTCCCAGGGTTGTTCTCCAGACCCATTGAAATATATTTTGCTTTACTGATTTATTAATCACTTTGTTTTTAAAGTGGCTTGACAGTCAACAATCGATCTTTCTCTTTCTTTTCAATTACAGTATCTCACAAAAGTGAGTACACCCCTCACAATTTTGTAAATATTTTATTATATCTTTTCATGTGACAACACTGAAGAAATTACACTTCGCTACAATGTAAAGTAGTGAGTGTACAGCTTGTATAACAGTGTAAATTTGCTGTCCCCTCAAAATAACTCAACACACAGTCATTAATGTCTAAACCACTGGCAACAAAACTGAGTACACCTCTAAGTGAAAATGTCCAAATTGGGCCCAAAGTGTCAATATTTTGCGTGGCCACCATTATTTTCTAGCACTGCCTTAACCCTCTTGGGCATGGAGTTCACCAGAGCTTCACAGGTTGCCACTGTAGTCATCTTCCACTCCTCTATGATAACGTCACGGAGCTGGTGGATGTTAGAGACCTTGTGTTCCTCTACCTTCCATTTGAGGATGCCCCACAGATGCTCAATAGGGTTTAGGTCTGGGGACTAGAGATGTACCGAACGGTTCGCCGGCGAACGGTTCCCGGCGAACTTCGAACGTTGGCGTTCGCCGATGCGGGCGAACATATGCGATGTTCGGTCCGCCTCCTATACATCATCATTGAGGCAAACTTTGACCCTGAACATCACAGTCAGCAGACACATTCCAGGCCAATCAGCATACCTCCCTCCCACACCCTCCCACCTCCTATAAATAAGCAAGGGCAGCATCCATCTTAGATCATTTCTGTGTTACTGAGAGCAGGGAAAGTGCTGCTGCTGCTGCTGCTGCTGTTATAGCTAGGGTCAGTTAGTCAGTGTTCCCGGTCTTGTTAGCCAGTGTTCTTGGTACACTCCTGCTGTAAGGACAGCACCCCAAAAAGCCCTTCCTAGGGCTGGTATTTGAGGTTTTTTTTGGATATATATATATATCTATTGTCTCCAAAAAGCCCTTTTGGGGGCTGGTATTTGTGTAATTTTTTTTGTTCTGTGATATATATATATATATATATATATATATATCTATTGTCCCCAAAAGCCCTTTTGAGGGCTGGTATTTGTGTAATTTTTTTTGTTCTGTGATATATATATATATATATATATATATTGTCCCCAAAAGCCCCTTTGAGGGCTGGTATTTGAGTATTTTTTTAATATATATATATATATGTAGCATGTCCAGAGCCAGAAAAAAAAGATCATATAGGTGTAAAAGGAGGTTCCCACCATCCCTGCTCTACTGAAAAATGATCTTTTTTTCTGGTTCTGGACATGCTACAGAGCTGAAACTTCACAGGTACACTTTTTAGACCCCCTAGACACTAAATCACACAAAAAAAGTTCTTTCAAAATTGTCATTTTTGATAGAGAGCCAATTATTGGAAAAAAAAAAAAAAACTTAACAAAAAAAAATTTCTTTGGATTTATTGTCTGGGGGGTCTAAAAAGTGTACCTGTGAAGTTTCAGCTCTGCAGCATGTCCAGAACCAGGAAAAAAAGATCATATAGGTGTAAAAGGGGTTCCCACCATCCCTGCTCTACTGAAAAATTATCTTTTTTTCTGGTTCTGGACATGCTACAGAGCTGAAACTTCACAGGTTCACTTTTTAGACCCCCTAGACACTAAATCACACAAAAAAAGTTCTTAAAAATTGTCATTTTTGATAGAGAGCCAATTATTGAAAAAAAAAAAAAAAACTTAACAAAAAAAAAAAATTCTTTGGATTTATTGTTTGGGGGGTCTAAAAAGTGTACCTGTGAAGTTTCAGCTCTGTAGCATGTCCAGAACCAGAAAAAAAATAGAATCAGGGTTAGGGCTAGGGTTAGGGTTAGGGTTAGGGTTAGGGCTAGGGTTAGGGTCAGGGCTAAGGTTAGGGTTATTTTTAGTGCTTAGGGTTAGAGGGTTAGAGTTAGAGGGGTAGGGGTAGGGCTACTAACTCTAACCCTAAGTATCTCACCGTAACCCTAACCCTAGCCCCTAACACTAAACCTAACCCTAACCCTCTAACCATAACCCTAACCCTCTAACCTTAACCCTAACCCTCTAACCCTAGCCATAAAAATAACCCTAACCCTAGCCCTAGCCCTAACCCTAGCCCTAACCCTAACCCTAGCCCTAACCCTAACCCTAGCCCTAACCCTAGCCCTAACCTTAACCCTAACCCTAACCTTAACCCTAACCCTAGCCCTAACCCTAACCCTAGCCCTAACCCTAACCCTAGCCCTAACACTAATTCATATTTTTTTCTGGTTCCGGACATGCTACAGAGCTGAAACTTCACAGGTACACTTTTTAGACCCCACATATGCTAATTCCAAAGAAATTTTTTATTTTTATTTTTTTTTAATTTTTCCAATAATTGGCTCTCTATCAAAAAATTAAAATTTTTAAGAACTTTTTTTTGTGTGATCCCTCTCCGGCATGCCACAGTCCAGGTGTTTGTCCCCTTGAAACAACTTTTCCATTACTATTGTGGCCAGAAAGAGTCCCTGTGGGTTTTAAAATTCACCTGCCTATTAAAGTCTATGGCGGTTCGCAATGTTCGCCGGTTCGCGAACATTCGCCGATGTTCGCGTTCGCCGTTCGCGAACAGCGAATTTTCTGTTCGCGACATCACTACTGGGGACATGCATAGTGGTGGGAGTGTCATGGTCTGGGGCTGCATGAGTGCTGCCGGCACTCGGGAGCTACAGTTCATTGAGGGAATCATGAATGCCAACATGTACTGTGACATACTGAATAAGAGCATGATCCCCTCCCTTCGGAGACTGGGCCGCAACATGATAACGACCCCAAACACACCTCCAAGACGACCACTGCCTTGCTATAGAAGCTGAGGGTAAAGGTGATGGACTGGTCCCTTTTGTGAGATACTGTATATGACTTTTTTTACATTTGATTTTGAGCTATGAGATATTAGACCAGTCATAGATGGGAGCGGGTTGGGGGAGGTTTGGACGGTCTCCCCCTCACCTGTCTCCCATCTATCCATTAGCAGCCATGTGCTTCCATTGTGGAGACACTCAAAATAGACAGTGTTAGGACTGCAAGTAACACAGGGTGCCGTGTAGAGGCCTTGCAGCTTACACATGCGTTTGCAAATGCGTGCCAACTAAACCTCTGTTCTTTATTTATTTCATGAGACAGGTCTACTTGGTTGGTGGCAGACTGGAGGGTGAGTACATCAGACTGGGGGCTGGCTGGCTTCCATGCACCTCTTTTAATCCTTTCAATTTTCAGTTTTTAAGGGTAACCGAGTGCAACTTCAAGCTACAAGCAACCAGTCTTTGAGCGCGGTACCTAAAAAGGTGGCAGGTCCTCTGGTAGTGAGAGGGTCGGTGTTCTGTTTCCCTCCCCAGCGGTCCGCCTACCATAGCAACCAGGAGCAGACTAGCTTTATGGCCTGGTCACGAGGTACTGAAAGGAAAGAGTTAAGTGACAGTATGCATGAGGTCCACGCTATGTGCACAGTGGGACCCCATTATGTTACTGGGAGTGAGGTAACTGAGGTACACTGGACTAGTGGAGAGGGCGCAGGCTCAGTATGTCCCTCTTAACCACTTTTTGGACCGGGCCTTTTTCTGATGCTTGTTGTTTACAAGGTAAAATCATATTTTTTTGCTAGAAAACTATGTAGAACCCCCAAACAGTATATATTTTTTTTAACAGAGACCCTAGAGAATAAAATGGAGATCATTGCAATATATTTTATCACACGTATCACGTATTTGAGCAGTGGTCTTACAAACGCAATTTTTTTTGGAAAAAATATACTTTTATGAATTAAAAAAAGGAAAACAGTAAAGTTAGCCCAATGTGAAAGATAATGTTACATCGAGTAAATAGATACCCAACATGTCTTGCTATGCTTCAAAATTGCCCACGCTCGTGGAATGGCGACAAACATTGGTACCTAAAAATCTCCATAAGCGACATTTTAAAAATTTCAACAGGTTACCAGTTTAGAGTTACAGAGGAGGTCCAAAGCTCAAATTATTGCTCTAGACCTAACGATCGGGGTGATACCTCACATGTGTGGTTTGAACACTGTTTACATAAGTGGGCGCAACTTGCGTATACGTTGGCTTCTGCGTGTGAGCTAACTGGGACGGACCACTTTAATTTTTTTTTTCCTATTTATTTTATCTTTTATTTTTATTTTTACACTGTCCTTTTAAAAAAATGTTTTTGATCACTTTTATTCCTATCACAAGGAATGTAAACATCCCTTGTAATAGAAATAGGCATGACAGGACCTCTTTAATGTGAGATCTGGGGTCAATAAGACCTCAAATCTCATATCTACACTAAAAAAGAAAAAAAACAAAAGAAAGTAATTTTTTTCATAATGAAAAAAAAATGTGCTCTGTAAAACCGTTGCTAGGAAGAGACGTATGATGTCGCTCCAGTCCTCCAAGGCCATAGAGTCAAGTGAGGCCCATCCTGCCCTCACTCGACTTCCTGCCTGAGAGGACAGCGGACCGGATCATTTTCCCCGCTACTGACGGGTCCGGTAAGCGGGGAAAACAACCGGGAAATGGCGGGAGGGAGGGGGGTCATCCCTCCCGCTGCCCATAAAGGTGATTCCCCGGCAAATCCGCTGCTGGGACCACCCTTATGTTAAAGTGGACCGCCCGCCATTTAAAAAAATACAGAGGTTATGGCGGCTATCTGCTTCCATAACCCCGGTATTTAACGTCAAAGTACCGATGAAATACACGGTGGGCGGTCCTTAGGTGTAAGGGTCCTGTGATGACGCCCTGAAAGGTGGGGCGAAACACGTTGACGTATTTCCTGTTACGCTGAAACTTCCTGTCCTCCGTGGAACACACACTGCAAAATGGCGTTCCCGGAGGAATTGTACCTCTCTAACGCGGATTTTTGTCTATGTTCTTGTAAGAAGTTTACTTTATGCGCAGTATGTGAATGTGATTCTTGCGCTATCACTGGAGTTAAAGATAAAAAAGAATGTATGCCTCTGATATTGCTAGTACAAAAACTGGTACCTAGACAGTTTAATGAACAGATATACAAAGGGGGGGGGGGGGGGTACTGCGCTTCAGGGATACAATTAATTCACATCGGCAAATCAAAACTTACTATTGATTTATTGATTATATATGGTATTTCATCATATATAACATCCATATGTGAGTATATAAATAGTGCTCCAGTGATTTATTTATGAAAAGATGGTTGTGTGCAATATATTATTAATTAATCAATACTCATCATTATTATTGAAGTGCAAATCAGATAAGGTGCTAAACATATATCTGGTGCAGAAGAAATATAAATCACATAAATATACTGAAACCCGTTAAAATAAAGTGCTGCATGTGCAAGGTAAAATGGTGAGTGATTAACCACTTTACCACCGGAGGATTTTGCTGTCTTCCGTCCAGGCCACTTTTTGCGATTTGGCGCTGTGCGACTTCAACTGACAATTGCGCGGTCATGCGATGCCGTACCCAAACGAAATTTACGTCCTTTTTTTCCCACAAACAGAGCTTTCTTTTGGTGGTATTTGATCACCTGTGCGATTTTTACTTTTTGCGCTATAAACAAAAAAAGAGCGTTTATTTTGAAAAAATAACAATATTTTTAACATTTTTTTATATGAAATTCCCCCCAAAAAAGATGTAAAAACCAATTTTTTAAAAAATTTTTGGCCAATTTGTTTTCTGCTACCTATGTTTGGTAAAAAAAATCACAATAAGCGTATTTTGATTGGTTTGCGCAAAAGTTATTGCGTTTACTAACAAAGGGAAAGATTTCTGTAATTTTTGGTGTTTTTTTTTTAACGCGTAATGGCGGCGATCTGCGATTTTTTTTGCGGGACTGCGACATTGCGGCGGACAGATCGGACCCTTGACTGACATTTTTGACACTTTTGGGGTTACCAGTGACATTACTGCAGTAATCAGTGCTATATATATGCACTGTTACTGTAAAAATGACACTGGCAGGGAAGGGGTTAATTTTATTGGAGAGGGAGGGGTTAATGTATGCCTGGTGCTTACTGACGTGTGGGGGGGGGAGGTCACTGTGTGAGCCAGGGACAGATCGGATGTCCAGCTATGCTGAACAGTCCGATCTGTCACTCCCTGTCACTATGGAGATCCGCCCGCTCTGTTTACACACAGCGGGCGGATCTCCAGACTCGATCCCCGACGATCCGGTAAGAGCAGCGGCGATCACCGCTGCTCCTCCCCTGGCCCGACTCCCGCTGTGAATGAAAACAGCGGGAGCGAGCCTCCGGCGGCGCGCAAGCGCCGCCCAGAAGGGGGAGTGTCTGACGACGTAGTACTACGTCGTCAGACGATAACGAGCCACTCTGCCGCAGTAATATTACTGTGAGCAGTCGTAAAGTGGTTAATGTGTAAACTTCCAGTTATTCATATAAAGTGCAGACACAGATACTGTGCAACCAAACAAATTGTTATAGTAAAATAGTATAAAACAGCGCTATCAGGCTTAAATAATCTCAATAATAATAAATAATAAAGTGTACCAGTGCTTAAATCTGAGATATAAAAATATAAAAATGTCCAATTCATACAATAGTGTCAGATAAATAAATAGTTGTTGATAAGGTGCACAAACAAGTTACATTAAAGTGCATTCATAGTACATTCATGGTGCAAAAACGTGCAAAAGTGCTGGGTACTGTGCAGTCCAAAATTAATAGTCCACTTGAAATTAAGCCAAAGTGTTGAGAAAAGTGCTTGAAGTGTTTCACACACGTGCCAAAGCGCTTTCAAGGGAACCCCTTTTGGGGATGCACTCACCAGACTTAAAATATAATCGAGCCTTAAGATGCAATAATTATCCACAGGGTGACCAGTGGGGACGGATGAGTTGACATGGCCTCCAACACACCTCCAGCTTCCTCTATGCTCTCCTCTTGGTCAAATGCTCATACAAGAAGGGAAGGAGCCAGATATAGTGAAGCCAGTAAGGTATTTAACAGGTTAAAGTAAATTAAAACTACTCACAAAGGTATAACATGTATCAGCGTTTGTGTACAGCAAAAGACACACCGAATTGATCCACTTCCGGGTACGCTGCCGGCGTGCGTTCCACGGTGGTTTCAGGAAGTGACGTAGTGTGATGATCGTCTGCCCGGAATTACGTTGACGCGTTTCGCCCGCCTACTATGGGCGTTATCAAAGCTGTTATCAAATTGTTATATTTATAGTGCAAACTTGATAGGTGTATGGTATTCCAGGGGGTGGAGGCTTCAATCCTTGGGCGCAATATGATCCCCATTTGGGGTTCCCAAATGGAACCCGCACCCTTATTATATAATGGCATCATTACTGGTCTCCATATATTGCTGATTCTGTAACTATATTATGATGCTCAGTTCCATTTTGTATACCATACTGCATTCATGGAAGTTTTCTTGCTTTTCACCTTTGTTATTATGCATTTGTTAAACTGTACTTATACAATAAAAAGATATTTTTTTTGGAAAAAAAATAAAAATAAAAAGAAATGATAAAACAATATTTTGTATTTTGAATAACAGGAAATGAGCCTGTCTGACATTAACGGCATGCAGGCCTTCTGGTTTTATTTGCTTTCCATCCCAGCCGGGATAAGTCTGTGTTGCTTAGTTGTAAAATGAAAAGCCTCTCTTTACCATGACAACTCCGCTTTCCTTGCCAGCATTCTAGCCGCTGGCCAGGAAGGACAAACACAAAAACGTGCGTCACGCGGTCATTTAGACCCAGTTCTGTGGAAATGTCATTCACAAAATAGCACAGATGGGGAAAGGCTGCCAAAAATGCAAACGCTTTGGAGAAATGCAAGAAAACAATCCACCAAAAATAGAAGAATATTTCTTTCCAAGTTGTTTGTCTCATTATATTTATTATATTCTTTGTTTATTTCGGGCCAGTTCACACCACATGCGGTCCAGTGCGGCATGTCTGCATCAGAAACGCATGTATAGTAGGCTTTATGGTTTTCAATGGTCAGTGTGTTACAGTTCCAGAAAAAAAAAGTCCAACGTGCTGCATTTTTTTTCTGCACTGAACCGCTCTGAAACGCGGTAAAATTAATCAAAAATGCACCGGAACACACATGTCCTTATTTAGGCCCGGTTCACACCACTTGCGGTCCAGTGCATTTTTTTTTCTGCATCAAAAATGCATGGATAGTAGGCTATATGGTTTTCAATGGCATAATTCTAGCCAGTGTGTTCCAGTTCCAGGAAAAAAAAAGTAGAACGTGCTGCATTTTTTTCCTGCACTGAACCGTACTGAAACGCGGTAAAATGCATAAAAAATGCACCGGAACACACATGTCCTTATTTAGGGCCAGTTCACACCAAGTGCAATCCAGTGCGTTTTTTTCTGCATGAAAAATGCACGGATAGTAGGTTATATGGTTTCTGATATATATAAATAAAGTGCAGCGCTAACAAATTGATAAACATGATCATAAAGTGCAAAAACTCATGTGAAGAATTTATAAATGTCCAAACGAAATTATTGATAAATCATGATCATAAAGTGCATAATGTAATTTTTGTGAAATGTCCATAAGAAAAAAACAGAATCACTCAGTTGAAAGAAGGATCACCCCCCCCCCCCCCTAAAAATAACTTGCAAACCCAATCAGGTGTAGCTAATCGCCTTTTCAGTGGCACACAAAGCCATTTGATCTTCAACTGTGCTCAGCTGTGGTGATTTTGATTAGCTCAGCATGAAAAGAGCTTTCCTGGAGCATTTCAGTCCCTAGCAGTGCAACGAAAGCAAACAATCAACTATCAGTGGCAAGACACTGTCACCAGGATCTCCGCGATAAAGTTGTGAACAGGCACAAATCAAGAAATGGATCCAAAAACATTTCAAAGGCTTCATCAATGCCTATGCTACTGATAACACTAAACTGTGGGCAAAATAAACTAGAACTAGATGAGGGTGCTCCAAAAGGCTTAGAGAAGCACACCCTCATCTAGTTTTGGTTTATCAATGCCTAGAAGCACCGTGAAGTCTATTATTAAGAAGTGGAAGGTATTTAGTACAACACAGACTCTCCCTGGGCCACTCCAAACTGGATGAAAGAGCCAGGAGGGAACTGGTCAGAGAGGCTACCAAGAGGCCTACAGCAACTCTGAATTTATGACGAAGAGTGGTCATTGTGTGCATGCGACAACAATATCGCAAATTCTCCACTAATGTGTCATCTATGTGAGGGTTGCAAGAAAAAGGCCCTCCTTAAGAAAGGCTACATGCAGCTTTGCTAAAATGCAGATCGAAGATTCTGAGGCCACATGGAAAAGGGCGTTATGGTCAGATGAGACTAAAATTGAATTATTTGACCTCAACACCAAACAATAAGTCTGGCGGAATTCCAATACAGCTCACCATCCAAATAACACCATTCCTACAGTAAAGCATGAAGGTGGTAATATCCTGTTATGGGGGGGTTTTCTCTGCAGCAGGGACCGGAGCACTTGTCAGGATAGAAGGAAAAAGGGATGGGGCAAAATACTGTCAAATTCTTACAGGAAAATCTGCTTCCCTCTGCCAGAAAGTTGTCAATGGGAAGAATGCAGAAATGTATAGTAACTAAGTAGAACTACTTCACTACTGTACTTAAGTACCGAAAGGCGGTATCTGTACTTTCCTAGAGTAGACTTTTTTTCTCCTACTTCCAATTTTACTTCACTACATTTTTTCGATGATTTCAATACTTCTACTCCAATATTTTTTTTTGTGCTGCATAGTTACTCGTTACAATTATAAAAATGACCACTGCCAGAACAGTAGATGGCAGGTTTCATGAAGCTCAAAAAAATGTGTATAATGTCATGTGTACTTTTGACTTCTTTCTTTAATAACTTTAACTTTAATAAACTTTTGACTTCTTTCTTTAATAACTACATAACACAGTACTTGTACTTTTACTTTCAGTACTTGGAGTAGCACATTTTTTTTTAAAAAACTACTGGTACTTTTACTTTCAGTACTTAAATAGCAATTTTTTTTAAAAAACGACTTGCAATACTTAAGTACAAAAAATGTTGAATACTTTAGTACTTCTACTCAAGTCACTTTTTGATCGAGCACTTCCACTTCTACTCAAGTCACTTTTTGATCGAGCACTTCCACTTCTACTCAAGTCACTTTTTGATCGAGCACTTGTACTTTTACTCAAGTATGGGTTTCGAGTACTTTATACAACTCTGGAAGAAGGTTTACCTTCCAACATGACAGTGACCCAAAGAACACAGCAAAAATGACCACACAGTGGTTGAAGTAGAAGAAAGTGAATGTCCTTGCATGCCATGCCCTAGTTAGAGCCCAGAATTAAACCCCATTGGAAAACTTTGAAATGACTTGAAGACTGCAGTCCACAAACGGTCACCATCAAATTTAACTGAACTTGAGCAGTTCTACAAAGAAGAATGGGCAAATATTGCAAAGTCCAGATGTGCAAAGTTAGTAGAGACATATTCTAACAGACTAAAGGCTGTAATTCAAGCAAAAGGTGGCCCAACAACATACTGACACAAGGGGTTGTCTGAGATGAGATGTTTGTGTTAAAGCTTTAATTTATGTCATAAGTTGCACTAGTAAATACAGCTGGATAAAACAAAAACTGTGCCTGTCTTCATTTCAGGGTACAAAGCTATAAAATGTGATTATTTTAAAGGTGGGGTTGATTCTTTTCTAAACCCACTGTAATTTATCTTTAAAAGCAAATAAACTGAAATATCAGTGTCAGGCTCCATTCAGTTAGCACAATACCTCTCCACCTAACAAATAGACAAATATTGCATCAGTGTCTATAGTGTGTGGGTTTTTGGGGTTTTTTTCCAGGCTTTTTACAGACTCCGCTATGTAGAGTTTACCGTCTTTTTCACATTATTTATCAGGTAATGTGTTTCTGTCATTTTGCTGGAATGCAAATTTGCATTAGCTAACCACACTCTAGTTTATTGTTAAATGAGAGGCTAAGGTAAACAAGATATACAAAGTGGCCTAATTATTTTACAGCCAGTGATTGCTCAGATATTAAATCGAGCGTGGGCCAAGGCTGCTGAGATATCTTTTATTGTGTGTATCCATGGTGCCAGACTTTGGGAAGCAGAATTTCTGGTGCTATCAAAGGTTCGGTTCACTAAAGAAATAATATTTTATTTTGGAGGATGAAGATGGGTTACATCAGCCTTTCTCAACTCAGAAGGGCACCTGGAAGAAATTTTTATGGTCTCAGGGAACCCCGGCAAGTATTAATTAATTGAGGGTCAGGAGGAAGAATGCACCCCTTACAGTGGCGGTCATAATGCCACCCTTACAGACAGTTAACCACTTGCCGACTGCCGCACGACTATTTACGTCGGCAGTCAGCCCCTCACAGGCAAAGCGACGTAGGGCTACGTCACTAGCCTGTAAGGGTTTTGGGAGCGAGTGCGCACCGCCGGATGCGCGCTCCCGCCCCCGCTCGGTCACGGACCCCCCCACGCGTGTGCCCGGCAGACCTGATGTCCGCCGGGCACTTGCGATCGTCTGTTACACCGGAAGAAAGGCAGGCGGCTGATGTAAACAAAGCCGCCTGTCAGTCTCCCCTGTGTAAGAATAGTGATCAAACGGTTCTACTATGTTGGACCGTTGATCACTGTTATTACACATCAAGCCACAGCCAATCACAGTTAGAAACACGCCCCTAGGACACACTTAACCCCTCCCTCTCAAATACAGTTAACTCCTTCACTGCCAGTGTCATTTTTACAGTAACAGTGCATATTTATAGCACTGATTACTGCAGTAATGTCACTGGTAACCCCAAAAGTGTCAAAAATGTCAGTCAAGGGTCCGATCTGTCCGCTCCAATGTCGCAGTCCCGCAAAAAAAAAAAAAAAAAAAATCGCAGATCGCCGCCATTACGCGTTAAAAAAACAAACAACAAAAATGACAAAAATCTTTTCCTTTGTTAGTAAATGCAATAACTTTTGCGCAAACCAATCAAAATACGATTTTTGCGATTTATTTTACCAAACATATGGTTAAAAAAAAAAAAATTGGCCTAAAATGTTAAAAAATTTAGATTTTTACTTTTTTTTTTTTGGGAATTTCACATAAAAAAAAATGTGAAAAATATTGTTATTTTTGCAAAATTCACGCTCTTTTTTTGTTTATAGCGCATGATCAAAAAATCGCACAGGTGATCAAATACCACCAAAAGAAAGCTCTGTTTGTTTTTTTTTTTTAAATCAGATAATTTTTATTAGAAAACACTTTTCATTACAAACAACAGAAAAACAAAAAGAAAGAGATACATCCATTACAGTGAACTCCAGCCAGGTATCAATAGCACGTAACAGCAGTCAGCAAGTGACACTGGAATAATAACAAGCATTAATTCTCTATTCCATAGAAAACAAAAATGAATGAAATAAGATTCATCCCTAAATTGGGGGTCCCCCCTAGGTTCAAGGAGAATGTACCAGTGCACGGAACAGTATCGACACTCTGATCTATGGCCAGTGAAGCATCTTTGAAACCGGCCTCGCCATATTGGAAAAACATAATCGGACATATAAACAGAAAGAAAAAGAAAGAAAGATAGAAACACAGAGTCAGAAAAAAGAATCAAAAAGATAGTAGTTTGGTGGTGCAACCTCCAGTCATAAGGGGGGGAGAAAGCTCTATTTGTGGGGAAAAAAGGATGCCAAATTTGTTTAGGTACAGCGTCGCACGACCGCGCAATTGTCCGTTAAAATCACGCAAAATAGGCCGTGGTCAGGAAGGGGGTAAAATCGTCTGAGGCTTAAGTGGTTAAAAAGACTATTGGTATCATGTAGTGTTCCTGGACTCAGAATTATCCAGGCTAGGCTGTCAATCAGCCACATCTCATGGAACCCTCAGCAACTTATGGTGGAACCCCTGCTTGAGAATGGCTGAGTTTCATCATCCAAATGTAAATATATACCCTGGAGCCCTGGTTCCCAACCTTTGGTCCAGTGGCCACATGTGGCCCATTGGCATTTATTGTGTGGCCCTTGTGGCCCATGGAAACAGTAGGCTGTATTATAGTGCTCAAGGAAGGCAAAATATCCTATTGACTGGGTTCTAGTGATAAAGTGGTTTGGTATATTTTTTTTTACAACATCCTGTTTTTTTTCTATGACATCCATAGAAAGGATGAGTTTGGAAGAACTTATTTATAAAGTGACTATAATGGCTGTGATCTCTAGCAGTCTCATGTAACCGTTCTCATTTATCCATATGTGTAAGAGCCTTCCCTGGTCCCTGACCATCTCTTGTAGCATGCTTGTAGTCTCCTGCAGCATGTCTGAAGTCTTTGACAGCTTTCTGTAGCATTACCTGTACTGAATGTGATGTGCAGCCCTTTGGTGGGTTCAGGGGCCACACAGTATGACCCCTTATTGTAATGAAGTTGATCTTATTGTAAGGAATAGAAGGCTTTGGTGAAGAGGTACTAAAAAAAAAAAAAATCCATCCACTGAACCATTTATTCCAAACTGCATACAGCTCTTTCTGGTTTGTTGGCCACCATCAGTGCAGGTTATGGAAATCATGGCCTTGATGGAGTAGGGCTTGGGGCCCAACGTGAAAGTATAAGCCAGAAGGTTATGGTGTGAAAGGATACAAGGAACCAATAAGCCCCCCACTAAACCAATAAATAGAACAGTATACTTTTCTTATAACTAAAAGTATCCACACGTCTCATTCCATCACATATCCCAAAAATAGGAGGATTATTCCTCATTTCAGGATAGAGGGTTAAGCCATGCAAATTATTCCCTTTCAACCCATAACTAACTGTACACCCAGAACTGCTGATGTATAGCTCAGACATAGCCTAATATCATATAACCATTTATTACAAACTGCATACAGCTGTTTCCAGTTTGTTGGCTATAATCAGAGTAGTGCAAGGTTTCTCAACCAGCATTCCATGGAAGCCTAGGGTTTCTTCGGAGGTTGCCAGGGGTTCCTTGAGCAATGGGAAAATTCTGCATCTCAGATAAGTTCCCACTGAAAATAATGATCTTTTTAGCTATTTGTAAGGGGGTAATTCTTCCCAATGACCACAAGCAGGGCCGCTGATAGGGGGGGACCACCAGCCCTCTTGTAGGGGGCCCGAGCACACAGGGGGGCCCACACAGAGAGGGGGATTAGTGATGGACAACAAATACAGAAATCTTCCTGAATCTGATCCCTCCCTCTCCCTGCTATCAGCTTTTATCTGTTGAGAAAGAGACAGTCGTCCCTCACTAATCCCCCTCCCTTGTGTGGCCCCTCTCCCAGCACTTATCTCTGCTCAGGAGTTTATTTGTAAATTGTAACTTTGTTTCTCTCTCTCTGTCTCTCTGATCACTGAGCTCCAACTGCCCAGCCTGTATTTGTTTCTCATCTAATATTTTTTATTTAACATACAGTAGTTTTTTTTTTTAGATTTAGCAGGAATTATGCGAGTTATGTTATATTTGTGTCTGATAATAGTGATTTTGTTGTAATTTTAGCGAAATATATCTTTCAAGAGGTTGTAAACTCGTTAAAAGTTTTTTTTTTCTTTTGCAACCTGCAAGAGAAAGACATAATGAGCTAGTATGCATCGCATACTAGCTCATTATGAAATACTTACCTTAGAACGAGCCCCCGCCGTGCCGCTCTCTTACCTGTATGACGAGCGACATGTTCAGTCGCCCGTCTTCCGGGATCGCGGCATCCGGCCATCTGATTGGCCGGAGCCGCGGTGACGTCACTCCTGCGCACGCGCGCGGGAGCCGACGGTCACGGCACGGGGCTCTGAAGGAACAGCACGATCAGCCGTTCCTTCAGAGCGCATGCGCCAGTGACGTCACTGGCTGCATTAAAGGTAAATATCTCCTAAACCGTACATGTTTAGGAGATATTTACAGTACCTATAGGTAAGCCTTATCATAGGCTTACCTATAGGTACAACTTCCTGAGGAGGGTTTACTTCCTCTTTAATATTTTCCTGGGGGGGCCCTGCCAAGTAGTCTGTATGGGGCCCCGTGATTTCTAACAGCAGCCCTGACCACAAGTGTAAAGAGCATTCTTCCGACTGACCATCACACTAATGTATCATGAGTTGTAGATATAGTAATTTTTAGCAGGGGTTCTCTGAGATAGGAAAGTTATCTAAAGGGTTCATTTGTGATAAAAAGGTTGGGAAAGGCTGGTGCAGTTTTTTTGGAAACCATGGTTTCTATGGAGCAGTGCTTGGGATCCAACGAGAAAGTATATACCCACCCCTGCAGTGGTGAGAAGGAATGCAGAGAACCAAACAGTCCTCCAATGGCGCTTTTCCACTGCATGGAACCGAACGGTTTGGCTCGCTTTTGTGCTTTTCCACTGCTGGTACCGCATGGTACGGTGTAGGAACGGTTCGGTACGGTACGGTACGGCGGCGCTTTTCCACTGCATGGAACCAAACGGTACGGCTCTCAAAAACAGTACCTACTCGATTGTGGTTCCAAGAGGTACCATACCCGGTACCATATCCCACAATCCTTTGCATGCAGTCACTACTAGCCACTGATTGGTCAGAGAATCGTTGTTATCCCACCCACTTAACTTTAGTACTACTTTAGTGGAAAAGCAAACCATACCGTACCGTACCGAACCGTTCCAACACCGTACCATGCGGTACCAGCAGTGGAAAAGCAAACTGGGCCAAGCAGGGTCGAGTAGAGCCGAGTCGGTACTTGCAGTGGAAAAGTAAACCAGTACATAGAACAGTAGAACCTTCTTGGAACAGATTTATTTTTATGTATTTATGTGATTAATTTCATCACATATTCCAAAAATATGAGACTCATTCCTCATTTCATGGTGAAGCCATGCAAATCATTCCAAATTAGGTCCAGGGGTACAAAGCTAGCTCCATAAAGACATAGTTTGATGTGGAGGAACTTGAGAGTCCTAACCTCAACCAAACTTAACACCTTTGGAATAAATTGGAACGCAGATTGTAAGACAGGTATTCTTAACCAACATCAGTATCTAATCTGTCACATGCTCTTTAGGCTGAATGTTCAAAAATTCTCACAGATCCTTCAAAATCATGTGGAAAAGCCTCCCCCAGTAGAGTGTTATACCTACAAAGGGGTGTGGGAACTTCATAATAATGTCCATGGTTTTGGAATGGGATGCCCAACAACCTCATATAGGTGTGATAGTCGGATATTTACACATTTGTTTTTACAATATAGCGCATCTCATGCAGCTGAATTATCTTATTTTAAATGGTGCATTCTTCAACACGGACAATGAGATTGTTTTGTAATGTCTACAGTGGGGAACTGAACCTGGGAACTCAAAGCAAGAGATCTTACCACTGTATTTCTAGAGAGTGCAGCTTTAAGATTGAACTTTAGGCAAACAGCTAACACAGATAAAATACATATATGGGAGTTGTTTTACGTGTCAAATGATGTGCATTTCCGTCCTTCAGTTTTGGGATTCATACTGCTCTGACAGATAGTGCAGTCCTGCATAGGGATGATCGAACTTTTGAAAAGTTTGGTTCAACCAGAACACCCAAACTTCCCGAACGTTCGGCCCGGATTTCAGAACCCCATTGAAATCAATGGGACCCGAACTTCGGAAATAAAAAAACACCATTTTGAAGCCCTAAAACCCAATAAATGCCCCTAAAAAGTGCCTAGGGTTCTGGGTCATACCATAATCACACAAAAAAAAAGTTCTTAAAAATTTTCATTTTTAAGAGAGCCAATTATTGAAAAAATTATTGAAAAAAAAATGAGATTTCTTTGGATTTAGTGTCTGTGGGATCTAAAAAGTGTACCTGTGAAGTTACAGCTCTGTAGCATGTCCAGAACCAGAAAAAAAAAAGTTTGTATTATAATTGCATTAGAGCAGGATAGTGGCTCCGCTATTTTCGCACCCGGCCGTTTTTGTTGCAGGCGTTTATGGGGCTTTTTTGTGGACGTGTTTGGAGACAGGCATGACATCTGAACTTTTGTGTAGGGGTATATATACACACACACATGTATGTATATATGCACATACACATATATAGGTGTGAAAGTAGCAGAACCCTATGCCTGCGCTAATTAAATAATTTGCAGGCATAGGGCTACGCTCCTATCACACCTATATGTGTGTATGTGTATAAATACATATAAGTGTGTGTGTATATATACCTCAATACAGAAGTTCAGATGTCATACCTGCCTCCACAGACGCCCAAAAAATGCCCAAAAAATCACCTGTAACAAAAACGCCCAGGTGTGTTGTTGCAGGCGTTTTTTTTGGGCATTTTTTGGGCGTCTTTGGATGCAGGCATAACATCTGAACTTCTGTATTGGGGTATATATACACACACACTTATATGTATATATACACATACACACATATAGGTGTGATAGGAGCGTAGCCCTATGCCTGCAAATTATTTAATTAGCGCAGGCATAGGATTCTGCCATTTTTACACCTATATATGTGTATGTGTATATATACATACATGTGTTTGTGTGTATATACCCCTACACAGAAGTTCAGATGTCATGCCTGCCTCCAAAGACGTCCAGAAAGAAGCCCAATAAACGCCTGCAACAAAAACGGACAGGTGTGAAAGTAGCGAAGCCACTATCCTGCTCTACTGCAATTCTAATAGAAACAATCTTTTTTCTATGGCGGTCACCCTGACATGGAAGGGTTTGGTCACCCTGCCATAGCAGTCAGAGTCAGTTAACCCTACACTACACTACGGTCCCCTGACACTTAACACTTTCCCTACAGAAACTAGATTATTAAATCTAACTATAGTGGAAAATAGTACCCTAACTACACTAGATATCCCTTTCCTCACACTAATAATTGCTAAATGACACTTTTGAAGCAGGAGTAACAGAACTGCTTCCATTCTCTTCCACATCCCTGTATTACAATGCTAGAGATTTGGCGGGGCTATCTTATATACTGGGGGGCGTATTCACTACTGATTGGCCTCTGGACCCCCTAGTCACTCCAATCACATTCCTAGCATCCTCCTGCCCCCTCGATTGGCTTTTACTGATGGTTCTGGTCCAATCACGGGCTTTTAAAGCCCAGTTCATTTCCCATTGCCTTTTGGTCGGTTCTGGTTGCCGAATTCCGAACTTTTTCAGCAAAATGTTCAATGTTCGGGTCGAACCGATGGTCAACCCAAACCATTTGATCATCCCTAGCTGTATGCTGTGGCAGAAGACCCAATTTTTCTCTGCTGCAGAGTAACCCATACAGACCTTGTACCTCCCTCTACCTTGTGAATGGACGGTGAAAGAAGACGCAGCACACAATGAGTTCATCTCTATGTTACTCTGCTCTCTTCGCCTATCAGTATGTTTATTGTGTGCTGCTTTTTCCTCTTTCAGCTTAGGCTCTGCTGTATAGGGGATGCAAGAGGCTGCTACCAAGTCACATTCAGGTACATACATTACTTGTATTTAAAAAAAATAAAAATAAATACATTTATTTGTGTAGTTGGTAATACAGAGCTGAATATTTTTGTGTCTTTTATAACTGCCTGGAGGTCAACTTTAAATGGACTATGTGGTGGTGTTGTATTTACTATGGCCAGGGATTAAAAGTATGTTTTTGTCAACTGCATAAGAAATAAAATACAATTGTCCTCAATCAATCAATCAATCAATCAATCAATCGGGTGGAGCTTTTGGCTCCTTTTCCTCTATCTCTTTACTGTGATAAAGTGAATAGTCTGCCATTTACATTTGTAGTGCTACCCCTGCAGGAGCTGCTGCCTAATTTGGGTCCTCTGCTTCTGTTCCAGCCCTATGTGAGGTCCCAACCATAATGACATCACCAGTATATATCCTTTTTTAGGCTTTAATGAGCACACAATAATGGGACTCACAACTCTCTAGCTGCACAGGGGTGTCCAACTGGCGTCCCTCCAGCTGTTGCGGAGCTACAAGTCCTATTATGCCTCTGTCTGTGGGAGTCATGCTTCTAACTGTCAGCCTTGCAATGCCTCATGGGACTTGTAGTTCCGCAGCAGCTGGAGGGCCACTAGTTTGACACCCAGCAGATAGCTGTATGTATCCGATTTTCCTTCCTTTCCGTTTTTTGAACGGAGGAAAAATAGGGATCTGTTCCGTTACAAAAAACGGAATAGAACTGAAAGGAAGAAAATCGGATGTCAGCGGATGGTATTCCGCTGACATCCGCAATGCCATTGACTTACATTATGTCCGCAAATCATCCGCAAAAAATTAGGATGATTTGCGGACCTACGGAGCGCCCGTGTGAAAGGGCCCTTACTCACATAGAATCTACCAATGACACACTTGTATACATTCAAATGTACAATAGAAAGGGGGAGTACACGATTGTGAATGAGCAGAAAAGTGTGCATAACTTCCTGCCTAAAACTACACAATAAAGCCAGCGTGTAGAACCGTGAACGTTGCTCTGATCAAACTCGTGCTTGCATCCCCACCAATACTACTGACATAGACATGAGGCTATCTGCAGGAAAAGAGCCATGCGGTTTCCACTATGGTGATCAGGCACAGTAGAAAGACATGAGAGTGTATCCCTTCATAAAGGCAGATAGATATCAAAACGATATTGACTCCACACTGCAATACACATAGATCTATACCAGAAATCAGACCTGCGCATGGAGTGTTTGCCGGCGGAGATGTCTATGTAGAGCGAATGCGTCTACACATCTAGGGGAAGGTTTTCACTGACAGCAGTCTTTCCCTAATACCGGTTCGCCCGTACACGCTCTGATGAGCGCATTGCAAGCAAATCGACAACAGGAGCCATAATGACAATCTAAATAAAAAACATCCTGAAAAAATGTCCACTCTCGTCCTAATAAAATTTCCATAACAGCCCCTCCTTTTTGTCATATGCTCCCATGTGATGAATCTTGATCTTCTTCCAAAAAAACAGAACAGCTCTTCTTATACATAAAAACAATCCATTTCAAAAAGTTAAAATGAAAGATAATGGAATCAGTGTAGACTCAAAAGAAAACAAATGTTTTCCAAATAAAGTGCTTCTCATGTGAACATATATAAACAAACTGGTGTGCTTTTGGCCTCTTTCACACGGGCGTTCCGTATGTCCGTATATCATCCCATCCGTTTGCGGGTTATATACAGACATAATGCATGTCAATGAAATTGTGGATCCGATTTGCGTCCTTTCAGTTCTGTTCCATTTTTTGTAACGGAACAGAACCCTATTTTTTTTCCGTTTAAAAAACGGAAAGGACGCAAAAACGGATGTCAGCGGTGTCAACCGCTGACATCCGCAATCCCATAGACATACATTATGTCCGTATACAGTATCATCCGCAAACGGATGGGATGATATGCGGACATATGGACCGGATGACACAAGTGTCATCCGTGTCCGTAAAAAAAAAGGTGCCGGAGCGGATCGAAATACGGTCCGCACCGCGTGAAAGAGGCCATTACCTCCTTGTGACACCTCTGTGCTCCCAAAACTCTCACCTCAATGAGTAATGAAATACGTTTTCTTAATTACAATGCTCAGGGCAATGTTCCACCCACCCTAGTCTGATTCCAGGTCTATCAGATGGATTTGGATAATCCTTGGTAGTGGAACCTTTAAGGCTCCATCCACCGCACATGCTCCATATGTTAGGGTAAAGCAAAGTGACCTCCCATAGTGTAGTAGTTACAATTAAAATATTCATAAAAAAAAAAGTAAATCTTACATTCAAATCGATAAAAAAAACGCCTTGTTATGTTAAAACATAGAGCAGTATACAGGTCCCCGACATCATTTCTGGTCCAGGATGCTCTACGTCACAGGTGTCAAACACAAGGCCCAAGGGCCGAATCTGGCCCTCCAGGCCGTTTTCATGTACAGGCTTTGGCTGTACATCTCCTTTATCCTCTTCTGGACCGTCCCACACAGATATACTGCGGAAGGGTGGCCCTCCTGCGCTAAATCACATACCTGCACATGATTTTGTGCACTGGGTCTGGGGCACGCTCGCGCACCGCCGGCGACCCGCCCCCACTGTGATTAGACACAGCGGCAGCCAATCAGCAGTGGACCAGATGTTCGCCGGCACCTCGCGATCGTTTCCCAGCACCTCGCGATCGAGAGGAAAATGGAGATTTTATGTTTCTGCTAAGCAGGAACACAGATCTCTGTCTTCCCCCAGCACACCCTAGGAGCACTTTTAACCCTTTGATCGCCCGTGATGTTAACCCCTTCCCTGCCAGTGTCATTAGTACAGTAACAGTGCATTTTTTAGCACTGATCACTGTATTCCCTAAAAAGTGTCAGAAGTGTCAGTTAGGTATTCGATTTGTCCGCTGAAATGTGGCAGTCCTGCAAAAAATCGCTGATCGCTGCCATTACTCGTAAATTTTTTTTTAAATAAATCAATAAAAATTCTATAAATATATTCCATAGTTGCTATAACTTTTGTGCAAATCAATATACGCTTTTTGGGATTTTTTTTTTTTACCAAAAACATGTACCAGAATACATATTTGTCTAAACTGATATACTGTATAAATTAGATTTTTGTAAAAAAAAAAAAAATTATTGGATGTGTTTTATAGCATAAAGTAAAAAATATTAAATTGTCAGTCTTTTTTTTTGTTTATAGCACAAAAAATAAAAACCACAGAGGTGATCAAATACCACAAAAAGAAAACTCTTTGTGGGAAAAAAGGACATCACATTTTTTTGGGTACAGCATCGCACGACCGCGCAAATGTCAGTTAACCACTTCTGGATCGTAAGGTTTTCCCCCCTTGAAGACCAGGCCATTTTTTGCGATTCGGCACTGCGTTACTTTAACAGACAATTGTCCAGTCATGCAATGCTGTACCCAAATACAATTGATGTCCTTTTTACCCACAAATAGAACTTTCTTTTGGTGGTATTTGATTACCTGTGCAATTTAGATTTTTTGTGCTATAAACAAAAAAAAGAGCAACAATTCTTGGAAAAAAAAAAACTATAATTTTTACTTTCTGCTATATAACACCCCCCCCCCCCCCACACAAATAAAAAAAAAAAACCCGATTTTGATTGGTTTGTGCAAGTCATCTTGTCTACAAACTAGGGGGAAGATTAATGTCATTTTTATTTATTATTTATTTTTTTTACTAGTAATGGTGGCGATCTGCGATTTTTAGCAGGACTGCGACATTGCGGCGGACAGATCGGACCACTAACTGACATTTTTGACACTTTTGGGGGGACCAGTGACATTACTACAGTAATCGGTGCTAAAAATATGCACTGTTACTGTAATAATGACACTGGCAGGGAAAGGGTTAACCTAGGGGTGATCAAAGGGTTAAGTGTGAGACTAGGGGGTGTTTTCTAACTGTTTGTGGGAGGGACTTGTGAAATTACCACAGAGACCTATGATCCTATATAGAAGGATCACAGGCACTTTGTGTTCATTCCAGAGAGAACAACGGTCTGCTATGTTTACAACAGCAGACCACCATTTTCTCTCAGCGGGGAGTGATTATGGGTGCCTGGTGGCAGCCGGTCCCATGGATCAGCATCCCCGCTGCCTAGTAAAGGTGGGCACGCGCTGCCGGCACATGTTCGCCCCCCCAAGAGCGCTCCCACCGTACAGGTATGGTGATTTGCGCAGCCGAGCGAGCCTGCCACAGTATATATGCGCCGGGCAGTCGGCAAGTGGTTAAAGTAACTCAGTGCCAAATTGCAAAAAATGGCCTGGTCATGAAGGGGTGGGGGTCAATCGCGGCCACCAGACCCGCAGATCAGATTCCCCTGTGGGGAATGGGTGCGTGCCCCCCCACCTTGCGGTCCTGCGAAGCGACGTACAGTTACGTAGTTTCGCAGGACAGAGCTGACCTGCCGCAATATACAGTATGTACTGCTGTTGGTCGGCAAGTGGTTAAAATAACGCAGTGCCAAATTGCAAAAAATGGCCTGGTCATGAAGGGGTGGGCGGGGGCAATCGCGGCCACCATACATGCAGATCAGCTTCCCCTGTGGCGAATGGGCGGGCGTGAGCGCACCCCCCCTACTTGCGGTCCCGCAAAGAGATGTACAGTTACGTTGTTTGGCGGGACAGAGCCGACCTGCCGCAGTATATGTACTGCCGGCAGTTGGCAAGTGGTTAAAGTAACGCAGTGCCATATTGCAAAAAAATGGCCTGGTCATTAAAGTAGAGTTCCACCCATTTTTAATAAATTGGATTACATAGATGTATGTAATCCCCTTTAAAACAACTTTTACCAATGGAAAGTTTTTTTTTTTTTTTTTGCTAGTAAATACCTTATATTCTGCTTTATTCCTCCTCTCCTCACTTCCGGGTCCGGCCGGCGATTACGTCATTCGGCGATTCGCAGTGTGTGCTGGGATGTATTTCAGGGCATGAAATCTCGCAGTATTACACAGGAGATGAGCTGTACTGCGTGCTCTGCCCCGCCTCCGCCCCGCCTCCTCTCAGTGAGCTGTATGTATGTATTGTATTGAGGCCGTGCTCCGCCCCGCCTCCTCTCAGTGAGCTCAGTGAGGATATAATGCTTTCAGTCCACGCTCACTGAGAGGAGGCGGGGCGGAGCACGGCCTCAATACAATACATACATACAGCTCACTGAGAGGAGGCGGGGCGGAGGCTGGGCAGAGCACGCAGTGCAGCTCATCTCCTGTGTAATACTGCGAGAGTTCATGCCCTGAAATACATCCCAGCACACACTGCGAATCACCGAATGACGTAATCGCCGGCCGGACCCGGAAGTGAGGAGAGGAGGAATAAAGCAGAAAATAAGGTATTTACTAGCAAAAAAAAAAAAAACTTTCCATTGGTAAAAGTAGTTTTAAGGAGATTACATAGATCTAAAGTCACTAAAATGGGTGGAACTCCACTTTAAGGGGAAGGGGGGGGGGGGAGGGGGTAAACCTTCCAGGGCTAAGCTGGGAAATCCAATACCCTTCATTGTATCCCTTCCTGACAGTGTGGTTATCTGAGCAGTTGGGATGTAATAGCGAGGAATGCACTTTTCTAATATATTCAGAGTGTATCCAAGGGCATCGTACAATGTTTGTTTTTGCGCACTAATCTTGTTACATTAAGAATTCCATGTTGAGCGGTTCTACAATAGTCGATGAATTGTACAATACTTTTATGTTATCTTGGAAAAACAAGTTGGCTGAATGTACAAAGTACAGACAAATACTTCCAGTCCTGGACTTGCATTAATCTATTAGCAAATGTTTAGCTCTCTGCAGATAATACCGCAGATATTTGTTTATATAAAAAATAATATATTTTACTTGGCATAACAACCAATAATGTTCACAACATATTGAGGTAATGGAGCCTGGCATTCGAAGGGAAAGTGGTGACTCATATTTTCTTTTCATTAGCGTTGAGGCCATGAAAAAACCCTCAACAACGGCTCATACGCCTTTTTCTCTCTTAGATATTTATTTGCCATTCTTGTTCTTTCAGAATCCCATTACCAATTAAGAGGAATAAAAATATTTGCTGATGTTTTTCCCAAAGACGAGGAAATAGAGGATAAAAAGGATGCTATGTGCAATGTTTACTGAACGAGATTAAATTACTACCTGTTAGTGTTTGAATTGTGTTCAGATGGCGTCCTCATTGGTATTTAGACAGTACAATGTAAAAAAAAAAAAGCAGGGCTGAGCAAAATTAAAAATTTGATTTCACTTGTAGCACCCTCCTAGGTAGGTGCTAGTGAGAGAGTAGAGTTTTTGGCTCTGTCTGCCTATCAGAGGAGCAGCAGGGAAATCTATATTACTTTCTGCCTATCAGAGAGCAGGATCTGCGAGTTAGGTCTGCTCAGTGTGCTCAGTATGTGATTCATTGAGTCTAGATAGTGTTTCACATTGGTCCAATAGGGAGGCATGTTGGACAGTGGGAGGAAACCTGACCAATGGATACATAGGCTTTGATACAGCCCTGGCGATTATCGGAGACCGACTGTCTCAGTGCATTCTGGGATACTGTAAAAAAGTCAGGAGCACATGTGCTGTGGGGTCTTTGGCTGGACAGCAGAGTCCTGGAGGGAGGGTGGCGGCTGCCTCCTCCTCTGTAGCAGTGGCACGTGGCATCAGGAGGTCTTCCTTAGGGCCAGAGGAATGGAGCTGAACCCAGAGGTCCAGGAGAGCTGACTGAGAGGGAGACACTGGAGACCCTAGAAAAACAGTATTGTGAGTACAGGGGATCGTGTTAAGGGGCCTGACCTGAGGAGAGTCACCCCGGAGTAGGATAGTCAGAGGACGGGTGTTAGTGGTCAAGAAAGAGGATACTAGGAGAGTGTCCTGAAGAGAATTGAGTTAATGAAGTCATCTGGATAGAGACATAACCCCAAATTCACCTAAGTGGCAGGGTGAATAAACAGCCTGGCTATATTGAGAATTAGAAGTCCTCCATCTTGTGAATAGTGATGTCGCGAACATAAAATTGAATGTTCGCGAACGGCGAACATCAGCAAAAGTTCGCGAACCGGCGAACATTGCGAACCGCCATAGACTTTAATAGGCAGGCGAATTTTAAAACCCACATGGACTCTTTCTGGCCACAATAGTAATGGAAAAGTTGTTTCAAGGGGACTAACACCTGGACTGTGGCATGCCGGAGGGGGATCCATGGCAAAACTCCCATGGAAAATTACGTAGTTGACGCAGAGTCGGGTTTTAATCCATAAAGGGCATAAATCACCTAACATTCCTAAATTGTTTGGAATAACGTGCTTTAAAACATCCAGTGTGTGTATACGATCAGGTATGATGTTGTATCGATCAGGTAGTGTAAGGGTTACGCCCGCTTCACAGTGACAGACCAAACTCCCCGTTTAACGCACCGCAAACAACCGCAAACAGACCAGAACCGACCAAAATGGGACAGAAACTGGGCTTTAAGGGTTAGGGTTAGGTTTAGTGTTAGGGGATAGGGTTAGGGTTATGGTGAGATATTTAGGGTTAGAGTTAGTAACCCTACCCCTATGCCTCTAACCCTAACCGTCTAACCCTAAGCACTAAAAATAACCCTAACCCTAGCCCTAACCCTAACCCTAGCCCTAACCCTAATTCTAATTTTTTTCTGGTTCTGGACATGCTACAGAGCTGAAACTTCACAGGTACACTTTTTAGACCCCCAGACACTGAATCACACAAAAAAAGTTCTTAAAAATTGTCATTCTTGATAGAGAGCCAATTATTGGAAAAATTAAAAAAAATAAAAATAAAAATAAAAATTCTTTGGATTTAGTGTCTGGGGGGTCTAAAAAGTGTACCTGTGAAGTTTCAGCTAAAGTCCGTAAAAAATCGCAAAAAAAAACCCTGGTCAGGAAGGGGGTAAAATCTTCCGGGGCTTAAGTGGTTAAAGAAAAAAGAATGTTAAAACGGTATTTTTTTTATTTGACCAAATTCTGCTAAGTAGCTCTATGAGTGAAATTAGAGTTTATGTATTGGCTACATTTTCAGTCTCTTTTTTTTTTTTTTTATATTATTATATGAAGTGTTTCCTTTCAATTGTTCATTTTCCTGCAGTCTATGTTGGGTATATTAGTTTGCTGATCTTCCAGCACATTGCACAATGCGTTCCTTATGGAAGTCCTGTATCAGTGTAGTGCCATGTGTTATGTTCATGCCGCTAATCCTACACTTGGCGACCGACACGTCTGTCTGGGCGCTACAAAGTAACTGCAGCTGTAACATAAAAGCTGAATTCAGTTCCTGATTGTTATCCTTTGCCATGTAATCCACTGAAATGGTTTACAACAATGTTTACTGATTACCTCCTCTAGGAAAGATGTTTCCATGCATATTAAGCAGCCAGTCAGCTTGGATTATACAGCTCAAATGAAGCCAGGCGATGAGCGCGTCAATGTAGGAGCGTGGGTTATAACAGTTGTTGTCTCAATAGTGGAAAAATGTTGGCAAATTTATTGAAAGATGTTTTCCATCACAACTTTTCCTAACAGTCCCATCCCCTACTTATTTCCCGGGAGCATTTTCAGATTTTCTGCAGCGCCCACATTAGGTGAAACATGGTATAGCACAGGGATCTCCAATCTATGGCCCCCCAGCTGTTACGGAACTACACGTCCCATGAGGCATTGTAAAACTCTGACATTCACAGACATGACTAGGCATGATGGGAATTGTAGTTCCTGAACAACTGGAGGGCCATAGTCTGAAGACCCTTGTAACCAGTTCAGCTCCAGAGCAATTTTTTTTCTTTGTTGCATACATGTAAAAATCCAAATTTTTGGCAAAAAAAAATTACATAAATCCCCAGAACATTATATGTTTTCTGAAAGCAGAGGCCCTGTAGAATAAAAAGGTGATAGTTGCAAATTTTTGTTTTACGTGATATTTGTGCAACTGTTTATTAACCACTTCTGGACTGGAAGGATTTGCCCCCTTAACCGCTTGCCGCAGTAAATTTACTTGCGGCGGTCAGCCCACGGCCAGGCAGAGTGACGTTAATTAACGTCACTAGCCTGGGAGGGTCTGGGGAGCGAGTGCGCGCCCACGGAGGCGCGTTCCCGCGCGGTCACGGACCCCCCCCCGCGCGTGTGACCGGCGGACCCAAAGCCCGCCGGTCACTCGGCGATCGTCGGGGGAGAGGGAGAAAGTCAGGCGGCTTGTGTAAACAAGCTGCCTGTTATTCTCCTCGGTGTAAAAACACTGATCACACGGTTCTACTATGTAGAACCGTTGATCAGTGTCCTTACACCTCAAGCCACAGCCAATCACAGTAAGAATCACGCCCCTAGGGACACACACAGCCCCTCCCTCTCAAATAAAGTTAACCCCTTCACTACCAGTGTATTTTGACAGTAACAGTGCATATGTATAGCACTGATTACTGTAGAAATGTCACTGGTAACCCCAAAAGTGTCAAAAATGTCAGTCAAGGGTCCGATCTGTCCGCCACAATGTTGCAGTACCGCAAAAAAAATCGCAGATTGCCGCCATTACGCGTTAAAAAAAAACAACAAAAATGACAAAAATCTTTCCCTTTGTTAGTAAATGCGATAACTTTTGCGCAAACCAATACGCTTTTTGCGATTTTTTTTACCAAACATATGTAGCATAAAACAAATTGGCCGAAAATGGCCGAAAATGTTAAAAAATTTTGATTTTTACATTTTTTTTTTTTTGGGGAATTTCATATAAAAAAATGTGAAAAATATTGTTATTTTTGCAAAATTTACGCTCTTTTTTTGTTTATAGCGCAAAAAGTAAAAAGCGCACAGGTGATACCACCAAAAGAAAGCTCTGTTTGTGGGAAAAAAAGGACGTCAAATTCGTTTAGGTACAGAGTCGCAACGACCGCGCAATTGTCCGTTAATGTCACGCAGTGCCGAATCGCAAAATGCCCCCCTGGTCGTTTAGCAGCCAAATCCTCCGGGGCTTAATTGGTTAATGACCAGGCCATTTTTTGCGATTCGGCACTGTTATTTTAACGGACAATTGCACGGTCGTGCGACGCTGTACCCAAATAAATTGATGTCCTTTTTTTCCCTACAAACAGAGCTTTCTTTTGCTGGTATTTGATCACCTGTGCGATTTTTATTTTTTGCGAGAGCGAGAATTCTGAAAAAAAAAAAAAAACAACAATTTTTACTTTCTGCTATATAACATTCCAATAAAAAAAAATGTAAAATTACATTTTTTCATCATTTTAGATCAATTTATATTCTGCTACATATGTTCGGTAAAAAAAATCCCAATAAGCGTATTTTGATTAGTTTGCACAAAAGTCTACAAACTAGGGGAAAGATTTATGTAATTTTTATTTGTTTTTTTTTTTACTAGTAATGGGGGCGATTTTTAGCAGGACTGCAACATGGCGACAGGCAGATCGGACCCCTAACTGATATTTTTTACACTTTTGGGGGGGACCAGTGACATTACTACAGTAATCAGTGCTAAAAATATGCACTGTTACTGTACTAATGACACAAGCAGGGAAGGGGCCATCAAAGGGTTAAATGTGTCATTAGGGGGTGCTTTCTAACTGTGAGAGGGATGGGCTTATGCAATCAACACAGAGACCTGTGTTCCTAAATAGGATGTTCACAGGAGCTTTGTGTTGATTCCTGAGAGAACAAAGGTCTGCTGTGTTTACAACAGCAGACCGCCGTTCTCTCTCCAGAGAGAGCGAGCCCCATGGATTAGCTTCTCTGCTGGCGAATGGGTGCGTGCCCCCCCCCCCAGAATCGTACCCGCGAACCATCGTAAAGGAACGGCGATTCGCGGGAACCTGCCGCCGTATATCTGCGGTGGCTGGTCGGCAAGTGGTTAAATTCAAGTTTCCAGAAAAAAATATAATAAAATTTATTTTAGTGCAAAAACACGCCATAGAATACCCATTTTTGGTAACATATAAAAGATGAGGTTGCATTGAGTAAAAAGATACCTGAAATTCTATGTTTTAAAACTGCGTGCGCCCGCAATATAGCCAAAAACTATGGTGCCCAAAAATAACCATAGGTGACACTTTAAAAGCCATTACAGCTCATCAATTATTGTTCTCACTCAATATGTCTGAAATGTCACATGTGTGGTGCGACCCGAGTTTACATACACGTATGCATCATGGGCATGGGTTTGCATTTGCGCAGGTGTGCAGGGCAATGGGGGTTTTGCCAATTTTTTTTTTATTTGAATATACAGTGCCTTGCGAAAGTATTCGGCCCCCTTGAACCTTTTGACCTTTTGCCACATTTCAGGCTTTAAACATAAAGATATAAAACTGTAATTTTTTTTGAAGAATCAACAACAAGTGGGACGCAATCATGAAGTGGAACGAAATTTATTGGATATTTCAAACTTTTTTAACAAATAAAAAACTGAAAAATTGGAGCGTGCAAAATTATTCAGCCCCCTTAAGTTAATACTTTGTAGCGCCACCTTTTGCTGCGATTACAGGTGTAAGTCTCTTGCACATACTTGGGGTATGTCTCTATCAGTTTTGCAGATCGAGAGACTGAATTTTTTGCCCATTCCTCCTTGCAAAACAGCTCAAGCTCAGTGAGGTTGGATGCAGAGCGTTTGTGAACAGCAGTTTTCAGTTCTTTCCACAGATTCTCGATTGGATTCAGGTCTGGACTTTGACTTGGCCATTCTAACACCTGGATATGTTTATTTGTGAACCATTCCATTGTAGATTTTGCTTTATGTTTTGGATCATTGTCTTGTTGGAAGACAAATCTCTGTCCCAGTCTCAGGTCTTTTGCAGACTCCATCAGGATTTCTTCCAGAATGGTCCTGTATTTGGCTCCATCCATCTTCCCATCAATTTTAGCCATCTTCCCTGTCCCTGCTGAAGAAAAGCAGGCCCAAACCATGATGCTGCCACCACCATGTATGACAGTGGGGATGGTGTGTTCAGGGTGATGAGCTGTGTTGCTTTTACGCCCAACATAACGTTTTGCATTGTTGCCAAAAAGTTTAATTTTGGTTTCATCTGACCAGAGCACCTTCTTCCACATGTTTGGTGTGTCTCCCAGGTGGCTTGTGGCAAAATTTAACCTCCCTGGCGGTATGATTATGTCAGGAATTATATACCAAAAGCGGTACAATTTTTTTCATGGAAATTTGGCGTTATGTATTATAGGCCTACAATTCTTAGTAATTACTGACTTAAACCTGACCAAAACAAGAGTCTAGTAGATATCCCAGATGTGAAAAATTTGAAACACAAACGCATGAATTATAATCGAATCAATAATATAATTTTGCTGCTGCAGGGAACGGAACTAGGAAGTCATCGGACCGACAGACGAGCGGCGGGACTCTCGGCTGGCGGTCACAGCAATGAGAGATCATCGCTGGATCGCCAGGACAAGGTAAGAGACACCGCTGCGCTCTCTGCACATTCACCCCGAGCGTGACTCGGGGATACCGATCCTAACCTCTTGGGATTACCGCCCAGGAGGTTAAATTACACTTTTTATGGATATCTTTAAGAAATGGCTTTCTTCTTGCCACTCTTCCATAAAGGCCAGATTTGTGCAGTATACGACAGATTGTTGTCCTATGGACAGAGTCTCCCACCTCAGCTGTAGATCTCTGCAGTTCATCCAGAGTGATCATGGGCCTCTTGGCTGCATCTCTGATCAGTCTTCTCTTTGTATGAGCTGAAAGTTTAGAGGGACGGCCAGATCTTCGTAGATTTGCAGTGGTCTGATACTCCTTCCATTTCAATATTATTACGTGCACAGTGCTCCTTGGGATGTTTAAAGCTTGGGAAATCTTTTTGTATCCAAATCCGGCTTTAAACTTCTCCACAACAGTATCTCGGACCTGCCCGGTGTGTTCCTTGTTCTTCATGATGCTCTCTGCACTTTAAACGGACCTCTGAGACTATCGCAGTGCAGGTGCATTTATACGGAGACTTGATTACACACAGGTGGATTCTATTTATCATCATTAGTCATTTTGGTCAACATTGGATCATTCAGAGATCCTCACTGAACTTCTGGAGAGAGTTTGCTGCACTGAAAGTAAAGGGGCTGAATAATTTTGCACGCCCAATTTTTCAGTTTTTTATTTGTTAACAAAGTTTGAAATATCCAATAAATTTCGTTCCACTTAATGATTGCGTCCCACTTGTTGTTGATTCTTCACAAAAAATTACAGTTTTATATCTTTATATTTGAAGCCTGAAATGTGGCAAAAGGTCGCAAAGTTCAAGGGGGCCGAATACTTTCCCAAGGCACTGCATATATATATATATATATATATTTTTTTTTTTTTTTTCTTCTTTCGTATTTTTTAAATATTTTATTTCTTTTATATTTTATTTTTTTTTACTTTTTCCTTTCTTTTTTACATTTATTTTGACATGATTGCTATCACAAGGGGTAATAAACCCCTCTTTCTGGAGACATTAGAGGTGTAATAGACCCCAATGTCACCCCTGCCCTTCACACCACTAAGCACAGATTGGCTTGGTTAGATGTGTCCCCTGGCTGTAGTGGAAAGGAAAGGGTGCATCTGAAACCGGAAGTGACATCACTATGGAGCTCCCGGATCACTTTTACTTTGACGCAGGTCATCGGCTCTACAAAATTCACACAGGCTGATGGCTGCTGACTCTTTAGACAGACATAGTACTCCCAAAGTGCTGAACTGGTCAAAGTAGTTGTAAACCTCTGAAATGAAAAATGTGTGTACTTGCCCCCCAAGCACGCAGCAGGTGATTGACAGCCTCAGCTTTGCATTTTTCCCTATGAGATTGTGCAGAGGGGGAATGTCGCATGAGTCACTTTTGACAGTTTATGCCAACACCAAGGGATCCCACATCGCCAAGCACACAGCAGGTGATTGACAGCCTCAGCTGTGCATTTTTCCCTATGGGACTGTGTAGAGAGGTCTTGTGGAAATTAATGGGGTTTGGAACATAGAAATTCTCTTAAGTGTGCTGAAGAATTCACTGCGCTGAAAAGCACACTTGTGGATAGTAACCACTTGTATTCTGCTACATATTTTCGGTAAAAAAAAAGTCACAATAGGCGTATTTTGATTGGTTTGCGCAAAAGGTATCGCGTTTACTTTATGTCATTTTTATTGTTTATTTTTTTTACTAGTGATGGCGGTGATCTGCGATATTGCGGCGGACAGATCGGACCCCTAACTGACATTTTTTACACTTTTGGGGGGGGGGGGGACCAGTGACATTACTACAGAAATCAGTGCTATAAATATGCACTTTTACTGTAATAATGACACTGGCAGGGAAGGGGTTAACACTGTTGGTGATCAAGGGGTTAAATGTATGCCTCATGCTTACTGACGTGTGTGGGGGGAGAGGATTGTGTGACACAGACACAGATCGCAGGTTCAGCTATGCTGAATCCTGTGATCTGTCCCTGCCTGTCACAGAGGAGATCCGCCCACTTTGTTTACACAAGCGGGCGGATTTCCTCAGTCTTTCCCTGACGATCGGGGAAGAGCGCGCGCCGCCGAGAGAGGGAGGTATCTGGCGACGTAGGTCTACGTCGCCAGACCCAGCCAAGCCGCTCTGCTGCAGTAGCAGCAATGTGAGTGGTTGGCAAGTGGTTAATACGCCCCAAGAGCCATTAATCCCTTGTACTTAAAAGTACAATGTACAGCTCTTTTGTATAAGTCTAATCCCAGCGCGCTCGGCAGGAAAGAAATAAAAAAGACAGACACTCGCTGTTAATTCGAAGCCAACTGATGTATCTCTGCCTTACAGAGCAGCGCTCAGGTTTATTTATAGCCATAGATGAAAAAGGGGGTTACAGGGGAGTGGCCTCAAGACCACCAATCAAAGACATGCATACATTCAGAAATACAAAAGGAGTGCATGTTCATGAACGAGCGGGGCCGCATGCCTGAGTTTCCCGCCGATGGGTGCACAAGTGACCATGCGCTATTACTACAATGAGACCCACATGTAGAACAAAATGCCCACCAAACACTATGCAATGGAACTAGGGTGTATCTCATGAACATTGCCCCGCTAATACGCAGAGATGTATAGTAACGAAGTAGAACTACTTAAGTACTGTACTTAAGTACCGAAATGCGGTATCTGTACTTTCCCAGAGTAGAATTTTTTTCTCCTACTTCTACTTTTACTTCACTACATTTTTTCGATGATTTTGATACTTCTACTCAAGTATTTTTTTTTTTGTGCTGCATAGTTACTCGTTACTTTTAAAAAAATTACCACTGCCAGAACAGTAGATGGCAGGTTGCATAAAGCTCAAAAAAATGTGTATAATGTCATTTGTAAATCAGCGCATACGAAAATAAAGGCTGTGTATAATAAAAGCTGCTATACCAAATCTTTCCAATAAAAAGAAAATATGAAACAAACAAATAAATGGTGCTACAGCGCTTAAAGTGCATCAAGAAACTACTAACAAACACAGGTTAATCATTTGAATAAATCATTTGAAATAATAAAAAACAATATGATGTTCAAACTTTTGACTTCTTTCTTTAATAACTACATAACACAGTACTTGTACTTCTACTTTCAGTACTTGAGTATAATTTTTTTTTCAAAACTACTGGTACTTTTTACTTTTAGTACTTAAGTAGCAAATTTTTTGAAAAAACTACTTGCAATACTTAAGTAAAAAAAATGTTGAATACTTTAGTACTTCTACTTAAGTAACTTTTTCTGCGAGCACTTCCACTTCTACTTAAGTCACTTTTTGATCGAGCACTTGTACTTTTACTCAAGTAGAAATCTCGAGTACTTTATACAAGTCTGCTAATACGTGTGCATGCACTTCCATCATAACCTGTTAGAGTGGATCCTATATAATATAGTTCATATAAGAACCATATTTGATAGTGATAATGCTACTGTTCCAGTGAATGAGACTTAACTATATCTGCAAAAGACAATAGCAGCAGTATTTCAATCATATGGATCAAATATGACAGAAAGGTGCCAGCCATTATTCCTGGTAAAGGGCAGATATTATTAATACGATAAGAATTCCATATAACAAACATATCTCCGTCAGTGAATACCAGGGCCCCGGCTGGCTGATATACATTTGTGCGGAAGAACCCTCCTTGCACTGCCATAGATCCGGAACGGCACCGCCAATAGGAATGATCAGGCTACAAGTAGCGTGCTGTCTATTTAATGGAAGATTTCCACATCTAAAGGTCTTTCCTCAATGCCAGTTAAAGCAATATTCACTGTGCATAGCGATTACCGGTAAACTGACACTGGGAGACATACTGGCAATTTAACTAAAAATACATTCTAAAGAAACGTCCACATAAGTATTAATAACATTTCCACAACAAGAGGCGTGTGTGGCATCAGTCACTTCTGACAATTTATGCTGACACCAAGGAATCCCACCCCCCAACACACAGCAGGTGATTGATAGCCTCAGCTGTGCATGTTTCCCTATGAGGCTGTGTAGAAAGGGGTGTGTATCATGAGTCACTACTGACAGTTTATTCTGACACCAAGGAATCCCACCCCCAAGCACACAGCAGGTGACTGACAGTCTCAGCTGTGCATGCTTCCCTTTGAGACAGTGTAGGGGGGGGGTGTCCTCCACTCAGGTGTCATATTACACTCAGCTCCCTGCCCTAGGCTGTGTAATGTGTGATGTCAGATTCCCACCACCTGCTTTCTTGAGCTGAGAAATGCTGTGTAAATGATGCACTTGAATGGTTCCAGAGAAGAGAGGGCTGCAGATATATAGGTTCAATATGTAGGAGGATTTGATTGTAAGGTAAAATCCAAAAGTCCAGATGGCTACACTCCAAAATATCATACAACCTAATTGAGTAAAATCAAGCACATACAACACCATGACACAAAAAGGACAGCAGTTGTCAATGCATTTCAGGCTAAGATATGTATTGTATATGTAAGGATTTACAACCACTTTAGCCTAGTGTTCAGATGCATTTGGGTGGATTTACTAAAGTAGAGTAGAACACAACACATGATGTCAACCTTTCTCAACTGTTTTACCATTGAGGAACTCTTTAAACAATATTCAGGTCTCAGGGAACACCTGCTTAAAAATATTATGGGGGGGGGGGGGGGGCAGTGTGCTACAGGTTATGTTTCATTAGCCACACCATACTGGTGGTCAAGGGGAGGGGGGCTTTCTTGCACTGGTGATCAGTAGAAAGGATGTCCTGTTACACTGGCGGATCCTGAGAAAAATGTCCATTTCCGTGGTGGTCAGTGTTGAGTTCGCAAACATTGTTGGAAAGTGAGAAGAATGCTTCTTCCAATGGGGGTCAGTGATGATCATTTGTGTGAATGGTTACTTACCTGAGAAATGAGAAGAAAAGCTGGTCCAATTCCAGTGGTTCTGCTGTGTGGTGTTGGTGTTAGAACTTTGTGGGCACCATCAAGAAAGAGATAAATCCATTACTGTTCCCTGCTCAAGAATCCCTAGCAAGCTTTAGAGGATCCCTAGGGTTCTACAGACCCCTGGTTGAGAAAGGCTTTGTGGTAATGTATGGCAACCTACTGTAGATGTATGTGTCCTGCACTACCACTTATGGTCAATTGCACGCAATATGACGCCTGCAGAATGAGATTTACAGCAAGCAACGAGCAGGGCGGAGGGGTGTCCAGAATACGTGTTAGATCAGCTTTTCTTTTTGTCTTAAGGTGTGATAAGATGTGGATACTAATTCTGGTGTTTGCTCCTGACACACATTCCAACTCAATAAGTGACTTGGAGAAGATATGAAACATAACAAGAACAAGTCCATTTGTATGTGACCAACTAATGGGCCATACACACTATACAATTTTCTTTAGATTTTTTCCTTCAGACTTACCAAAACCATATAATAGGAGGTCAAACCTAAACACTTTCAATTTGTATGCAATTAGGCACGCCCTTGCACAACATAGAAAAGGTAAATCTAAAGGAAATCTGACAACAAAAGTTGTATAGTGTGTATCCAGCTTAATACTAGCTATACCATGACCTAGAAGATAAGTGAGAACCTTCACACAGTGGTGTAGCATGGGTTGTCAGCGGTCGGTACAAGGTAAATAGTTTACGCCCCACTAACCTGAGGACTTTTAGCACTCCCTGAGTCCCTTCTACTAGTTCTGCTGCGACGGATTAGTAAGGGCTCCGCCTCCTAGTTATTCACAGCCTCTAATTGGCTACCCGCAGCCTTTTATCATTGGTTGAGTCACTCTGAGTGATAGCTCTTTAACTACGGTAGTTAAAGAGCTATCTCGGATTCAACCAATAAAATCGGAGATGTTGGCTGTGGATAATGAGGAGGTGGAGCCCTTTCTAATCTGTCACAGCAGAGCCGCCAGCCGCTAGCCCTGGAGTGTAGTGTGTGTGTGTGTGTGTGCGTGTGTGTGGGGGGGGGTCAGTGAGCAGTATACAGTGTGGGGGGGGGAGTAGTGAGCAGTATACAGTGGGGTGGGGGTGAGCAGTATACAGTGAGGGGGGCAGTGGAGAGGGGGGATGCAGCCAGGTTGAGGGGTGGACAGGGCCAGGTTGAAAAAAGAGAGGAGGGGATGCAGCCAGGTGGAGGTGAGGACTAAGCCAGGTGGACAGAGGAGAGGGGGGATGCAGAAGGGTGGAAGTGCGGATGGAGCCAGGTGGACAGAAGAGAGGAGGGGATGCAGCCAGGTGGAGAGGAGGACTGAGACAGGTGGATAGAGGAGAGGAGGGGATGCAGCGAGGTGGTGAGGAGGACTGAGCCAGGTGGATAGAGGAGAGGAGGGGATGCAGCCAGGTGGAGGGGAGGATGGAGCCAGGTGGACAGGGGAGAGAGAAGATGCAGCCAGGTGGAGGGGAGGACTGAGCCAGATCAACAGAAGAGGGGAGGTGATGCAGCCAGGTGGAGGTGAGGATGGAGCCAGGATGGCAGAGGAGAGGGAGGATGCAGGCAGGTGGAGAGGAGGACAGAGCCAGATGAACAGAGGAGAGGTAGGATGCAGACAGGTGGAGGGGAGGACTGAACCAGATGAACAGAGGAGAGGGAGGATGCAGACAAGTGGAGGGGAGGACAGAGCCACATGGACAGAGGAGAGAGAGGATGCAAACATGTGGAGGGGAGGACAGAGCCAGATGAACAGAGGAGAGGGAGGATACAGCCAGGTGGAGGGGAGGACAAAGCAAAATGGACGGAGGAGAGGGAGGATGCCGCCAGATGGAGGGGAGGATGGAGCCAAATCAACAGAGAAGAGGAGGTGATGCAGCTAGATCAACAGAGGAGCAGAGGAGAGGAGTGGATGCAGCCAGGTGGAGAGGAGGATGGAGCCAGATGGACAGAGGAGAGGGAGGATGCAGCCAGGTGGAGGGGAGGACATAGCCAGATCAACAGAGGAGAGGAGGTGATGTAGCCAGGTGGAGGGGAGGGCAGAGCCAGATGGACAGAGGAGAGGAGGTGATGCAGCCAGGTGGACAGAGGAGAGGGAGGATGCAGACAGGTGGAGAGGAGGGCGGGGCCAGATCAACAGAGGAGAGGAGGGAATGCTGCCAGGTGGAGGAGAGGATGGAACCAGGTGAACAGAAGAGAGAAGCAGATGCAGCCAGGTGGAGGGGAGGATGAAACAGGTGAACAGAGGAAAAGAGGGGATGCAACCAGGTGGAGGGGAGGATGGAGCCAGATGAACAGAGGATAGGAGGGGATGCAGCCAGGTGGACAGAGGAGAGGGGGGATAAAGCCAGGTGGAGGGGGGTGGAGCCAGGTGGACAGAGGAGAGGAAGAGATGAAGCCAAGTGAAAGGGAGGGCAGAGCCAGGTGGACAGAGGAGAGCAGGGGATGCAGCCAGGGGGAGGGGAGGATGGAGCCAAGTGGAGAGGAGGACAGAGCCAGGTGGACAGAGGAGAGGGGAGGATGCAGCCAGGTGGAGGGGAGGATGGAGCCAGGTAGACAGAGGAAAGGAGAGGTTGCATCTAGGTGGAGGGGAGGACAGAAGCCGGGTGGAGGAGAAGACAGAGCCAGGTGGACAGAGGAGAGGTACAGCCAGGTGGAGGGGTGGACAGAGCCAAGTGGAGGGTAGAATGGAGCCAGGTGGACAGAGGAGAGGAAGGGTTGCAGCCGTGTCCCCCAGCACCACTTACCTGGTAGGACTCTTTTTGTCTCCCATGCTCTGCTGTGACGGACGAAGAGATCCGGAGCGGAAGCCCCGGCTACAGCGAGGCGGGAGCAAGCAGCTGTGCCGACCGCGATCACCACAGGCCAGCCAACTGTCCGCCACCGCACATGAACAGCTCAGCCAATCACAGGGAGCCCATGGCTTAGCTCGGACACCCGGGGAGGCTCAGGATGCTAATGGATTGAGAGATTCTGCACCAGATTTTACACTCTCCGGTTTTAGTAAATCAAGCCCATTGCATCTTTTTCCCCTTGCTAGAGGAGAAATGTGTAAACAAAGAAAAGTGTGTGTTAAAACAAGAAAAAATAACGAGGGGTTTGACCGACATCAGTGTCAGGCTTGGCTTTAGGCTGCATTCACATGTCAGCTTATAATCGCGGGCAGAACCGCCGCGGTTCCGCCCACGATTCGGAGATTTATTGCAAATCGCGGGACGCCTAGCGTTGCCCGTTGATTTGCAATAGCCCCCCAAACGCCGAGCGATGTTGCCGCGATTTACGCCCGCTGAATCGCGGCAACATCGCGCAAACAAAATCGCGGGACACAATACGCTCCAAAGAAGCTCTTGTACTTTTTTGGAGCGTATTGCGTCCCGCGATTTTGTTTGCGCAATGTTGCCGCGATTCGGCGGGCGTAAATCGCGGCAACATCGCTCGGCGTTTGGGGGGCTATTGCAAATCAACGGGCAACGCTAGGCGTCCCGCGATTTGCAATAAATCTCCGAATCGCGGGCGGAACCGCGGCGGTTCTGCCCGCGATTATAAGCTGACATGTGAATGCAGCCTTAGGGTCAAGGTTACGTCCAAGGTCAGTGTATTTTAGGTGTATTTTAGGTAGGAAAATAATTCTCAATTTAGTGTCAGTATGTTTTATGTTTTCAAAACTGTGTTCAGGTATTATGATTTGTTTTTACTCTCCCAACTCTTAGTCCCCGTTCACACTAAGGTGACCTGTAAGGAGACCTGGTCGCCTCACAGGTCGCCGTAGGTCGCCTTCCATAGGGAAGCTGCGGACCCGTTCTAATAGGAGCGACACAAGTCGCTCTGACTTAGAAAAAGGGTTCGGAGCTTCTTTGGGGCGACCAGGAGGCAACCGCCATAGACTTCAATGTTATGAAGTCCGTGGCGGCCGCTCCGAGGTCGCGGCGCGCTGCTCGCACCGGCGACCTCGGAGGTCGCCCCCCCAAGTCGGATCGCCCCTATGTGAACGGGGCCTTAAACTAAAAAAATGTTGGCTTGACATACATTTCAACAATACAGGAAACAAATACTGTTCAGTGTTCACAGAGGGGTTGATTTACTAAAGGCAAATAGGCTGTGCACTTTGCAAGTGCAGTTGCATTCTCCAGGGCTTAGAAAATAAGAGGAAGCTCTGCTGACTTCTATCATCCAATCATGCAAAAAGCAAAAAATATTTATTTATTTCTCTTGCATATGATTGGGTATTCTTTACAAAGTGAAGCTGCACTCATTTTCTAAGCTCTGGAGCAACTGCACTTGCAAAGTGCACAGTCTATATCCCTTTAGTAAATAAACCCCATTGTGTATTATTCCACTGCTTTGATAAAGAAAAAAATTATAAAATAAATGTAGTATACCAATTAAAAAAAAAAAAAAAACAGTTTAGCCCCCAGCCCCGGTATGAGCCAATATAAAATATGTAAAATCAAAAAAAAAAAAAAATAATACCTGTAAACCCAGTTGCTAAATCTCTTATGATCTTGAGCATGGTAGTGTCATTTCAAAAGTAATTTTTTTTTTTTTTCAAAATCTGCAGCTTTCATTAAACTAATACCTGATCTTAGATTGTAAGCTCTAACGAGCAGGATCCTCTGATTCCTACTGTATTAAAGTGTATTGTATTTGTACTGTCTACCCTCAAGTTGTAAAGCGCTGCGTAAACTGTCAGTGCTATATAAATCCTATATAATAATAATGATCCTGCCATGAAAATCCTTGTTCAGGCCCTCCCTGTTACAGGGTGTCTTTGTTTGCAAACTGCATACCTGCATTGTCACTTTGGCACACGGGCCTCCAATGGATTCCACAAGCATCTATCAACGGCATGTAGGCTTGAAATGTCTGCAAATAGGCTGCCAGAAATCAGCAGCACTGAAATGCAACAAAGGATGAAGTAAGGTGAAAAAAAGTATTTTATTTTTTATTTTTTTTAAGTAAATTATTTATGTTACACTTTAGCCAACCTAGTTAGTGTTTACATCTACTTTGAATAATAATAATAATAATAATAATATTAATAACAATACCAACAATAATAATAGAAATAAAGATAATAATAATAATAATGATAATAATGATAATAATAAAAATAATAATAATAATAATAATAATAATATAGTAATAATCATACTAATATTAATAAAAATATAGTAATAATAATAATAATAATAATAATAATAATAATAATAATAATAATAATAATAATATTAATAATTATTATTTTAATAATACCAAGAACTTAAAACCATTTAAATCCATTTAAAAAAAAAAAACATTTAGCATATTAAAGCGGTTAATCATAAGTCAATCTCCAAAGTCATTTAGAATTGCAAGAAAAGTGCTTTGAAAGTGCAACAGATTTGTGCCTCATGCAAAGAGATATCCTCCTTCCATAACAGGTTATCAGGATCAGGATATTTATGATACACTTTAGCCAACCTAGTTAGTGTTTACATCTACTTTGAATAATAATAATAATATTAATAACAATACCAACAATAATAATAGAAATAAAGATAATAATACAAATAATACTATTAATAATAACAATATAATAATAATAATAATAATAATAATAATAATAATAATAATAAATATAGTAATAATAATAATTATTATTATTATTATTTTAATAATAACAAGAACTTAAAACCACTTAAATCCATTTAAAAAAAAATGTTTAGCACATTAAAGCGGTTAATCATAAATCAATCTCCAAAGTCATTTAGAATTGTAAGAAAAGTGCTTTGAAAGTGCAACAGATTTGTGCCTCATGCAAAGAGATATCCTCCTTCCATAACAGTTTATCAGGATATAGGGCTGCTTTGGGTCCGTCCAACTGTCACTTGCCCTTTCTCCTTTCTTTCCCTTTGACAGGTCGTACATTTTGCACCAGGCAGCTGCTTCTTCCTCCAAAAACTAAACATTTTCTTTTCACACTTTGCAGAGCACTCTTGGCTCGTCATAGAAAATGGTAAACTGGATGGGCCGAAACAAAGGGCCTCCCAGGACATCGATCTTGTAGGTTTATTGGGAGGCATTGGATAATCTTTCTGGTCTTGCTGCTTATGTAGAGGGCTGATGGGTTTTACAATGGTGAAAAAGTTATTTTTTTTCTTAGACAAAGCAGGTGGAGCTTCTGAGACGTCAAGATCAAAGTAAAGCGATTCCTTCCTCCTGATATGAGGGCACTCACCAAGCGTGAGAAACCCATAAGGAGTGGTAATTTTTGGAAGATGAGGCAAAGACAAGGCAGCTCTTGTAGAAGGGTCTGAATGGTCATCGACCTTCTCCAGCTCTTCTGAAGTCAACTCCAATGTTTTTCTTTGAAGGCTTCTGCCCCTCAGTAAATTTGCTTTCCTAACATTGGAATCGGAATAGCTCCTCTTGGCTCTAGGAGATAGGGCAACGTCTCTCCTAGCTCTTTGCAACTCTCTTTTAGCTTCAGGAGTCCCTTCCATCGGGTCAACGTGCAAGAAAACGTGATCCACGTCTAGCGAAGGAATGATGAACTTTGGGATGCGGTCTGGAGTCACCACGATGTCAAAGATGTTTTTCTTCTTGTTGACCACGTGGCTTGACGACTTATTCATTTTAAGTACCTTGTGCTTGAGCATGGTCTCCAGAGCACTTTTGATGGTAATTGGAGCTGTGGTTGATAACATCGCCTCGTTCTCATGTGAAATGGATGTAGCAAGAAAGAAATCTCTCCAAGGGAACTCAAGTTCTGTTTATAAAACATAGAAACTCTGCAAACGTCATCCTTCGGTTTGTACGTCATTGGCATGGCAACCGAAGATAAGGAGCTTTTAAAAGGCTACTTGTACACTTGTGGTGAAATTCACGTGGCGTCCTCTCTCTCTCTCCCTGGAGCAGCTTATGTTCTTTGAGATATGATTTCTGCTTGCCTTTTCTTCACCGTCTTTTGTTGTATTTTTAGGACCACTGCACAAGATACTTTCATTCCAAACAAGGATCCTCTTTGAAAATTAACCCGCACTCCAACCTTCTCTGCATACGAGACTTCACCGGTGTTAATTAGACTTCACAATGCGATACGGCTGTCAAAGTCAACGGAAAACACACTGTAACCTTTTCGCAAATGGGAATCGGAATATTTCCCAACGAGCTGCTTTTGGGAGACGGAGGCTGTTAATCATTCACAGGATATGGAGCTTAGTGTTGCAGGTTGCAGTTACATAGACAATGATAACAAGGATAGAAGGGGAAAGTGGCTAATGAATAGGCAGGATTATTCCAGAGAACGAGAAGCAATTAACAAGCTGGAGCTGGCGGGTTTTTAAATGCAGTGTGACCGTCCAGCATGGTAACCAGAGTAGAACTTGCTTATAAAGCAGATGTAAAACCTAACCGGATGACATTTGGTTTGCCAGAGTACTGTGTACTATAAATAGTTTTAAAAAAAAAATACTGTCAATACCTTTGTTCATCCTTTGCTTGATCTCAGCCATGCTGATCTCCTGCAGCCTTTTTTAGCTACTTCCTATCTACAGAAGAAAATGAGAACACATAGTGTTCAAGAAAAATGTGGGACTTTGCATGAGGTGTGACCAGTATAAACATAATGATAACAATAGCACATATACATCTGCTGGTAAGCATAGAGAAGCATAGGATTGGTCATTGTGTGTTTATTAAACTGTAAATGGCAGATAATATTAAGTACAATGGATACGAGACAAATAAGAGGGGACATACATGAGGTACATTATTAACATACTAAAACCATAACAAATGTTTGAAAATGATGACAGGATAAACCAAAAATTTCTTTTGGTTTATCCTGTCATCAGGATAAACCAAATAATTCACGAAACGCGTTGAGCCATGGAGGCCATTCCAATTTTTCCACCATACTCAACATGCATCCTAACAATGAATGTTGATGTTAGGATGCATGTTGAGTATGGTGGAAAAATTGGAATGGCCTCCATGGCTCAACGCGTTTTGTGAATTATTTTCACTTCCTCAGGAGCAGGCCCATTTCTAATTTCTAAAAAATATATAATATATATGTAAAATGGAACCAATCATGCATCCAAAGAAAAGTATTTTGGAACGACTAAAGTTTAAATAGCTTACAGTGGAGTGGTGGTTGTCAATGAGACGGAGGATCTCGCAGAGAAACGTCCCCATGTCCTCCTTATTACTTCCTATCTACATGCACTTGGATGCACACCTTCGTTTTTCACTGGCTTCATAGGTGTGCGCATCCTATTGCATTAGGGTGTGCTGCACCCCAAAGCTCAAACACACATGCCTATGTATGTATATATATATATATATATATATATACATTATCTCACAAAAGTAAGTACACCCCTCATATTTTTGTAAATATTTCTATTTATTTTTTTATACATTTTTATTTTCCTTTTTACATACAAAATCAGACAAAAAATATAAAGCAGTGTTAATGCAGCCAATTACTTGGGTCAAACACTCCAAGGCTTTGCATAAATAGACAACGAAGAAAAAAAGGAGAAGAACAGAAAAAAATAAAAAAACACGAAAAAGAAACAAAAAAATCAAAACAAACACACAAAAAAAAACAGAAGAAAAAGGGGGGGGGGGAGGGGGATTGGAGATTCAAGATTCAGCCTGAGCCTATATAGGTTGCAACCCTTATGTTGCCAGAAAAATCGACCGTGTCCCTAGAAGAATACCATTCAGTGAATCTAAAAGGGCGTATCATATCTGTCAAGTTCTCTTATCTTTTCATGTGTCAACACTGAAGAAATGACACTTTGCTACAATGTAAAGTAGTGAGTGTACAGCTTGTATAAGAGCCCATTCACACTAGAGCGACTTGAAGTCCCTCGCGGTCCATTGACTGCTACAGGACCTGTTCTAATAGGATTGACACAAGTCGCTCCGACTTAGAAAAAGCGTCCTGTACTACTTCGGGGCGACCTCGGGGCGACTTGCATAGACTTCAATTATATGAAGTCCATGCAAGTCACGCCGAAGTCGCGGTGCACGGGACTTCACAAGTCGTCCCCGAAGTAGTACAGAGTCGTGCCGCTCCAGTGTGAATGGGCTCTAACAGTGTAAATTTGCTGTCCCCTCAAAATAACTCAACACACACAACAAAAGTGAGTGCACCCCTAAATAAAAATGTCAAAATGGGGCCCAAAGTGTCAATATTTTGTGTTGCCACCATTATTTTCCAGCACTGTCTTAACCCTCTTGGGCATGGAGTTCACCAGAGCTTCACAGGTTGCCACTGGAGTCCTCTTCCACTCCTCCATGACGACATCACAGAGCCGGTGGATGTTAGAGACATTGAGCTCCTCCACCTTCTGTTTGAGGATCCCCCACAGATGCTCAATAGCGTTTAGGTCTGGAGAGGTGCTTGGCCAGACCATCACCTTTACCCTCAGCTTCTTTAGCAAGGCAGTGGTCATCTTAGAGGTGTGTTTGGGGTTGTCATCATGTTGGAATACTTCCCTGTGGCCCAGTCTCTGAAGAGAGGGGATCATACTCTGCTTCAGTATGTCACAGTACATGTTGGCATTCATGGCTCCCTCAATGAGCTGAATGAGCTGTAACTCCCCCCGTGTAAATTTTAGACAGCATCCCAATGTTTTTGGAATTGGGGGTTGTATTACAATTTACATTAACCCCTTCACGCCTAAGGGTAAAACAGATGTTAATGCCTAAGCACAATTTTGCAATTTTGACATGTGTTAGTAAAACCGTACATATCCTCACAACTAGTTTTTGTATCCAGGTGGACTATACCTTGATTTTTTTTAAGCGTAATTGAGAAAAAAACATTCCTCTCTGGGTGATCTCTGTGCATTACAAGGATTGTAACAACCTTTGTTGCAGATTCCTACCTTTTATTATTCTGAAGAAATGATAGTTTGTTCCTCTGTGCTGAGTGGATGTAATGGGAGTGGTTTCATAACTATAACCATCAGGGCTCTAATGAGGAAATCTGCTGGGCCTGCATCCCTTTAGACGTGTTCCTATTGGGAGTATCTCACCAAAAATGACATTTTTGTTGCAGGGGATGCCAGAAATCTGACTTGTATCTTAGTGCAGACTTTTGGGAAAATCAGTGAGCCAATCACACAAGCAGTAAATGATGTTTTTGGGGGTGTTGTCAGTATACATTCTGTGTACAGAACAGCTCCAGGCGGCCATGTTGCATTGCATTTTCCTAAAATTACAACAGCTGCAGATTGAAAAGGAAAGGTCATTTTTAATAACATTCAATTACAATATGATTTGTGTCACAATTGTATACACTATATTGTTTTTCCTTTATTTGCTGATTCTTTTCCCCACGAAAGTGGAGTTACCCTTTAAAATTTCAACCCATAAGAATAAAAAAAAAAAAAATACAGAAACTCTGCCATCTAGTGGCATTTTTTGGAAATTGCTTGTTTTAAAAGACAACTATGCTCCATCTATGAATGATGCACTTTTTCTTTACGGGCTCTGTACATGTTATACTGAGGTTTGTTTTCAGCGACATGGACTGCAAATCACAGTCTCTGCCTTTGCTGGGAACATGCTGATAGCTCCACTTACAGGTTACAGCCATATACAGGCCAAACCCCCAAATCCAAATAATGACAGCAATAGAACTTGTTCACAGCAACATCGAGATGTGGAAGGAAGACTGCAGGCCATGCCGCTGCCCACAGAACTGATCATCAGTAAAAGTCACCCTAGTGTATGTATATGGATGTATAGAGTTTACAAGGAGAAAATGCAATTCTACTTTAACCACTTAAGCCCCGGAGGATTTGGCTGCTCAAAGACCAGGCCCTATTTTGCGATTCATCACTGTGTGACTCTAACGGACAATTGCGCGGTCGTGCGAAGGTGTACCCAAATGAAATTGATGTCCTTTTTTTTCCCCACAAACAGAGCTTTCTTTTGGTGGTATTTGATCACCTGTGCGATTTTTCCTTTTTGCGCTATAAACAAAAAAAGAGCGACAATTTTGAAAAAAAATAACAATATTTTTCACATTTTATTTATATGAAATTTTCCAAAAAAAATGTAAAAATCGAAATTTTTTAACATTTTAGGCCAATTAGTTTTCTGCTACATATTTTTGTTAAAAAAAAATTGCAAAAAGCGTATTTTAATCGGTTTTCGCAAAAGTTATTGCGTTTACTAACTGCGGGAAAGATTTATGTCATTTTTATTGTTTCATTTTTTAACTAGTAATGGCAGCGATCTGCGATTTTTTTTTTGCGGGACTGCGACATTGCGGCGGACAGATCGGACCCTTGGCTGACATTTTTGACAGTTTTGGGGGTACCAGTGACATTACTACAGTAATCAGTGCTATACATATGCACTGTTACTGCAAAAATTACACTGGCAGGGAAGGGGTTAACCTTATTGGTAATCAGTGGGTTAAATGTATCCCTAGGGGAGTGATTCTAACTGTGGGGGGGGGGGGGGCGTGGCTAGTGATGTAACCACAGAGACATACGATCCTACATAGCAGGATCGTATGATCTCTGCAGTTACACCAGGGAGAATGACAGGCGGCTTTGTTTACATCAGCCGCCTGCCTTTCTCCCTCTCCAGTGGGAGAATGCGAGTGGCCGGCGGACATCGGAGCCACCGGTCACTCTCGTGGGGATGTCAGGGAACGAGCGGGGGCAGGAGCGCGCCTCCGGCGGTGCGCACTCGCCCCCTCCAGGCTTGTGGGCGAGTGACATACCCCAAAGTCACTTTGCCCAGTAGGGGCTGACCGCCGCAGTAAATAGTCGTGCAGCGGTCGGCAAGTGGTTAACCACTTCCAGTCTGGACCAATTCTGACATTCCTCTCCTACATGTAAAAAAAAATCAACATTTTTTTTGCTAGAAAACTGCTTAGAACCCCCAAACATTATATATATTTTTAAGCAGAGGCCCTAGAGAATAAAATGGTGGGTGTTGCATATTTTTATGTCACATGATATTTGCACAGTGCTTTTTCAAACACTCATTTCTGGGGAACAAAATACACTTTAACCACTTTATTACCGCACTATAGCAAAAAGGAGGCTACAGCGAAGCTCTTTTGTTCCAGGAGGGCATCCATGGACAGAGCTGATCACAGATCGTGGTAAAGGGCCAATCACAAAAGCCCTTTACCGTGTGATCAGATGGTGTCCAGTCACAGAGTAAACAGACTTGCCGCTTATCGGCAATACTTTCCTCATACGCTGTTACAGAGTGAGAAAAGCAGAGCTGGTAACCAGCAAGTGTGATAGGGAACATGTACACTGATCATCAGTGCCCTGATTATAAGTGCAGCCCCATCAATGCTGTCTATCAGTGCCGCCTATCATTGCCCATTAGTGCCATCCATCAGTGCCTCTTCATCAGTGCCACCAATTATTGCCTATCAGTGCCACCCATCAGTGTTGCCTATCATTGCCCATTATTGCCATCCATCAGTGCTGCCTATAGTGTCTCTTCATCAGTGCCTCCTAATCAGTGCCACCTATCAGTGCTTCTTAATCAGTGCCCACCAGTGCCTCTTAATCAGTGCCGCCCACCAGTGCCTCTTAATCAGTGCCGCCTATCAGTGCCTCCTAATCAGTGCCGCCTATCAGTGCTTCTTAATCAGTGCCGGCTATTAGTGCCTCTTAATCAGTGCCTATCAGCGTGGCATGTCAGTGCAGACTTATCAGTGAAGGAGAAAAATTATTTTTTTGCAAAATTTTATACCAGAAACTTTTTTTTTGTTTGTTTACCAAAAACAATTAAAAACCCAGTGGTGGTTAAATACCACCAAAAGAAAGCTCTATTTGTGTGAAAAAAAAAATGATAAAGAAATTGTTTAGGTACAGCATTGCATGACCGCACAATTGTCATTCAAATTGTGAGAGCGCTGAAAGCTGAAAATCGGCCTGGGCAGGAAGAGGGTGAAAGTGCCCGGTATTGAAGTGGTTAATGCATTTTAATGCACAAAAACACAATATAATACCCAATGTACACGGGAGGTCTGCTGCTGGAATTATTGCTCTCACTTTGACGTTTGCAGAGATACCTCACATGTGTGGTGCGATCACCGATTACATATGGGCACAGGGGACACTTTAAACAATTGTTACAATTTTATTTTATTTTTTTATTTAAAAGACATTTATATTACACATGTGTGTTAATGTTATTACAACTACATGAGATCAGGTACAAAGACATAATATCAACGCAGTAAAAGGCAGCATTGGTAATGGGTTAGATACAAGCTTTGTAAACCTTCCCCTTTCTGTTTTAGGCTTGTAAATTGCAATTTTATATAATATATATAAAAAAAAGGGAAAAAAAAGATGGTTCATATGGAATTCTGCTACATTGGAAAGAACTGCTACCATTCCAGAAACAGGTTACTGAACTGATAATTAAAATTATTTCATACAGTATCTTCTAGTTTAGCTGCCTCATTTACACAGCAATCTGTGCAGCGTTAAAGGGTGAGGAGAAGAAAAAAAAAAAGCAGATCGCAGGCTGCTGTCAGGGGGACATCAATCCCAAAGAGGAAGAGCAACTGTGCCAACCAGTGCCACTTACCAGTGCAGGTTAGTGCCACCTACCAGTGCCCACCCGTGTCACCTATCAATGCCAACCAGTGCCACTTACCAGTGCAGGTTAGTGCCACCTACCAGTGCCCACCCGTGTCACCTATCAATGCCAACCAGTGCCACTTACCAGTGCAGGTTAGTGCCACCTACCAGTGCCCACCCGTGTCACCTATCAATGCCAACCAGTGCCACTTACCAGTGCAGGTTAGTGCCACCTACCAGTGTCCACCCGTGTCACCTATCAATGCCAACCAGTGCCACTTACCAGTGCAGGTTAGTGCCACCTACCAGTGCCCACCCGTGTCACCTATCAATGCCAACCAGTGCCACTTACCAGTGCAGGTTAGTGCCACCTACCAGTGCCCACCTGTGTCACCTATCAATGCCCACCAGTGCCACTTATGAGTGCCAATCAGTGCCCCATCATCAGTGCTGTCTATCAGTGTCACCTACCAGTGCCCATCAGTCCAACATATCAGTGCCTATCAGTGCCACCTATTAGTGCCCATGAGTGCCACCTATCTGTGCCTATTAGTGCCACCTATTAGTGCCCATGAGTGCCATCTATCAGTGCCACCTATTAGTGCCCCTCAGTGCCACCTATCAGTGCCATTCAATGCTGCCCATCAGTGCCCATTGGTGCCACTCATCAGTGCCACCTATCAGTTCCCACCAGTGCCCATCAGTGCAGCCTATCAGGGCCCATCAGTGCCACCTCATCAGCGCACATCAATCAAGGTGAAAAATTACCTGTTTGCAAAATTTTATAACAAACTATAAAAAGTGTTTTTTTTTTTTTTTTTTTCATAATTTTCAGTCTTTTTTGTTAGTTCAGCAAAAAATAAAAACCCCAGCAGTGATTAAATAGCACCAAAAGAAAGCTCTACTTGAGTGAAAAAACGATAAAACTCTCATATGGGTACAGCATTGCATGACCGCGCAATTGTCATTCAAAGTGTGACAGCGCTGAAAGCTGAGATTTACCTGGGCAGGAACGGGGTTTAAATGCTGCCTGGTAGGCAAGTGGTTAAGAAGAGTTTCATATTAAAAGTGAATTTAAAGAGTTTTTTAAAAAAAAATGTAAAAAGTTGTTATTTTAACACTAAAAATAAAGAAATTTTTACACTGTCTCTTTAATTTTTCTTTTCTTTATCAACTTTATTGCTATCACAATTGATTAACAACATGACAGCATGGGCCATGACAAGTCCTCTTTATGGGGAGATCTGGGGTCTATTAGGCACACTATACATTAATTACTGAAGGCCCCTTTCACACTTTTGCGACCTCAAAT